>NC_136276.1:22862975-23575475 GCF_964198595.1 Lampetra fluviatilis | reverse complement strand
CTCATGCCCCCGCTGCCCCTCGCCTTCGTGACCCCCCATGCCCCCCTGCCACCCCTGCGCCCCCCCTCGTGACCCCCCATGCCACCCCGCCACCCTCTCGCGACTCCCCTTTGCCACCCCCATGCTCCCCCTAAATCTCCCATGCCCCCCTACCCTCCCCCACGCGACACCCCCTGACCCCTGTCCCCCCTCACAACTCCAACCATGCCCCCCCATGTCCCTCCCTCACGACTCCCTCCCCATTCCCCCCAACCGCCCCCCCCTCGTGACTCCCACCATGCCCTCCCTCGTGACCCACCCCATGCCCCCTCCTGCCCTCCTCGTGACCCCCCATGCCCCCCCTGCCCCCCACCCGCGACCCCCCAATGCCCCCCCTCGAGACCCCCCTTCCTGCCCCTCCCTGCAACCTTCCTGACCCCTCTCGTGATCCCCCCCCCATGCCCCCCCCCCGCCCTCCCCCGCCCTCCTCACCATCGTGACCCCCCCTTTTGCCCCCCATGCCCCCCCTGACCGGCCGTCGCGACCCCCCCCCCTTCCTGGCTTCCACCTCCCATGCCCCTCCCCCTCGCGACCCCCCCTCACCCCCCATGCCCCACCCCCCTCCCCCACTGCTACTTCCGCTTAGGCCGGGGCCGAGTGGAGGCGGCTGCGCGCTGTGGATTGTGGGTGGCGAGCGGCTGATTTGGATTCCCGCTCACGGCCACCGTCAGTGGCTCGCGAAAGCTTCTGAAGCGGCGGCTCGCTGGGCCTCCTCTACGTTGACTCAACCTGAAGGTGAGAACCTCGCGCGGTGTGTACACATCAGCAGTGGCGGCGGCGGTGGGGGGAGACAGAGGAGGAGCCTGGCCCACAGCCGTCACGTTCTGCTGAGTTCACGGCGCTGCTTCAAACAGAGCTCGGCCCTGCTGCTGCTGAGAGGCACTCCCAGACGGCCGTGTGGCTGATGGGAATGACTGTTGAGGTTACATTATAGTTGTGTTTATGGTTATAGTTGTTGGTCATGGTTATTGTTGTGATTATAATTGTTTGGTTATTGTGGTGGTTGTGCAGGTGGTGGCACACGAGTTAACCCATGGCACCTGAGTCTGGCCCGTGACCTCCTCCTGCACTTAGCCTGGCACAGCCGTCAAACCATGGCACCTGGGTTATTGTGGTGACGTCACCGCCACGTAGTGGTGAATGGCGACTGTTGATGTGTGTGGGCTGATGTGTGAGTATGATTGTGAGTATCATGGTGAGTGTATCATGGTTAGTGAGTGATACTGAGTGTGAGTTTGACTAATTCTCCCCCCTCTCGCTGTCTCTGCTTTCCCCCCTAACTACCTCGCCTGGTATACAGGGGTTTGGATTCGATCCCGACCTTGATGCCTGCTGTATATTTGGAGTTTGCGTGTCTGTGTCTCTCCCCGTGGTCGCGTGGATTTTTCTCCGGGCTCTCCGGTTTTTCCCTCCACATTTAGAAACATTCGTTTAAAGTTTTGACTTGACTGCAGGTATTCATATTCTTGGTTCTTTAGGTAAAGTCACGTAAATAGAAAAAAAAATAGATTTTTTTTAAATCAAAAATAAAACAAAAATAAGATAAATTGAAAATAATAAAAGCAATTTATTATATTTATTTTATTTTTTTAATTAAAATGTGTATTTTATAAATATATATATATATATTATTCGTTCAGCTATCATTGGTACCAAGTCGCTTCTGAAAAATAGATGTTTAGCTCTGTGGACCTTACCTGGTAAAATGAAAATCGTTGAGATTTTAGTATAGTTTTCTCTCTCCTTCCCGAGCACAACAAGCAGGAGCAGGGGGAGGAGCATTCTCCACTAAGTGGTGGTGACTACACCACGGCACTTGTGCCAGGATATGTGCACCACAGATATCCATCACATAGAGGACCCATAGAGTCATCACACGTAGACCTATACACTCACCACGCACAGATCCTCAGACTTGCACAGAGAACCATAGACTCACCACAGAGACCCATAGACTCATCAGACAGAGAACCACAGACTCAAACAGATCCACAGACTCGCACGGAGCCCTATAGACTCACCACACAGAGAGACACATCGACTCACCAGACAGATACCCATAGACTCAATCGTACCCATACTCGCACACAGAGACCCATAGACTTACACAAAGGCCCATAGACTCACCCCACAGAGACCCATAGACTCGCAGAGAGATCCATGTACTCGCACAGATACCTATAGACTCACAGAGAACCACCGACTCAAACAGACTCGCACAGAGCCTTATAGACTCACAAAACAGAGACACATAAACTCACCACACAGAGATACAGACTTGTAGTGGGTTCCACGGAGACTGGAGACGTCTTTTAGACGCAACACGGTTTATTCTAAACCACAATACAGAACTCCCTTAACTCCCACTATCTAGACAGGTACAGCCTCCGGTCTAGTGTGCCCTCGCACTGGGTAATCTGGCTTTCAGCCCTCCGGCTATCTGTGCTCTAGGGGAGGCTAACTGACCCAACCCAGCCAAGGTACGGGTCCCGACCACTGGTTCAAGCTCGGCCCGGCCCTTACAAGGACGTCGGGCTGGAGGTCCCAGGGTCCTAGCTAGGGAGGCTACTCTGACCTGACCCAGCCAAGGTACAGGTCCTGACCACTGGTCCGTGCTCGGCCCCCGGCCCTTACAAGGACGTCGGGTCCCAGGGTCCTAGCCTAGCTGGTCTTCGGGCTTTGTCTTCGTAGCACTGCCTCGAGCCGACCGGAGAGCCGCCTTTTATACTCGTCCCGGGGACTCCTCCGCCCCCGGTACCACCCCCTTTATGGAATCTTCCAGAGGATCCTGGAACGGCTCCCCCAGCCCCTCACCTGGGGTAGGGGAGGGGAACCCAGCCTCACTATGGTCCGGCTCTCTCTCTGTCCCCTTATACAGGCTGGAACTTTCTACAGAACTCTGGCCATAACTGCAGGTAAGTGGACATAGGCGGTGTGCATACGCGTTTCCACGCTACAGACTCACCTCACAGAGACCCACGGACTCTCACAGAGACCCATATACTCACCACACAGATATATCTACTCACAGAGAGACCCAAGGGCTCGCATGTGAATGTGTGGCGATTTAGTTGAAGGTGGAGGGGGTTACCAGCCCCTCACACCCATCCAGAACTCCCTGTGGCCAATGTGGTGGCTGCAAGGCGACGTGAGGTTCACAGCTGGTCAGGGTTGGCGCCCCCCCCCCCCCCCCAAATGGCATTCCTCACAACCACGGCTGCATTATCGACCGTCACCATTCGCCAATAAGTGACAGTGACATCACCACGGCGCCTGTGCCAGGCCAGGTGCTCTTTGAAGCCACGTGAAGTGTCGAAGGCTCGCTGACCGGAGGTCCTGGAACAGACCCAGATGCCATGGGTTGGTTCACTGAGATGACTGGCAGATGCACCACCTGTACCCCGTACTGTGCCAAATTGCTGCATATTTATCATCCAGTGTTCCGCTCGTTGTTGTGAGCTTCGCTCCTCCGTTATTGTTGGAGGGCGACTGTCTCCAACTGCCCAGTAGAAGCGTCTTTCACGAGCCTACCCCGCAGAGGCCGATCCCAACACCGCTGGTACCAGTCGTCGGCAAAGCCCACTCGGCTCCACATCCTCCCGTACCGCATCAATCCACCTCCACTCCAGCCCATGCCGTGCCCGTGCCCGCCCTGCACATTTAGAAACGTGAGTATTTTGAGTATTTGGCTGCTATAATTTCCATGTGATAAGCCACTTCGTTAGGCTATCATTTGTGGCCAGGTCGGTTCTGAAAAAGAGCTCTGGTAGAATAAAAAATGGTTTCATTTATAGTCTACATAGGATTGACTTCCCAGGAAGTAACACTCATTGTATAAACCCCAGAGGAATGATGTTTTGAGTCACCCAAACCAGAATGTGAATTGATGTACAGTAAAACCTTGGATTGCGAGTAACTTGGTCTGCGAGTGTTTTGCAAGACAAGCAATTTTTTTGTTATAAATTTTTACTTGATTAACGAGCGAAGTTTTGCGATACGATTAGTACGTATACGTTTTGTCAGCCGAGTGTCACGTGATCACAACTGAGCCGATGGTTCTCTCTCTCGCTGCGGGATTGTGGGTAATTGTCTCCCATGCTCGGTCTCAGTCGGCGTGCCTCACTCGTATAGTCAACATCCATGCGAGCATATACTGTTTACAATAGTGTTGTGACCACGTGTGTGTGCGTAAAGCATTTTTTTTATTTTGTGTCCAAGTGTCGTGACTGTTCTTTAGTAACTGTACTGCAAATGAAAGTCGTCCTACACAATAACCCTCCTCCTATCCTCTCTCTCATCTCCCTCACACCAGCCACGATTAAATTGAATTGATTAATTTGATTACTTTATATTAGATTTAAATAAAAAAATGTTTTAAAGGTATTTTGTATTAATCATTTTTATATGAATACAGTATTTTTGGGATGTGGAACGAATCATCTAAGTTTCCATTATTTCTTATGGGGAAATTCGCTTTGATATACGGGTGCTTTGGATTAGAAACACGTTTCCAGAACGAATTATGCTCGCAATCCAAGGTTTTACTGGATTTGTATTTTCAAGCTAGGTTCTCGGCCACGGACCACCTGGGCAAATATGACGTAGTTTACTTTGCATATGAATTATTACTTGGGGTTTGTTGACGTTTTCATTGACAGGTCTATTGTGTTATACAGGGGCTCATGCTTGTTGGGGCAGCAGCTGGCTGAAATGCACCTTCACAACAGGAAGATTGGAGAGGCTTCACAAGGAAGAGAAAACTATCGGTATTGAATCATGAAAATGTAAAAGAGATGTAGAAAACTAGGCCCACAGATCCAACCCTAGTATCATGTCAACTATGTATTATGTTGAAATTATTTCGCACTGAGAGTAGGCATGTTAATTGGATCTAATGAATGTGTGTAAACAGGCGATTTGTGTGTAAACAAACACACATTTCATACAGCTGTTTATTAATCGTAAAAATCAAGCGATTGAGCTCGTGAATGAGATAGACACATGCTATCATTATTTCATACATGAACACAACCAGCCAGTCAGCGGTCGTGATTTTCCACACCTAATCACAATAATCTCTTTGTTTTAGCCATCTTTGTGATGAAGGGAACTGTATTGTTCATGTGTGTTCAATGTACTTTTCAGAATATGAATTATGTTGGATAGTATATAATTATAGCTATTAAAATTATCTGTATTTAAGTCCATCAAGGCAAACTCTTCTGCAAAGGAGACCAGAGCATTCAACATTGCGTTCCATTATATTTTTGCTAATCGCAATATGTTCAGGAGATAAATGCCAATGTCATGGTCTGCTAGCCACAAGAATGCTTTAGGAGATAGTTCATGTAGTTTTGCTATTCACTCATTAAAGGGCAATATAGTAAATGCTAAAAGAAATGTTTTCAGCTAATTTTTAATATACGTTAGATTCTTGAATTTCTCCCAACAGGTAAGGGCTCTTGGCAGGAGGATGTATGTGGCTTTCATACGGGTACATGCTGTGGTTAGATCCAACATGTGATCTCTGCTGCAAAGTCATGAAACTGGTTGTAGCCCATTGAAATTTTAATATACCTGTTTAACACATAGGCTTTCACGACCAATATCATCCATAATATCGTTTTTTTTGGGTTAGATTGTGTAAATATAAATGTGTCGTTAAACCCGCCACCACCGACACAGCCAATTAGTAAGGTTTGTCGCATTAACAGAACATTCCAATTCGTGAAGGACTCACAAGTAACGTCATCACATCTATCCCTCCAAGGAATGAAACAGGAGGATTCCTCTACGAATTTGGCTGTCCACCTAATGATGATAGTCGTAATTACTGGCGAAACGTCGTACTCAGATTGTAAATGTTGTGGATTTTCTCTCCACCACTTCGGTGTGCTGTACTTGTAACGGATTGGCATGTTCCGTTTACGTGACAACCTTACTAATTGGCTGTTAGGTGGTGGTGAGTTTTGATGGCCTATTATAAATGTAATATACCCTTTTGTTGAAGGACAGCCTAGGTGACCAAAGTTTTATAGGAACAGCAATAATTTTTATTTCATTAAGTTAGTTTTATCATGGAGCGGTGAAATCAGCTGCTGTTCACATGTCAGTTGAATTATTATTACATCGTAAAAATATGAGAGTCCTTCGTGCAATAGCCTATTAACCACTGATGATGGTAACATTGATTTAAGGTTACATTTTAAGAAGAACTAGATTGGCGTACATTTTATCTTGCATAAGTACACAAATTTATAAACAATGTATTTGATAAAAATGTCATATATTATCTTCCATTGCACACAGTTGTACCATTGATAACTAGGCACACCGTTACAACTGACATCACCAGATGTCACTAAATTTCCCTCAGAGATCGATCTTGCATAACTAGTGTTCACATAATCAGTTATGTTTTCGCTAATTACCAATTACACTCCGAGCCGGGTTTGACAGACTTATATGAATGTATTTTGAACTTTCTTTACACCGTACATAGCCAACCGTGCTAAGCGGAGGTGTGGGAATTAAGCACAGAACCTATCGTTAGGATCAATGCTGTTGTGATTTTTATTTATGAGGATATCAATTGGTGGCTGAAATGAGATGTTCAAAGACTACAGCATGATAATCGGTACATAACATGAGTGTCGAATTACCCAGCCATTTGTACGTAAAATTCAATGTCGCTGGGTGACATCTTAAGTCATCTTCTTGGTTCTTTCAGTAAAGTCACGTAGAAGGGAAATAATAAAATAATAAAAATAAAACATAATAAAATAATTCTCACGACGTTTCGGTCACAACACAAGCTGCCGTCCTCAGGTGAAGACCAGGTCTGTCGGGGAAACAGCGTCTGAATGAAACACCACCACGCTTGGAGCGTATATTTAAGCTGGGTTGGAAGGGGGGAAGGGCGCCTTGACAAAATAATTTGCATATCAAGAGGAATTTAGCATATTTATGGGAAATGCAGGTATGTGATTAGTACTACTTGTGAAATGCGTAGGAGGTGGGCGGGGTGTTTTCAAAGTCATATTATGCCCGTGCATTATGCAGGATTAGCAGCATCAAAGGGAGGGGATAGGGGTAGCATTAATAAAGGGAAGGAATGTTAATAGTATGTAGCTGCAGTAACTAAACAACCACGTAAAAAAACTAAAGTATAAACTACATAGTATCATCAGTATACTAAATATACTCTCCAATAAGCTGAGCTACTAACAGTAAGTAATACATTACAATTTTATGTCGCAAAAAATATAATATGCTTCGAGCTAAACTTTTTTCCCTTACACCACACGGGTCTACCCCGTACTATATGCTGCCATAGACAAACCCAACATTAAATTATATACACCACCCTATACCTTAGAATAATACATAGTGTAATATTACACTATGTATTATTCTATCCACCCTTAAGTCAGTGCTCTTCATTGCAAGGCCTGGGGGCCGCTGGCGGTCCCTGGTGTCCTTTGTACTGTGGCCCCTGACGTGCAGCCCCCGACAATACACACATGTGTAATAATGGTCGTTGAAGCAACTTCTGGAATCCGGTCTTTTTTCACTTTTAATTACAGCATTCCTTCACGCTGCTGACAGGCAGCGTGAGAGGGATAGACAGAGACACGCGCGCAGCCACGTGGAAACTTGGACCTCCGCTCTCGCGTGGCCTCCTCCTCTGTTCGTTCCAGTTCTGACCACGTGTTGTTCGTCTCCACCCCTATTTGATACCCGGGTCACGTGGTACGTTTCCACCAATCCTGGTTAGCCTCTATGGAATCTTCCAGACTCCTTCGTAGGCTCCCGGGACCACGCCCCGGACTCGTCTTCCCATTGGCTGTGGCTAAAGCCAGCAGAACCAATCCTCTACAAACAGCCGTCACCTTTCCATTACGTCAGGGCCACGCCCCTAGGCTTCCCCCCATTGGCTATGGACCAGGACCGGCAGAGCCAATAATCGTGACGAGTTGTAATCCGTAAACGACCCGGATATAACCTCGCATTACACATGTGAAAACACCCCATCATGCTGTCAAACCCAATGGTTTCAAATATGAGGTGGCTCTTTCATTGATAATGTCTTATTTGCGAAAGTGGCCCCCCTCCGAAAATTAGTGAATAACACTGTTTTAGGTCAATAATTGGCCAAATAAATTAGGTATTATATGCTTATGTTTTTAAATGTTCGTAATAAAACTATATTTATGCCACCAGCTGAATGAGTGGGTGACGTTCTTCTCACGGCAGCTACTGCAGCTTCAGCTGGACATGATAGAGAAGGACTATGGTGAACGGGAGACCCGCGAGCTACGGTCCCGGTTTCAGGTTCGTAAGCCGTTTCACTCTCGCCCTTAACCCTTTCCCGTTCCGAGACGACTGCTCGTTTCAGGGTGGATCTCGTTCACCACTGAATCTCGGAACGCACAAGCGGTTCAGCGATAATTTTATTTTGAGCGGCATAGCGCTGTTGTTTTTAAAGACATTGTACTCACCGCAGAGCACCATAGTGCCAGGACAACACTCTATTATAGCTGGTACCAAACTATGCTACACCTTCCCGCATGGCCTTGTGGGATCCTCGGTACCGATAAAGTTATTTTATATTTACATCCTATTACGTTTCGATGACGTACACGAGATTCAGCGGTGAACGGGACCCACCCCGCAACTTGCAGTCATCTCGGAACAGGAAAGAGTTAATACATGCAGCAGTGTAGAGCATCATGTGCACAGCCATATGGGAAACCCATTTTATCGCAATGGGTTTTCGAGGTGGCTTTAAAGGTAAAGTGGTGTTTCACATGCAGGCTTTCGCAACCAATATTATTCATGATAAAGTTTTTTTTGGGTTAGATCGCGTAAGCGTAAATGCGTCGTACACCCATATCCACCCAACACAGCCAATTAGTAATGTTTCTGACATGAACAGAACGTGCCATTTATGTTATTACTTCGGCACTCTAGTGTGTTAGAGAGCAAACGCAGAACATTTACAAACGAGTACGACCTTTCGCTGGTGATTACAACCAGCATCATCAAGCAATTGCCAGAAGTGTTCTGGCTTCATACAAACTGTGATGTTTCCCAGCAAATATAGCTCTTTTGCCAAGGTTTGCACATGAATACTACGTGAAGTTATGTTTCTAAATGATTTGTGGTGTTAAGTTTCACGTGTAAAGCCAATTTTTGTCTCAAAAAACCAATGTTTTTTCTTTTCATTATTACTTATGGAATAAATTGAAGGCTGCATGTAACTTTTGTTGAATTTGACTTGTACCAAAGTAGTGCAAAGTCATAGTCACATGTTCGAATTCCTTCGGATGAACCCACAGATTTGGCTGGCATAAGAATGTCTTGAAATTACATGGCTTGCTTCAAACGCAGAATATAGTTTTATCCTTCGATGCTGATTTAACGTTGAGGTACCTTTATAGTTAGATGTTTAATAGAGGTGCATTCGGAGCAGTCTGCATCTTCACGTGTACCACATTCACTGTGAGATAGGGTCTTCAGTGCCAAAAAGCCTGCAAACGGTTTCTTACAGCCTTGTCTGCACTACTATCTTTCCACGAGCTTTCCAGTTAAGTTTTTTCATTCATAGTCGTACAGCACAGACAGTCCTCGACTTCCGAAAACCCCACTTACAAATATCCACACTTCCAGCGCCCATGAGAAGTTATTTGAAACATCAAATTACAACGCGAACTCGCACTTACCAATTAAACCGCGGAAGAATTTTGTTCAGCGTAGCGAGCCTTGGCGAGATGTAAGCGAATCAGCCTCACGCTGGGAGGCTGTCCATCCGAACCCGGCAACTGGAGTTGGATTCCCACTCATGGTCACCAATACCATCAGTGAAGATTATCCGAACCGGTCCTGGGCCTCCCCGAACTCAACTCGGCGGCTTCAAATGAGTACTTGGTGCGTTGTGTAAACATCGCCACTGGGGGAGACAAAGACGGCCAAGCGTGGTGATGTCCACCCACCACCCTCTCGTGTGCCGTTCCGGTCTTCATAGATGCTGCTCGCTAATGTGAAGGCGATACACAGGATCAGATGAATAAAAAAATATTAGATTTTTATATACAGTATTTAAGTGATTTGTTTACATTTCTATGAGCACTCCTATGGTAATATTTTGTATTGTTTTTGTAACGTTCTGACCAGCCCTTACTGGATAACTGTGAAAATAAATCTCAATAGCTCATAGGATTCCTCCTCCAGTATATAGATAAATTTTCATATTGTGGACGTGGGGCTTTAACCCTGGGGTGAGCTTGGCCTGACACGTGGGGGCGTGGCTTGACCGACAGTGGGCGGCGCATGGTCGTGGGGCGTGGCCTAACCCGAAAGTTTGAGGGGCCGCGCAATAACAAAGGGGGCTTGGCGTCTCACCCTGAGTGACATCTGAGCTGACCAATCACAGAGGAGACCGCGAACGCCGGACTACAAGCCAGAGAAGCGCGCTCCTTTAAAGTTAACAACAACATTGTTAAATGTAAGTAGCGCCTCTCTATTATTGTTTTATTTGTTTAATACATCACTTGTGGTGCCATGAGTCGAGTCATATGATACAATTACCTTGCTAGACATGGCTAAGCTTTTAATAAGGGGCGCCGCGGTGGCGAGATGTTAACTACCTCGCCTGGCCTACAGGAGCGTGTAGGTTCCATCCCGATCCTGACGCCTGCTCTATATTTGTATATTTTTTTCCCCGTGGTCACATAGATTTTCTCTTGGTCCTTTGGTTTTCCCCTCCACATTTAGAAACGTGAGTTTAGAGTTTTGGTTGCCATAAATGTCCACATGATAAGCCACTTCGTTGAGCTATCACTTGTGTCCAGGTCGCTTCTGATAAAAGCTATACAGCTCAAGTGGGCCTTACCTGGTAAAATAAAAATAGTTTATAGTTTAGTTTATAGTTCATAAGAACTCGTGGCCAAGGGTCAGCGTCTACTTCAAATATTGTTCAGGCTCTCGAGACCTCCAGAGTTATTCGTGATGTTTTACATTTGGTTAGTTTTGAGCATAATCGCAACCTTATATAATTATTACGTGATACACACACTGAATATACGCACATAAGCATCGTGTACACGTGTGCCGTGTCCTCTATTGTCTACATAGACGGCTTGTGCTAACGAGAGAACGGTCATGACGTACAATGTTGTGACATGTATCAGCCATTTGTCGATTCAGCGTTTTGATAGAGGCCTCCCCCACACCATGTCGTTCGTGGGAGTTGTTTAACCATACTTCGCCATGCTGGTCAATGCGGGTTTGTGAAGTGAGGAGGCCCAGACACTATATGCAGATACGAGTTGGCCTGTGCTTGCAACTGCGGCATTACATTCTCATTTTAAAATAAATTACACATCTTCAAGTATAGTTTAATACTCTTGGATCTTTCGGTAAAGTCACGTAGAAGGGAAATAATAAAATTATAAAAAAATAAAACAATACAATTCTCACGACGTTTCGGCCACAAGACAAGCAGCCGTCCTCACAGCTGCTTGTGTTGTTTGTGTTGTGGCCGAAACGTGAGAATTTTATTATGTTTTATTTTTATTATTTCCCTTCTACGTTACTTTACCGAAAGATCCAAGAACATGAATCCCTGCAGTCACGAAAGCTTTACATCGAAAGAAAACAACTTCATTTGAATGCTTTGTTGAGCAGGGAATGCTTTATTGAGTTTGTGGGTTGAATCTATCTGTGCGGAGTTGTGTTATTTCCCCATATGAGGTGGGGTCTCTCTGGGTTCCACTCACACAAACATATCAATGCAATGGGACCTTTCTGAAAAAGCTGTATTTAGACTCAATGAGGCTTTCCTGGGTAACTAGTTAATATTGTAATAATTAGCATGAGAGATAATGAAGTTCACTTATGAGTGCCATTAACAGCATTCTTTGGTTATTTCGATAAGTCACGTAGATAGAAAAAATATAATAATAAAAGTAAAAAAATTAAACTACGACGTTTCAATCACAAGCGATCGTCTTAGTTTATATTTTTTATTTTATTTACTTTTATTATTATTTTTCGATCTACGTGACTTTTCCAAAAGAACCAAAGAATATGAATTCCTGCAGTCACGAAAGTTTTAAGCCATTAATAGTACCATATTTTAATGAAGACTATTTTAGTTGGTTGTTTGGAAAAAAGTGTCCATTCTCAAAACTTTTTGACGGGCCCTCATACAGAAATGATATTACAATCTTATATGGAGATTGCGAGTCAGAGTGTTGTGAATAGTGGACTGAACGTATGGTGCCATCATTATCTTGTTGTTGTGTAAAAACATAAAGGCCTATTTGGTGGGTAACATTATGAAAATGGAGGAAGTTAGTCATTGTTGTTAAGAAACAAAATCCAATATGGGTGGATCAGAGGAGTAAAATCGTAGATGATAGGAACTGCAATATTGTGGAGTTCTGGTATAATGAGTTGTAGTATATATGAATCTTATGTCACCTTATGGTATGCTTTTGTGAGTACACATATGACATGGGTGTAATGCGCATGACCTTTGTCTTTTGTTTCAGATGTGTGAGAGCAACTCCGCTGCGAGTCATGGTGCTGGGAGAATTGCCTTTACCATCGATGGCACTTCACCAGCATACGTCTCAAGCCCACCTCAATCCGATAGAGTTACTAGAGTGAAAAAACTAATCTCTTGTGATGTCTGTGGGAAAACATTCCAACTGGCATGGTGCCTAGATTCCCAAATGAGAAAGCACAAGAAGACCCGTGACCAATGGTGCGGCATCTGCGGACAATGCTTTGATCAGCCAGGCAAATTCACAAGGCATATGGAGACCCACGAAAAGAACTACATGATAAAGGGTGCACCAGGTTTGGTGAATAACTGCAGTTTTGCCAATGCGGTGTTGAATCCACCGTTGCCCTATGAGATGTGCTCAGTCTGCGGATTTGTGTGTCATATTGAAATCCTGAAAACTCACAAAAGTCTTCACGCACAGTTCTTGTACAGACCGAAGCCTGAACATGATTACGCTTCGACAGAAGATAGCGGCGTTAAGATAAATTACGTGAAATTAAATTTTCTTGAATGCTTTGGCCTAGTTCCACGTCAAGAAACTGCTTCACAAGTCAGTGAGAATAAACCATACGCTGCTCTCGATCCTATTACGAGCATAAAAGTGTTGATTGCCTTGCAACAGAAGAAGGAAAAGCGAAGTGGACCTAAGTCTGTTAAAAGTAAAAAGACCACCACCAGCGGAAACAATTGCAGCAGTAGCAACAGCCAGAATTCGGACATCAAGAGGATGGACTGCACGGAAGCAGGAGGCTGCGTTGAGAAGAGCATCCCCAAGGTGGATGAACCCAACCTGGAATCTTTGGGTACGTAATGCACACTACATTTCATTTGGATGTAATGATAGTTTCACAAATTAAGTAATGTATGCATATGTTGACCATATTTGTATGCCTGTGCTGAGGAGTCTAGAGATGTGATGTGGTGCTGCTAGGATGTTGTGTTAAACTCTGGGTTTCAGCCACTTAGCCATGATTAAACTGGCTTCTCATTAATGGTCTCATCCCAGTTACCAAACACTTCCAGCAAACACTTCTGATGTCGCGTGTCATGTAGGAAATTGCAATAACCTCCTAGTGGATAAAAAACGGTCACGAAGGGATGTCATGAGTAGTGCAATGATATCTCCTTCCACGAGCTGTTCTCTTACATGAGGTGGTTCACTGCTGTGTGAGAGTTGCACAGGGATACTTCATCTCATGACATGGTGCCAATAGCACCATTGGAATAGAACTGAACAAAATACATTGTTTGCCAAATTCCAAAAAGTATCTGTTAATTTTAGATTTGAAGCTTTCGTGACTGCAAGGATTCATATTCTTAGGTTTTTTCGGTAAAGTCACGTAGGTAAAACATTAAAATTAATAAAAGTAAAATACAATAAAAATCACGACGTTTCGGAGGCAACACAAGCTTCCGTCTTCAGGTGGAACCGTCACAGCCACGACAGCTGTATCAAGTAAATGAGAGATTGCAGGAGCTACCCCTCCGTTTATATAATGGTTGGAGAGGGGGGGAAGGGCCAAATACAGCACACTTTTTATTCATATGGTAAGGTGAGGCTTAAGAGGGTGAGCCTTTGTTATGGAGAGGCACGGTTTGTGACTCAACCTGGCCTACCTAAC
This sequence comes from Lampetra fluviatilis, assembly GCF_964198595.1. Lineage (NCBI taxonomy): Eukaryota > Metazoa > Chordata > Hyperoartia > Petromyzontiformes > Petromyzontidae > Lampetra > Lampetra fluviatilis. Next base: position 23,561,240 of record NC_136276.1, on the reverse strand, counting down.
AATAGTGTGAAAAGGAGAAAACAACTAAACATGGTAAAACAAGTCTGGCTGTCTATCAATAACCTGTAATAGTTGTCTGTCAAATAAGATTGGCCAAATAAGTGTAGTTAAATCTTTTTTGCATGGTTAATCACATCTTTCCAATGATTACTCAGTTTGTAACCATCATCACGGTTGAAATTATGTCTGTGTTTGTATATTTGTATGGCTTCGTGTACAAACCTTTGATGGTAGCCAGGAGGTTTGCAGAGAACCTTGGTCTCGGAAAAGACAATTTTATGAGAGCCCACCGAGTTGTAGCAATGATCGGCTTGTTTCCCTGGGAAACAAGCCTCTTTTTCAGGAGGGGCCTGCCAAGTCTTCGCAGGAGTAATTTGTATGTTTGGCTAGTACCAGTTACGTTGTATGTTTTTGTTGTTGTTTTGCTATGGGAGTAAATTCATGCAGAGAAAGGGACCATAATTAGGAAAGCGAAGCCAGGCACTCCTTCAGAAGATGTCATGCACGGGCGTGACCACTGCACCACCCTGCCGCCCAAACAAATGTAATTCAAGTAATGTACAACACTGGCAAATAAACCCTATTAGTATCAGCCGAATATCTGGACAATCTGGCATGTGTATAGCTGCATCGGTGTTTTTGTAAGTCGTGTTCAAATTGCCTGCTATTAATAATATTTTAAAGTACAGGTTGCCCACCTCTCGTTTCATTTGACTTACCGGTTGTGCTCATTATGTTTGTCAGGTAATATGGCAAGGAAAATACTTCGCAGCACGAGTTGCAGCATCAGGACAATTGTTGACACACTTGACCCCTCTACACAGGTTGCAGTTGAGAGTCAATGCTGTGATGTTGTGCGATTGGTGCAAGCGACCCATCATTGTGTTTTGATGTTGAGCGGTTAAAATTGCACTCTTGTGGGGTGAGGTCAAGGCCGATGACTGGTTCCAGCGATATCAAGATCAGCATTTTGAAGAGGCTCGCGAATGATGATACTGGGCAGTTGGGTGCAGTCTCCCTCCATTAACAACAGAGGGTAGAGGAGTGACGCTCACAACAATTGGCGGAGCACTGGGCGTATACTACGCATCGAGTTGGCAGCAAGTTTATCTCAGGGAGTTAACACAAAACTGGGTCTGTCCCGCGTGTTCACGCTATAGCGCGTTTTCACAACAACGCTTTTCGCACAACGCGGAACGCGCACCGCCATAACGCGACTTCTGAGCGGTCGACGGCGAACTACTTTCTTGAGCTGCGTGGTTGAGCGAGATGATAGGGTAACGCGGCGGCGTCCCTTCAAGGGCCAAGTACGGCACACTTTTTATTCATATGGTAAGGTGAGGCTTAAGAGGGTGAGCCTTTGTTATGGAGAGGTACGGTTTGTGACTAAACATGGCCTACATAACAATAGACCAAGGTTCTCTGCAAACCTCCTGGCTACCATCAAAGGTTTGTACACGAAGCCATACAAATATACAAACACAGACATAATTTCAACCGTGATGATGGTTACAAACTGAGTAATCATTGGAAAGATGTGATTAACCATGCAAAAAAGATTTAACTACACTTATTTGGCCAATCTTATTTGACAGACAACTGTTACAGGTTATTGATAGACAGCCATGTTTGTTTTTCCACCTGAAGACGGAAGCTTGTGTTGCCTCTGAAACGTCGTGATTTTTATTTTATTTTACTTTTATTAATTGTAATGTTTTTACCTACGTGACTTTACCGAAAAAACCTTAGAATATGAATCCTTGCAGTCACGAAAGCTTCAAATCTAGAATTGTTTTACCATGTTTAGTTGTTTTCTCCTTTTCACACTATTGCTATGTAGGCCAGGTTTAGTCACAAACCATACCTCTCCATAACAAAGGCTCACCCTCTTAAGCCTCATTTAGCATATGAATAAAAAGTGTGCCGTACTTGGCCATTCCCCCCTCTTCAACCATTATATATACGAAGTGGTAGCTCTTGCAATCTCTCATTTACTTGATGCAGCTGTCGTGGCTGTGACGGTTCCACCTGAAGACGGAAGCTTGTGTTGCCTCCGAAACGTCGTGATTTTTATTTTATTTTACTTTTATTAATTTTAATGTTTTACCTACGTGACTTTACCGAAAAAAACCTAAGAATATGAATCCTTGCAGTCACGAAAGCTTCAAATCTAGAACAACCGTAATTCTTGCGCTTTTGTTAATCATTAACATTTGGTCAGGAATAATATACTTAACATATATGATCAAGTTACGATATTTTGAAAAACACCATGGCAAATTGTGGATAATATATTGTGCGATATGTACCACTTAATCGCAAGAACTCATAATAATGACTCGTGTTGAGTGTTTAATATGCAAGCAATGAGCCCACCACAGGTTCGGAAATGTTAGAATGGAAGCAATGAAATAAATGAAAATCTTTTACTCTGCCATTTGATTTTAAATTACGACTCTTCAAATGGCTTTGGATGTAGTAAGCAGTATGTGAAATTGTTTAAACGTCCTGTATTCTCTTACAACATGTTTTGTATTCCTAGGCATTAAATGTGTACTAAAAATTCAGACTAATTGTAAATCTAATGGCACCACTTTAATCGATGTCCGTTAATTTTTGTAGACGTGGTAAGGTTTCGAGACACACTCGGCGATGTGAATGAGGTGCGGCTGCGTGAAATGCAGTCCGTGTCCTTCCTTGTCCATTTGTCTTCATTCCAACGTCAACTTTTGTTCAATCTTTCTCTGTCATTAAGGCCACATGGCCACACTACTTATTAGTTCTTGCAAGGTAAGCTGGAGTAATTTTCTTTTCGACATATGTCCCACCCAATTCTGTACTGTTCCAGTTTCTCTATATGTTTTAAAATATAGATTTAAATAAATATATATTTTTAATCCACAAATCTTCCTGATATTGCTGATTGTAATTACTGTCGAAACGTCGTGCTCAGATTGTAAATGTTGTCGCTTTGCTCTCCAACACACAACCGGTGTGCTGTACTTGAAACAAATTGGCATGTTCTGTTTACGTGACAAACCTTACTAATTGGCTGTGTCGGGTGGTGGCGGGTTTAACAACATATTTTCCCGATCTAACCCAAACCCCCAAAAACCTGTATTATGAAAGAAAAAAAATACTTTCCCCCTTTTTCGTTTTGGATAGTTTCAAATCTCTAACGTATTTCAAATAGTTCTGATGTACAGTGCTACATTTCAAATTACGCTCATGTTTGCAACGGGTTATTCAAGATATATTAAAATGGTGTAGATTCACGTTTAAACTCGCTTCCAACCCGCATTCAGCATTTTCTTCTTTAGCAGTCATCCGTAACCACAATTTGTACATCGATGCACTACCCATTTGACTATGGGTTATTGACCTTGATTTTTAAATGTAAATATTATTGAGTGTAACATCCTAAAGAGCGGCTTTTGAGTCGTCGACCCTATTTATGTTATATTCACATCTGAAACGCCTGTGCACATGTATGTAATCCGATTACACACTCTCCTACTTGTTCATCAACTCTCTTCGTGGTGTAGATTTGATGGCTTGTATAGCAACCATAAACAAATACAATAACCCATAGTCCGGGTGACTCATAATCCGTGACTCATTATGCCAGTGGCCCAGGTTTCACTCTTAACTCTCTACCTGTGTGGCATGAATAAAGCGTACCTGTAAATATCCTAAGTAAGTTTGACCTGACATTATTGCACAACAATTGCCCAGCCACCGTGGGATGTTTATCCTCCAATGTGTATCTGGCTTTGACCTGAATTATATTAAAGTGCAGCTCTGCAATTGCTTGGTCACACCACCGCTGGTGAAAAGACCTTCATGAGAGCGAACTCTTTACGAGTATTTGGTCTACTTTTCCATATAACAATAGGTTTTACCCTTTCTGGCAATACAACAGGTGTCAAGATGTTAAAACACCAAACAGAATCCTTATTCAAGGAATCCTGTCTGCATTAACCACACGTACTTGTGGTGAACATGCAAACATGCTCTGATAATATATGCATTGTCTTTGAAACTGATTGGTCCACACATCCCATATTCTACTTTTCCATGTTGACCAGATGTGTTGGAAGAGCTGGCTGAAACCCACACTTTGCTGCATCACACGCGACTTGCCGATCAGCTGTGGTGTACCCATTAAGCGACCTCTGGTCTGTGAGTTCAGTATACAAACCATTAACAGCATGGCAGCTTTCTAATTTGCTTGTGTGATAATTAACCGGTGTCATCTCTTGCACAGCCTGAAATAAGTATTGGCGTAAGGGATGGAAATTATTACTCACTCACCTGCATCTGCCTTGTGCTCCCAGACACATAAGGACCTTACTACCGCTGTGAGAAATTGACTGGCGTAGACTGCTGCATGGCGATTATGTATTCACGTCGTTCCTGCTGTTTTCCTCTTTTGCTAGGCAATTGGTGTTCCAACACCTCAAGATGCAGTTCCTGAAAGACGTGGGCATTCAGAACATGTTCGTTTTGCCTGCGATGAATGAGTTTTTCCGAACACACAGGGAAGTCACACTGTTCATCGAGGTGCGTTTCCCATGTTTATTTCACTCGATTGGTCGTCTGTTTGCAAGGTAATGCTGTGCCCAGAGGTCACCCACTGAGTTTTTTTTTACCGTAACATTACCGTCACTTGGGATTGGTGATCGATTCAACAGGGCAAAACTATTTGTAAGTTGCGTAAACATGGCAACGTAATAATTGTCAGACCACGGAGGACCTTCAGAATGCTGAGTGTGATCTTGAAATTGATCCATGACTGGTTCGGGGAATATTTGAACAATTCGAATATTGGAGCGATATCGTCTTGCATACGGGACTCAGTGAGAAGTCTGCCAGCGGTTTTTTGAGTCCATAATCGAGATTTTTGGGTTAGAGCACGTAAACATGCAGTCAATAATACATGTAAATATGCACTATTTATGTGACGTAGCCCAAAAATCTCGATTACGGATAATATTGGTTGCGAAGGCCTTCGTTTTAAACTTGTTTTTTGAGTCATCTGGAGTGTGATGATGAAACTTATCGGGAGGCCATAGACGAGACGTGGGGGGGGGGGAGAGAGTTGCAGTTGTTGAGCCTATTGGAGCGAGTTACAGCATCGTTGTCCTCTCCGACAATGGCATTGCTTCTCTCCTTCGCAAAGGAGGTAGCTGAGCAGTTTGTCCATCTGCTGAGCCACGCAAGTAAGACAGCAGAGCCCCTGGGCCTAACCGCGCTGTCACGCGTGGAGATGCAGCTTGCCAAGCACTTTGACTCGCGTGACCTCCCCAGCCTGGGCCTCGGCTCTTTCTTGGACATCCTCGATCACAACACCCAGGTGTGTACGTGGTGTGCATGGGCCCACCCGCCTCCAGCTGGTAAGAGGCAGTACAGCAAGTAGGTGTGCGACACTGCCCGTGCAAAGTTTGAGTGTACTTTCCGCCTCCGAGTGGCACTCAATGTTAAGTTCGTTTCCGAAATTGTGCGCGGTAATATTAGTTAATTATTATGAACTTAAAACTCATTTGTCGATAACTCGAATACGTTTAAGTGTTATGTAATCACTGCCAATGCAGAGCACAACAAAGTATCACATAAGATGCATGGGTTTTCTCTTGTCACTCTTAAAAAATAATTGTGAATATTGGCAAACATCCCAAAGGTAGATATTGAAAAACACCTTTAAAAGAGAGTGTACAGTGGTGACATTAACTAAAAATATATCCTAACACTATATATGCAAAGTGGCCGGGTGGCTCAGAGATCAAAGCGGTGCGTTGGCAACAATGAGATTCTGGGTTTGAATCTGCATTTAGACCGCTTGGGTTGCAACTGAGTTGTCAAGTCCAGCAAGTTGATCGTCCCAGCCCCGTCACTAGCGACTGCACAAAACTAAAATATTCTTCAACTTGGTTTTGCACTTAATTTTCTTCATTCCATCTCTGAGAATAACAATTTCAGCCTGACTCTCGTGCGTTGCACAATCTCATAACACAGCTAATGTGAAAGTGTTGGCTCCTATTGTGTATAAGATAAAAGGCCACCCACAGCATTTTAATGACACACGGCCTGCACGGTTATGCGAGATTTACGAATGGATTATTTATTCGTCTCTTGACATGACGCCGATAGCGCATTTGGAAAACAAAAATTGAGAACGAATTTAGTTTTAATAGGCAAACTTAAATCTGTATAATTGTATCAGTTTTCATGCTCTGCATTGTGCGAAGCAGCTCCATGTGTATCGTTTAGCTTTAAGCCAGTGTGGCAGCCTCGACACCGCAGTGGTGAGACACGGGCCCCTATGTGGTTTTTCACCGATAAAGTAATTTGCAAGTATTTTATCGGATTTGGCAAATTTGGAACATGATGTAGTTACACGTGGCCAATTCTATTTTTTAAATACAGCGTCACAGGATTATTAGAATTCATTGTGAAATTGATCTCTTTGTTTATGGTGAATAAACTGGCAACATTAACCAGGGCTGATGCTGGGCTTGAACCGAGAACCACCACTCGACCATGTTTCCATAAATTTGTGCAGTCACATTGACGCTGTTCGCGTCGTACGCAATGGACACTTCATTATGAGCACCGCCTCTGGACCTGTTTGGCCCCTGGTCCATTTTGAGAGGTCTTGTAAGGGCGGCGTATTACAGTTTGATTTAATATCGGCACGGCAAATAGCCAATCGAAAACCACCCGTTCTATGGGGGGGCTCGGCGCTGGCACGGACTGGATGTGCCAGTGGAAAAGGGCCGTGGACTGCGCTGTGGGGCAGCACTACGGCGTGCATTCTTGCCGCAGCCTTGGACACGGCCAAGGTTGCGGCCGGTTGCTTTATATGGCACATAGTTTGAGTAAACCTTCATCATGAATGTCGCCTTCAGGAAAAACATTTGGATTGAATAATTGACTGTACGTGCTTTGATCGTAAAAAAGAGTTGTGCTAGTTAATATTAAGATTGCGATACATCGGTTAAATCGATTTAATATTTATTATTAAGCTGACAATTCATGTATTGAATTGCACGTGTAAGAATAAATATTTTAACATTTTTATCCCTTTTTATTTTAATAGTTTCACATTGCCACTGAAGACACTAGACATTTTCAGTGTAAGTTCAAAAGAACTGGCACACCTTGTGAAAGACCTAACGCAGAAGATCCCTCGGTTTAATCTTCCACGAAACTCATGGTCCGAAACCGCATCCGCACAAACCATGGCAGATGCGGATACCTGATGCACAAATGGAAAATTAAAAACTCTGCAGTGTGTGGCTGTGGTCATCCAGAACAGATCGTACAACGTGAAACCATACAATGCTCGATCCACAAATACGAAGAAGACATCACAACGATACACTCCGCTCGCTACTCCTGGCTTGACCACCTACATGTGAAATTGTAGTTGTTGTTCTGCATCTACATCAGTCATATGAAAGAAGAAGAGAAGTAAAAAAAATGTACATTCACAATAATAATCTACCGGCCATGACGGAGTGGTGCATTGATTCCTTTTGACGAGGCAGATGCTGAAATGTGTGTGTGTGTCAGAAAAATAAAGTTTCCCTTCTTCAGTCACTCTCAACTGCACTCGTATTGTTTAGAGACCTCAACAATGTACCTTGCCACCAACTTAAGTCCCGATCCCCCTTTTGGGATGACGGTTGTCACCATCTAAGAACCTCACTAAAATCCGGAAAAACGCTGGCGAACTGAGTGGAACAACGCGGACGTCCAGAATAATCACCTCATTAGAGACCCATACATTGCACCTCCTGGCTTTGACATGCCTCCATCAACTGCATCAGAACAACGACAAGCCAATGCGCACATCTCCTTCGTAAATAGAACATTTAAATCAAGCCACAATGTGATTGTGACCATGCAACCCAAGCTATGCACGTTATAGTATAGCACGTTGTAGTATAGTGTAATATGAGGATATATCCGGCTCACTGACGTATCACAACTCGTCATGGTGATTGGCTCTGCCGGTCCTGGTTTACAGCCAATGGGGGGAAGCCTGGGGGCATGGCCCTGACGTGATGGAAAGGTGACAGCTATAAGGATTGGTTCTGCTGGCTTTGGCCTCAGCCAATGGGGAGATGAGTCAGGGGCGTGGTCCCGGGAGCTGACGAGGGAGCCTGGAAGATTCGATGCAGGTTAACGAGGATTGGCGGAAACGTATCACATGACCCGGGTATTAAATAGGGGTGGAGACGAACGACACGTGGTCAGAACGGGAACGAACAGAGGAAGGGGGCCACGCGGGAGCGGGGCTCCGAGTTGCCACGTGTTAGTGCGTCTCTCTCTGTCTATCTGTCCCTCTCACGCTGCCTATCAGCAGCGTGAAGTAACTGTAACATAAGTTGAATAAAAGACGGATTCCAGAAGTCGTCTCAACGAGCTTTATTACATTGGTGTCAGAAGTATCTTCTGAGACCGTTTGGACGATCCTTCAAGATGTCCAAGCACCTCAGGAAGAAGAACCCACCGGACCCTCCATCGGAGGAAGAAGTTGAGGCGGACGAAGACGAACTGCTGGGAGCTGCGGGTCCTCTGCCTCCGGCTGCTGCTCTCCTCGGCGCCGCTCATCGCCTACAGGTTGGAGAAGCGACGGCCTCGACTGCGGACGAGGGATGGCGGCTACTGGCGGAGCAGATCGAGTCGCTCCGCGCGATTTTGCTGAATTTGGTGATGGCGGTCGCATCCTCAGCGGCCCTTGGTCAGCCGCGTGGGTTTCAGCCGAGTGCCGATGACCAGGATTTTCAGCGGGAATCGACGTCCGCCATTGCTCCTGCCGCGCGGGGAGAGGCCTCCATCTTGGGCGGGGCGGCTGCGATGGAGCCGCCGGACGCCATCTTGGGAGGGGCTGCTGCAAGGCGGCCGCCGGACGCCATCTTGGGCGGGGCTGTCGCCACCCAGCCGCCAGACGCCATTTTGACAGAGCCGCGAAGAACGCGAGAAGCGGGAATGGAGACGCTCGAGGCGTCGGACATTCACCGCGGACATCGCCTTCCTCAAATCAAGGAATTTATCGCCGGGGGCGATTGGAGTGCCTTCATGTGGTGCTTCGAGTCGGCCTTTAGATCCGTTCGATGGACGGAGGCACTGGAGGCGCTGCCCACGCTGCTGGATGATGTCTCCCTGGCGGTCTTCCGATCCATCCCGGCGACCAAGAAGACGACGCTTCGTGATGCTTTCACAGAAATGGCGGAGTTTTATGACCCGCCGACGGCGGCTACCAGAAAATTTATGTCACGTCGTCGAGGATCAGAGGAATCGCCCTTGGCCTACCGGGGGGCGCTGTTAGCTCTGGCCATGGCCGCCTACCCCGACTCATCGGCTGATCTCCTGGATCCTCTCATCCTTTCCCGAATGCTTGAGCTATCCCAGGAACTGAACATCTTGTTGCCGGTATGCGGCCACGAACCGCTCACGTCGCGATGGGTGGCGCGCTGCTTGGACGCTAAGTTCAATCTGAAGCGCTGGGATCAGATGGCGGCATGGATGGGGAATCCCCAAATAGACGGTCCACCGTTGGGGTGGTCTCCACGGCGGGTCGTCCACTGCTCCGATGACTCCGGCGATGACGAGATGATGGCTGCTGTTCCTCGCTGAGTCCCGAGACGCCGGCTGCGCAACCAGCATGATGATACGGGTCGACCACGTGCAGGGCCCGGGACGAGCAACCGCCAGGCGACGACGGCCACGTGCTTCAAGTGTGGCCGACGGGGCCATTTCGCCCGGGATTGCCGCTGCCGACCTCTGCCTTCTCAGCTCCCGTCAGGTCGGCTTCCACCTCCTCCACCGGACGCGGATCCACGACACCCTCGGGTGAGTCGGCACAAATCGGACACCCGGCAGGTCTTGTCACATCACCCATCCACTCGCACACATGTTTGCGCTCCGGACGGAAATTGTTGTACACCTGTGTCGATGCCACACTCTACGACACAATGGAAAAAATTGGCCCGTAGGGTGGTAGCTGCCGCGTCGGGCTCATCGACGGTACGAGGTACCATCGATGGGATCGATGTCCGTATTTTGGTGGACACAGGCGCGTCTGCCACCATAATTTCCAATGTCATTTTTCATCTCCTGTCTATTCCCACGTCACGGATCCGTCCGGTTAATGACGCGTGTGTTGCGCGTAGACGCCTACTCCCCCCCTTACTTTGTTAATGCGTCTCAGATGCCCTAATAATTATCTAAATTGGATTCGGCTTGTCACCCTTTTCCCGGGGGGGGGGGGGGTGATGTAATATGAGGATATATCCGGCTCACTGACGTATCACAACTCGTCATGGTGATTGGCTCTGCCGGTCCTGGTTTACAGCCAATGGGGGGAAGCCTGGGGGCATGGCCCTGACGTGATGGAAAGGTGACAGCTATAAGGATTGGTTCTGCTGGCTTTGGCCTCAGCCAATGGGGAGATGAGTCAGGGGCGTGGTCCCGGGAGCTGACGAGGGAGCCTGGAAGATTCGATGCAGGCTAACGAGGATTGGCGGAAACGTACCACGTGACCCGGGTATTAAATAGGGGTGGAGACGAACGACACATGGTCAGAACGGGAACGAACAGAGGAAGGGGGCCACGCGGGAGCGGGGCTCCGAGTTGCCACGTGGCAGTGCGTCTCTCTCTGTCTATCTGTCCCTCTCATGCTGCCTGCCAGCAGCGTGAAGTAACTGTAACATAGGTTGAATAAAAGACGGATTCCAGCAGTCGTCTCAACGAGCTTTATTACAATAGTATAGCACGTTATGTAAGAGCAAATATAATGTGGCACACAAATTGAAAACAATCTTATTTAAAATGTAAAAAATATATATCGAGCTTTATTTATTTCTTTTTGTCTTTCGTTTGTCAGGCATTCAAACCTGCTGCTGCTACTGTTTCAGACTATGACGTGACCAATGGCAGTGAGGAGGAGGAGAGTGGATCCGTGGAGTCCGAAGCCAAGTCAGATTCTGAGTCCGAGGATGAAGAGACCTCCGACTCGTCCGGTAGCTATGACACTGATATAGCCGCACTCAGGGAGCAGCAGTGCTGCTCACAGAGCTCGTGCATCGCTTGCTTTAGTGCACCGCATCACAGAGATGTTACTGGGTTCAAGAGTCGTGCTTTCACAAGAGGTGAAATCAGATCCCCAAGTGTAGAGAGCTCATTGTCTGAACCCCCCAAACCAATGACTGCCCCTGACCTTCCCTCCCTCCCCTCCCCTCCCTCCCTCCTTCTTTATGAGTGTAGAGGTGTTACGGGAGGGCAAACAAACACACCGGGGGTGGTTATGCCCGCACGCGGAAGGATGCTTACATCCACATCCGCACCGTTTAGCCTGGGGGGCTAATACGGCGCTGGGATCCCCCACGGCCCCACCCCTCGGTGGGGGAGTTGCTATATAAGGCGGTGAGCCGGAGGGCTCGGGATTCAGTGTTTAGCTTAAACCAGCGAAGAAAGAAGACTGGCTAGATAGGCCCTGGGACTTCCCTGGATCGCCGTCCTTCTCAGGACCGACCCGGGCAAGCCAGTGGCGTGGCCCCGAGAGCCCAGAGCCGATGTTCTTATAAGAGCCGGTCTGGGGACTCAGGGTGCCGTAATCCCAGCTTGACCAGAGCTGGGTCAGCTAGCCTCCCCTAGCCCTGTAGTGGAGGACCTGGGAGTAGGCTAGCCGGGACAGAGATTGTGGGATCTCCCTGTTAGGCGGGTGAAGGGGCCGATACCCCTTCGAGTGTTGTATATCTCGGCCTGTAATAAACAACTGTAGTTCAATAAATAAGTGTGCCTCCGACTACGTCGTCCAAGTTTCCTTGAACCTACTACATGAGTAATGTAATGGATTGGCGTGATTTAATTCAGGAGTCAATTCTTATTTTTGTCTCATTTGTATTGTTGCTCATTGTTTCCCCATCTTGTTGCACCGTTATGTTTGTAACCATTACCGTAAGTGTAACATATCATTTGAACTTGATTTGCATAAATCGTCACCTATGTATTCTCAAAAGGACACCTCAATGAATGTATAATAAGCATAAAGAGTATTTTTAAATGCATGGATTAATGCATGATTGCATGCCTGCTGCTCAGACCATGGTTTGTGATGATCGATGATGATGACATTGTAACCGAATGAAACTGAAATCCAGGAGATGAGGATTGTCAGAAGTTCGCCCTTGCACCTTCGACCTACGAGGTGGAGGAGAAGACTGACGAGGTGGAGGGGAACATTGACGAGGCGGAGGAGAAGAAAGACGAGGTGCTGGAGGAGGTCGCCTCGGGCATAGTGGCCGACGTGGATGGAGCAGCCGCGTCCGAGGGTGAGGGGACAGCCGAGACGACAAACGCCGATGGAGACGTGGGGGAGGGGGAGGAGGCCAACGGTGGAGGATCCGTGCAGAGCCATCGTGGAGGACATCCGGTGAGGAGCTGCCTCCACGCCAGCGCGCATCGCAACCGAGCAAGCCGTACGCACTGTTGGATATATGCCCCCCTTTTTAATTTTAAAATTTTTTTTTAAGAATTATTCTGCCAACATAGATAATATCGTTTTTTTTAATATACACGGGGCAACGTGAGAACGGACACGCCCTCACACTCCCACAGAGGCCCCCACACACTAACACAGATGTGCGTACACCTCATTTCAAAGGAAAGAGAGCATGAAAGAAGGGTAATCAAGATCATAAAAACTCCCCGAATTTCACACAAGAGGAACAAGGGAGGGGGGAATGGTAGCCGGGGGGTTCTGGAAGAAACATCCTTTCGTAAAGAAAAAAAAAACCCTTTTTTAAGTACAAAACCAGGCCACGAAATATATAATTATATTCTTAACAAAGGAACAACATTAACGAAAAAAAACACAAACGGGTTTTGAACCATGTTAGACAAACTAGTACAACTTAGCCATGAAGTAAGCAAACAGTATCCATCCTCACTACAATTGAAAATCAGACTACAGTCTGCACCAGAATCGCGACCCATCATTGTTAATTAAATACTGACATTATTTACCTTTATAGAATTTCTACACGGCCGGGCCGAAGCATCGAAGAACAATTATGGCATATATTTCGCTCCAAAACAAAATTCTTAGCCGGGATAGCAGATTAAATAATCACAAGAAGTCAAATAATAAGTACGGAATTAAAGTGAATATCCTAGGAGCTAACGGTGAATAAGGCTCTCAAAATTAACCAAACACAACAACCCCCTGAAAACAACAGCAGCAACACGACCGTCTTTGTCTTTCCGAGAGGATCTCCACACGCAGGCACAAAGCCGGGAAATGACACCAATAAAACTCCCGGGCAATGGCTCAAAGGAAATTAACACGCTCTCAGAAATAAATAAATAAGCGCATGCGCCGGGCGCTTCCACCGTGGAAACAACCGTCTTTGTCTTCCCACAACACGGACAGCAAAAATTGCACACGCAAGGAATAACATCTCCATGAGAGATCGGGTCACGATGAAACATCGGGAACACGGTTTCGGCATAACTGGGGCATAATGGAATAAGTCGCATTTCAACTTCCAAACCAAAACAACTTAAGCTGTGTGAGACAAAAGATATGATCCCCGAGCGAGGGCGGAAATAATTAAGCTCGCTTAACGCGTAGGTTGTCGCGACAAATATTATTCAGTAACAAAAACATGGATTCGAATATCTCTTTTATATATATATATATAACTCGACGCGAATCATCGGTCTGGCTAATGTATAACTTCGTTGGCGCCGTCACGAGCCCCCCCCCCCCTTCCAGAACGACAACAGCTGTGTCTTCAAAGCTAATAAACACACGGACAAACACGCAAGCGAAACACACGGACGGACACACACACGGATGCAGATGGTCACACACAGGAAGGTTTTATGACAGACTTTGAACAACTCGGGAAACGGAGGGGATTTTTCTCAATATAAGCCGGAAAAAAATCCATTCAAAACACTTCGTCAGGGGCCTGGCCCCCCACCACACATCGCCAGGGCTTCGACTCCACCACAGATCGTCAAGAAGCTTTCGTCATCCAGCATGACGAGAATCGCGAGGTAGCGACGTGCTGCTACAAGCCGAGGTCTGCACCACCTAAGAAGAATTACTACACTGAGCCGCCGAGCTGCGAGTGAAACGGACGGAGATTCCAGCTATCACTCTCGAGCCAACAACTTCAACCCAACGTCAATACCAGCAACGAGCGAAAGCATCGTTCATCGCCAGAGCGACAACCAACGAGAACCGACTCGTCATCCAGCAGTGGAGAGAAAGAGCGCGCCACCGCGCCGTCAGCTACGAGAGCGCGCCACCGCGCCGTCAGCTACGAGAGCGCGCCACCGCGCCGTCAGCTACGAGAGCGCGCCACCGCGCCGTCAGCTACGAGAGCGCGCCACCGCGCCGTCAGCTACGAGAGCGCGCCACCGCGCCGTCAGCTACAAGAGCGCGCCACCGCGCTGTCAGCTACCGAGAGCGCGACACCGCGCCGTCAGCTACAAAGAACGCACCACCGCGCCGTCAGCTACCGAGAGCACGACACCGCGCCGTCAGCTACAAGAGCGCGCCACCGCGCCGTCAGCTACCGAGAGCGCGACACCGCGCCGTCAGCTACAAAGAACGCGCCACCGCGCCGTCAGCTACCGAGGGCCGCCAAGCGCCGCCAAGCGCCGCCGCTCACCTCATCGCGGAGAAAGTGTCAGCTGCAACTCGCACAGACGGCAGAGAGGTTGTATCGCTCCCCACATACAGACTCGAGGAAACACAGAGAAAATCTTGTCAAACCAGTTTCCTTTGTCATAGAGCCTCGCCGAAGAATTAATTAAAACAGAGCCAGATTAGCTCTCCCGCAACACGCCCTCACCCACCATTGACTCCAACATTCCGTTAAAAGAATATTATACTTACCGATGAATCTATTGACATATACTTTCGCCTCGGGGATACAATAAGTGCTTTTATTAACGCAAAACGAAATGTGTCATGCTTGTTTTCAAACTCGGCCAGTCGCCGATGGTGATCGATACAAAAACGAACTAATGAGATGCCTGGTGGAGAGGTAGAGGTTACGATTGCATAATAATTTTTGGTCATTCAGTTCGTTAAATGCACAATATCGAAAATGCATAAGAGTTTGGAGTTATTCAATTTAGTAAATGCATAAGTGTTTATTCATTCATTTTAGTCAATGCTTAATCTCGTAATTGCATAAGAATTTTAGTTATCCATATTAATCGAATGCTTGATATCGCAAATGCATAAGTGTTTGGTTATTCATGGATTATTGACGCATGTTTGACCTGCATGATAGAATGTCACATGCTTGTTAGAATAAAATTGCTTAACACCAACTGTTCGAGTGATTCTTTCCAAGTCCATGCAAAACCATCTTATTTTTGATAACTGTATCCTGTGATGAGATATGAAAATGGAGACCTAAATATCATAACACACACTAGGATAATCGGTAAACGTTTAATCATTGATCATCGTGTTATCCTGATTGACATAACTCTGGATAAACGAAGCTGAGCCTAATTACCACAACTGCTCACATTAACATCAGCGCAAGCATCCGCATAAATTACCACGACTATCTCCGCGATTATCATAAATTATGCATATAATTACTCACACCATCATAATTTATGCATGTTAATACACACATTAACATAATTAATGCGATTTGCGCATTTTTCGGAAAATTATTAAATTTTCTTATTTTCATCAAAATTTCATAACTCCAACACATACAACATAATGGGGGCTCGTCCGGGATCTCTCACAGACAGTGTTTTGCATGGATGATGGAATGAATCACTTCGTGTTAACCAGAATATCGTGACCAAACATTGCATTGTGATTGTAAACGGGCGTAAAACAAAAAAAAACGCCCTCTAAGGTTAAAACCCAGAATAGCAGGTTGAAACAGAGACAGTGGAATTAAGATAATATCGTATCAAACCGATTGCACCCTGTGATAAATGGTGTTAGAGGTACGCACACTGAATCGGAAAATTACAGAATAGCTCGAGTCAAACTGACCACACTCTGTGAGATAATTGTTTTATATGCACTCTGAAAGGAAAGGTCAAAGTAACTCCTGCCACTTGAGATGATAGGATTAAGAATAATTTTTGAATGGGTTACGGGGTACGGGGAACTCGTATTAAAACGTACCGACCAATCTGTTACAAAGCAGTACAGTCAGAGAGACATATGGGAAGGGAGCTGTATCGATAACCCGAACACACCTCGGGGGAAACTAATTGACTGGATAAAAGGTAACGAAGGCGAACACGATGCAAAAACTGCAGAGAAGGCAGGACAGGACTCATGTCTTCTCACACAGGCATACAGACAGGGATGGTGGAATAAAGAAAAAATTGGAAAGGAAACGGGAGAGAAATCGTCTCTAATAAACGAGGAAAAATGTCCCCACACCATCGTAAGGGAGGAGAGATCAGGGCTCGCGACACCAGCGAAACTCACAGACGTGGATCCACAGAATAAATATGGAAGTAACATTAAATCACACTCTTGGGTACGTGGACAGAGTCCAGGGACTAATCGCAAAAAAATTATGGATATCGAACAAAAAATCCTTGACAAACAGAAACCTTCACAATTCGAGAGAAGGGATGGAGAGATACATATGCAAACAAAAACATGTGAGATTGACAACTTCACAGATAGAGGGAAGCAAAATGTTAAAGTAAAGTCGACAGGACGTGCTCCACTAAGAGCAGAGGCAAAAACTGAAGGGAAATGGCAACACGAGCGACACGGCACTGGGCGCGCACACAGAAAATGCACACCGCTTAATCACGCCCCACACAGAACAGATAAAAGTGACAGATTGCCTGATGATAACTTGTTTGATGATGACGCTGACGGCGATCAACTTTCGGAATACCTATTCACCAGTAAAACCCTTAAATTGATGGACAAGGCTCTAGTCAGAATTCCCGATTTTGACCCCCACAATAAGTCCATGGATATACATACACATATCGCGACAGTGGAAGAGGAGGCAATGATTAGAGGGCTGATGAGACGGGATGAAAAAGCGAGTTTGTTGAAACGGACCTTACATAAAGATTCTATCCCATGGGTAATGTCACTACCACACAAGGTTAGAAATGATTTTAAACAACTGAGCCTGGCAGTGATTCGGAAGTTTGGAGAATATTCGACACTCACTGAAGGGTTTTATGCTGTAAAATCGATGACCCAGGGCATGGACCAAGATCCACGTGACTACCTCGTACAATTTAAAAGAGCGTATTACGCAGGTGATGTGAATCAATACCACGAAGGAGATAAAATGTTCAAAATTATGTTTTTTGAATCCTTGAGCCCAGAGATTACAGAAAGGGTGAGAATGGTTTTGAATCCAGAAACCGCATCCTTACGCCGCATAGAGAGCAAGGCGTACATGGCATGGTTATACAGAGCTAAGAATCAGAATTCGGATCCAGAACACAGTGAGAGGGATAAGGAACCCAGCCTCTCAGAGAGGAATAAAAATCACCGAACAGTCCCACAATGCCTAGAAGAGCAAACACACACGTACCTGTGGCAAAATAACCCAGAGAGAGGTTGGCACGAGAATGAGAGCGGCACAAAGCCGAACATTCAGAGGAATCGCAGGAGGGGGAGGTTCAGAACAGAACCATACCAACACCCCATGCCACGACACACACAAGGTCAAAATTACCCACAGAGATGGCGAAGTAACAATCCAAAAAAAATTTGGCACCCAAATGGGAAAAACACTGGGCCAAAAATGTACGAGAATCGTAGGAAGGAGAGGTTCAGAACAGAACCATATCAACACCCCATCCCACGACACACGCAAGGTTCAAATTACGCACAGAGATGGCAAGATAACCACCTAGCGGGAAGGTGTTACACAAACCGCGGAGGTATGGATGCGAACATGCAGAAGAATCGTAGGATGGGAGGTCAAACACAATCGATCCAATTCCGACCAATTCCTCCACCGGCTATACCAGGAGGGAATAGAGGAATAACACAGAATGCGGTCCAAATACATGATAAACAACCCACAGTGAGCGCGAGCGAGCGGCCAACACGCGCCCCACCCGCCGAGGTATTAAACCCGGAGCTCAATGAGAAATACAAGCAGGCTGCAAGTGACGGGGCGGGCAAAAACACGAGCAGTGCTCTTGTAAATGACGCGCGGATCGAATACAAGGACAGGGTTGCATTGAAGCGTGATCGGACAGTACAAAGAGAGAACACAGAGACACGCCCTGAGGAGCGCAGGCGTGAGCCTTTGAATGAAAAATATCCAAGGGAAACCAAAATGTATGTGGATCGGAGTGCTAAAATGGAGACGAATGTTCATGACATATCGGGAATGGTGTTAAAATCTAACACACTCGTAAAAACAAAGAGGGCAACATTACGAGGGACAGAATTAAATCGACACACAAACTCGGCAAATGTGCATGTAATCGCAGAGAGAGCGAATGCCATGAACCAAGTGTCAAAGTGGGTTGTGTGCGCGAATTCTGATTATGTACAGCACAATTTTTCACCACACACTCCCACGACGCGAGAGAGTGAGAGAGGAAATTACAAAAACGAACCCGAAAACCGTGATCGAATTATCAAAGTGATAAGTGGTAAACCAGGCAACAGGAGGAAGGTAACGCATAAATGCGTTCGAAACCGCTACCTAGCGTTTCCCAGGATTTAACAAAAACAAAGATGAAATTCGTCGGAATTATGATGTATGAGAACCATGTAACTGATGATATCGATGTTTTAACGTGTTGTTATTTTCCTTGCTTAATTCAAATGTAACCATGTTAAGCAAAAACAAAAATGAATATTCGTCGGAATTATGATGTACAAGAACCAATGTAACGCAATATCGATGTTAACGGTTGTTATTTCCTTTGCTAATTCAGATGTAACCAGATTAAGATTGTAATACGTGCACGCGCGTTAATAACCGCCGAGAGTAAGGGCGGCTGATGGGATGCATGACATAAAAAGGGGGCATTACTTTGTTTGAAAATTCGCCAGTGGCCAAATCGACCCCTGATAATTTTCAAAAGGGCGGACTGTTGGATATATGCCCCCCTTTTTAATTTTAAATTTTTTTTTTAAGAATTATTCTGCCAACATAGATAATATCGTTTTTTTTAATATACACGGGGCAACGTGAGAACGGACACGCCCTCACACTCCCACAGAGGCCCCCACACACTAACACAGATGTGCGCACACCTCATTTCAAAGGAAAGAGGGCATGAAAGAAGGGTAATCAAGATCATAAAAACTCCCCGAATTTCACACAAGAGGAACAAGGGAGGGGGGAATGGTAGCCGGGGGGTTCTGGAAGAAACATCCTTTCGTAAAGAAAAAAAAAACCCTTTTTTAAGTACAAAACCAGGCCACGAAATATATAATTATATTCTTAACAAAGGAACAACATTAACGAAAAAAAACACAAACGGGTTTTGAACCATGTTAGACAAACTAGTACAACTTAGCCATGAAGTAAGCAAACAGTATCCATCCTCACTACAATTGAAAATCAGACTACAGTCTGCACCAGAATCGCGACCCATCATTGTTAATTAAATACTGACATTATTTACCTTTATAGAATTTCTACACGGCCGGGCCGAAGCATCGAAGAACAATTATGGCATATATTTCGCTCCAAAACAAAATTCTTAGCCGGGATAGCAGATTAAATAATCACAAGAAGTCAAATAATAAGTACGGAATTAAAGTGAATATCCTAGGAGCTAACGGTGAATAAGGCTCTCAAAATTAACCAAACACAACAACCCCCTGAAAACAACAGCAGCAACACGACCGTCTTTGTCTTTCCGAGAGGATCTCCACACGCAGGCACAAAGCCGGGAAATGACACCAATAAAACTCCCGGGCAATGGCTCAAAGGAAATTAACACGCTCTCAGAAATAAATAAATAAGCGCATGCGCCGGGCGCTTCCACCGTGGAAACAACCGTCTTTGTCTTCCCACAACACGGACAGCAAAAATTGCACACGCAAGGAATAACATCTCCATGAGAGATCGGGTCACGATGAAACATCGGGAACACGGTTTCGGCATAACTGGGGCATAATGGAATAAGTCGCATTTCAACTTCCAAACCAAAACAACTTAAGCTGTGTGAGACAAAAGATATGATCCCCGAGCGAGGGCGGAAATAATTAAGCTCGCTTAACGCGTAGGTTGTCGCGACAAATATTATTCAGTAACAAAAACATGGATTCGAATATCTCTTTTATATATATATATAACTCGACGCGAATCATCGGTCTGGCTAATGTATAACTTCGTTGGCGCCGTCACGAGCCCCCCCCCCTTCCAGAACGACAACAGCTGTGTCTTCAAAGCTAATAAACACACGGACAAACACGCAAGCGAAACACACGGACGGACACACACACGGATGCAGATGGTCACACACAGGAAGGTTTTATGACAGACTTTGAACAACTCGGGAAACGGAGGGGATTTTTCTCAATATAAGCCAGAAAAAAATCCATTCAAAACACTTCGTCAGGGGCCTGGCCCCCCACCACACATCGCCAGGGCTTCGACTCCACCACAGATCGTCAAGAAGCTTTCGTCATCCAGCATGACGAGAATCGCGAGGTAGCGACGTGCTGCTACAAGCCGAGGTCTGCACCACCTAAGAAGAATTACTACACTGAGCCGCCGAGCTGCGAGTGAAACGGACGGAGATTCCAGCTATCACTCTCGAGCCAACAACTTCAACCCAACGTCAATACCAGTGTAATGCGGGCGTAAGCGACCTTCCGGAGGTGACGTCACGGGGGGTGGAGTCATGTGACGTGGGGGTAAGGTTCGGGGCTTTAAGCGGGTAAACCGGAAGGGGAAGGTAGTCGGGGTGCGAGCGGAAAAGAGTGAGGCCACGCGGGCAAGTGTGGAGAGGGGGGGCGCCGACGGCGATCGGGAGCCAACCCCGAAGATAAGAGGAAGCTGCGGAGTGGTGTGCAGCTGGGGAGGAGACAGCCAGGAGGGCTGCGTGTTAGAGGCAGCGGTGTGGCTGCCAGGAGGAGCTGCGGAGAGAGAGAGAGAGGGGGCTGCTTGTTAGAGGCAGCGGTGTGGCTGCCAGGAGGAGCTGCGGAGAGAGAGAGAGAGGGCAAGAAGCTGTGAGAGCTGCGGAGGGAGAAGAGCAGCAGAGAGTACAGCCAAGGGGGGCTGTGTGAGAGAAACAGCAGCGGAGCTGCTGTTGTGGATCGGGCCGACATTGGAGTCAGCACCGTGGAGAAGCTACAGAGTAAAGACAGCCGTGTGGGTGTACAGCACGAACCGAATAATAAAGGACACTGGGACAGACATCGTGGTCCAGTCGTTTATTACACTGGTGTCGGAAGTGCAACGGCATGTCGAAACAAGTGAGGAAGAAAGTTAATCCGGCGCCTGCATCGGCTTCTTCGTCCGACGACGACGAACTCCCTCCAACCACGGATCCTGTTGGGGTGGTGGAGGAGAGCCAGGCTGAGGCGACCACGGGAACGGGTGTGGAGGATGTTGGCGCGGTGGCGGGTCCGTCGACATCATCAGACGCGGATCAACGATGGCAAGCGATGGCGGTACAACTGGAGGCACTTCAGGACGTCCTGGCGCATCTATGCCATCTCGTCGCGCCAGGGACGATGGATGATGCAAGTGGTGCTCCGCGGGCCGCCACGTTGCCTGTCCTGCCGCCGCCATTGCCCACGCGGCAAGAGGCCGCCATTTTGCGCGCTCCGTGGCGCCAAACCGCCATCTTGGCCACGCCGCGGGCCGACGCCATTTTGAATTTGCCATCACAACCACCACCATTGGAAGACGGCGGGAAGAGGAGTCGGAGTCGCCACCTTACAACAGTTAAAGAATTTTCCGTCGGTGGGGACTGGAGCGCGTTCGCCTGCCGCTTCTTGGCGGCGGTACGCACAGCAAGATGGACCGATGCGGAGGCTTTGGAGGTGTTGCCGACTCTCCTGGACGACGAATCTGTCCGATTCTTCCGTTCCATAGCGACCGATAAGAAGGCAACTTTATGTGGTGTTTTTCAAGAAATGGCCGATGCTTATGAGCCACCAGATGATGCGCATCGGCGATTCGCTCAACGACAACGAGCACCAGAGGAGTCGCCCGTGGCGTTCAGGGGTGCGGTGCTGGAGCTGGCCATGGCAGCTTATCCTGAGACGCCACAGGACCTGCTTGAGCCTCTCATATTAGGGAAGATGTTGGAGCTGTCTCGGGATCTAGGGATCCCCATGCCTGTGTGTGGGCATGAGAAGCTAACTTCCCGGATGGCTGCTAAGTGTCTCGATGCGCAATTCAACCTCCGTCGCTGGAAACAAGTGACGGCGTGGACGGGGGGGCCCGTCAAAGAAGGGGATGCGCTGGGGTGGAACCCTGCGCAGGCCGTCTATGTTCCGGATGACCGGGGCCCTCAACAACTGACGGCCGCCTCCGCTCCATGGACGGGACGCGGCGGGCCGAGACCGCGCGCGGTGCTACCAGAACGGGGCCGTCAGGAGGCGAGGCCTGCGCTTCGGCGCAACGAGGCCGAATGTTTCCGCTGCGGGCGTAGGGGCCACTACGCCAGAGACTGCTGGGCCCGCTTCCCGGCTCCGCCGCAGCAGGAGGCCTCGGCACCGGTCAAGTCGGCTAAAGATCCTCCGAAACAGGCATGTCGGCACGCACCAGACACTCGGCAAGGCTTTCCACCTCACCCACCACCTGTGTTGCGCGATCCTATTGTTGTTGTTAAAGAAAGGCCATCGACGGGGCCTTGTCATTCAGTTACGCAGTGGCGCAAATTGGCACGGAGAGTTGTCGCGGCCGCTACGGGTTCGTCCACTGTACCGGGGTCCATACAAGGTGTGGACGTGCGCATTTTGGTCGACTCGGGGGCGTCTGCGACTATTATATCGGATGTCATTTTCCATCTGTTGGGCATTCCGTCGGGGGCTGTGCGTCCGGTTTATGGGTCGTGCGTCGCTGCGAATGGGGGTAGCATGGGCATCGTGGGTCAGGTGGATGCTAAGATATCTATTGGGGATGTGTCGGCCTCGGGTGTTGTGTTGATATCGAGATCTTTGGCGGTTCCTTGTTTGTTAGGCACCGATTTTTTGGCTAAGATGCCCATTTTGATCAAAATCAATGAGAATTGTATTGAACTGCCGGGGGGCCGTCAAATCTCGTTTCTGCCGTCGCCCTGGGGGCGACCTGCTTCGGCCGTACAAGTGCAGGCGCTGTCCGTCGCATCTGTGGACATCCCACCTGGTACACAGATGCTTATACCCTTGCGGTATCGGAAGCCCCTGCCTGATCGGCTAGGAGCAGTAGGGGTCTTGTTGTCACCGTCCGCCACGATAACAACCGGGTTGGCGTTAGTGGGGGCACAGACCATCGTCCGGCCGGATCAATTACCGTTTTTACAGGTGCTTAATGCGGGGGGAGAAAACGTCCGTGTCCCGGCCGGTACGGTTGTGGCACATGCCACTACGGCGTTTGCGACCCATGATTGTCCACATAGCCGGGGAGTTGTTGCTGGGGTTTCCGAGCCAAGGAGTTCGGATGATCGTTGGGTTGCTCAATTATGTGACGAAAATTCTTCCCTGTCCATGGAGCAACGTGGTGCGCTGCGTAAATTGTTGTTGACATATTCCGATGTGTTCAGCTCCGATGATTTGGATTTGGGCCGCACTTCCTTGCTTTACCATCACATTGAGACGGGCGATGCTGCCCCTATTCGATTAAATTCGCATCGGATGAGTCCTGCGGAGCGAGAACACGTACGGGGGGCAGTGGAAGACATGTTGGCTGCGGACATTATATCGCCATCTAACAGCCCATGGGGCGCTCCAGTCGTCTTGGTTAAGAAGAAGGATGGCAAATTGCGATTTTGTGTTGATTTCCGCAAATTGAATAAGATATCGGTGGCAGATGCGTACCCTCTGCCGCGTATGGATGACTCCCTCGACGCATTGTCGGGGGCTAAGTTCTTTTCCACACTGGACCTCTCTTCGGGATTTTGGCAGCTTCCCCTTGACGAGTCCTCACGGGAGAAAACCGCATTCCGTACGCCTCAGGGGTTATTTCAATTCAACTGTCTCCCGATGGGATTGAATGCGGCCCCTGCTACATTTCAAAGATTGATGGAGCTCGTTTTGACGGGGTTGCAGTGGGAGACATGTCTTATATATTTGGACGATATCATTGTCTTCAGCCGCACATTCGATGAACATTTGACGCGGCTGGAGACAGTGTTTACGAGGATGCGTTCTGCCAAATTGAAATTCAAACCAAAGAAATGTCACCTACTGCAACGGTCCGTCCGCTATTTGGGGCACATTGTGAGCGCTGAGGGAGTGTCCACGGATCCGGAAAAGACGGCGTGCGTCCGGGATTGGCCGACTCCGGCCACCGTGGGGGATGTTCGGCGGTTTTTGGGATTTGCCTCGTATTACCGAAGATTCGTGCCGGGTTTTGCGACGATTGCGAGGCCTTTGCATCTCCTTACGGGTAAAGGACGGAAGTTTGTTTGGGGACAGCCGGAGGAGGCGGCCTTTCGGAGTCTGCGTGATCTATTGGCCACGGCCCCAACATTGGAGTATCCCGATTTCGATCACCCATTCATTCTTGATACGGACGCGAGTGACACAGGTATTGGGGCGGTGTTATCACAGTCTAAAGGGGGTGTAGAGCGTGTCGTGGCGTATGGTAGCCGAGTCTTGTCTCCTGCGGAAACCCGCTACTGTGTCACTCGCAGAGAACTATTGGCGGTTGTTTTTTTCCTACGGCAATTTCGACCATACCTCTACGGTCGTTCTTTTATTGTGCGTACGGATCATGCGGCCTTGCAATATGCCCTTAAAATTGACCAGCCATCCGGACAGTTGGCACGTTGGTTGGACACGCTACAGGAATTTTCCTTCCAAATTCAACATCGGAAGGGTGTGCGCCATGCGAACGCTGACGCACTTTCCAGATTACCGCGGCGCGGCCCTTGTAAATGTGAGTCGGGGACGCATAGGTGTTCGCCGATTCCAAACCCCCCTCAGCCGCTCACGCTGGCCGTCGAGAAGTCGGACACTCCGATGGAACCGGGACCGGCTGACGGGGTTTTGAATCTGCCGCGGTCTGTCTGGATCCGGGAACAGATGATGGATGAGTCATTGGTGTCCTTGCGGAAGCGGTCTGCTAAGGACAATGGGAGTCCGAGTACGGCTGTGGGGCCGCAAACCGCTCTCCGAGATGGTCTGCTTATGTGGCGGGAGGGGTTCCAGGAACGTTGGCGCCTGGTGGTACCAACGTCCTTGCGGTTCGAGTTGATTAGAACCCTCCATTGTGACACTCTCTTACATTTAGGGGTGCAGAAGACCTTGTTGACGTTGCAACGTCATTATTTTTGGCACGGCATGGCGACAGATGTCGTAGGGCACGTGCGCGCGTGCCCTGCGTGTGCACAACGTAAGCCGCCGAAACATCCTTACGTGCCGCCTCTCCAGTCGATTCAGGTGTCTCGAGTCAATGAATTGGTGGCACTGGACATATTGGGACCTTTTCCACCATCGGCGAGGGGTAATAAATATTTGCTGGTAGGGGTTGAGTACCTCTCCCGTTGGCCGATGGCCTGGCCGTTGCCCGATCAGTCGGCCGCGGCCATTACCGACGCCTTTTTGTTTGGGTATATTATGGATAAGGGGGCGCCTGAGAGACTCCTCACGGACCAGGGCAGGAATTTCTCTTCTAAATTATTGGCGGAAGTGTGCGCGGGCCTTGGGACTAAGAAAGTACGGACATCCCCATACCATCCGCAGACGGATGGTATGGTTGAACGGCTGAACAGGACATTGTCTGCCATGCTTTGCCATACCGTGAGTGAACAACAATCAGATTGGGATCTGCACATCCCCGGGGTGCTTTCGGCGTACAGGATGACGCCTCATGCGGCTACAGGATATTCGCCGTTTTACCTTATGTATGGTCGGGAAAACGTGCCGCCGGTGGATGTGCAATTGGGAACTGGGGTGAAGGGACCTCGGAAACCACTTCCTGAATACATCCAGGACACGGTTCGCCGAGTCACGGAGGCGCGGGAGAATGCCCGCGTGGCTACGGCCAAAGCCCAGGCCCGGAACGAGCGATATGCGCGACGGTCTGAGGGGGAGTGCCCTTGGAAGGTTGGGGACCTAGCCTGGCTTCATTGTCCACAGGTACGTCCGGGGACCTCGCCGAAATTGCACAAACCCTGGCATGGTCCCGTACGCCTCATTGCGGTTCCCAACCCACAGACAGCACGCGTCCAGATTGGGTCTCGTCGCTGGGTTGTGCATACGTCGCGCTTGAAACCATATGTTGCTCCCTTACATGATGCGTCATCCCCCAATATTGCCTTGCCGGGGTCTGTTGCTGCTGACTCTCCCCTGCCTGCGTCCATTGATCTCGCTAGAGCGCCTGTCGTACCTGTTCCAGACAGGCCGGCCGTGACATTGCGGGGGACGAGGGGCCCTGCTCGGAGGACGCCTGCCAGGTCTGCGGGACCTTCGAGCCCTGCAGCCCTTCCGACCCAGCTGCGGGCACGGTCACAGGACAAGCCCAAGACTAACTCTTTAGAGACACGGGACGGCGGTGGACTTCCAGCTGCGACAGGGGGATTACCCCCTGTCGTTCCTCGACTTTCATCGCGTTCCCGTTCTGCGAGTGGGCCGCCGACCGTCCGGGACGGGCCGGCGACCCGCACACGTTCCAAATCGCTTACGTTTCGTTGATTGTTGCTGTCTTGTTATTTTTTTCTTACAGTTGTATTTATTGCATGCTTTTGTACGATCGTTGATGTTGATTGCGTTGTTGTTGTTCTTGCTGTTACATTATATGCTTAGTGTCCTTTAGGGGGGGAAGCTCGGTTCGCCGCATTACGATTTGCTATTGGTCAGCCGAGGTCGGCTGGGATTTTTCTACGGGGGAGGGTGGTGTAATGCGGGCGTAAGCGACCTTCCGGAGGTGACGTCACGGGGGGTGGAGTCATGTGACGTGGGGGTAAGGTTCGGGGCTTTAAGCGGGTAAACCGGAAGGGGAAGGTAGTCGGGGTGCGAGCGGAAAAGAGTGAGGCCACGCGGGCAAGTGTGGAGAGGGGGGGCGCCGACGGCGATCGGGAGCCAACCCCGAAGATAAGAGGAAGCTGCGGAGTGGTGTGCAGCTGGGGAGGAGACAGCCAGGAGGGCTGCGTGTTAGAGGCAGCGGTGTGGCTGCCAGGAGGAGCTGCGGAGAGAGAGAGAGAGGGGGCTGCTTGTTAGAGGCAGCGGTGTGGCTGCCAGGAGGAGCTGCGGAGAGAGAGAGAGAGAGGGCAAGAAGCTGTGAGAGCTGCGGAGGGAGAAGAGCAGCAGAGAGTACAGCCAAGGGGGGCTGTGTGAGAGAAACAGCAGCGGAGCTGCTGTTGTGGATCGGGCCGACATTGGAGTCAGCACCGTGGAGAAGCTACAGAGTAAAGACAGCCGTGTGGGTGTACAGCACGAACCGAATAATAAAGGACACTGGGACAGACATCGTGGTCCAGTCGTTTATTACACCAGCAACGAGCGAAAGCATCGTTCATCGCCAGAGCGACAACCAACGAGAACCGACTCGTCATCCAGCAGTGGAGAGAAAGAGCGCGCCACCGCGCCGTCAGCTACGAGAGCGCGCCACCGCGCCGTCAGCTACAAGAGCGCGCCACCGCGCCGTCAGCTACGAGAGCGCGCCACCGCGCCGTCAGCTACGACAGCGCGCCACCGCGCCGTCAGCTACGAGAGCGCGCCACCGCGCCGTCAGCTACGAGAGCGCGCCACCGCGCCGTCAGCTACAAGAGCGCGCCACCGCGCCGTCAGCTACCGAGAGCGCGACACCGCGCCGTCAGCTACAAAGAACGCACCACCGCGCCGTCAGCTACCCAGAGCGCGACACCGCGCCGTCAGCTACAAAGAACGCGCCACCGCGCCGTCAGCTACCGAGGGCCGCCAAGCGCCGCCAAGCGCCGCCGCTCACCTCATCGCGGAGAAAGTGTCAGCTGCAACTCGCACAGACGGCAGAGAGGTTGTATCGCTCCCCACATACAGACTCGAGGAAACACAGAGAAAATCTTGTCAAACCAGTTTCCTTTGTCATAGAGCCTCGCCGAAGAATTAATTAAAACAGAGCCAGATTAGCTCTCCCGCAACACGCCCTCACCCACCATTGACTCCAACATTCCGTTAAAAGAATATTATACTTACCGATGAATCTATTGACATATACTTTCGCCTCGGGGATACAATAAGTGCTTTTATTAACGCAAAACGAAATGTGTCATGCTTGTTTTCAAACTCGGCCAGTCGCCGATGGTGATCGATACAAAAACGAACTAATGAGATGCCTGGTGGAGAGGTAGAGGTTACGATTGCATAATAATTTTTGGTCATTCAGTTCGTTAAATGCACAATATCGAAAATGCATAAGAGTTTGGAGTTATTCAATTTAGTAAATGCATAAGTGTTTATTCATTCATTTTAGTCAATGCTTAATCTCGTAATTGCATAAGAATTTTAGTTATCCATATTAATCGAATGCTTGATATCGCAAATGCATAAGTGTTTGGTTATTCATGGATTATTGACGCATGTTTGACCTGCATGATAGAATGTCACATGCTTGTTAGAATAAAATTGCTTAACACCAACTGTTCGAGTGATTCTTTCCAAGTCCATGCAAAACCATCTTATTTTTGATAACTGTATCCTGTGATGAGATATGAAAATGGAGACCTAAATATCATAACACACACTAGGATAATCGGTAAACGTTTAATCATTGATCATCGTGTTATCCTGATTGACATAACTCTGGATAAACGAAGCTGAGCCTAATTACCACAACTGCTCACATTAACATCAGCGCAAGCATCCGCATAAATTACCACGACTATCTCCGCGATTATCATAAATTATGCATATAATTACTCACACCATAATTTATGCATGTTAATACACACATTAACATAATTAATGCGATTTGCGCATTTTTCGGAAAATTATAAAATTTTATTATTTTCATCAAAATTTCATAACTCCAACACATACAACAGCTCGGCAGCAGGATCGGCCAAACAATTAGGTGCAGGACTCTCCTTGTGAAAAAGGTTTCTTGAGACTCACAATGATTGAGTCCACATTATGATGATGATATGTGTCATGTGTACTGTGGCTTAATTAACGTAGCTGGACAGTGCATTGTGCCTTTGCAGAGGATCAAGTACGTATGTTGAACTTCTTTCGCACCGTACGTAGACAACCGTGCTAATCGGAGGTGCGGGGGAAGGGCAACAAACTAAACACAAAAAGCAGTTCATGAGTAATGTCAATAAACAGAAAAAAATATATTTATTGCTACATCTGAATGGGCTCCATTTCTTAAGTGTATGGCTTTGGCCTATCACATTTCAGCCTAAAAATCCACAAAAAAACGATCTCTGCTAATGGTCAGATGTATTGGAGACATTCAGATGTAATATCTGAATCTCTGCAATAGTGTTCGGATGATCCAAAAGCACCTCAGAAAATAATCTGGCAAATGCGATGTCCCTTCTGTGCTTCTCCCAATAGTGGGGTCACATGACCTTGGGTGACGTCACTTGTTAGCAGACACGGTAAATGGTCACACAGTCCAAATAATCCGAAATTGTTCTGTAATTGTCTTAAAAAATCCTAAAATATTGTAAGCCATGCAGTTTCGGATGTTTTTAATTAATTTGATTAATAGGGGAACGCATCCCTGGCCATTTACCTTGGCTAGGGATGCCTGTCTTTACAGGCAGAGTGCAGGAGGCGCGAGTTTGGGATCGGCATTAAGTTGAGCAAGGACGCAGCGCAGCTCATGGAGGTGCAGCAGAGCATCTGTCCTCGGAGCTCTCCAGCAAAGACTCGCACTTTGTCCAGGAGCTCGTAAAGGCGAGACGCTCTGCCTGCGCTCTTGAAAATCCGCGAACCCACGCACACGTACACACACCAACAACAACGAACGTCATTCGCCACTAAGTGGCGGTGACGTCACCTCGGCGCTTGTGCCAGGCTATGTGCATGGTAAGCTCACGTGAAGTGTCGAACGCCCGCTGGCAGGAGGTCACGGGACAGACCCAGGTGCCATGGGTCGACTGACAGATTACTGGACGATGTACCACCTGGGCATCTGGGCTACATGACCCAGCCAACGCAGCCTTGCCTGCCGGAGGAGGTCACTGATGGGACTTTGTCCAAATCTTTCAAGGAGTTGTGAGCTCCTCACACAATCCAGCCTGGTTAAACCCAGGATTGATCGTAAACCGACCAGCCTAAATGTTTGTAACCGGGAAAGATGTTCCATTAGGTGGGTCCATGGTTCACAAACATAAAGAAGGGAGGGCATGACCGTGGCCGAGAAGACCCGAAGCTTCGTGTGGAGCGACAGACCAGATAGCTTCCACACAGCGTTACGCAGCCAATGAAAAGATAATGCCGCTCGACTGATTTGGAGTGAGACCTCTCCTGTCAAACCGGAGCCAGTCATGAGCACACTGCCCATGTATGGAAAACTCTCCACTTTCTCCACAACTGCCCCATCACCAATTGGAAGTTGTGGGAGTTAAGTGTCTGATAGCACAAAATACCCAGGCAGGTGCTTAGTTTTGGTCGGGCTGATGATAAGGCCCCACCTCTTCGTGGCATGCTCCAGGTTCAGCAGCAGCACTTCCAATTCCTCCTCTGAGTGAGCAGCAATCACCAGATCATCAGCATACATAACGTGGTTGACCAACAAGGAGCAATCTCTTGACCGCACCCGTCATCGATCAGCCGTCCATTGTTTCTGTATCAGATGGAAATTCCTCTGGTCCAGCCATCGAAGGTTTCATGAACTACGTGGTCGAAATAGATGTTAAATAATTTGGGAGCCAGAGGACATCCCTGTCGCACCCCAAGGCGAACAGGGAATGGCTCCGACTCCCAGCCACGTAGTTTTACCTGGGTCTGCCCACCATCATGAAGGTCCTTAATTATTGTGAGCAGAGTCAGAGCCCAGGCCTACTGATGGTATCATAGGCCTTGACCAGGTCAATAAAGCAGAGATGTAGGTCCTGTTGGAATTTACTACACTTCTGCTGTAGGAGACGGACAGAAAATATGGCATTTATTCAACATCACCTGGTAAGGCAATGTTGAATAATCCTTATTATCCGTACATATGTAATAAGGGACTCGATCCTGGTTCTGTCTCCGTCGTCCTTTATTCGGGTTCTTACACTTTTCCCGCACGGCCCTCGCTCAGAGCTCTCCCCTTGGCAGCTCCGTAGCTGCCCTCGCTCCCGTAGCCTCCACACCTCTGCAGCTCCGCTGCAGACCCCTGTGCAGTCCTCCGGCTGCCCTCACTGCAGCTCCATCGCTGCCCTCACTGCAGCTCCACCGCTGCCCGTCGTTCCTCCGTGCTTGGTCACCGCTGGCCGACGGTGCCAAGTCTTACCCTCCGTGTATGTGGCGATCTCGCCACTCCTCGACCTCCGCCCTGCGTGGCTTCACTCTAACTCTGTCTCCCACACTCCTCCTCTCTTCCGGTATCTCTCCCTTAAGACCTCACCCCTCTCTCCCACGTGACCTAACTCCTCCCCCCATGACGTCACATCCGCGAAGCCGTTAACGCCCGCATTACACCACCCTCCCCCGTAGAGAAAATCTAGCCGACCTCGGCTGAACAATAACGAGACAAGTAATGCGAGCGAACACAACCATCACACATTCAAGGACAACGAAGCATACAATAAATATAACAACAAGAACAACACAACAGTCAAATTTAACGAAATGTAAGGGACTTTGAGCGCGTTCGGGTCGCCGGTCCGTCCCGGACGGGCGGCGGCCCTCCTGCAGACCGGGAACGTGACGGGGTTTTAGGAGCGATAGGATGAAGTCCTCCTGTCGCTATTGGAGGCCCGTCAACGTCCCGGTCCCGTGTCCCTGAAGGCCCAGCGTCGGGGGTGCGTCGCGATCGTGTCTGCGACGGGGTCGGAGGGGCGGCGGGGCTCGGAGTCCCCGCAGCCGTGGCAGGCACACCCCGAGCAGAGTCTCCTGTCTCCGGCAATGTCACGGCCGGCTTGTCTGTAAAAGGCACGACAGGCGCTCTTGCAAGGTCAACAGGCACAGGCAAGGATGAGTCGGCAGCCACAGACCCCGGCAAGGCAACATCGGGAGATGACGCATCGTCTCGAGGGGCCACGTATGGTTTCAAGCGCGACGTGTGAACGAACCAACGCCGAGATCCAAACAGAACACGCGCAGACTGTGGGTTGGGAACCTCGATGAGGCGGACCGGCCCTTGCCATGGTTTGTGTAATTTAGGCGAGGTACCTGGCCGCACCTGCGGGCAATGGAGCCAGGCCATGTCCCCCACCTTCCAGGGGCACTCCCCCTTCGAGCGTCGAGCACACCGCTCGTTCCGGGCCTGGGCTTTGGCAGTAGCCATGCGGGCCCCCTCCCGTGCCTCAGTAACCCGGCGAACAGTATCCCGAATGTAATCAGGAAGAGGCTTAGCAGGTCCCCTCACTCCAGTTCCCAACTGCACATCCATTGGCGGCACGTTCTCGCGACCATACATAAGGAAAAACGGCGAATATCCTGTAGCCGCATGCGGCGTCATTCGGTATGCCGAAAGTACCCCAGGGATATGCAAATCCCAATCCGATTGTTTTTCACTCACGGTGTTACACAACATGGCGGACAATGTCCGATTTAGCCGTTCGACCATACCATCTGTTTGCGGATGGTAGGGAGATGTCCGTATCTTTTTAGTTCCAAGAGCCGCGCACACCTCCCCCAACAATTTAGAAGAAAAATTACGGCCTTGGTCTGTGAGGAGCCTCTCCGGCGCCCCCTTGTCCATAACGTACCCGAATAGAAAGGCGTCTGTGATAGACGCCGCTGACTGGTCAGGCAAAGGCCAGGCCATCGGCCAGCGGGAGAGGTACTCTACCCCAACTAACAAGTATTTATTTCCCTTAGCGGATGGCGGGAAGGGTCCCAAAATGTCCAACGCCACGAATTCGTTAACTCTAGACACCTGAATAGATTGTATGGGCGGCACATATGGTTGTTTAGGTGGTTTCCGGCGGGCACAATCGGGACACGCGCGAACGTGACCGACGACATCCGTTGTCATGCCGTGCCAAAAATAGTCACGCTGCAGCGTCAATAGGGTCTTCTGCACCCCCAGATGTAAAAGCGTGTCCCCATGCAGAGTCCTAATCAACTCGTACCGCAAGGAATGCGGTACAACCAGACGCCAGCGTTCCTGTAACCCTTCCCTCCACATTAGCAGACCATCGCGGAGAGCGGTTTCTGGCATACCACCTGTACCCAGTCCCCCACTCTTCTTCGCAGTCCGATTCCGTAACGAGACCAATGAACCATCCAACATTTGTTCCCGAATCCACACAGCCCTTGGAAGATTCAGAATCCCACCAGCCGGTCCCGGCTCCTTTGGAGCTTCGGGCATGTCGACCGCCAACGCAACAGGCTGAGGGGGTTGCTGAATCGGCGCACATCTATGCGTCCCCGATGCGCACGCGCAAGGGGATGGCTGCGGCAACCTAGAAAGTGCGTCCGCATTCGCGTGACGCACCCCCTTCCGATGGTGAATTTGGAAGGAAAATTCCTGCAGCGTGTCCAGCCACCGCGCCAACTGGCCGGATGGTTGGTCCATCTTAAGAGCATACTGCAAGGCCGCATGATCCGTGCGAACAATAAACGAACGACCGTAGAGATATGGTCGAAATTGGCAGTGAAAGAAAACAATAGCCAAAAGTTCCCTGCGTGTGACGCAGTAGCGAGTTTCTGCGGGAGACAAAACCCGGCTACCATACGCTACCACGCGTTCCACACCACCTTTTGATTGAGACAACACGGCCCCAATGCCCGTGTCACTCGCATCCGTATCCAGAATGAAGGGGTGATCAAAATCAGGATAATCTAACGTCGGTGCCGTAGCCAGTCGATCGCGTAGGCTCTGAAACGCCGCCTCTTCCGGCGGTCCCCAAGCAAATTTCCTTCCTTTACCCGTAAGGAGGTGCAAGGGCCTCGCGATCGTCGCGAAATCCGGAACAAACCTCCGATAGTATGAGGCAAAGCCCAAAAAGCGACGTACATCCCCCACCGTGGCCAGGGTCGGCCAGTCATGGACGCATGCTGTCTTGTCCGGATCCGTGGCCACCCCGTCAGCACTTACGATATGCCCCAAATAGCGCACAGACCGTTGCAGTAGGTGACATTTCTTAGGCTTAAATTTCAAATTTGCAGAACGCATCCTGGCGAACACCGCCTCCAACCGCAGTAAATGCTCATCAAATGTGCGGCTGAAGATGATAATATCATCTAAATATATCAGACACGTCTCCCACTGCAACCCCGTTAACACCAACTCCATCAACCTTTGAAATGTGGCAGGGGCAGCATTCAGCCCCATCGGAAGGCAGTTAAATTGGAATAACCCCTGCGGCGTACGGAAAGCAGTCTTCTCCCGCGAGGGTTCGTCAAGGGGAAGCTGCCAGAATCCCGAAGAGAGATCTAGCATTGAAAAGAACTTCGCCCCCGACAAGGCATCGAGGGAGTCGTCCATACGCGGCAGGGGGTACGCATCTGCCACAGACACTTTATTCAACTTACGAAAGTCGACACAAAAGCGCAATTTGCCATCCTTCTTTTTAACCAAAACAACAGGCGCGCCCCATGGGCTGTTAGATGGAGATATTATGTCTGCAGCCAACATGTCATCCACTGCCCCTCGAACCTGATCTCGCTCCGCCGGACTCATCCGATGCGAGTTCAACCGAATAGGGGCAGCGTCCCGTGTCAATGTGATGGTAAAGCAACGAGGTGCGTCCCAAGTCCAAATCGTCGGAGCTAAACACATCAGAATAACTCAATAATAATTTACGAAGCGCACAACGTTGTTCACCGGAAAGGGAAGATTTTTCCCCACACAATTCGGCGATCCAGCGATTATCAGCGGCACCAGGACCTGAAACACCACCAACCACGATCTGGCTGCCCAGATGATCTTGTGCCGTAAACGCCGTAGTGGCATGCGCCACAACCGTACCAGCCGGCACACACACATTCTCAGAACTTGCATTAAGCACCTGCAGAAACGGCTGCTGGTCATGCCGGACAATAGTTTGCGCCCCAACGAGCGCCGCTCCGCCCGTTATAGTGGCGGACGGCGACAACAAAATCCCAATTGCACCCTGACGACCAGGTACAGGCTTCCGATATCGCAAGGGGATAAGCATCTGTGAGCCAGGTGGAATATCAACAGATACCTCGGACAGCGCCTGCACCTGAGCGACCGGAGCAGGTCGCCCCCAGGGCGACGGTAGAAATGTAATTTTCCGGCCACCCGGTAATTCAATGCAGTTTTGATTAATTCGAATTAGAATGGGCATCTTGGCCAGGAAGTCAGTTCCCAATAAGCAAGGAACCGCGAGGGACCTCGAAATTAACACAATTCCCGAGGCCGACACTCCCCCGATAGATATTGTAGCGTCCACCTGGCCCACAATGCCCATGCTACCTCCGTTGGCAGCGACGCAAGAATCGTAAACCGGACGCACGGCCTCAGGTGGGATGTTCAACAGATGGAAAATGACATCCGATATAATGGTCGCAGACGCCCCGGAATCCACTAACACACGTACGTCCACCCCTTGTATAGAACCAGGTACGGTGGACGAGCCAGTAGCGGCCGCGACGACCCGCCGTGCCAATTTACGCCACTGCGTTACCGAGCGACGTGGCCCAGTCGATGGCTTCCCCCCGTTATTAACAACACCCGGATCGCACGACAACGGTGATGAGTGAGGTGTCAAGCCTTGCCGGGTGTCTGGTGCGCACCGACTTGCCTGTCCTGGGGGATCCTTCCGTGGCGCGTCCGCTGACGAGGCCTCCTGCTGGGGCGGACCCGGGACGCGGGCCCAGCAGTCCCTGGCGTAATGGCCTTTACGGCCGCAGCGGAAGCAGTCGATGTTGTTGCGCCGCGCCGTAGGCACCCCGTCCCGACGCTCCCGTGGCGGTGGCGCAGATCGCGGCCCCGGCGTACTGCGGGCCGACCACTGAGCAGAGGCGGCTGTCAGCTCCTGCGGGCCCCCCCCCCGTCAGGAACGTACACCGCCTTCTTGGGATCCCAACCCGCGGCACCTCCCTCGACGATGGGCCCCCCCGTCCACGCCGTGACTTGCTTCCAACGGCGCAGGTTGAACTGGGCATCAAGACATTTAGCGGCCGCCCGGGACGTAAGCTTTTCGTGGCCACACACCGGCATAGGAATCCCCAAATCCCGGGACAGCTCGAGCATCTTACCCAAGATGAGAGGTTCGAGCAGGTCAGGCTCCGTCTCCGGGTATGCAGCCATGGCCAACTCCAATACCGCACCCCTGTATGCCACCAGCGACTCTTCGGGTGCTCGCTGACGTTGAACAAACCGGCGATGAGCGTCATCCGGTGGCTCATATGCATCTGCCATCTCGTCGAAAACTCCTCTCAATGTTTTCTTCTTCTCCGCCTTGATGGAGCGGAAGAATCTCACCGACTCGTCATCGAGAAGAGTCGGTAAAATCTCCAACGCCTCAGCGTCCGTCCACCTCGCTGAGCGTACCGCATCCAGAAATCTGCAGGCGAAAGCACTCCAATCGCCCCCGATGGAGAATTCTTTGACGGTCGTGAGATGATGACTGCGACTCCTTGTTGCACCGTCCTCCTCCGATGACTCACCAGGCGGCATATTCAAAATGGCGTCGCATCGCCGCGTGTTCAAGATGGCGGCCTCTCGCCGCGGAGAGCGCAAGATGGCGGCTTCCCGCCGTTCTTCTCCTGCCACGCCCAAGATGGCGTCTTCTTGCCGCGTGGTCAATGGCGCCGACAGCGGAGGCAAGGCAGCGACCTGCGGACCTCCATCGGCTCCCCCCAACGCCGTCCTCGGCGTGACGAGCTCGCACAATTGCGCGAGCACAATTTTCAGCGTCTCCAGCTGCGCCGCCATCTGCCTCCATCGCCAATCCGCGTCCACAGGTGCAGACGGGTCCACCGACGCGGCGACCTCTTCGACTCCCGGACCCGCACTTGTTCCCGCACGGATCTCCTCCATCGCAGGTAGGTCGACCGCCCGAGGAAGGTCGTCGTCGTCGGATGTTGTAGCAGACGATGGAGCAGGAATATTCTTTCTTCTGAGCTGTTTTGACATGCCGTTTCACTTCTGACACCAGTGTAATAAGGGACTCGATCCTGGTTCTGTCTCCGTCGTCCTTTATTCGGGTTCTTACACTTTTCCCGCACGGCCCTCGCTCA
This sequence comes from Lampetra fluviatilis, assembly GCF_964198595.1. Lineage (NCBI taxonomy): Eukaryota > Metazoa > Chordata > Hyperoartia > Petromyzontiformes > Petromyzontidae > Lampetra > Lampetra fluviatilis. Next base: position 23,523,817 of record NC_136276.1, on the reverse strand, counting down.
GAGCTCTCCCCTTGGCAGCTCCGTAGCTGCCCTCGCTCCCGTAGCCTCCACACCTCTGCAGCTCCGCTGCAGAACCCTGTGCAGTCCTCCGGCTGCCCTCACTGCAGCTCCATCGCTGCCCTCACTGCAGCTCCACCGCTGCCCGTGGTTCCTCCGTGCTTGGTCACCGCTGGCCGACGGTGCCAAGTCTTACCCTCCGTGTATGTGGCGATCTCGCCAATCCTCGACCTCCGCCCAGCGTGGCCTCACTCTAACTCTGTCTCCCACACTCCTCCTCTCTTCCGGTATCTCTCCCTTAAGACCTCACCCCTCTCTCCCACGTGACCTAACTCCTCCCCCCATGACGTCACATCCGCGAAGCCGTTTACGCCCGCATTACACATACACACACACGTACAAGCACAGACACACACGTACATGCCAGTATACGCGCACACGTACGTGCGCACACATACACGCGCACGTACATGCACACGTACACACACACGTACATATGCATGCGTGTACATACATACACATGCACACATACATACAAACACAAGATCCCCTCCCTGTATAGCCTTAACAGACTGTTAGGGCAAGTGCTGTTAGCGAGCACCTATGAAGGCGGTACAGTACACGAGGAGGTGGGTGGCCAGCATGTTGTATGTGTCGGAGTTATGAATTTTTGATGAAAATAATAAAAATTAATAATTTTCCGAAAAATGCGCAAATCGCATTAATTATGATAGTGTGTGCATTAATATGCATAAATTATGATGATGCGTGTAATTATATGCATACATTATGATAATCGCTGAGATAATCGTAGTAATTTATGCGGATGCTTGCGACGATGTTAATGTGTGCAGTTGTGATAATTAGGCTCAGCTTCGTTTATCCAGAGTTGTCAATCAGGATAACACGATTATCATCGATTAAACGTTTACCGATTATCCTAGTGTGTGTTATGATATTTAAGGTCACCAGTTCAGATCTCATCAGACCGAAGGAACTCATAAAAAAAATATCAAGAATAAATGTAACACACAGGACCACATAAGGATCGCATACATCTCCTCGACCACCTTTGTCTTCCAGCGGGGTCTGCCCTCAGAATGACCCACGAAGGGCAAGCAAGGAGGGAGCAAAAAGGTCACAAGGGGGGGGGGTTTGTGCTGACATTGTTTGTTTTCTCTCGCAAGAGACGCGGAGAGAGGAGAGGGTGCTCACGTTTTGAGTTAAACACGGCCGTCTTTGTCTCCCCGCAGCACAAACAGATGGCCCATGAATGCTTGGAGGGTTAGGAAAGGTCGCGAGGAGGGGTCGCGGGGGTGTCTGCTTCTTCTCGCTCTGTTTTTGTTTGTTTTCTCTCGCAAGAGACGCGGAGAGAGGAGAGGGTGCTCACGTTTTGAGTTAAACACGGCCGTCTTTGTCTCCCCGCAGCACAAACAGATGGCCCATGAATGCTTGGAGGGTTAGGAAAGGTCGCGAGGAGGGGTCGCGGGGGTGTCTGCTTCTTCTCGCTCTGTTTTTGTTTGTTTTCTCTTGCAAGAGACGCGGAGAGAGGAGAGGGTGCTCACGTTGAGTTAAACACGGCCGTCTTTGTCTCCCCGCAGCACGGACAGCAAGATTTGCACACGCGAGCAAATAACATTCCCCACCCCTCCTTCCAGAATGGTTACACAGCTGTGTCTTTACTAATAAACACGCACACGAAACACACGGACGCAGATGTGTTCAACCCACAGAAAGATATATGACGGCTTTCAAACAACTCGGGAAGACTGATTGGATTTTTTCAATATAAGCCGGGGAAAAATCCATTCAACACAGATCGTCAAGGGCTTCGGCCCCCACCACATCTCGTCAGAGGCCCTGGGCCCCACCTCATCTCAACGCCGACAACGAAGAAGTTTTCGTCATCCAGAATGACGAGGTTCGCGGGGTAGCGACGTGCAGCAACAAGCCGAGGTCTGCACCACCTGAGAAGAATCGCTACCCTGAGTCGCCGAGCTGCGAGTGAAGCCAACAAAGACGCCAACGTCCACCCTGCCACGAACGAAGCATCGCTCCTCGTCAGTGACGACCAGCGAACAACCCGCAGGAAAGGCGGAGATCGCCAAGCGAGCAAAGCAGAGAGCGCAAAGCAGTGGAGAAAGCCTGGTCAAACGGCTGTGAGGAGGAGGACAGCGCTGTTGAATGCGCCGTGTGTCTAATACACACCTAGATAAACCAGCATCAACCAAAACCAACTCGTCATCCCGCAGTGGAGAAAGAGAGTCAAAGTCTTCCGAGCGCCACCATGCGCCACCGAGCGCCACCGAGCACCACCGTGCGCCACCGAGCGCCACCGTGCGCCGAGCGCCACCGAGCGACAACGAGCGACAACGAGCGACAACGAGCGACACCGAGCGACCGAGCATCTTCAAGGACAGCATCGTGCCAACTCGTCGTCCAGCAGTGGAGAGAGAGCGAGGGAGCAGCAGGGGCTCGCGGCGGCCACGCCCTACCCAGAGAAAACTTCTGGCCGCTGTTCGTATCCTCCCACACCACACAAGCTAACGACACAACTCCCGGCTCTAAGAATTAATTAATATTACAAGGGGACAACGCACACACAGCACGCACACGAATAAGAAAAAATTGTCTTTGCGTTTCAGAAAGGGTTGCCATTTCGAGGTGGTGCGTTCAATATCAACGGATCGTGCAAAGCAGTTGCTGCCGTCGAGTTACATGAATAAAACATGTTGAGTCATTCATTTTCGTTAACTGCATAATCACGCCAATGAATAAGTATTTTTAGTCATTCATTTTCGTTACTGCATAATCTTGTCCATGAATTTATTGACGTATACTTGCTTTCGGATAAGAGAGTGTCATGTGCTTGTTTAGAATACAATTGCTTAACACCACTGTTCGAGTGCTTCTTTCCAAGTCCATGCAAAACTATCTTATTCTTGATAACTGTATCCTGTGATGAGATATGAAAATGGAGACCTAAAATATCATAACACACACTAAGATAATCGGTAAACGTTTAATCGATGATAATCGTATTATCCTGATTGATATAACAATGGATAAACGAAGCTAAGCCTAATTATCATAACTGCTCACAGTAACATAATCCGCATAAATCTCTGCGATTATCATAATTTATGCATATAATTACACACATTATCATAATTTATGCATGTTAATACACACATTAACATAATTAATGCGATTTGCGCATTTTTTGGAAAATTATGAATTTTTATTATTTTCATCAAAATTTCATAACCCAACACATACAACATAGGGGAGGCCCGGGACCGGTTCAGATAATCGTCACTGATGTTGGCCATGAGCGGGAATCGAACCCGTGTTGCCGGGTTCATAGCGCAGCGCGCTAACCGCTACACTATCGCTCCCCACATACACGCATATACATACATGTGTAGTGGTGATACGCGCTGACAGTAGGGATCGTGTGGCAGCGCGTGGTGATTGGCTGTGTGTCGGTGATGCACGCTGATGGTGAGGGATCATAGGGCAGCGCGGGGTCATGGGTTATGTGGTGGTGATTGGCTGTGTGTTGGTGACGCGCGCTGACAGGGAGTGATCGTGTGGCAGCGCGGGGCGAGTAGTTGTGTGGTGGTAACACATGCTGGGAAAATGGATCGTAAGGCAGCGCGTCGTGATTGGTCGACTAGTGGGTGCTCACATCGCGGTCCGCATAGACTCCGTCTCCTCGGGAGCGGAGGGCTATATAAGGCGGTGCGCGCGGGCGCTCGGGGAGTTGGTGACCAGTGAAGACAGAAGACGGAGAAGGAAGAGGTAGGGCCCTGAGACCCCTAGTCCCGCTGTCCTTGTAAGGGCCGGGACCCTGTGTGGCTCAGAGGCGGGACCTTGGGACCCGGGGCCGGACGTCCGTGTGAGGGCCAGGCCACGGGACCCAGTGGTCGTGACCCATACCCAAGCTGGGGTGGGTCTGTAGGTTCCCCTGGGAGCTACGGGGCTGGAGAGCCCGTGTGTGTGTAGCCGGGTGGAAAGTGTAGCGTGAGCTGTAGTGTCCACACGTGTTATTGTGGCTAAGGAAGAGCTGTAGTGTCCACACGTGTTATTGTGGCTAAGGAAGAGCTGTAGTTGTCCACACGTGTCATTGTGCCCAAGAGAAGAGTTAATAAAGTGTGCTACCCGTCAAGTGGTCTCCCGCTGTAATTTACAATACTACACATGTACAGTGAGGGAAAAAAGTATTTGATCCCCTGTTGATTTTGTAAATTTTCCCACTGACAAAGAAATGATCAGTCTCTAATTTTAATGGTAGGTTTATTTGAAGAGTGAGAGACAGAATAACAACAACAAAATCCAGAAAAACGCATGTTGCTGCAGCTCCTTACTATTAAAATTCCTTCCCTTTATTACTGCTAATCCTACTTCCTCCCTTTATTACTGCTAATCCTACATAATACACGAGCATAGTATGACTTTGAGACCCCCCCCCACCACCACCTACACATTTCACAAGTAGTGACTAATCCCATATCTGCATTTTCCATAAATATGCTAAATTCCTCTGTTGATATGCAAATTCTTTGTCAAGGCGCCCTCCTCCTCTAACCCAGATTAAATATACGCTGCCAAGCTTGGTGGTGTTCATTCAGACGCTGTCTTTCCGACAGCCCTGTTCTTCACCTGAGGACGGCTGCTTGCGTTGTGGCCGAAACATCGTGAGAATTGTATTTTATAATGTTTTATTTTTATTATTTTATTATTTCCCTTCTACGTGACTTTACCGAAAGAACCAAGAAGATGAATCCCTGCAGTCACGAACGCTTTAAATCGAAACATTCTTTGGTTCTTTCGGTAAAGTCATGTAGATGTAAAATAATAAATTGAAAATAAGAAAATGTAAAAATATTTTTAATGAAAACCAAAAACTCACGACGTTTCGATCACAACACAAGCGATCGTCATCATGCGGAGAGAATAGGGGGGCAAGCCCCCACATGCAACTGTTTATAAAGGCTTGAAATGGGCGCAGCCCAAGTGTCAGAAGGAATCTTAAACAACTACGCTGGTTTGGTCGTCTGCGTGCGTGTCTGGACGTTTAATTATTTATTTACGGGCCTCGCCCAGACAGCTCACTCTGATTCGATAAAAATAAAACAGCCGGAAGAGAGCAAAAGCTCACTTTGAATCGATAAAAATAAATACATAAAACTGCCGCCTGAGCGCGAAAGCATAGGTCTGCCAAGGTCTGCGCCGCAGTGGTGCAGTGCACTGTGGGCGCAGACCCTGCGCTGTGTGAGTGTGGTGTGTATGCAAGTGTGCGAATGGTAGTGTGCGAATATTACGTTTATTTATGTACAAAATGGGTGCTGCGTGCTGCGATTAGTGGAGTCCCCAAACAACTTTGCCTTACGAGTAGGCAGGGGTCGCTATACAGTGAGTCTTAGCGGACTGAGCTGGCAGCTTCACCTGCCGGGACCACGGCCAGTTGCGTAGCGCCCCCTACAGTTTCGCCCATGGGTCAATACCCCCATGGGGCAACCCAGCTGACTGTTTGATGGGTACAATGGGTACTTTTTGGTTTATCCGGCTTATTACCATTATTATGTATTGACGTTGATCACGTCTCCATGGACGGCTTGCTGTCTACTTCGGTTGTGTAATTGAGATGTTGTGCATGCTGCTGCTGGTAACACATGCTGCATAATATGCAGTATGTGTCCGCGTATCATGTTTGCCACGGATGCAGTTGGCGTTACTGTACATTTTTCATGTTTTGGAGTGCCAATCCCATGCACTTTGAAATGTAATAAACTGTCTAAAAAGGTTGCAGCCCGGCCCCCGCTGCTGTCACTCTCTGGCCGTTGCACAAGCCATATCGGAATTTACGACATGCTAAAACAATGAGTACAGTGTGACACCACCCGGGTAACTCCCGGGATCAAAATGGGCATTGGAAAGTGATCGCTTTATTGAGATGATTATGGTACTACCACAGGGTATTGTGAACGGTTCAGGAGGAGGAGAGGTCTGGATTTGTAAGTCTCACAGTAACGGTAAGAAGCGCCGGGTGGGGGATACCCTCCACTGGGGTACAAATTCTGTCATTATTAGTATACGATCATGCAATGTTTCTATCTGCAAGCTGTCATAACTGAAACGATCCCCGTTATTGTTCGATTGAGAGTGACCCACACCTCTGATACCATATGTGAGGAACCCAAAAATCTGATGCATGTGTAGTATTGTAAATTACAGCGGGAGACCACTTGACGGGTAGCACACTTTATTAACTCTTCTCTTGGGCACAATGACACGTGTGGACAACTACAGCTCTTCCTTAGCCACAATAACACGTGTGGACACTACAGCTCTTCCTTAGCCACAATAACACGTGTGGACACTACAGCTCACGCTACACGTTCCACCCGGCTACACACACACGGGCTCTCCAGCCCCGTAGCTTCCAGGGGAACCTACAGACCCACCCCAGCTTGGGTATGGGTCACGACCACTGGGTCCCGTGGCCTGGCCCTCACACGGACGTCCGGCCCCGGGTCCCAAGGTCCCGCCTCTGAGCCACACAGGGTCCCGGCCCTTACAAGGACAGCAGGACTAGGGGTCTCAGGGCCCTACCTCTTCCTTCTCCGTCTTCTGTCTTCACTGGTCACCAACTCCCCGAGCGCCCGCGCGCACCGCCTTATATAGCCCTCCGCTCCCGAGGAGACGGAGTCTATGCGGACCGCGATGTGAGCACCCACTAGTCGACCAATCACGACGCGCTGCCCTACGATCCATTTTCCCAGCATGTGTTACCACCACACAACTACTCGCCCCGCGCTGCCACACGATCACTCCCTGTCAGCGCGCGTCACCAACACACAGCCAATCACCACCCCATAACCCATGACCCCGCGCTGCCCTATGATCCCTCACCGTCAGCGCGCGTCACCGACACACAGCCAATCACCACGCGCTGCCACACGATCCCTACTGTCAGCGCGTATCACCACTACACATGCGTAAAACACCCACAATAGGAATACGTAAACGTAAACGTAAAAACACCAACAAAATACATTTCAATATAAGAAAAAAATAGGTGGCCCCATAGCGCATCTGTCTGTGTGTGTACATACAGACGGAGGATGCAGGGGCCAACCTGTGTGCGATCGGAACGGTGCAATTGCTGACCAATGTCACTGTGGATGGCGCACACGCTGACGCACACCGGAGCTGTGTCTTTGCGATGCAAGGGCATGGTGGATGGTGGAGCGCATATGGATGGTGCGTTACGAATAAAATAAAACAAAACAAACCGCTGGAAGCAGCCATGCGAGCAGGCTACCTTGAGAGCGATCGCGAATGGATTGCGTGTCTGGAAGAAGCCTCGCTCTTTCAGATGCCGTACCAGCTTCGTCAACTCTTCGCTACGATTCTGCTGTATTCCATGCCAGCAGATACGAAGGCTCTCTGGGATAAATTCTACGACGAATTGGCTCGCGATTACGAGTACCAGTACCGCCAGCTGACCAACAAAGAAGAAATGGTAAATCTTCTTGGTTCTTTCGGTAAATTCACGTAGAAGGGAAGTAATAAAATAATAAAAATAAAACAATAAAATAATTCTCACGACGTTTTGGCCACAACGCAAGCAGCCGTCCTCAGGTGAAAACCAGGTCTGTCGAGGCGACAGCGTCTGAATGAAACAGCACACGTGCTTGGAGCATATATATAAGCTGGGTTGGAAGGGGGGGAAAGGGCGCCTTGACAAAAAAATGTGCATATCAAGAGGAATTTAGCATATTTATGGGAAATGCAGGTATGTGATTAGTACTACTTATGCCCGTGCATTATGCATGATTAACAGCATCAAAGGGAGGGGATATGGGAAATGCAGGTATGTGATTAGTACTACTTATGCCCATGCATTATGCAGGATTAGCAGTATCAAAGAGAGGGGATATGGGAAATGCAGGTATGTGATTAGTACTACTTATACCCGTGCATTATGCAGGATTAGCAGCATCAAAGAAAATAAAAGAAATGGTAAAGTTCAAGACCCTTCACAGCCTCCACGAGTTCCTCACGGCAGGTGGGATGGCTCTGTCTTGGACTCGCTGGTTGAGAACAACCATATCCGCCGCGAATTGGACACGAAGGACTTCCCATTTCGACTTCGGCGCAAACAGTTCCCCATTGTCCCAGCCTTCGCGATGACCATCAACAAGGCGCAAGGGCAAACTGTTCACAACCTGGGATTATATCTACCAACGCCATGCTTCTCGCACGGCCAACTGTACGTGGCACTATCGCGAGTCACGGCAAGATCCAACATCAAGGCGCTTATTGAGGGACCTGACGACGAGGAGGAAGACGGAGTGTACACGAAGAATATCGTGTATCGCCAGATATTTCAATAAGTTGCATTCTATATTTGAATAAGTTGCATTCTTTAATATTGTCGATTGAGCGTCTCATAAAAATGCATATAACCTCACAAAAATAAACATAAAACAATCACCAAAACATGTCTATTGTGTCCAGCCACTTTCAACTCCCCACCAACCAACTATATACACATCGCCCGCGAAGCGGGCGGCGACTGCTAGTGGAGACAAGTGCTGTGGGGCAGCATGAATGGACGAGCCAAAGCTGTGAGTGGGCGGGGCACAAGAGTCGTGAAGCCAGCCCTGAGCGGCGAGCAGCGCATCCAAGTGTTTCAGCAGCATGGGCGGGGCAGGCAATTCTATTGCAGGAGAAGACAAAGGGGGGAGAGAGGGGGCAGAACTTGGGGGAGAGAGAAGGGGCAGAGATAGGGGAAGAGAGAGGGTGCAGAGACAGTGAGAGAGAAGGGGCAGAGATAGGTGGAGAGAGAGGGGGAGAGATAAGGGGGAGAGACAGGGGGCAGAGATGGGGGGGGGAGAGAGGGGGGCAGAGACAGGGGGCAGCGATAGGGGGGAGAGAGAGGGGGGAGAGATGGGGGGGAGAGAGGGGGTAGTGATACGGGAAGAGGGAGGGGTTAGAGATATGGGGCTGGGGGGGAGATAGGGGGAGAGAGAAGGGGGGTAGAGATAGGGGGAGAGAGAGGGGGATAGAGATGGGGGGAGAGAGAGGAGGTAGAGATGGGAGGCATTGTACCTCGCTCCACACATCCAGGTGGAGGTTGACAAGAAATTACAAATCAAGTCCATTACCCAAAGTGATTGAAGACATCCAAGAAAGGTAGCATGCCATCCTGTTCTACTTCCATTGTGAGTGTTATGGCTGGGTGTATGGAATTGATGTGGTTGAGGAACTGGTTCAGAGCTGGTCGACCATGTGGCCAGATGACAAACATGTCATCCACGTATCTCTTCCACAAGGACGGGTGTAGAGTGGATGCCTGGATGGTGTCCGTCTCAAATTATTCCATGAAAATGTTGGCTACAACCAGAGATAAGGAAGAACTCATTGGGGTGCCTTCAGTTTTTGTTGTAGAATGTTCCATTTCAGGTGAAGTATGTATTGGTGAGGCAGTGTGTCACCAGGGCCGGAACATCATTCAATCCTTGTTGGACCAATTCTTGAATGATTGCAATGGTATCGGGCACAGAAACTTTGGTGAACAAAAAAACTACATCGAAACTAACGAGGAAATCACCCGGGGACAGTGAGATGTCTTTAATTGACGATACCAGGTGAGCTGAGTTATGTACAGAAGAGGTGGTCTTACCAGTGAATGGCTGCAAGGTCTCAGACAGATATCGGGCCAGTTTGTAGATGGATGAGCTAATGGTGGAGACGATGGGACAGAGGGGTGTACCTTTATGAATTTTTGGTAAGCTATATAATCTGGGTGGTCTAGCAGCAGAAGGTTTTAAAGAAAACCGTTTGGTCTGTTCAATTAATCAAGCTGAATCAGTAATGGTACTGTTCGTTTTTGTAACGAGGCTATTGTTGGGATCTTTTTTTTATTTTTGTGTAGCTACCATCATTAAGTAGGTCCTGAATATTGCTATTGTACACGGTTTTGTCCATGATCACCGTGGCATTGCCCTTGTCGGCTGAAAGGATGACGATATCATCCCTCTATTTCAATTGAGATAACTCAAAATGCTCATCTTTACTGATGTTGCTGACTGGTATCTTAGCGCTTTTGAGGGTTGCAGCGATTTCCGATCTTGTCACGTCTGCAGCGATGTGTCTCAAACTCTTAAGAGCTACATCGATCTGGGCAATAATGTCATCCACGGGTATGTGTTTGGGTGTGACTGCAAAGTTTAACCCTTTAGCCAAAACCGATTTTAGACCATCGGAAATTGAGCTATTACTCAGATTAATAACAACCTTAAAACTTGACTTAAAGGTTTTGTGACTGCAGAAATTAATATTCTTTGGGTCTTTCGGTAAAGTCATGTAAATAGGTTCAAAGAAAAAAATAACAATAAACATTTCTCACCCTAACAGCTGCTACCTTGCTCGCCGAGCTCGAGGTTTTTGCTTTGCAATCTACCATTAACATGCTAATCTCTCACATTAACATAGCCACATCAGGGTGTGGAGGCCTCTCAACGATCTTACATTTTAATGCTAATTTTTACTGGGCAGCCCTATGATTGGTGGGAAAACCCACCACTGTCGCTGCCCACCACATTGGCTGCTGACATTTTGGCTCCACCCATTTCAAACCTTTGAAGCGACTATCAACGTCACTACTGTGTACACACATGCAAACGTGTGACGTCACTACGCGGGGAGCGTCACTACCACGCGGGTCTACGCACATGACGTCATCCCGTCTGGAGGTGGGAATAATGTCAGGGCCGGTTCAGGGATCTGGAGGCCTTGGGTGAGGCCACGTAGGTTGTGTAAGGCCGTGGAACTCTTGAGTGAGCCAGGCTGGACACGTGACTGAATCAAGGTGGGGGCCCGGGGGCACCTTGGGGGGCCACGTGTACAGCCGAGGAGCTTTAAGAGGGTTTTCGAAGGAAGGCGGGGCCGGGGTGGGGCCCGGACACGCCAAGGCCCATGTAAGCAGCCCCCTCACATGGTTCGAGGCTGCCCATGTCAAGAATGACGATGCATCGTGAAGACGCCTCGTGAAGAGTCAAGCCTACAGTCAGCGGACCAGCCAGTAGCCCTCCTGACTGGGTCACGCTAGTTGTATCTGAGTGTCCGTGTTAGTGAAAGATGGTGTGTGTTAGGATAGGGCGGTGGTCACCACCCTATTTTAAGGAACGTTGTGTTAATAAATAGTGTTGCCTCCCAAGAAGTTGTGAGCGCCTATTTTTGAGCCCATTACACCTTTATAAACAGTTTACCTTTAGAAGCTAACCCCCTCTTCCTGATGACGAACGCTTGTGTTGTGTTTGGAACGTCGTAGTTTTTTGTACATTGTATTTTCTTTGAACCTATCTACGTGACTTTTCCTAAAAGACCCAAAGAATATAATAACTTTGTCAACATATTCTCGGTTATTTCGGTAAAGTCACGGAGATAATAAAAAATAATAAAATACAAATAAAATTTCAAATAAAATACAAATGAAAGCAAAAAACCCACGACGTTTCGATCGCAACACAAGCAGTCTTCATCAGGCGGAGAGAAAAATGATGAAGTCCGCTTGTGTTGCAATCAAAACGTCGTGCTTTTATTTTATTATTTTTATTTTCTATCTACGTGACTTTACCGTAAGAATCAAGAATATGAATTCCTGCAGTCACGAAAGTTTTAAGTCAAAATGTAACTTTGTCAACGTCTAACTTTTTCATGTGTGGATCTGTTTTTTTCTTGGAAAGGAGGTTGAACTTGGAAATCAAGTCATCTTTACATTTAGTTGACATTGTAGCAGCTGATGAAGCGGTCATGTTATTTACATGTTCCCAATCTGTTGTAGACATTTGTTCCATCAATGTTAAGTGTGATTTCAATAGTGTCTTGTCTACATGGTCTAGTTCAGTACGGATCAGTTTAATTCTCTCTGAGATTAGGGCTAAGCTAGGTCTGAAGAAAATTCGTTTGGCATTGGAAGATGTGACGGCAGCAGAAGTCAAGTGTAAATGAGATCGGTATTACCTTAGAGTCGTGGCATCTCTTCAGAAATGTGAGTGACTCGATCAGATGAGCTTTCTTGTCTCGGAGTTTGTTAAAAGATATTATGGTTATGTGGAAATCCTCCCCGTAGAGGCGGTAACATTTTAATTGAAAACTTTCGTGACTGCAGGAATTAATATTCTTTGGTTCTTTCAGTAAAGTCACGTAGATAGAAAATAATAAAATTATTTTTAGCTTATTTTTTATTATTATTTTCTATCTACGTGACTTTACCGAAAGAACCAAAGAATATGAATCGAATTTAAATAAATTGTTAATGAGATGAATGGGCGTGGCTTTGCCCAAATTAGAATTTTACTGGGAGGGCATTCGGCATGGACCAAACATACATGACGTCACGCGCTGGTACGCGTGAGGGGTGGAGTTACTTGATCACATGACGTCACTAGTAGGGTACACCTCCCCCAGCCGTCTCGGGCTGATGACGTGCGTGTAGTGACGTCAGAGACTGAGCGAGAGAGAAATCGGGGTGAGTGAAGTGGTGAGCAGTGGATTTAGCGTTTACATTTATTTATATTAATCCTAAATTCCTCTATTCTACAGAGATCCCTTGAGTGCGTGAGTTCAACAACAACGTGAACATTGTGTACACTGTACGCGTGTATGTTCCAAGTGTTCACTGTACACTTCGTGTTTACTGTATACAGTATACACTGCGTACTTTACACTGCATGTACAATGCGTATGTGTATATTACGTTGTGTACACTGTACAACGTGTATCCATTATATGGACACTGTGTCTGCACTGTGCGTGGCGCAGTGGTTAGCGCGCTGTGCTGCACACCCGGCGACCTGAGCTCATGGCCACAGTGACGATTAACTGAACCGGTTCTTGGGCCTCCCCTAGGTCGACTCCGCCTCTAATGAGTGCCTGGTGTGGTATGTAAACACAACTGGGGAGACAAAGGCGGTCAGGTGTGGTGCTGGCCACCCACCCCCACGTGAACTGTACCGGCCTTCATAGATACTAACAGCACTTTCCCCAACAGTCTTAAGGCTTTGACTTAAAACTTTTGTGACTGCAGGAATTCATATTCTTGGTTCTTTCGGTAAAGTCACGTAGATAGAAAATAAAAATAACTACAATTTTTTATTGTATTAAAGTAAATGTTATTACAATTAAAATGACAATACAATTAAAATAATATTTATATTTTATGTTATTTTTATTTTCTTTCTACGTGACTTTATCGAAAGAACAAAGAATATGAAGTCTGTTAAAGCTATACGGGGGATCTTTATGTGTATCTACAGTGGGTGTGTACAGTGCGTGTATGTACACTGTGTGTGTATACTCTGAGGGTTGCTATTTATATCATGGGAGAGAGAGGATTTAGGATCCATTCAGGCTGGCCTGCCTACCATCCATCTTGAGTTTAACCAGGCTGGATTGTGTGAGGAGCTCACAAATCCTTGAAATATCTGGACACATTCCCATCAGTGAGCTCCAGCGGGCAAAGGTCTGTTTTCTGGATCATGTCTGCATGCCCAAGCAGCCTCTGCTTGGTTGGATAAAGGGGGCTAAACGGGCATGATAGGGCTGGAAAAGAGATGAACTGATACGGTATACAGTAGTAGGATCTGGAGCTGAGTGGATTTGCCAAAGACTTTATCCAGCGGTGTCAAGATCGGCCTCTGTGGAGGAGGCTCGTGAAGAATGCTGCAGGCCAGTTGGAGGCATTTGCCCTGCAACGAGGTCGGAGGAGCGATGCCCACATCAATAGCCAGAGCACTGAGTGGCTAAAACGCATTGTTGCCACAGTGGGGAGCACAGGTGGTGCATCTGGCAGTCATATTAGTCGATCATCCCTTGATACCTATATAATTCCCATGACCTGCTGGAAAGTTTTCCACACTTACATGGCCTTAAATTGCACCTATCCTGACATGAGCACTGTGATGATGTTGCTTCCAATTAGTGTTGAATGGTGGCTGTTTTGTTTATACGTTATTTATCCATGTGAAACATTTACGTAAGAGCATATCTACATGGGGAACGAGGCGAAGTTGTTAGTCCACTGCATTATGTATCCAACAATCAGAGTTGGATTATTGCTAACAGTAGACATTATTGACAAGTGATATAACTTATTGTGATCCTCCACTGGGTTGATTGATCGTCATTTAATTGCTTGGTGAAATGAGCGTCAGTACTGAGCAGATACAGGCAGCCAAGCATGGTTCTGACCACACCACCGCCTTGTTCATCGTGCCAGTGTGTTAGAGTCTAAAGTTTGTATTTGCTGTAAAGTATGATGACTCTATTAAACACCAAGGTTTAATGAAAGTGATATTTTTTTTTCTTCCATGCAATGTTTTACAAGCATGGAAACAGGACATGAACACAGCAAATACACAGCTAAAGCAACAAGTGTCAATTCGAGAATTCAAGCAAAACTGATCCTGGCTTTGGACCTCCAATTTGCAATTGAACATTACTTTGTCCATTTTGCTACATTATTTGCCCATTGCAAATTGTTTTATTTTTAACACCCTTTATTTTTAGCAGAAAGTTGCTAAAGTCAACATTTCTTCAGTAGCCAGACGCAACCGAAATTGTGTACATTGAGTTATGGATTAGCATTGCTATTGAAGATACAAGGGACCTCCAGGTATAATGCTGACCACTTGCACTCACATTGTCTGCTGTGCCAGGTCAATAGGTGATTGTCAATAGCATATCGAGCCTTAAATGAGCTTGTATGGTGCATTGGGGATGATTTTTTTTTATTTCTAGTGAATGCTTCAGTATAGATGTGTATGTCATAGGTGAATGTCATGTGTAACTGTATATATGTGTATACCTGTGTGCATCTATGCTCACATACATCGTGTGGATATTCCTGTGTTCTGTCTGCAGCTCCCAGTTCCTCTGCCACTTTGCTCTGCAGAATCATTCAAATGGAGCCAAGACACTCAGCCCAACTTGGTACTAAAATACACCAGTGCGACCAGTGCCCATACAGCACGAATCACACTGGAAGCTTGAGGCAGCACCAGAGAACACACACAGGGGAGAAACCATTCAAGTGCACTGTGTGTGGGAAGGCGTTTGCACTGTCATCAGATCTTCACAGACACCAGAGAACACACACAGGCGAGAAACCCTTCAAGTGCACTCTGTGTGCAAAGGCGTTTGCACGGTCATCAGATCTTCAAAGGCACCTGAGAATACACACGGGAGAGAAACCCTTCAAGTGCAGTGTGTGTGAGAAGGCATTTGCACGGTCATCAGATCTTAAGATCCACCAGAGAACACACACAGGAGAGAAACCCTTCAAGTGCGCTGTGTGTGGGAAGGCGTTTGCACTGTCATCAGATATTCACAGACACCAGAGAACACACACAGGAGAGAAACCCTTCAAGTGCGCGGTGTGTGGGAAGGCGTTTGCACTGTCATCAGATCTTCACAGACACCAGAGAACACACACAGGAGAGAAACCCTTCAAGTGCACTCTGTGTGGAAAGGCGTTTGCACGGTCATCAGTTCTTCACAACCACCGGAATATACACACCGGAAAGAAACCCTTCCAGTGCACTGTGTGTGGGAAGGCGTTTCGACAGTTAGGGATTCGAAACAGGCATCAAAAGATTCACAAGGAAATTAATCAGAACTTGACATGTGAAAGTCAACGTTCTGGAATGAGCTCATACCTCATAAAACAAGAATCAGAAAAACATTCCAGATATGAAACGTGGCCAGGAGTGAAGGTGAAATGTCAAGAAGCAAGAATAAAATATCAAGAAGTGAATGTGAAGAGTGAAGAAGTGAAGGTGAAATGTGAAGTGATGGTGAAGCATGAAGAAGTGAATGTGAAATGTGAACATGTAAATTCAACTCCAAAATCCGACCATCACATCAATGGAAGCAGTGTGAAACAGGAGGAGAATTCTGACTCTGAGGCAGAGCGAAGCCACCATCAGCAGTTTGTGGATGTGGAAGTGTGGGTGGAATTTTCAGGCAATACAGAATCAAATGGAGACCAGATAGATGTGTCACCTTGAGCTTGAGACAAAGAAGCTCCATTTCATCCACATTATTCACTGGTCTTTCTCATTACAAATGTGTGGAGTTGAAGATTTTACTCCAAGGTTCAACTTCCAAGTTGTCGATGGAGACAGCATGAAGCTGGAGAGGTTGGACTCTTAAGGGAGAGTGATATGAACCCCAGCAGGTTGTGGATGTTGATGTGGACTCTTTGGACAATGCAGAATAGGAGCAGCCAGCATGTGTGGACCTGCAGGTTGGGTAGGCCTATATACAGGAGCACGAGACAAAAAATCCTCCATAGCATTCACCTTTTATCATAATAATCTTGACATGTATATGGTGCTGACATAAATATATGCATATTTTACTTTCGCATTTTACATATCCAACAATGCATATGGGCTAGAGACTGCCAGTAGGGTGGGGAGATGATTCATATGTAATCCCATTTGGGTTATTTGTGGCAAATTTTTCTAATTTTGCAAAATTTTGGTGAGCCAAAGTTTTTTAAACATCCACTGTAAAGCAGATGACACATTTTTGGTTAATATTTCTGCAGTAATCATAAGGGCTGCCTGACAGATTTGAACTGTGAACCTCTTCAACAAAGATCAAACGTGCTACCATTTGGCTTCTCTCATTCTGAGAATGCATGCAGGTGTAGGCATCATCGAGTCAAAAATATATTTGCAGTGAACACTATGTAATGTGATTACAGTAAATCAATATTGTCGCTATGTCTTTTGAGTACTTAGAGTTATAATTTGATGAACACATTATTAAAAAAATTACATATCCAGCAAAAACTGATCTCACATCCATGGGAAATGGATAGTGCTGGTTAATCAATATGCCGGTTATTTGAGAGTTATACTTATGGTTCATCAAATTTTCCAAGTACATGACATTTTTAAAGAAATAAACTAACCATACCTTTTAACTATGATATATACGAAATACTCTACTCTTTTACCGAGGTACTCACCAGTCAGTTGTAAAGAATTCCAAGTTGATTGTCGAGAAGCAGTGGGGCCTTTTAGGGTATATTATACATTAGTACAGTACTGTGTATACAGTACATACAGCGCAGTGAAGCAATTAGGTTGGGCAGCACACAACGCGATCAGAATGGCAGATATTTGCAATTGTGACTGCTAGCACCACCACTCGCATGATAAGGTGACATGTGGACCTTTATGGCAGAAAAATCTAATGCATGTCTCTAAATGTGGAGGGAAAACCCGGAGAACCCAGGGAAAAATCCATACTACCACAAGGAGAGAGATACATGCAAACTCCAAATATAAAGTAGGCATCAGGGTCTAGATCAAACCCACCACCACCTGCACACCAGGAGAGAGGCCGTTAACATCTCGCCACTGCATCATCATTTAGTTGTGCTTTTTTGGCGTGTTATTAAAGTGGTGCTGTCATTGCCTAGTAGTGTAGTATATAGTGGTGTAGTGTACAGTAGTGTAATTGTAACGGTGTGGGTGTGTACAAGCGCTTTCTAGCCCGGGTGAGCCGAGGTAATGGGGGGGTGAGCAGTTATGGGGGGAATAATTTGCTAAGACCCTCAACGATGCCGGAAGCAACGACGCCACTAAGTCTGGCTTTGACTGGGGGCAGGACATGAATTGGCCAGTCCGGGCAGGCCAGTTGGCGTGGGGTGAGAGTCGGTGGGGCTATATGTGATTGAAGGCTAGTGTTGCCAAGAAAATCAGGTTAAATATAACGAATTTACAAGGTTCTGATTGGAAGACGCTGTACCTGCCAAATTGATTAACAGGGCCTGAGGGGCGAGAGATAGAGGTAGGCGACCTAGCAACAGGCAGCCGATTGCCGACGAGGGAGGGTAGAGAGAGATGCTGTGAGGGTGGGATACAATTTTAGTATTCAGGTGAACGCTATGCGTGTACAGTAGGCGGTGTTTGTCGGGACCTGGGGGGGGGGGGCTCCCAAGGTGGGGGCAGTTACTAGGGGACGCTGATGTATGAGTCATTGTGGGCGCCTTTGCAGTTGTGTGGACTGCTTGGTGCGCGGTGCTTCTGCTGAGTGGAGTCACTGTGCAGTGCTACGGGGAGAGCCGAGTTGGTGCTTTGGTCGGCTGTTGAGCGAAGTTGCTTAGAGCGCTGTTTGGAAGCTCCACAATAAATGCCCCAGACTTCAACTGCGTCAAGTTGTTCAACGCGCTGTTGATAACTCCAACCAAGTCCCTAAACTGCAACTGTGTTGAATTTCTCAGAGTGCTGTTGAAGATGCCAGCCAAGTTCTGAGACTGCCGTTATGTTCCCTTCAATTTCAAGTTCATTTATTAGGTATAGCCCTGAGCCATTCGCCTCTTGAATCGGGTGCAACCGCAACAAACAAAAAACAAAAAATGATCAAGAAAACATCTTAAAGTGACTATGTGACTATGTGCAAACAAAAAATCCAAGAAAATACAGCAAAATATTGCAGAAAAAGCACCGTACACAAACGCTGTGTGCAAAAATCCCAGTGGGATGCAAGTCAAACAACAACAGCAACCACAAGACAACTTAGATTAAGGCCATCAGTCTAACTTCCATACTACAACAAACATGGCCAAACCAAAAAACTTTTCGAAATCACCAAAATAAAGCCATAAAAGCAATGAAACAGATCACTTTCATTGCTTTTATGGCTTTATTTTGGTGATTTCGAAAAGAATTTTCACAATAAACGACAAACAACATGAGTCACTCCACAACAGCAGGAGCATCAGTCGGAGTATCACATTTTTTCAATGCACCTTTAAGATCAGCACACTAAATCAAAACACAGGTTATACTTTGCAGCGATCATCCGGAGCGAAACATTTTATTTTAGGCCACTGAATAGCAGTGGCATTGTTTCGTTACCCAAGAGTGGATCGTGCATGAGGGTTGGTATGACCAGTCGTCGCGTTATTCTGTATGGTTTTTTGCCACGGTGTTGTTTTTGTGGACGTGCAGGGGAGCTGTGCAGATGTGTGCTGTTTTGAGAGTTGGTTATACTCAGTGTTTTGTAATCGTAGACGCGAGGGGATGCTGTGCTGATGTATTCTGTTAATGTTGCCGAGAGTTTTGAGAGTTGTTTGTCCTCTGTGTTGTCTTTGACGTGCGGTGACGCTGTGTAGATGTCACATTTTAACGGTTGAGAAATTATCTGCCACAGTTGGTTTGTGTCCTTGTGCATAGTGCGTCAATAGTGCATAATGAACAAAGGCACAGTTAATCAATTCTAACTGTTGTTAAGATTATCTATTCCGGATCTAGTTATTTGTCCATCTTTCTGTCGCCGTCAAAGCACGTTTAAAAGTCCGCATTGGTGACTTATGATATTGAGGGAATTGCATGGGAGAGAAATTAGAGTGGAGCTCCTTTGTAGGGTACTGTACATGGCAAGGGTTATAGTGGGGTCAGTGGAGATGGGTGGAAACAGGTGCAGGGTACTGATCGAGGGAAGGTTCAAGAAGGGAAGTAGAAGATGGTAGCGTCTGCTGGAAGAATCTACCAGGGGAAAGTGCTGGAAGTTACCAGGGCGTAGCCGAGTGGTTATATAAGGGGGAGCGAGGCCCGCGATCGGGGCACTGGCTCGGGGACTGAAGGATGACTGCAGGTGGATGACATCGGGGCCGACTGTTGGACATCGGCATTGTGGAAAACATCGGGCCAACTGTTCGAGATGGACATGGTGGAACCCATCAAGAAAGACTGTTCGAGATGAATCTAGTGGGAACCACTGGGGCTGCAGATAGTCATTGCCTTGTGAACATGTTAGTCATACTTTTGCCTTGTAAATACGTTACTGTAAAATAAATCGTCTAGAAAATGGGGCCTGAGAAAGAGCTTCTTTACAGTAGTATAGTGTATATGAAATTAAGATTTTGCTATTAGCCAAGTTTAGTCTCCGTATTTCTGCTCAGGGGTGAGTGCTGACCAAAGGGAACAATTTGCATCTAGGGGGGGTCGGCAATCTTTCAAAGAAGAAGAAAGCCATTTTTTTTGTAAGTTGACGAAAATATATATGTATCACTCCACTACTAGATGAGATCCTAGACCACCTGACGAGTTACTTGGCCATACTTCGCCTGTGGTGTGAAGGTCAGGGAACAGCATAGACGTGGGTTTCATAGAAGTGCAGTATAATGATGGGTTTTTTTACACTGCCCTCTGCTGCACAGTAAGCGGGGGCGACTGTAGCCGACAGCACCTGTTATGCATGGGGTCTAATAATGATGACAGATTGGGGATCGACAACCTTTCAAAGAAGAAGAGCCATTTAAAAAATAAAAAAAATTCCAAAATAGTTCAAAAGCCACATTACACCACAGAGCTACTTATACACAAACACGGTCTCCTTCACTCTTACCCTTTTTAAATCCTTTATATTAAGTTCGCTTGCTTGCGTGCTTGCTTGCGTGCTTGCTTGCTTTCGACCATGAAAATCTTTCGGTCGTTTTTTAACCCACTTCCCGTGATCCAATCGAGCTGACATTTTGCACACAGACTCGTTGTGCGAGACAATTAATGTTCGTGAAAATTTTTTTCAAAAATTTTACACTATTTAGGCAAAAAAAAATAATTTTACATTTATTAAAATAGAACTCATTCATGGCTTTGGCTGAACGTCACAGTGTAGGAGCCCAGAGCGTGACACCTCCACAGGCCCTGGCGGAGTAGCGCAGTTGGTAGCGCCCTCGCTTCCCATGCCAAAGGTCGCGGGATCGATCCCCGCGTCATCCACAGGCGAATATATTTTTAAATCCTTTTTATTAAGTTCGCTTGCTTGCTTAGGACCGTGCAAATCTTTCGGTCGTTTTTTAACCCACTTCCCGTGATCCAATCGAGCTGACATTTTCCACACAGACTCGTTGTGCGTGACAATTAATGTTCGTGAAATTTTTTGTACAAAATGTTACACTTTTTAGGACAAAAATATTATATTTAATTACCAATTGCTTAATGGTGCAATGCAATCATCTGACCCATAGGTGGCAGCCATCTCAAGCCAGAGGACGAGAGGACTCTAGCCGCCACGCATATAAAGGATTTATAGTGAAAAACTTTGTTTTTACTGGTTATACTTATTATTCCCCTCTTCCACCACCACTATAGTTTTGTTTTTTAATTATTATGTTTGCAACGCCCATTGTTTAAATTGCTTTGGAGGCGCCTGCCCCCCGTGCTCACCGGGCCTCCTCTTGTTGGCCTGGCTGCTAGTGGTTACTCGTCGGGCAGCTCCCTTGCTCACATCAGGTGGCTCCCTTGCCATCCCATGCGATATCTGAGCTGCTCTCTTGCCCACGTCGGGCGGCTCCCTCCTTGGGGCTGCACGGCACACGGAGCTTCGGCAGGCACGGTGGCTATGATATGTTAACTACCTTGCCTGGTATGCAGAAGGTTGTGGGTTCGATCCCCTGATGCCTATTGTATATTTGGAGTCTGTGGTGTCTCTCTCTGTGGTCACGTGCATTTTTGTCCAGATCCTCCAGTGTTTTCCTCCATATTTAGAATCAACATCATGCGTTGAGAGCATTTGCCTGCTATAAATGTGTAGTGGCGTAACATACAGAGTTTTCAAACAGCGGGTGAATTTGAGGGTGAGTAGCTGCAAGCGTCAAGACATAGAGTAGCCACCAGATAGGTGCCAGCAATTAGGGGGAGAAGCAATAATTAATCGAGTGCATTTGGGGACAGGCAGGTGTGAGCGTGGGAACACGAGGCAGATCCCGGAGAGGCGGGAAATGGAGATGATAAGAGAGAGAGCACGTGCAGGAGGCGCTGCTGAGGCGCCAGCTTAATGTCGGGTGGGATATAAGGGTGTGTACGGAGCAACACGGGGTTGTTGGTTGGAGCTGAAGGAACGAAGAGGACAAGAGCCGGGAAGAAGAAGAGAAGAAGCCTGGGACCTCGTCCTCCCAAGCGGTGTTGGCTGATCCCCCGCCTGGGGGAAGGACGAGGGTGGAGGTGTGAGAGAAGAGCGACAGGTTAGCGGAGTATTAAGTGACAGGCTAGTGGGGTATTAAGTGACAGGCGAGCGAAATATAGAGTGACAGGCTAGTGGAGTATAGAGTGAAAGGCTAGCAGAGGATAGAGAGAGGGAGTTCGGAGCAAAAGTGCATTGTGTTAGTGTCAGGAGCATCCACACGAGATGCAGGACGTTTCACCGATGCCTTCTCCGCGTTGGCAGCGATCTTCGACCCACTATCGAACATCCACAGAAGATTCCTGCTCATAAAACGGGGGGACACGGTCTTCCGCAGTGCTCTCTTGGCCCTCGGACAAGCGGCCTACCTCTCCACGGATCGAGCAGCCCTTGACTCGCTCGCCCTGGAGCGGCTCTTGGTGCTGGCAAGGGAGCTGGGCATTGTTCTGACAATCGCTGCCGCCAACAACCTCACGTCCCTCCACGTCGCTCGAAATATACAAGCTCACCTGAGCCTCAGGATGGCCTGCAGTGATGGCGTGCACTGATGAAAAAAGGGACTCGGATTCCAGCGACGACAGTTTGGCGTATGCATCCTGGTCCCAAGATCGACAGCGTGAAGAAATGCGAGGAGGCCAGTCGCCGGTCGAGTGGACACTGAGGAGTGGGCCGCCTACTGGGCCCTCTTCGCAGGCATTCTTTAACTAAGGTCGAACGGGACACATCGCCAGGAATTGCTGTCTGCGCTGCGGTGGTTCACCCAGGCTTCCTTCGATCACCAGCGCCAGCACCTCATCCCAAGGACCACAGGCAAGTTGCGACGCACCATACACACGGCCGTTTCCCTCCCATCACTCATCCACAGTGCACCTCGCCTTCGCTCACCCGGTTACTGTTCATCCCATTGCGTCGGAAGCTTACCATGTTGGTTCGTTGGCTGCGGGTCTGCAACACATTGAGCAGTGGTGTCTGTTGGCCTATCAAGTGGTCGGTGCCGCGGCAGGATCCTCAGATGTAATGGGCCTTTTCCAGGGGGTGCAGGTCCAGGTGTTGATCGATACAGGTACCTCGGCCACGCTCATTTCGTTGCCTACTTTTCGTTCGTTGCCGGCATCACCTCGGCCTCTGGAGTAGGTTGACGGGCCATGTGTAGCGGCGAATGGGGGTAGTTTGGGATAGTCGGTCGCATGATTGCAACAGTGCAAATACGAGAAGTGGTAATGGACGGGCCTGTGTTGATTTCTAAAACTGCCAGTACCCTGCTTGTTGAGCATGGATTTATTATGCAGGATGCCCCTCAAAATAATGGTGGACCAGGGGTGTATTGAGATGTCATCGGGGCAGCGCCTGCATTTTTTGGCTAACCGTAGCCTGCACAACCGCAGTTAATGCGGTTGTGCAGGCTACGGTTAGCCAGACAGTGCGCATTCCGCCAGCCACGCAGATGCTTGTGCCATTGCAGTTTTGCTCTGCTAAATTTGGAGGAGGGGACCCTCTTGACTCCCTCTAACGCAGTATCACGAACACCCTCCTTGGTGGGGGCACTGACTGTCGTGCTGGCAAACTGCGATCCCTTCCTCCAAGTGGTTAATGCGGGCCATACACCGATAGTTATCCAAGCAGGCACCATGTTGGCACGTGATGGTGGCCTCATGCACGGAGCAAATGACGTGCATGTCCGGGGTTGTGGGGAATGTCTCGCCTGCTAGCGAGGTCGAACCCACGTGGATGCAGAGGTTGTGTCAGGAAAACAAGGATTTATCGACAGCAGCGAGCACGGCTTCAGCGACTTTTGCACGAATTCCAGGACGTGTTTAGCAATGGTAAATACTACATAGGCCGGACCACCCTGTTGCAGCACCATATTGATACGGGGAACTCGCCTCCCATTCAATACAATTCACACAGAATGAGCCCCCATGAAACGGAATGTATTCGTCAGACTGTGGAAGAGATGTTGGCTGCAGACATTGTCTCTCCCTCCACCAGCCCTTGGGGGGCGCCCATTGTTTTGGTTAAAAAAAACGTGACGGCTCCTTGCGATTTTGTATTGACTTCCGAAAACTCAACTAAATTTCCGTAGCAGACGCATACCCGCTTCCTCGCATGGACGATTCCTTGGATGCCGTGTCTGGTGTACAATTCTTCTCAACCCTCGATTTGCTGTCAGGATTTTGGCAACTGCCCTTGGACGCAGAATCTAAACCTAAAACGGCGTTCCGAACACCACAGGGATTGTTCCATTTCAATTGTCTCCTGATGGGACTTCACTCCTCGCCGACCACCTTTCAGCACCTCATGGAATTGGTTCCATCTAGTTTGCAATGGAATCATGCTTATTTATCTAGATGACATTGTCTTCGGTCGCACTTTCGACGAGCACTTGCAGTGGCTGCGCTTTTTTTTCTCGAGTGCATGATGCAAACTTGAACTTTAAGCCGCGAAAATGCCATTTGTTGCAAACTTCCATCAAGTATTTGGGCCATGTCGTCAGCGCGTCAGGGGTCACTACCGACCCGGATAAGACGGCCTGTGTGCGCACGTGCTGGGATGGAGGGGCGAAGAGCATCTTGACAAAATAATTTGCATATCAAGGGGAATTTAGCATATTTATGGGAAATGCAGATATGCGATTAGTACTACTTGTGAAATGCGTAGGAGGTTTGGCGAGGGGTTTAAAGTCATTATGCCCATGCATTATGCAGGATTAGCAGTATCAAAGGGAGGGAGTAAGGTTAGAATTAATAAGTGGAAGGAATGTTAATAATATGGCGCCGCAGCAACTAATATGATTATAGACTATACATTGTAATATTACACTATGTATTATTCTACCCACCCAACTGTATACCACACTGCTATATTATTTTATTATTTTCCTTCTACGTGACTTTACCGAAAGAACCAAGAAGATGAATCCCTGCAGTCACGGAAGCTTTAAATCGAAATGTATGAATGTAATTGCAGAATGCTTTAATGTCGAATTCTGCAATACACTTCTGGACTGGTATCGTCCAAATATTCCAATGCTGAAAAATAATTGCAGAATACTTGATCGAGAATACACGCAAAGCATCACCCCAGCCCCGAGCGACTGCAAAACCAAGTCGACAGGACGCTCCTGAACTAAAATATTGAAATTTAGTGAGGTAAAGCATTGATGCAGGTGAAGACAAATTAAACTTAAAAAGATAATTAAAGCAAATGCAATCAGGCGAGAGACAGGAGGCAAGCCCTGCATGGCTAGGCGCTGAGTTGTAATGTTCCAACCTGGGCCCTGATTCCATTCGTGCTGCTACTCAATTGAACCTCTCTACTAGTGAAAGAAGTGAGGCTGTACCTGGGTAAACAAAAGGAACCACCACCTCGATGTGAACTTCTCAACTCGGAACCTCTGCGTGACGAGCAGAGCTGCAACTCCTGGGTCCTCGTGACGTCACGTGGAAACATGGCGGGGAGGATGACATGACGTCACTATCTGGGTACACCTCCCCCTGCCGTCTCGCGCTGATGACTTAAAGTTGTCGTGATGACGTCATGGACCGAGAGAGACAGAAACAGGACCCTGCGGGGTGGGCTGGTAGGAACGAATAACCAAAGAATAATAACATAATGTATTATTACACGTGTTTAGCCAGGAAAGCCCCACTGAGTCTAAAGGTTTTTGTAGAGTCCTGCCAAGTGTTTGCAGTAGGGGGCGATGTTGCTACACCGAATCGGACGATACGAAGGGAGAGTCTGAGGCCTATTTCTAGGCTTTAGGCCTAGCTGTAGGCGTTAGGCCGCCGTGAGTTAATTTTAAAATTAAATGTTTTTATTATTTATGTAAAAGCTTTAAATTTAAATGTTTCTATTTAAAGGCATCAGGGAATGTAACATTGTTAAACATTAACTCCCTTGCACACACGCGGGGGTACGATACAAAGGGAGAGTGGTAGGCGTAGTTCGAGGCTTTAGGCCTAGCTGTAGGCTTTAGGGCGCTGTGAGTAAATTTTGAATTTAAAAGTTTTAATTAAAAGCTATCTCAGGGAATTATAAGAGAATGTTACACTTGTTTAGCCAGGAAAGCCTCATTAATTTAAATGTTTTAATTGAAAGCTATCTGAGGGAATTATAAGGGAATGTTACACTTGTTTAGCCAGGAAAGCGTCACTGAGTCTAAAGGTTTTTGTAGGGTCATGCCAAGTGTTTGCGGTAGGGGGCGATGTTGCTACACAGACGGACGGACGGACGATATAATCTATTGTAGGCTGATCCACTTCGTTCCTACCAGTAAAAGTGGTGAGTGAAGTGGTGAGCAGTTTGTTGGAGCAGCACTCTCGCTGGTTCAGCAGTTCCACTGCTGGTTTATTTTTTCCGCCTGAGGACAACCGCTTGTGTTGCCATCGAAACGTCGTGATATATTATTTTTTGTTTTATTTTTCTACCTACGTGACCTTACCGAAAGAACCAAAGGGTATGGATTCCTGCAGTCACAAAAGCCTCAAATCAAGAGTGTTTTTAGATTTCGATTTAAAGCTTTCGTGACTGCAGGGATTGATCTTCTTGGTTCTTTCGGTAAAGTCACGTAGAAGGGAAGTAATAAAATAATACAAATAAAACATAATAAAATAATTCTCACGACGTTTCGGCTACAATGCTAGCAGCCGTCTTCAGGTGAAGAATGAGACACTGCCAAGCTAGGAGCTTATATATAAGCTGGGTTGGAGGTGGAAGAGCGCCTTAACAAAAAGAATGTGCATATCAAGAGGAATTTAGCATATTCATGGGAAATGCGTAGGAGGTGGGCGGGGGGGTTTCAAAGTCATATTATGCCCATGCATTATGCAGGATCAGCAGCACCAAGGGAGGGTGCAGGGAGTAGCATTAACAAAGGAAAGGAATGTTAATAGTATGTAGCTGCGGTTACTAAACAACTACGTAGAAAACTAAATTATAAACTACATAGAAAACTAACGTATAAACCGCATAGCACCATCAGTATACTTAATATACTCTACAATAAGCTGAGTTACTAACAGCAAGTAATACATTACAATTCTACGTCGTAAAAATTATATAATATGCTTCCATCTAAACTTTATTCTCTTACATCACACGAGCATACACCGTACTATATACTGCCATAGATAAACCCAACATTAAATTATATACTGTATTGCTATAAACCACCCTATACCTTATACATTTCAATATAACACTATGTATTATTCTACCCACCCTAATGTGTATCACTCTGCTATATGTTTACTATACAATTACGATACTATATATTACTTTGTACATTGTATTAAGCATATAAATGTTATACTATTTGTTATTATACACTGTACCATTGACCGTCGTGTCAATGGGTGAGTCGTGGAAGGAAAAACTTGTAGCGGAGCAAAGAATCCATTCCCTGCGGAGAATACAATGCCAGTGAGTGGAACGCGGTCTGAAAGTCACCGTAAACGTGAACACAATCAGTTAAGATCCGAAATGGTTTATTACGTCCTTCCATTGATTGCTAAGCCAGAATCCATCTTCTCGGTTAAAATTGTCTCTGTGTTTGTATATGTGGATCGCCTCATGAACGAATCTCTCATGATAGCCAGATGGCTTGCAGAGAACCTCTGTCTTGGAGAAGTCAATGTCATGTGAGCCCACTGAGTTGTAACAGTGATCTGCCACGGCTGAGGTGTTTGTCCTACTGTGTTTCAGGTCTGCTTTATGTTCACGGATGCGATCCGAGACATGTCGTTTGGTTTCCCAAATGTAACTGCTACCACAGAGGCAACTTAGTTTGTAGACGCCAGGGTACTGTATGTCTGGAACCACATATTTTACAGACGGGACCAGATCACGGATTTTATGTACTGTGTTGAATCGGACCTGGATCTTGTGTTTAATCAGGATTTTGGAGATCTTTTTTGTGACCCCAGCAATGTAGAGTAAGGTGATGGTCTTGAAAGGCTCCTCAACAGGATCCTTCTTGATGGTTGGAGTGATGGCTTTGCAGATTGTGTAGTCGGAGTAACCATTAGCCTTAAGAGCTTGGCGTACGTGTTTGAGTTCACTGGCAATGTGTTCCTGGTCGGAGATGCATTGGACTCTATGGTATAGAGTCTTGATGAGGGAATTCTTCTGGGATGGATGGTGGTGGGAATCCGGTTTTAGGTAAGCATCCGTATGGGTGGCTTTCGTGTAGACAGAGTGGCTCATTGAACCATCAGGTCTCCTTTTAATTAGGACATCCAAAAAGGGTAGCTTGCCATCTTTTTCGACTTCCATGGTGAATCTGATGGCTGGGTGTATGGAATTGATGTGGTCGAGAAATTGGTCTAGAGCAGGCCGGCCATGGTGAGGGTGAGTGGTGAGCGTGAGTGGTGGGGGAGAGGGGTGAGTGGTGAGGGTAAGTGGTGAGGGAGAGGGATGAGTGGTGAGTGGTGAGTGTGAGTGGTGAGCATGAGTGGTGAGGGTGAGTGGTGAGGGGTCTGTGGTGAGTGTGAGTGGTGAGTGGTGAGGGGTCTGTGGTGAGTGTGAGTGATGAGTGGTGAGTGGTGAGGTGGTGAGTGTGAGTGGTGAGTGTGAGTGGTGAGGGTGAGTGGTGAGGGTCAGTGGTGAGTGGTGAGGGTGAGTGGTGAGAGGTGAGTGGTGAGGGTGAGTGATGAGGGTGAGTGTTGAGGGTGAGTGAGTGGTGAGGGTCAGTGGTGAGCGTGAGTGGTGAGAGTGAGTGGTGAGGGGGAGTGGTGAGTGGTGAGCAGTGAGGATGATTGGTGAGGGTGAGTGGTGAGGGTGAGTGAAGAGAGTGAGTGGTGAGTGGTGAGGGGTCTGTGGTGAGTGTGAGTGATGAGTGGTGAGGTGGTGAGTGGTGAGGTGGTGAGTGTGAGTGGTGAGTGTGAGTGGTGAGGGTGAGTGATGAGGGTCAGTGGTGAGCGGTGAGTGGTGAGAGGTGAGTGGTGAGGGTGAGTGGTGAGGGTGAGTGTTGAGGGTGAGTGAGTGGTGAGGATGAGTGGTGAGCGTGAGTGGTGAGGGTGAGTGGTGAGGGTTAGTGGTGAGTAGTGAGGATGATTGGTGAGGGTGATTGGTGAGTGTGAGTGGTGAATGTGAGTGGTGAGCGGTGAGGGTGAGTGGTGAGGGTGAGTGTTGAGGGTGAGTGAGTGGTGAGGGTCAATGGTGAGCGTGAGTGGTGAGGGTGAGTGGTGAAGGTGAGTGCTGAGTAGTGAGGATGATTTGTGAGGGTGAGGGTGAGTGGTGAGGGTGAGTGGTGAGCGGTCAGAGTGAGTGGTGAGGGTGAGTGGTGAGGGTGAGTGGTGAGGGTCAGTGGTGAGCGGTGAGAGTGAGTGGTGAGAGGTGAGTGGTGAGGGTGAGTGGTGAGTAGTGAGTGGTGAGGGAGAGGGGTGAGTGGTGAGGGTAAGTGGTGAGGGAGAGGGGTGAGTGGTGAGTGGTGAGAGTGAGTGTGAGTGGTGAGGGTGAGTGTGAGTGGTGAGGGGTCTGTTGTGAGTGTGAGTGGTGAGGGGTCTGTGGTGAGGTGGTGAGTTTGAGTGGTGAGTGTGAGTGGTGAGTGTGAGTGGTCAGGGTGAGTGGTGAGGGTCAGTGGTGAGCGGTGAGAGTGAGTGATGAGAGGTGAGTGGTGAGGGTGAGTGGTGAGGGTGAGTGTTGAAGGTGAGTGAGTGGTGAGGGTGAGTGGTGAGCGTGAGTGGTGAGAGTGAGTGGTGAGGGTGAGTGGTGAGTAGTGAGGATGATTGGTGAGGGTGAGTGGTGAGGGGTCTGTGGTGAGTGTGAGTGGTGAGGGGTCTGTGGTGAGTGTGAGTGATGAGTGGTGAGGTGGTGAGTGGTGAGGTGGTGAGTGTGAGTGGTGAGGGTCAGTGGTGAGCGGTGAGTGTGAGTGTTGAAATGTGAGTGGTGAGGGTTAGTGGTGAGGGTGAGTGTTGACGGTGAGTGAGTGGTGAGGGTGAGTGGTGGGCGTGAGTGGTGAGAGTGAGTGGTGAGAGGTGAGTGGTTAGGGTCAGTGGTGAGTAGTGAGTGGTGAGGGAGAGGGGTGAGTGGTGAGGGTAAGTGGTGAGGGAGAGGGGTGAGTGGTGAGTGGTGAGGGTGAGTGGTGAGCGGTGAGAGTGAGTGGTGAGAGGTGAGGGTGAGTGGTGAGGGTGAGTGTTGAGGGTGAGTGAGTGGTGAGGGTGAGTGGTGAGAGTGAGTGGTGAGGGTGAGTAGTGAGGATGATTGGTGAGGGTGAGTGGTGAGGGGTTTGTGGTGAGTGTGAGTGGTGAGTGGTGAGGGGTCTGTGGTGAGTGATGAGTGGTGAGGTGGTGAGTGGTGAGGTGGTGAGTGTGAGTGGTGAGGGTGAGTGGTGAGGGTCAGTGGTGAGCGGTGAGTGTGAGTGGTGAAAGGTGAGTGGTGAGGGTTAGTGGTGAGGGTTAGTGGTGAGGGTGAGTGTTGACGGTGAGTGAGTGGTGAGGGTGAGTGGTGGGCGTGAGTGGTGAGAGTGAGTGGTGAGAGGTGAGTGGTTAGGGTCATTGGTGAGTAGTGAGTGGTGAGGGAGAGGGGTGAGTGGTGAGGGTAAGTGGTGAGGGAGAGGGGTGAGTGGTGAGTGGTGAGGGTGAGCGGTGAGAGTGAGTGGTGAGTGTGAGTGGTGAGGGTGAGTGTGAGTGGTGAGGGGTCTGTTGTGAGTGTGAGTGGTGAGTGGTGAGGGGTCTGTGGTGAGGTGGTGAGTTTGAGTGGTGAGTGTGAGTGGTGAGTGTGAGTGGTCAGGGTGAGTGGTGAGGGTCAGTGGTGAGCGGTGAGAGTGAGTGATGAGAGGTGAGTGGTGAGGGTGAGTGGTGAGGGTGAGTGTTGAAGGTGAGTGAGTGGTGAGGGTGAGTGGTGAGCGTGAGTGGTGAGAGTGAGTGGTGAGGGTGAGTGGTGAGTAGTGAGGATGATTGGTGAGGGTGAGTGGTGAGGGGTCTGTGGTGAGTGTGAGTGGTGAGGGGTCTGTGGTGAGTGTGAGTGATGAGTGGTGAGGTGGTGAGTGGTGAGGTGGTGAGTGTGAGTGGTGAGGGTCAGTGGTGAGCGGTGAGTGTGAGTGTTGAAATGTGAGTGGTGAGGGTTAGTGGTGAGGGTGAGTGTTGACGGTGAGTGAGTGGTGAGGGTGAGTGGTGGGCGTGAGTGGTGAGAGTGAGTGGTGAGAGGTGAGTGGTTAGGGTCAGTGGTGAGTAGTGAGTGGTGAGGGAGAGGGGTGAGTGGTGAGGGTAAGTGGTGAGGGAGAGGGGTGAGTGGTGAGGGTGAGTGGTGAGAGTGAGTGGTGAGTGTGAGTGGTGAGGGTGAGTGGTGAGGGTCAGTGGTGAGCGGTGAGAGTGAGTGGTGAGAGGTGAGGGTGAGTGGTGAGTGTTGAGGGTGAGTGAGTGGTGAGGGTGAGTGGTGAGAGTGAGTGGTGAGGGTGAGTGGTGAGTAGTGAGGATGATTGGTGAGGGTGAGTGGTGAGGGGTTTGTGGTGAGTGTGAGTGGTGAGTGGTGAGGGGTCTGTGGTGAGTGATGAGTGGTGAGGTGGTGAGTGGTGAGTGTGAGTGGTGAGGGTGAGTGGTGAGGGTCAGTGGTGAGCGGTGAGTGTGAGTGGTGAAAGGTGAGTGGTCAGGGTTAGTGGTGAGGGTTAGTGGTGAGGGTGAGTGTTGACGGTGAGTGAGTGGTGAGGGTGAGTGGTGGGCGTGAGTGGTGAGAGTGAGTGGTGAGAGGTGAGTGGTTAGGGTCATTGGTGAGTAGTGAGTGGTGAGGGAGAGGGGTGAGTGGTGAGGGTAAGTGGTGAGGGAGAGGGGTGAGTGGTGAGTGGTGAGGGTGAGTGGTGAGAGTGAGTGGTGAGGGTGAGTGGTGAGGGTCAGTGGTGAGCGGTGAGAGTGAGTGGTGAGGGTGAGTGGTGAGGGTGAGTGGTGAGCGTGAGTGGTGAGAGTGAGTGGTGAGGGTGAGTGGTGAGTAGTGAGGATGATTGGTGAGGGTGAGTGGTGAGGGGTTTGTGGTGAGTGTGAGTGGTGAGTGGTGAGGGGTCTGTGGTGAGTGTGAGTGATGAGTGGTGAGGTGGTGAGTGGTGAGGTGGTGAGTGTGAGTGGTGAGTGTGAGTGGTGAGGGTAAGTGGTGAGGGTCAGTGGTGAGGGTGAGTGGTGAGTGGTGAGAGGTGAGTGGTGAGGGTGAGTGGTGAGGGTGAGTGTTGAGGGTGAGTGAGTGGTGAGGGTCAGTGGTGAGCGTGAGTGGTGAGAGTGAGTCGTGAGGGTGAATGGTGAGTGGTGAGTAGTGAGGATGATTGGTGAGGGTGAGTGGTGAGGGGTCTGTGGTGAGTGTGAGTGGTGAGGGGTCTGTGGTGAGTGTGAGTGATGAGTGATGAGTGGTGAGGTGGTGAGTGGTGAGGTGGTGAGTGTGAGTGGTGAGTGTGAGTGGTGAGGGTGAGTGGTGAGGGTGAGTGGTGAGCAGTGAGAGTGAGTGATGAGAGGTGAGTGGTGAGGGTGAGTGGTGAGTAGTGAGGATGATTGGTGAGGGTGAGTGGTGAGCGTGAGTGGTGAGGGAGAGGGGTGAGTGGTGAGGGTGAGTGGAGAGAGTGAGTGATAAGTGGTGAGGGGTCTGTGGTGAGTGTGTCTGGTGAGTGATGAGTGGTGAGCGTGAGTGGTGAGGGTGAGTGGTGAGGGTGAGTGGTGAGTAGTGAGGATGATTGGTGAGGGTGAGTGGTGAGTAGTGAGTGGTGAGGGAGAGGGGTGAGTGGTGAGGGTGAGTGTGAGTGGTGAGGGGTCTGTGGTGTGTGTGAGTGGTGAGTGGTGAGGGGTCTGTGGTGAGGTGGTGAGTGTGAGTGGTGAGTGTGAGTGGTGAGGGTGAGTGGTGAGGGTCAGTGGTGAGCGGTGAGAGTGAGTGGTGAGTGGTGAGGGTGAGTGGTGAGGGTGAGTGGTGAGGGTGAGTGGTGAGCGTGAGTGGTGAGAGTGAGTGGTGAGGGTGAGTGGTGAGTAGTGAGGATGATTGGTGAGGGTGAGTGGTGAGGGGTTTGTGGTGAGTGTGAGTGGTGAGGGGTCTGTGGTGAGTG
Organism: Lampetra fluviatilis; assembly: GCF_964198595.1. Taxonomy (NCBI): domain Eukaryota; kingdom Metazoa; phylum Chordata; class Hyperoartia; order Petromyzontiformes; family Petromyzontidae; genus Lampetra; species Lampetra fluviatilis. The sequence continues at coordinate 23,490,807 of NC_136276.1, read as the reverse complement.
TGAGTGATGAGTGGTGAGGTGGTGAGTGATGAGGTGGTGAGTGTGAGTGGTGAGTGTGAGTGGTGAGGGTAAGTGGTGAGGGTCAGTGGTGAGTGGTGAGGGTGAGTGGTGAGAGGTGAGTGGTGAGGGTGAGTGGTGAGGGTGAGTGTTGATGGTGAGTGAGTGGTGAGGGTCAGTGGTGAGCGTGAGTGGTGAGAGTGAGTGGTGAGGGTGAGTGGTGAGTGGTGAGTAGTGAGGATGATTGGTGAGGGTGAGTGGTGAGGGGTCTGTGGTGAGTGTGAGTGGTGAGTGGTGAGGGGTCTGTGGTGAGTGTGAGTGATGAGTGGTGAGGTGGTGAGTGGTGAGGTGGTGAGTGTGAGTGGTGAGTGTGAGTGGTGAGGGTGAGTGGTGAGGGTGAGTGGTGAGCAGTGAGAGTGAGTGGTGAGAGGTGAGTGGTGAGGGTGAGTGGTGAGTAGTGAGGATGATTGGTGAGGGTGAGTGGTGAGCGTGAGTGGTGAGGGAGAGGGGCGAGTAGTGAGGAAAAGTGGTGAGGGACAGGGGTGAGTGGTGAGGGTGAGTGGTGAGCTTGAGTGGTGAGGGTGAATGGTGAGTGGTGAGTGAGAGGGGTGAGTGGTGAGGGTGAGTGGAGAGAGTGAGTGATAAGTGGTGAGGGGTCTGTGGTGAGTGTGTGTGGTGAGTGATGAGTGGTGAGCGTGAGTGGTGAGGGTGAGTGGTGAGGGTGAGTGGTGAGTTGTGAGGATGATTGGTGAGGGTGAGTGGTGAGTAGTGAGTGGTGAGGGAGAGGGGTGAGTGGTGAGTGGTGAGTGGTGAGGGTGAGTGTGAGTGGTGAGGGGTCTGTGGTGAGTGTGAGTGGTGAGTGGTGAGGGGTCTGTGGTGAGGTGGTGAGTGTGAATGGTGAGTGTGAGTGGTGAGTGTGAGTGGTGAGGGTGAGTGGTGAGGGTCAGTGGTGAGCGGTGAGAGTGAGTGGTGAGAGGTGAGTGGTGAGGGTGAGTGGTGAGGGTGAGTGGTGAGGGTGAGTGTTGAGGGTGAGTGTGTGGTGAGGGTGAGTGGTGAGCGTGAGTGGTGAGAGTGAGTGGTGAGGGTGAGTGGTGAGTAGTGAGGATGATTGGTGAGGGTGAGTGGTGAGGGGTTTGTGGTGAGTGTGAGTGGTGAGTAGTGAGGATGATTGGTGAGGGTGAGTGGTGAGGGGTTTGTGGTGAGTGTGAGTGGTGAGTGGTGAGGGGTCTGTGGTGAGTGATGAGTGGTGAGGTGGTGAGTGGTGAGGTGGTGAGTGTGAGTGGTGAGGGTGAGTGGTGAGGGTCAGTGGTGAGCGGTGAGTGTGAGTGGTGAAAGGTGAGTGGTGAGGGTTAGTGGTGAGGGTTAGTGGTGAGGGTGAGTGTTGACGGTGAGTGAGTGGTGAGGGTGAGTGGTGGGCGTGAGTGGTGAGAGTGAGTGGTGAGAGGTGAGTGGTTAGGGTCATTGGTGAGTAGTGAGTGGTGAGGGAGAGGGGTGAGTGGTGAGGGTAAGTGGTGAGGGAGAGGGGTGAGTGGTGAGTGGTGAGGGTGAGTGGTGAGAGTGAGTGGTGAGGGTGAGTGGTGAGGGTCAGTGGTGAGCGGTGAGAGTGAGTGGTGAGGGTGAGTGGTGAGGGTGAGTGGTGAGCGTGAGTGGTGAGAGTGAGTGGTGAGGGTGAGTGGTGAGTAGTGAGGATGATTGGTGAGGGTGAGTGGTGAGGGGTTTGTGGTGAGTGTGAGTGGTGAGTGGTGAGGGGTCTGTGGTGAGTGTGAGTGATGAGTGGTGAGGTGGTGAGTGGTGAGGTGGTGAGTGTGAGTGGTGAGTGTGAGTGGTGAGGGTAAGTGGTGAGGGTCAGTGGTGAGGGTGAGTGGTGAGTGGTGAGAGGTGAGTGGTGAGGGTGAGTGGTGAGGGTGAGTGTTGAGGGTGAGTGAGTGGTGAGGGTCAGCGGTGAGCGTGAGTGGTGAGAGTGAGTCGTGAGGGTGAATGGTGAGTGGTGAGTAGTGAGGATGATTGGTGAGGGTGAGTGGTGAGGGGTCTGTGGTGAGTGTGAGTGGTGAGGGGTCTGTGGTGAGTGTGAGTGATGAGTGATGAGTGGTGAGGTGGTGAGTGGTGAGGTGGTGAGTGTGAGTGGTGAGTGTGAGTGGTGAGGGTGAGTGGTGAGGGTGAGTGGTGAGCAGTGAGAGTGAGTGGTGAGAGGTGAGTGGTGAGGGTGAGTGGTGAGTAGTGAGGATGATTGGTGAGGGTGAGTGGTGAGCGTGAGTGGTGAGGGAGAGGGGTGAGTGGTGAGGGTGAGTGGAGAGAGTGAGTGATAAGTGGTGAGGGGTCTGTGGTGAGTGTGTCTGGTGAGTGATGAGTGGTGAGCGTGAGTGGTGAGGGTGAGTGGTGAGTAGTGAGGATGATTGGTGAGGGTGAGTGGTGAGTAGTGAGTGGTGAGGGAGAGGGGTGAGTGGTGAGTGGTGAGGGTGAGTGTGAGTGGTGAGGGGTCTGTGGTGTGTGTGAGTGGTGAGTGGTGAGGGGTCTGTGGTGAGGTGGTGAGTGTGAGTGGTGAGTGTGAGTGGTGAGGGTGAGTGGTGAGGGTCAGTGGTGAGCGGTGAGAGTGAGTGGTGAGTGGTGAGGGTGAGTGGTGAGGGTGAGTGGTGAGGGTGAGTGGTGAGCGTGAGTGGTGAGAGTGAGTGGTGAGGGTGAGTGGTGAGTAGTGAGGATGATTGGTGAGGGTGAGTGGTGAGGGGTTTGTGGTGAGGGGTCTGTGGTGAGTGTGAGTGATGAGTGGTGAGGTGGTGAGTGGTGAGGTGGTGAGTGTGAGTGGTGAGTGTGAGTGGTGAGGGTAAGTGGTGAGGGTCAGTGGTGAGTGGTGAGGGTGAGTGGTGAGAGGTGAGTGGTGAGGGTGAGTGGTGAGGGTGAGTGTTGATGGTGAGTGAGTGGTGAGGGTCAGTGGTGAGCGTGAGTGGTGAGAGTGAGTGGTGAGGGTGAGTGGTGAGTGGTGAGTAGTGAGGATGATTGGTGAGGGTGAGTGGTGAGGGGTCTGTGGTGAGTGTGAGTGGTGAGTGGTGAGGGGTCTGTGGTGAGTGTGAGTGATGAGTGGTGAGGTGGTGAGTGGTGAGGTGGTGAGTGTGAGTGGTGAGTGTGAGTGGTGAGGGTGAGTGGTGAGGGTGAGTGGTGAGCGGTGAGAGTGAGTGGTGAGAGGTGAGTGGTGAGGGTGAGTGGTGAGTAGTGAGGATGATTGGGGAGGGTGAGTGGTGAGCGTGAGTGGTGAGGGAGAGGGGCGAGTAGTGAGGAAAAGTGGTGAGGGACAGGGGTGAGTGGTGAGGGTGAGTGGTGAGCGTGAGTGGTGAGGGTGAATAGTGAGTGGTGAGGGAGAGGGGTGAGTGGTGAGGGTGAGTGGAGAGAGTGAGTGATAAGTGGTGAGGGGTCTGTGGTGAGTGTGTCTGGTGAGTGATTAGTGGTGAGCGTGAGTGGTGAGGGTGAGTGGTGAGGGTGAGTGGTGAGTAGTGAGGATGATTGGTGAGGGTGAGTGGTGAGTAGTGAGTGGTGAGGGAGAGGGGTGAGTGGTGAGTGGTGAGTGGTGAGGGTGAGTGTGAGTGGTGAGGGGTCTGTGGTGAGTGTGAGTGGTGAGGGGTCTGTGGTGAGGTGGTGAGTGTGAATGGTGAGTGTGAGTGGTGAGTGTGAGTGGTGAGGGTGAGTGGTGAGGGTCAGTGGTGAGCGGTGAGAGTGAGTGGTGAGAGGTGAGTGGTGATGGTGAGTGGTGAGGGTGAGTGGTGAGGGTGAGTGTGAGTGGTGAGGGGTCTGTGGTGAGTGTGAGTGGTGAGGGGTCTGTGGTGAGGTGGTGAGTGTGAATGGTGAGTGTGAGTGGTGAGTGTGAGTGGTGAGGGTGAGTGGTGAGGGTCAGTGGTGAGCGGTGAGAGTGAGTGGTGAGAGGTGAGTGGTGATGGTGAGTGGTGAGGGTGAGTGGTGAGGGTGAGTGTTGAGGGTGAGTGAGTGGTGAGGGTGAGTGGTGAGCGTGAGTGGTGAGAGTGAGTGGTGAGGGTGAGTGGTGAGTAGTGAGGATGATTGGTGAGGGTGAGTGGTGAGGGGTTTGTGGTGAGTGTGAGTGGTGAGTGGTCTGTGGTGAGTGTGAGTGGTGAGGGAGAGGGGTGAGTGGTGAGGGTAAGTGGTGAGGGAGAGGGGTGAGTGGTGAGTGGTGAGGGTGAGTGGTGAGAGTGAGTGGTGAGTGTGAGTGGTGAGGGTGAGTGGTGAGGGTCAATGGTGAGCGGTGAGAGTGAGTGGTGAGAGGTGAGTGGTGAGGGTGAGTGGTGAGGGTGAGTGTTGAGGGTGAGTGAGTGGTGAGGGTGAGTGGTGAGAGTGAGTGGTGAGGGTGAGTGGTGAGTAGTGAGGATGATTGGTGAGGATGAGTAGTGAGGGGTTTGTGGTGAGTGTGAGTGGTGAGGGGTCTGTGGTGAGTGATGAGTGGTGAGGTGGTGAGTGGTGAGGGTGAGGGTGAGTGGTGAGGGTCAGTGGTGAGCGGTGAGTGTGAGTGGTGAAAGGTGAGTGGTGAGGGTGAGTGTTGACGGTGAGTGAGTGGTGAGGGTGAGTGTTGGGCGTGAGTGGTGAGAGTGAGTGGTGAGAGGTGAGTGGTTAGGGTCAGTGGTGAGTAGTGAGTGGTGAGCGAGAGGGGTGAGTGGTGAGGGTAAGTGGTGAGGGGTGAGTGGTGAGTGGTGAGGGTGAGTGGTGAGAGTGAGTGGTGAGTGTGAGTGGTGAGGGTGAGTGGTGAGGGTCAGTGGTGAGCGGTGAGAGTGAGTGGTGAGAGGTGAGTGGTGAGGGTGAGTGGTGAGGGTGAGTGGTGAGGGTGAGTGGTGAGCTTGAGTGGTGAGAGTGAGTGGTGAGGGTGAGTGGTGAATAGTGAGGATGATTGGTGAGGGTGAGTGGTGAGGGGTTTGTGGTGAGTGTGAGTGGTGAGAAGTGAGGGGTCTGTGGTGAGTGTGAGTGATGAGTGGTGAGGTGGTGAGTGGTGAGGTGGTGAGTGTGAGTGGTGAGTGTGAGTGGTGAGGGTAAGTGGTGAGGGTCAGTGGTGAGTGTTGAGGGTGAGTGGTGAGAGGTGAGAGGTGAGTGGTGAGGGTGAGTGGTGAGGGTGAGTGTTGAGGGTGAGTGAGTGGTGAGGGTCAGTGGTGAGCGTGAGTGGTGAGAGTGAGTGGTGAGGGTGAGTGGTGAGTGGTGAGTAGTGAGGATGATTGGTGAGGGTGAGTGGTGAGGGGTCTGTGGTGAGTGTGAGTGGTGAGTGGTGAGGGGTCTGTGGTGAGTGTGAGTGATGAGTGATGAGTGGTGAGGTGGTGAGTGGTGAGGTGGTGAGTGTGAGTGGTGAGTGTGAGTGGTGAGGGTGAGTGGTGAGGGTGAGTGGTGAGCGGTGAGAGTGAGTGGTGAGAGGTGAGGGTGAGTGGTGAGTAGTGAGGATGATTGGTGAGGGTGAGTGGTGAGCGTGAGTGGTGAGGAAGAGGGGCGAGTAGTGAGGAAAAGTGGTGAGGGACAGGGGTGAGTGGTGAGGGTGAGTGGTGAGCGTGAGTGGTGAGGGTGAATGGTGAGTGGTGAGGGAGAGGGGTGAGTGGTGAGGGTGAGTGGAGAGTAGTGAGGATGATTGGTGAGGGTGAGTGGTGAGTAGTGAGTGGTGAGGGAGAGGGGTGAGTGGTGAGGGTGAGTGGTGAGTAGTGAGGATGATTGGTGAGGGTGAGTGGTGAGTAGTGAGTGGTGAGGGAGAGGGGTGAGTGGTGAGTGGTGAGGGTGAGTGTGAGTGGTGAGGGGTCTGTGGTGAGTGAGTGGTGAGGGGTCTGTGGTGAGGTGGTGAGTGTGAGTGGTGAGTGTGAGTGGTGAGTGTGAGTGGTGAGGGTGAGTGGTGAGGGTCAGTGGTGAGCGGTGAGAGTGAGTGGTGAGTGGTGAGGGTGAGTGGTGAGGGTGAGTGTTGAGGGTGAGTGAGTGGTGAGGGTGAGTGGTGAGCGTGAGTGGTGAGAGTGAGTGGTGAGGGTGAGTGGTGAGTAGTGAGGATGATTGGTGAGGGTGAGTGGTGAGGGGTTTGTGGTGAGTGTGAGTGGTGAGTGGTGAGGGGACTGTGGTGAGTGATGAGTGGTGAGGTGGTGAGTGGTGAGGTGGTGAGTGTGAGTGGTGAGGGTGAGTGGTGAGGGTCAGTGGTGAGCGGTGAGTGTGAGTCGTGAAAGGTGAGTGGTGAGGGTTAGTGGTGAGGGTGAGTGTTGACGGTGAGTGAGTGGTGAGGGTGAGTGGTGGGCGTGAGTGGTGAGAGTGAGAGGTGAGTGGTTAGGGTCAGTGATGAGTAGTGTGTGGTGAGGGAGAGGGGTGAGTGGTGAGGGTAAGTGGTGAGGGAGAGGGGTGAGTGGTGAGTGGTGAGGGTGAGTGGTGAGAGTGAGTGGTGAGTGTGAGTGGTGAGGGTGAGTGGTGAGGGTCAGTGGTGAGCGGTGAGAGTGAGTGGTGAGAGGTGAGTGGTGAGGGTGAGTGGTGAGGGTGAGTGGTGAGGGTGAGTGGTGAGCTTGAGTGGTGAGAGTGAGTGGTGAGGGTGAGTGGTGAGTAGTGAGGATGATTGGTGAGGGTGAGTGGTGAGGGGTTTGTGGTGAGTGTGAGTGGTGAGTGGTGAGGGGTCTGTGGTGAGTGTGAGTGATGAGTGGTAAGGTGGTGAGTGGTGAGTGTGAGTGGTGAGTGTGAGTGGTGAGGGTAATTGGTGAGGGTCAGTGGTGAGTGGTGAGGGTGAGTTGTGAGAGGTGAGTGGTGAGGGTGAGTGGTGAGGGTGAGTGTTGAGGGTGAGTGAGTGGTGAGGGTCAGTGGTGAGCGTGAGTGGTGAGGGTGAGTGGTGAGTGGTGAGTAGTGAGGATGATTGGTGAGGGTGAGTGGTGAGGGGTCTGTGGTGAGTGTGAGTGGTGAGTGGTGAGGGGTCTGTGGTAAGTGTGAGTGATGAGTGATGAGTGGTGAGGTGGTGAGTGGTGAGGGTGAGTGGTGGGCGTGAGTGGTGAGAGTGAGTGGTGAGAGGTGAGTGGTTAGGGTCAGTGGTGAGTAGTGAGTGGTGAGGGAGAGGGGTGAGTGGTGAGGGTAAGTGGTGAGGGAGAGGGGTGAGTGGTGAGTGGTGAGGGTGAGTGGTGAGAGTGAGTGGTGAGTGTGAATGGTGAGGGTGAGTGGTGAGGGTCAGTGGTGAGCGGTGAGAGTGAGTGGTGAGAGGTGAGTGGTGAGGGTGAGTGGTGAGGGTGAGTGGTGAGGGTGAGTGGTGAGCTTGAGTGGTGAGAGTGAGTGGTGAGGGTGAGTAGTGAGGATGATTGGTGAGGGTGAGTGGTGAGGCGTTTGTGGTGAGTGTGAGTGGTGAGTGGTGAGGGGTCTGTGGTGAGTGTGAGTGATGAGTGGTGAGGTGGTGAGTGGTGAGGTGGTGAGTGTGAGTGGTGAGTGTGAGTGGTGAGGGTAATTGGTGAGGGTCAGTGGTGAGTGGTGAGGGTGAGTTGTGAGAGGTGAGTGGTGAGGGTGAGTGGTGAGGGTGAGTGTTGAGGGTGAGTGAGTGGTGAGGGTCAGTGGTGAGCGTGAGTGGTGAGAGTGAGTGGTGAGGTTGAGTGGTGAGTGGTGAGTAGTGAGGATGATTGGTGAGGGTGAGTGGTGAGGGGTCTGTGGTGAGTGTGAGTGGTGAGGGGTCTGTGGTGAGTGTGAGTGATGAGTGATGAGTGGAGAGGTGGTGAGTGGTGAGTGTGAGTGGTGAGTGTGAGTGGTGAGGGTGAGTGGTGAGGGTGAGTGGTGAGCGGTGAGAGTGAGTGGTGAGAGGTGAGTGGTGAGGGTGAGTGGTGAGTAGTGAGGATGATTGGTTAGGGTGAGTGGTGAGCGTGAGTGGTGAGGGAGAGGGGCGAGTAGTGAGGAAAAGTGGTGAGGGACAGGGGTGAGTGGTGAGGGTGAGTGGTGAGCATGAGTGGTGAGGGTGAATGGTGAGTGGTGAGGGAGAGGGGTGAGTGGTGAGGGTGAGTGGAGAGAGTGAGTGATAAGTGGTGAGGGGACTGTGGTGAGTGTGTCTGGTGAGTGATGAGTGGTGAGCGTGAGTGGTGAGGGTGAGTGGTGAGGGTGAGTGGTGAGTAGTGAGGATGATTGGTGAGGGTGAGTGGTGAGTAGTGAGTGGTGAGGGAGAGGGGTGAGTGGTGAGTGGTGAGGGTGAGTGTGAGTGGTGAGGGGTCTGTGGTGAGTGTGAGTGGTGAGGGGTCTGTGGTGAGGTGGTGAGTGTGAGTGGTGAGTGTGAGTGGTGAGTGTGAGTGGTGAGTGTGAGTGTTGAGGGTGAGTGGTGAGAGGGGAGTGGTGACGGTGAGTGGTGAGGGTGAGTGTTGAGGGTGAGTGAGTGGTGAGGGTGAGTGGTGAGCGTGAGTGGTGAGAGTGAGTGGTGAGGGTGAGTGGTGAGTAGTGAGGATGATTGGTGAGGGTGAGTGGTGAGGGGTCTGTGGTGAGTGTGAGTGATGAGTGGTGAGGTGGTGAGTGGTGAGGTGGTGAGTGTGAGTGGTGAGTGTGAGTGGTGAGCGTAAGTGGTGAGGGTCATTTGTGAGTGGTGAGGGTGAGTGGTGAGAGGTGAGTGGTGAGGGTGAGTGGTGAGGGTGAGTGGTGAGGGTGAGTGAGTGGTGAGGGTCAGTGGTGAGCGTGAGTGGTGAGAGTGAGTGGTGAGGGTGAGTGGTGAGTGGTGAGTAGTGAGGATGATTGGTGAGGGTGAGTGGTGAGGGGTCTGTGGTGAGTGTGAGTGGTGAGTGGTGAGGGGTCTGTGGTGAGTGTGAGTGATGATTGGTGAGGTGGTGAGTGGTGAGGTGGTGAGTGTGAGTGGTGAGTGTGAGTGGTGAGGGTGAGTGGTGAGGGTGAGTGGTGAGCGGTGAGAGTGAGTGGTGAGAGGTGAGTGGTGAGGGTGAGTGGTGAGTAGTGAGGATGATTGGTGAGGGTGAGTGGTGAGCGTGAGTGGTGAGGGAGAGGGGCGAGTAGTGAGGAAAAGTGGTGAGGGACAGGGGTGAGTGGTGAGGGTGAGTGGTGAGCATGAGTGGTGAGGGTGAATGGTGAGTGGTGAGGGAGAAGGGTGAGTGGTGAGGGTGAGTGGAGAGAGTGAGTGATAAGTGGTGAGGGGTCTGTGGTGAGTGTGTCTGGTGAGTGATGAGTGGTGAGCGTGAGTGGTGAGGGTGAGGGTGAGTGGTGAGGGTGAGTGGTGAGTAGTGAGGATGATTGGTGAGGGTGAGTGGTGAGTAGTGAGTGGTGAGGGAGAGGGGTGAGTGGTGAGTGGTGAGGGTGAGTGTGAGTGGTGAGGGGTCTGTGGTGAGTGGTGAGTGGTGAGGGGTCTTGGTGAGGTGGTGAGTGTGAGTGGTGAGTGTGAGTGTTGAGGGTGAGTGGTGAGGGTCAGTGGTGAGCGGTGAGAGTGAGTGGTGAGGGTGAGTGGTGAGTGGTGAGTAGTGAGGATGATTGGTGAGGGTGAGTGGTGAGGGGTCTGTGGTGAGTGTGAGTGGTGAGTCGTGAGGGGTCTGTGGTAAGTGTGAGTGATGAGTGATGAGTGGTGAGGTGGTGAGTGGTGAGGGTGAGTGGTGGGCGTGAGTGGTGAGAGTGAGTGGTGAGAGGTGAGTGGTTAGGGTCAGTGGTGAGTAGTGAGTGGTGAGGGAGAGGGGTGAGTGGTGAGGGTAAGTGGTGAGGGAGAGGGGTGAGTGGTGAGTGGTGAGGGTGAGTGGTGAGAGTGAGTGGTGAGTGTGAGTGGTGAGGGTGAGTGGTGAGGGTCAGTGGTGAGCGGTGAGAGTGAGTGGTGAGAGGTGAGTGGTGAGGGTGAGTGGTGAGGGTGAGTGGTGAGGGTGAGTGGTGAGCTTGAGTGGTGAGAGTGAGTGGTGAGGGTGAGTGGTGAGTAGTGAGGATGATTGGTGAGGGTGAGTGGTGAGGCGTTTGTGGTGAGTGTGAGTGGTGAGTGGTGAGGGGTCTGTGGTGAGTGTGAGTGATGAGTGGTAAGGTGGTGAGTGGTGAGGTGGTGAGTGTGAGTGGTGAGTGTGAGTGGTGAGGGTAATTGGTGAGGGTCAGTGGTGAGTGGTGAGGGTGAGTTGTGAGAGGTGAGTGGTGAGGGTGAGTGGTGAGGGTGAGTGTTGAGGGTGAGTGAGTGGTGAGGGTCAGTGGTGAGCGTGAGTGGTGAGAGTGAGTGGTGAGGTTGAGTGGTGAGTGGTGAGTAGTGAGGATGATTGGTGAGGGTGAGTGGTGAGGGGTCTGTGGTGAGTGTGAGTGGTGAGGGGTCTGTGGTGAGTGTGAGTGATGAGTGATGAGTGGAGAGGTGGTGAGTGTGAGTGGTGAGTGTGAGTGGTGAGGGTGAGTGGTGAGGGTGAGTGGTGAGCGGTGAGAGTGAGTGGTGAGAGGTGAGTGGTGAGGGTGAGTGGTGAGTAGTGAGGATGATTGGTGAGGGTGAGTGGTGAGCGTGAGTGGTGAGGGAGAGGGGCGAGTAGTGAGGAAAAGTGGTGAGGGACAGGGGTGAGTGGTGAGGGTGAGTGGTGAGCATGAGTGGTGAGGGTGAATGGTGAGTGGTGAGGGAGAGGGGTGAGTGGTGAGGGTGAGTGGAGAGAGTGAGTGATAAGTGGTGAGGGGACTGTGGTGAGTGTGTCTGGTGAGTGATGAGTGGTGAGCGTGAGTGGTGAGGGTGAGTGGTGAGGGTGAGTGGTGAGTAGTGAGGATGATTGGTGAGGGTGAGTGGTGAGTAGTGAGTGGTGAGGGAGAGGGGTGAGTGGTGAGTGGTGAGGGTGAGTGTGAGTGGTGAGGGGTCTGTGGTGAGTGTGAGTGGTGAGGGGTCTGTGGTGAGGTGGTGAGTGTGAGTGGTGAGTGTGAGTGGTGAGTGTGAGTGTTGAGGGTGAGTGGTGAGAGGTGAGTGGTGACGGTGAGTGGTGAGGGTGAGTGTTGAGGGTGAGTGAGTGGTGAGGGTGAGTGGTGAGCGTGAGTGGTGAGAGTGAGTGGTGAGGGTGAGTGGTGAGTAGTGAGGATGATTGGTGAGGGTGAGTGGTGAGGGGTCTGTGGTGAGTGTGAGTGATGAGTGGTGAGGTGGTGAGTGGTGAGGTGGTGAGTGTGAGTGGTGAGTGTGAGTGGTGAGCGTAAGTGGTGAGGGTCATTGGTGAGTGGTGAGGGTGAGTGGTGAGAGGTGAGTGGTGAGGGTGAGTGGTGAGGGTGAGTGGTGAGGGTGAGTGAGTGGTGAGGGTCAGTGGTGAGCGTGAGTGGTGAGAGTGAGTGGTGAGGGTGAGTGGTGAGTGGTGAGTAGTGAGGATGATTGGTGAGGGTGAGTGGTGAGGGGTCTGTGGTGAGTGTGAGTGGTGAGTGGTGAGGGGTCTGTGGTGAGTGTGAGTGATGAGTGGTGAGGTGGTGAGTGGTGAGGTGGTGAGTGTGAGTGGTGAGTGTGAGTGGTGAGGGTGAGTGGTGAGGGTGAGTGGTGAGCGGTGAGAGTGAGTGGTGAGAGGTGAGTGGTGAGGGTGAGTGGTGAGTAGTGAGGATGATTGGTGAGGGTGAGTGGTGAGCGTGAGTGGTGAGGGAGAGGGGCGAGTAGTGAGGAAAAGTGGTGAGGGACAGGGGTGAGTGGTGAGGGTGAGTGGTGAGCATGAGTGGTGAGGGTGAATGGTGAGTGGTGAGGGAGAAGGGTGAGTGGTGAGGGTGAGTGGAGAGAGTGAGTGATAAGTGGTGAGGGGTCTGTGGTGAGTGTGTCTGGTGAGTGATGAGTGGTGAGCGTGAGTGGTGAGGGTGAGGGTGAGTGGTGAGGGTGAGTGGTGAGTAGTGAGGATGATTGGTGAGGGTGAGTGGTGAGTAGTGAGTGGTGAGGGAGAGGGGTGAGTGGTGAGTGGTGAGGGTGAGTGTGAGTGGTGAGGGGTCTGTGGTGAGTGGTGAGGGGTCTTGGTGAGGTGGTGAGTGTGAGTGGTGAGTGTGAGTGTTGAGGGTGAGTGGTGACGGTCAGTGGTGAGCGGTGAGAGTGAGTGGTGAGAGGTGAGTGGTGAGGGTGAGTGGTGAGGGTGAGTGTTGAGGGTGAGTGAGTGGTGAGGGTGAGTGGTGAGTGTGAGTGGTGAGAGTGAGTGGTGAGGGTGAGTGGTGAGTAGTGAGGATGATTGGTGAGGGTGAGTGGTGAGGGGTTTGTGGTGAGTGTGAGTGGTGAGTGGTGAGGGGTCTGTGGTGAGTGTGAGTGATGAGTGGTGAGGTGGTGAGTGGTGAGGTGGTGAGTGTGAGTGGTGAGTGTGAGTGGTGAGCGTAAGTGGTGAGGGTCAGTGGTGAGTGGTGAGGGTGAGTGGTGAGAGGTGAGTGGTGAGGGTGAGTGGTGAGGGTGAGTGGTGAGGGTGAGTGAGTGGTGAGGGTCAGTGGTGAGCGTGAGTGGTGAGAGTGAGTGGTGAGGGTGAGTGGTGAGTAGTGAGGATGATTGGTGAGGGTGAGTGGTGAGGGGTCTGTGGTGAGTGTGAGTGGTGAGTGTTGAGGGGTCTGTGGTGAGTGTGAGTGATGAGTGGTGAGGTGGTGAGTGGTGAGGTGGTGAGTGTGAGTGGTGAGTGTGAGTGGTGAGGGTGAGTGGTGAGGGTGAGTGGTGAGCGGTGAGAGTGAGTGGTGAGAGGTGAGTGGTGAGGGTGAGTGGTGAGTAGTGAGGATGATTGGTGAGGGTGAGTGGTGAGCGTGAGTGGTGAGAGAGAGGGGCGAGTAGTGAGGAAAAGTGGTGAGGGACAGGGGTGAGTGGTGAGGGTGAGTGGTGAGCGTGAGTGGTGAGGGAGAGGGGCGAGTAGTGAGGAAAAGTGGTGAGGGACAGGGGTGAGTGGTGAGGGTGAGTGGTGAGCGTGAGTGGTGAGAGTGAATGGTGAGTGGTGAGGGAGAGGGGTGAGTGGTGAGGGTGAGTGGAGAGAGTGAGTGATAAGTGGTGAGGGGTCTGTGGTGAGTGTGTTTGGTGAGTGATGAGTGGTGAGCGTGAGTGGTGAGGGTGAGTGGTGAGTAGTGAGTGGTGAGGGAGAGGGGTGAGTGGTGAGTGGTGAGGGTGAGTGTGAGTGGTGAGGGGTCTGTGGTGAGTGGTGAGGGGTCTGTGGTGAGGTGGTGAGTGTGAGTGGTGAGTGTGAGTGGTGAGTGTGAGTGGTGAGGGTGAGTGGTGAGGGTCAGTGGTGAGCGGTGAGAGTGAGTGGTGAGAGGTGAGTGGTGAGGGTGAGTGGTGAGGGTGACTGTTGAGGGTGAGTGAGTGGTGAGGGTGAGTGGTGAGAGTGAGTGGTGAGGGTGAGTGGTGAGTAGTGAGGATGATTGGTGAGGGTGAGTGGTGAGGGGTTTGTGGTGAGTGTGAGTGGTGAGTGGTGAGGGGTCTGTGGTGAGTGATGAGTGGTGAGGTGGTGAGTGGTGAGGTGGTGAGTGTGAGTGGTGAGGGTGAGTGGTGAGGGTCAGTGGTGAGTGGTGAGTGTGAGTGGTGAAAGGTGAGTGGTGAGGGTGAGTGTTGACGGTGAGTGAGTGGTGAGGGTGAGTGGTGGGCGTGAGTGGTGAGAGTGAGTGGTGAGAGGTGAGTGGTTAGGGTCAGTGGTGAGTAGTGAGTGGTGAGGGAGAGGGGTGAGTGGTGAGGGTAAGTGGTGAGGGAAAGGGGTGAGTGGTGAGTGGTGAGGGTGAGTGGTGAGAGTGAGTGGTGAGTGTGAGTGGTGAGGGTGAGTGGTGAGGGTCAGTGGTGAGCGGTGAGAGTGAGTGGTGAGAGGTGAGTGGTGAGGGTGAGTGGTGAGGGTGAGTGGTGAGCTTGAGTGGTGAGAGTGAGTGGTGAGGGTGAGTGGTGAGTAGTGTGGATGATTGGTGAGGGTGAGGGTGAGTGGTGAGGGGTTTGTGGTGAGTGTGAGTGGTGAGTGGTGAGGGGTCTGTGGTGAGTGTGAGTGATGAGTGGTGAGGTGGTGAGTGGTGAGGTGGTGAGTGTGAGTGGTGAGTGTGAGTGGTGAGGGTAAGTGGTGAGGGTCAGTGGTGAGTGGTGAGGGTGAGTGGTGAGAGGTGAGTGGTGAGGGTGAGTGGTGCGGGTGAGTGTTGAGGGTGAGTGAGTGGTGAGGGTCAGTGGTGAGCGTGAGTGGTGAGAGTGAGTGGTGAGGGTGAGTGGTGAGTGGTGAGTAGTGAGGATGATTGGTGAGGGTGAGTGGTGAGGGGTCTGTGGTGAGTGTGAGTGGTGACTGGTGAGGGGTCTGTGGTGAGTGTGAGTGATGAGTGGTGAGGTGGTGAGTGGTGAGGTGGTGAGTGTGAGTGGTGAGTGTGAGTGGTGAGGGTGAGTGGTGAGGGTGAGTGGTGAGGGAGAGGGGCGAGTAGTGAGGAATAGTGGTGAGGGACAGGGGTGAGTGGTGAGGGTGAGTGGTGAGCGTGAGTGGTGAGGGTGAATGGTGAGTGGTGAGGGAGAGGGGTGAGTGGTGAGGGTGAGTGGAGAGAGTGAGTGATAAGTGGTGAGGGGTCTGTGGTGAGTGTGTCTGGTGAGTGATGAGTGGTGAGCGTGAGTGGTGAGGGTGAGTGGTGAGGGTGAGTGGTGAGTAGTGAGGATGATTGGTGAGGGTGAGTGGTGTGTAGTGAGTGGTGAGGGAGAGGGGTGAGTGGTGAGTGGTGAGGGTGAGTGTGAGTGGTGAGGGGTCTGTGGTGAGTGTGAGTGGTGAGTGGTGAGGGGTCTGTGGTGAAGTGGTGAGTGTGAGTGGTGAGTGTGAGAGGTGAGTGTGAGTGGTGAGGGTGAGTGGTGAGGGTCAGTGGTGAGCGGTGAGAGTGAGTGGTGAGAGGTGAGTGGTGAGGGTGTGTGGTGAGGGTGAGTGTTGAGGGTGAGTGAGTGGTGAGGGTGAGTGGTGAGCGTGAGTGGTGAGAGTGAGTGGTGAGGGTGAGTGGTGAGTAGTGAGGATGATTGGTGAGGGTGAGTGGTGAGGGGTTTGTGGTGAGTGTGAGTGGTGAGGGGTCTGTGGTGAGTGTGAGTGGTGAGGTGGTGAGTGGTGAGGTGGTGAGTGTGAGTGGTGAGTGTGAGTGGTGAGGGTAAGTGGTGAGGGTCAATGGTGAGTGGTGAGGGTGAGTGGTAAGAGGTGAGTGGTGAGGGTGAGTGGTGAGGGTGAGTGTTGAGGGTGAGTGAGTGGTGAGGGTCAGTGGTGAGCGTGAGTGGTGAGAGTGAGTGGTGAGGGTGAGTGGTGAGTGGTGAGTAGTGAGGATGATTGGTGAGGGTGAGTGGTGAGGGGTCTGTGGTGAGTGGTGAGTGGTGAGGGGTCTGTGGTGAGTGTGAGTGATGAGTGATGAATGGTGAGGTGGTGAGTGGTGAGGTGGTGAGTGTGAGTGGTGAGTGTGAGTGGTGAGGGTGAGTGGTGAGGGTGAGTGGTGATCGGTGAGAGTGACTGGTGAGAGGTGAGTGGTGAGGGTGAGTGGTGAGTAGTGAGGATGATTGGTGAGGGTGAGTGGTGAGCGTGAGTGGTGAGGGAGAGGGGCGAGTAGTGAGGAATAGTGGTGAGGGACAGGGGTGAGTGGTGAGGGTGAGTGGTGAGCGTGAGTGGTGAGGGTGAATGGTGAGTGGTGAGGGAGAGTGGTGAGTGGTGAGGGTGAGTGGAGAGAGTGAGTGATAAGTGGTGAGGGGTCTGTGGTGAGTGTGTCTGGTGAGTGATGAGTGGTGAGCGTGAGTGGTGAGGGTAAGTGGTGAGGGTCAATGGTGAGTGGTGAGGGTGAGTGGTGAGAGGTGAGTGGTGAGGGTGAGTGGTGAGGGTGAGTGTTGAGGGTGAGTGAGTGGTGAGGGTCAGTGGTGAGCGTGAGTGGTGAGAGTGAGTGGTGAGGGTGAGTGGTGAGTGGTGAGTAGTGAGGATGATTGGTGAGGGTGAGTGGTGAGGGGTCTGTGGTGAGTGTGAGTGGTGAGTGGTGAGGGGTCTGTGGTGAGTGTGAGTGATGAGTGGTGAGGTGGTGAGTGGTGAGGTGGTGAGTGTGAGTGGTGAGTGTGAGTGGTGAGGGTGAGTGGTGAGGGTGAGTGGTGATCGGTGAGAGTGACTGGTGAGAGGTGAGTGGTGAGGGTGAGTGGTGAGTAGTGAGGATGATTGGTGAGGGTGAGTGGTGAGCGTCAGTGGTGAGGGAGAGGGGCGAGTAGTGAGGAATAGTGGTGAGGGACAGGGGTGAGTGGTTAGGGTGAGTGGTGAGCGTGAGTGGTGAGGGTGAGTGGTGAGGGAGAGGGGTGAGTGGTGAGGGTGAGTGGAGAGAGTGAGTGATAAGTGGTGAGGGGTCTGTGGTGAGTGTGTCTGGTGAGTGATGAGTGGTGAGCGTGAGTGGTGAGGGTGAGTGGTGAGGGTGAGTGGTGAGTAGTGAGGATGATTGGTGAGGGTGAGTGGTGTGTAGTGAGTGGTGAGGGAGAGGGGTGAGTGGTGAGTGGTGAGGGTGAGTGTGAGTGGTGAGGGGTCTGTGGTGAGTGTGAGTGGTGAGTGGTGAGGGGTCTGTGGTGAGGTGGTGAGTGTGAGTGGTGAGTGTGAGAGGTGAGTGTGAGTGGTGAGGGTGAGTGGTGAGGGTCAGTGGTGAGCGGTGAGAGTGAGTGGTGAGAGGTGAGTGGTGAGGGTGAGTGGTGAGGGTGAGTGTTGAGGGTGAGTGAGTGGTGAGGGTGAGTGGTGAGCATGAGTGGTGAGAGTGAGTGGTGAGGGTGAGTGGTGAGTAGTGAGGATGATTGGTGAGGGTGAGTTGTGAGGGGTTTGTGGTTAGTGTGAGTGGTGAGTGGTGAGGGGTCTGTGGTGAGTGTGAGTGATGAGTGGTGAGGTGGTGAGTGTGAGTGGTGAGTGTGAGTGGTGAGGGTAAGTGGTGAGGGTCAGTGGTGAGTGGTGAGGGTGAGTGGTGAGAGGTGACTGGTGAGGGTGAGTGGTGAGGGTGAGTGTTGAGGGTGAGTGAGTGATGAGGGTCAGTGGTGAGCGTGAGTGGTGAGAGTGAGTGGTGTGGGTGAGTGGTGAGTAGTGAGAATGATTGGTGAGGGTGAGTGGTGAGGTGGTGAGTGGTGAGGTGGTGAGTGTGAGTGGTAAGTGTGAGTGGTGAGGGTGAGTGGTGAGGGTCAGTGGTGAGCGGTGAGAGTGAGTGGTGAGAGGTGAGTGGTGAGTAGTGAGGATGATTGGTGAGGGTGAGTGGTGAGCGTGAGTGGTGAGGGAGAGGGGCGAGTAGTGAGGAAAAGTGGTGAGGGACAGGGGTGAGTGGTGAGTGGTGAGGGTGAGTGGTGAGCGTGAGTGGTGAGGGTGAATGGTGAGTGGTGAGGGAGAGGGGTGAGTGGTGAGTGGTGAGGGTGAGTTAAGAGAGTGAGTGGTGAGGGGTCTGTGGTGAGTGTGAGTGGTGAGTGATGAGTGGTGAGTGGTGAGGTGGTGAGTGTGAGTGGTGAGTGTGAGTGGTGAGTGTGATTGGTGAGGGTGAGTGGTGAGGGTCAGTGGTGAGCGGTGAGAGTGAGTGGTGAGAGGTGAGTGGTGAGGGTGAGTGGTGAGGGTTAGTGTTGTGGGTGAGTGAGTGGTGAGGGTGAGTGGTGAGTGTGAGTGGTGAGGGTGAGTGGTGAGGGTAAGTGGTGAGTAATGAGGATGATTGGTGAGGGTGAGTGGTGAGTGTGAGTGGTGAGTGTGAGTGTTGAGCGGTGAGAGTGAGTGGTGAGGGTGAGTGGTGAGCGTGAGTGGTGAGAGTAAGTGGTGAGAGTAAGTGGTGAGGGTGAGTGGTGAGTGGTGAGTAGTGAGGATGATTGGTGAGGGTGAGTGGTGAGGGGTCTGTGGTGAGTGTGAGTGGTGAGGGGTCTGTGGTGAGTGATGAGTGGTGAGGTGGTGAGTGGTGAGGTGCTGAGTGTGAGTGGTGAGTGTGAGTGGTGAGGGTCAGTGGTGAGTGGTGAGAGTGAGTGTTGAGAGGTGAGTGGTGAGGGTGAGTGGTGAGGGTGAGTCTTGAGGGTGAGTGAGTGGTGAGAGTGAGTGGTGAGCGTTAGTGGTGAGGGTGAGTGGTGAGGGTGAGTGGTGAGTAGTGAGGATGATTGGTGAGGGTGAGGGTGAGTGGTGAGTGTGAGTGGTGAGCAGTGTGAGTGAGTGGTGAGGGTGAGTGGTGAGGGTGAGTGGTGAGAGTCAGTGGTGAGCGGTGAGAGTGAGTGGTGAGAGGTGAGTGGTGAAGGTGAGTGGTGAGGGTGAGTGTCGAGGGTGAGTGAGTGGTGAGGGTGAGTGGTGAGCGTGAGTGGTGAGGGTGAGTGGTGAGGGTGAGTGGTGAGTAGTGAGGATGATTGGTGAGGGTGAGTGGTGAGGGGTTTGTGGTGAGTGTGAGTGGTGAGTGGTGAGGGGTCTGTGGTGAGTGTGAGTGATGAGTGGTGAGGTGGTGAGTGGTGAGGTGGTGAGTGTGAGTGGTGAGTGTGAGTGGTGAGGGTATGTGGTGAGGGTCAGTGGTGAGTGGTGAGGGTGAGTGGTGAGAGGTGAGTGGTGAGGGTGAGTGGTGAGGGTGAGTGTTGAGGGTGAGTGGTGAGGGTCAGTGGTGAGCGTGAGTGGTGAGAGTGAGTGATGAGGGTGAGTGGTGAGTGGTGAGTAGTGAGGATGATTGGTGAGGGTGAGTGGTGAGGGGTCTGTGGTGAGTGTGAGTGATGAGTGGTGAGGTGGTGAGTGGTGAGGTGGTGAGTGTGAGTGGTGAGCGGTGAGGATGATTGGTGAGGGTGAGTGGTGAGCGTGAGTGGTGAGGGAGAGGGGCGAGTAGTGAGGAAAAGTGGTGAGGGACAGGGGTGAGTGGTGAGGGTGAGTGGTGAGCGTGAGTGGTGAGGGAGAGGGGCGAGTAGTGAGGAAAAGTGGTGAGGGACAGGGGTGAGTGGTGAGGGTGAGTGGTGAGCGTGAGTGGTGAGGGTGAATGGTGAGTGGTGAGGGAGAGGGGTGAGTGGTGAGGGTGAGTGGAGAGAGTGAGTGATAAGTGGTGAGGGGTCTGTGGTGAGTGTGTCTGGTGAGTGATGAGTGGTGAGCGTGAGTGGTGAGGGTGAGTGGTTAGTGTTGAGTAGTGAGGATGATTGGTGAGGGTGAGTGGTGAGTAGTGAGTGGTGAGGGTGAGTGTGAGTGGTGAGGGGTCTGTGGTGAGTGGTGAGTGGTGAGGGGTCTGTGGTGAGTGTGAGTGGTGAGTGTGAGTGGTGAGTGTGAGTGGTGAGGGTGAGTGGTGAGGGTCAGTGGTGAGCGGTGAGAGTGAGTGGTGAGAGGTGAGTGGTGAGGGTGAGTGGTGAGTGTGAGTGTTGAGGGTGAGTGAGTGGTGAGGGTGAGTGGTGAGCGTGAGTGGTGAGAGTGAGTGGTGCGTGTGAGTGGTGAGTAGTGAGAATGATTGGTGAGGGTGAGTGGTGAGGTGGTGAGTGGTGAGGTGGTGAGTGTGAGTGGTAAGTGTGAGTGGTGAGGGTGAGTGGTGAGGGTCAGTGGTGAGCGGTGAGAGTGAGTGGTGAGAGGTGAGTGGTGAGTAGTGAGGATGATTGGTGAGGGTGAGTGGTGAGCGTGAGTGGTGAGGGAGAGGGGCGAGTAGTGAGGAAAAGTGGTGAGGGACAGGGGTGAGTGGTGAGGGTGAGTGGTGAGCGTGAGTGGTGAGGGTGAATGGTGAGTGGTGAGGGAGAGGGGTGAGTGGTGAGTGGTGAGGGTGAGTTAAGAGAGTGAGTGGTGAGGGGTCTGTGGTGAGTGTGAGTGGTGAGTGATGAGTGGTGAGTGGTGAAGTGGTGAGTGTGAGTGGTGAGTGTGAGTGGTGAGTGTGATTGGTGAGGGTGAGTGGTGAGGG
Source organism: Lampetra fluviatilis (assembly GCF_964198595.1). Lineage (NCBI taxonomy): Eukaryota > Metazoa > Chordata > Hyperoartia > Petromyzontiformes > Petromyzontidae > Lampetra > Lampetra fluviatilis. Next base: position 23,471,172 of record NC_136276.1, on the reverse strand, counting down.
TCAGTGGTGAGCGGTGAGAGTGAGTGGTGAGAGGTGAGTGGTGAGGGTGAGTGGTGAGGGTTAGTGTTGTGGGTGAGTGAGTGGTGAGGGTGAGTGGTGAGCGTGAGTGGTGAGGGTGAGTGGTGAGGGTAAGTGGTGAGTAATGAGGATGATTGGTGAGGGTGAGTGGTGAGTGTGAGTGGTGAGTGTGAGTGTTGAGCGGTGAGAGTGAGTGGTGAGGGTGAGTGGTGAGCGTGAGTGGTGAGAGTGAGTGGTGAGGGTGAGTGGTGAGTGGTGAGTAGTGAGGATGATTGGTGAGGGTGAGTGGTGAGGGGTCTGTGGTGAGTGTGAGTGGTGAGGGGTCTGTGGTGAGTGATGAGTGGTGAGGTGGTGAGTGGTGAGGTGCTGAGTGTGAGTGGTGAGTGTGAGTGGTGAGGGTCAGTGGTGAGTGGTGAGAGTGAGTGTTGAGAGGTGAGTGGTGAGGGTGAGTGGTGAGGGTGAGTCTTGAGGGTGAGTGAGTGGTGAGAGTGAGTGGTGAGCGTTAGTGGTGAGGGTGAGTGGTGAGGGTGAGTAGTGAGGATGATTGGTGAGGGTGAGGGTGAGTGGTGAGTGTGAGTGGTGAGCAGTGAGAGTGAGTGGTGAGGGTGAGTGGTGAGGGTGAGTGGTGAGAGTCAGTGGTGAGCGGTGAGAGTGAGTGGTGAGAGGTGAGTGGTGAAGGTTAGTGGTGAGGGTGAGTGTCGAGGGTGAGTGAGTGGTAAGGGTGAGTGGTGAGCGTGAGTGGTGAGGGTGAGTGGTGAGGGTGAGTGGTGAGTAGTGAGGATGATTGGTGAGGGTGAGGGTGAGTGGTGAGTGGTGAGCAGTGAGAGTGAGTGGTGAGGGTGAGTGGTGAGGGTGAGTGGTGAGAGTCAGTGGTGAGCGGTGAGAGTGAGTGGTGAGAGGTGAGTGGTGAAGGTGAGTGGTGAGGGTGAGTGTTGAGGGTGAGTGAGTGGTGAGGGTGAGTGGTGAGCGTGAGTGGTGAGAGTGAGTGGTGAGGGTGAGTGGTGAGTAGTGAGGATGATTGGTGAGGGTGAGTGGTGAGGGGTCTGTGGTGAGTGTGAGTGGTGAGGGGTCTGTGGTGAGTGTGAGTATTGAGTGATGAGTGGTGAGGCGGTGAGTGGTGAGGTGGTGAGTGTGAGTGTGAGATTAATACTGTCTAATCGCTATAATTTTATTATCTACCGACCCTGTAATAGTAATTGCACAGATTGGGGTGGGGGGGGAGTGACGAGGACGTGAAACTTTGATGAATTTACCTCAGCGTCGCGTGTTAATGTGTGTGCATATTTTTTACGGGAATAAAAAATGGCGTCCACTCCGCAGCGACGGCATTGCTGCCCGTTGGCAGGGGCAACCGCCCGTTGCCGGGGGCAACCGCCCGTTGCCAGGGGCAACCGCCCTTGCGCATGCGCATCGGCGTGCTTCGTCGCGCAACTGTCGGCAAAAGTAAATAAATAAATAAAGAGAAATCGCACTAAATCGATAATCGGACCGCTTTAAAGTTTAGGAACGAAAAAACGGAAATGCCTATTCCCACCGCGGGGCCGGGGCGTACCCACCGGCAAAATTTTATCTCGGCGTACCCCACGGCTCGAGAGCCAAATCCCCCGCAAGCGAGCGTACGCAGATGGACAGACGGACGGACAGACAGACAGACAAAAAATGACTTTTATAGGTTAGATATATATTTATGCACGACAGACAGACAAAAAATCCCTGGTGGGCAGTGTGGAACATATTGTTCCTACCTGTGTAGTGATTTATCAGGGAGACAGACGACGTAGTTGAGGCACACTCTTTTATTTAACCAAATGGCGGTAACAATACTCGAAGGGGTAACGGCCCCTTCACCCGTACTCAATGGGAAACACCCCTAGCACTATTCCCTGACTGTCCTATTCCCGGTCCTCTGCTATGAGTGCTAGGGGAGGCTATCTGATCCGGCCCTGGTCAAGCACGGATCCCGGCACCCAGCTAACCAGGCCGTGCTCTTACAAAAGCACCGGTCCTGGAGCTCTTGGGGCCGTGCCACTGGCTTGCCCTGCTCGGCCCTGAGAAGGACAGCGAGCCAGGGGAGTCCCAGGGCCTATTCTGCCGGTCTTCAGTCTTCCCTGGTAAGCTTCTAACACACTGGCCTCGAGCCCTCTGGCTCCCCGCCTTTTATAGGAAACCTCTCCGAGGGGTGGGGCTATGGGGGATCACAGCGCCCCCATGGCCCCCCAGGGTTAACCGATGCGGACGTGGATGTAGACACCCGTGTGTGGGTGCAGACACCCTTGTGTTTCTGTCCGCCTTTCTCCCCGTAACAACCCCTACACCTGTATAATCCCTGGTGGGCAGTGGGGAACTGTTGTTCCTACCTGTATTTCGAGGACCATACCCCGGAGCTTGCCGTTGCAAGACTGATTTGGGTGGTTTGGCTTCTTTGTTTTATCCAAAAAATTTCGCCTCCGGCTAGTCTTCTCACAAAGGACCGGAATTTATTTGATGATAGAACAACTGTCCTTTTGATTTGTGACCGTTTGTCCCGGTATACGTGTGTGTCTGTTTGTTATAATTTATTTCATTAATTTCCGAAGTCACATCAAGGCCCGGCCCCTGTCCCCTTCCTCCGGTCATCTCATGGCCTGTGGACACAGATGCTCTCAATTGCCCCTAAGTGTGGTCATTCCAGTTTTACAACTTTCCGCAGTAATTAACCTCCAGATGTCCCCTATGTGGGCGAGGCAGCGGGGGGGCGGGGGGGGGGGGTCCTTTTGGCCTTTTGTTGTCTCAAGGGAGGAGTTCGCAGGTATGCATTACTGAATTTTTTTGGAACTTGCTGAATCCATATACATGAGAAAATCTATTACATTTACAATAGGCAATATCACTCTTTATATATGTTTTTGGAAAAGGCTATATACAACAACACACATACACCGAGACCACTCACTGGTTAAGGTTATCGGGTTTATTTGCTCTCCGTATTGGGTAGGTTATTTAGCGGACGCCCACATTGGTTGGGTTATTTATCCCGAAAGTCGCCTCTACGTGTTGTTCTTTCAAGGCCACAGCATTATTAATTTTTAGTTTGTTTATATGAATTGCGTTTGAGCGCCTTTGCCAGAGCAACTTTACCTAATAATCCACCGCTAGAGATTCGCCCACGAGAAGGCACCACGTGTCCATGCACTGCAATGATATTCGCAGGGCCAGGCTCCAGCCAAATGTGTTATAAAGACCTGTGCCAAACTCGGACCCACATCTAACCGAGTGGGTCCCTGTCATTAACATCTGGCAGTTCACCAGTGTTTCTTCAAGCGAGCCTGACTGCTGATGTGATACTGAGTGTCGAACCCTGTCCAAGGTGTTGCTTTTGTTGCTGTTGATGATATGGACTCTTGGAAAGTTGTGCGGCTGACGGGATGAGTAGAACTGCTCGAATTGTGTGCAGAGGCGGCTATGTGGAGGCTGTTATGCTCAGATATTTTGTTCCTTGTGATGCAACAGCTGTCGTAAGTTTGTCCACATCATGTGATAAGTGCAGAACCTATAATGCATATACAGTATATGCAACTCAACCCTGTAGTCCGAACCCAAAAGCCCCGTCCATAACCTGCATGTAATGCACATATATCCACCTCAACCTTATAGCCCTAACCATATTAAATTTTCTGGATTCAGAATTCTATGGCGTTGGAATGTGGACTCCTGGATGTGAAAGTCAGACTCTGGGAAGTGTAATTGTAATTCCTTGATTTGGAATCGGGACTCCCACTATGGAATTCCGACTCCCTGGAATAAAATCCGGACTCCCTGGAATGGAATCGAGACTCCTTAGGCTAGCAAGTGAGATGCCTCAAAAAGGAATATGGTATATAAAACAATACGTGCTCCGGATAAATAACTCCAGAAACCCCAAACCCACCTGTGTACCCACCCCTGACCCACTGCGGACTCACCCTGGACTCCAATCGGACCCACAAAGAATATTACAAGCTCCAATCCGTCACAATTGATACATATGTAATGACTCTCGGACGATGGGAACTGTAGACGGTTGCTTTATTATTATTTTGGACGCTTCACCCGGATAACTTGGCCAGGGATAACACGCAAGTAGCGACGGCGTGAAGACAGCGACGGAATGAATACAGCGACGACCCCGATCCCAAGGCAGCCCCGAACGTTTCCCCTCGCCTCCTGCCCCCGCCACGCCCCTTTTCTCGAACTCTCTGGCCCGTTCCCGAACGTCCCTGATGGTTCCCTTCTGTCACAACTCGTCCTCTATTATTATCAATCCCCTGTAATTTATACTCGCGCCTGCCAGTCCACTGTCTCCACACACGCACTGTCTCTACACATACAATGGATCAACAGCAACTTCAACAACCATTCCATTATTTGGACAACTGATGTGGAGAGAATGCAATCCTAACACGGTTTATACAGCAGATCAGCTTTTTTGACAAAAATGCAAATCAATATTGACTTCCACAAAGCCAGCAGTAAATGTTCTGCCCATGTTTTATTTACAAAAGAGGCTCAATATCATGAAAATTAAACCTGTGCAACATATTGGGCTTACAAATGTCAGCGCAATCGAATAGCAGTAACGTGATGCTTGGTTCAATATTGTGCAGCAATTCTATTTGACACTATCCCCAAATGTAGTGTATATAAAAACACAATCTTAAATAATATTTTACATTTAGTCTAGACAATCAAGAACACAGTTTAACAGAGGCAGTACGGTAAGTCCTCACTTAAAGCGTGTTCACACCACGCGTTTTCGCTAGAATGCAATTCTTCCATCAGGGAACCCTTTTTACACAACACGGAATTATAACGTGGAACGTGCACTGTTATAATGCGGAATACATACCGTTATAAGACAGAACATACCCGTTATATCGTGCAATACATCCATTATAACATTAATGGCGCCCATTAAAACGTCGACGACGAACTACTTTATTGAACTGCGTGGCTGTGCGGTTCGATACAGTTTGCGGAATGATACTGTGAGGCAGCAGCATACTCTCTGAAATTGTTGTCGCTTAAAGCATTGTTAGCTTAACACGCCACTTTTCAAGAATGCAACTACCGCATTAAACGAGGGCTTACTATATGTTACGTTTACAAAGGACGTTGGGTGAATACCCTTGATGTTAATTCCAATTCCCTACTGTGAGGCGTGGCTTTGCAATTGTCAGTTTAAGAAATTGTAAGTTTAAGAAATAAAGATGTATGTTTCAAAACGCCAGTTACTCAATCGTAATACAATAGAGATCATTTCAAACGGAAAGCTATTCTACACTTCTGTGCATAATAGGATCAGCAATGTAATTTGCAGGCGGATTTTTATAGAGGTGCCGAAGCAATGGCATCGTTGTTGGGTTCCTGTTGTTTCTGTCGGCCAAGTGTGACTCGCAGGTTGGCCCAGAAGAGGGCCTGCTTCCCGCGGTGTGCAGGCCACTCCAGGTAGGTTTTGCGCGCCATGAGTCGACGCAACCGGCAGAAGCGGCTGGGCACCGAGTCGCGTGGGATGGGCTCCAGCTGAACGAGCACCAGAGCGTCGTCTCGGCTCTCAATGAGGCGCTGCTGCGCAAAGTACAGCTCGTAGTGGCACCACTCGCTCTCCACGAAACTTTGTGAGATGACAAAGAGAGTCTTGCGGCTCTGCTCGATGCAGTCAATGATGTTGTCCATGATGTGGCGGCCGGGAACAAAGTCCCGCTCGTGCACGCAGAGTCGGAACGGTGGTACTGAGTGCGACTCCAGCTCAGGCAAAAGCTGCTCCATTACCCAGGCAGCGTCGTGCTGGCTGTATGACACAAACGCATCGTAGTCTTTGTTTCCGTCTGGGTCTGAGAGGAAATTCCGCCGCTTGGCTTGGAGCCAAGCCCACGTCATGCGCACGTACCAAAGCGCATCCAGGTACCAGCAGAGCCCGACCAGGAGAGCGGTGCAAACGAATGTAGTAACACAGGCTATCACGCTCTTCATTGTTGTGTCACAGTAGAGTGTGGGGAAGGAGACCGAGGACAGCTGTTTACCAACTTCATTCTCTGGATTGGAGCAGTGATATTCAGCTGGCCATCCTTCAATGCGCAATGGTGAAGAATTCTCACAGAAAGTGACAAAGTGGCGGATGTTGCACGTGCAATAGAATGGGTTTCCCTTCATGTCCAGCAGGGTGAGATTACCCAGACGGTGCAGGACAGAGGGCTCCACTGTCCACAATATGTTTCCGGCGATCGTCAGCACCTTCAGCCAGGGCAGAGCCTGGGGTAGCTGAACTGGGATGGTGCTCAGCTTGTTGTTACTCAAGTACAGCTCTTTCAGGTTTTCAAACTTCATCAATTTATTGCCAACGTTTTGGATCTCATTGTTACTCACGTCGAGTGACTGCAGTGATGTTGGCAGGCAGTCAAACACGTCATCTGTTAGTAAATTGGACGAGATGTTGAAAACTTGCAAATTCGAAGGCCACTTGCAATTGGAATTCCATTCACTGACGATCTGATTTTCAGAAACATCAAGCAGTTTCAAAGAGGGACAAATTCTTAACATGACACCGACATTATGGATATGAGTCAAATGGTTTTTCCTAAGAATTAGTTCCGTAAGGTTTGGTAGTCGTACTTCAGAGCATGTCAGGAATGAAGTATACTCTGTCAACAAATTACCCGAAATGTCAAGGGTAAGGATATTTGTTAGGCCACTTAAAATTCCACAAGGTAAGTAATAGAGGTTTACAAAAATTAAAGCCAGTGATTGAACGTTAACTAAGAAAGGTTGGAGATTTAGAAGTGCATAAAACGAATAAGGTCCTTTGATAGTAAAGCTTTCAATCAATATATGCCGTACATTTGGAGCAGACTTTAAACTCTCCCTTAAAGGAAAATAACCATAGCCTTCATATTTAATGTGTCGTAAATTCAGACATCTTAGTTTCGTAGTTTCTATGACTTCATTTACCAGAAATTTGGCAGCAGATTCTTCGAAGTAGGTATGTGATATAGTTAACACTTCTACCATGCTCTGTGGCTTTGAAATACATTTAAAAGGGTTTACATCACCAGAGTAATCAGTAAAATTAAGGAATTCCAATTGCAACTCCACACTGTTACAGGAGACATCACAGATTATGTCAGTGAGCAGCTCAATGTTTGTGTGCATGGTTAAGGCCAGAGTAACACTCTTTAGACTGTGGAATGCCGACAGAGAACCTCTAGTGTAGATAGTCAGGTTTCCAGTCACAACGGAGAGATGTTCCAGTTCCATTGCCTCGCTGACACTTTGGTGCATTTCGGTGACATTCGGACCCCCAACCTTCAGATGATACAGAGTCTTGAGAGATGTGAAGGAACCTGGAATATGTAAAGAAATATAAGAGTTGTTTCTAACGTCCAGAGATCTTACAGACTTGAGAACAGCAAAGGAGTCATCCCATGCCCCTGGTAATCTGTTATTACTCAGGTCAATGTCTTCTAAAGCAGAGTTGTTTGAGAAAGCCCAGGGGTCAAAGCTTGATATTTGGTTGAAGCCCACATTGAGTGTTTTTAGCCCTGAAAGTACTGACAGGTGCTCTCTATGAATGCGAGAGATCTGGTTGTAGGACATGTCCAGAGAGGTTATGGTGACTGGGAAGTATTTAGGCACAGAGTGCAGGCCCAGGCGTGAGCAGTCAGCTCTGACTCCTCTTATCTGGCAGCCGTTGAAGATGGAAGTCCTATGGCTCCACGCAGCTCCCGCCATCAGGACGACCATCACCAGCAGAGTCACGCTCATCTCCATTGCGTTCCCTTACCCTCGTAGCCAGCACTGACGACACACACAGTTACAACTGGAGGGTTATGCACGGTGAAATTAGTCTTCATCTCAGAAATCACCAATGTGGCTGCACATGGATCAAATTAAGTCCAGACTATGGAATCTTGGTGACATCTAATGCCCATAGTACCAGGGCTGGCAATATAAGCACATATAGAGATACCAAATTTGTCATGCTGGAAAAGCATGGTATTTTTTACAATAATAATAGTTTAGCACAAATAGGCTACGCATCCAGCCAGGTGGCTCAGCAGTAAAATGAGCCGCTTACAGTGGAAGATTGCGAATTCAAACATTGGTTGGTGGTTGACTTGGCCTATAATCTCTCTCGTGTCGATAAAATGAATATCACTTTGTCGGGACGTTAAGAGTAGTTAACGTTACCACCACCATAGGAATGTGGGATTCATCCGCCTGGCTGCTACTGTGACAGGAAGGCGATTATAAATCAGCACTTCTTACGTTAAAGAAAGACTCTGTCTATAACAAGACTGCTAATCGCAGATCGCACTTTCAGCGAATCAAAAATGGTCATCTGGAATTCGCTTGGTATGGGCCTTCCACCAATTGCCAAGCAACCGGCATCTGTCCAGGCCAGCTTCCAAAACAATATTATAACGAGCATATTTCACCAGAGCGTTTGCAAAATGACAAGTGGACAGGCGAGCGCCACTGCGAGTTCTTTGGTACTCTATAAATATGGAGTATTATTATTACAATTAAGATAATCAAGGCAATGGTGTGGAGTGTAGCTTTTTACAGAGTTGAAACGTGGACACAGAAAGTGAGACAGTTGGAAGCTTTCTAGATGTGCAGGATGCAGAGAGTACGATGGACAGAGACGAGGACCAATGAAGGAATCCTGAATGGCATCAATGAAAGAAGAATGATCATGGAAGTCATCAGAACGAGAAAGAAGTGGATTGGCCTCGTAGTACATGGGAATGGGATGATGGACACGAATGTTGTGGATAAAATGGAAAACAAAATAATGAGAGAAGGAGGACAGAGAACAGAGTAGCACGGAGAAGATGGCAGCCAAGGAGCTGCCGCACAGGCAGAGCAGTGCCACAGAAGATCACGATCCAACTCATCTCTGTCTGCTTCTTCCCCCGCACGGCTCCACTGTGGAATTCTCTACTCCCAGCATCGCTAAGCTCTTACCTTGCTCTATTCAAGACACGTGTCAACTCTTACCTCTGACGGTGCTGTTTGTTGCTGACCGCTTGACGTTTTGGGGCCCGTGCTCAGCACCTGTTTAAACAAAATCCGGATCACAGCGCAATAAAGCCAAATATCCCTCTATAGTCTTTAGCAGCACCGATTTAGACCGGCAAGGCACACAAGGGGGTAAGTGGCCAGCACCACGCCGGGCCGCATTTGTCTACCAAGTGCCCATGTTTACACACCGCAACTAGTACTCATTTAAGACTGAGTCAACATAGGAGAGGCCCAGCGCCGGTTCAGATATTCCTTACTGATGTTGGCAATGAGCATGAATCGTAGCGCAGTGCACTAACCACTGTGCCACCGCTCCCATTAGAGCAAGAATAGTGTGGGTATATCATTGAACAAATCAGTTTAGCCGACTTGAGATTACAGACCCCAGTCAAATTTACCTTAAGTCACAATACAAATACAGCATTGCAAGTATGTGTGTATGTATGTATGTTAAACTTATTTCGCACCGTACATATAGGAATCTGTCCTAATCGGAGGTGTGGGGAAAGTACAACAAACTAAGCACACAAAGCAGTTCTCAAGAAAAAAGTTTTACATTTATATTTAAAAGTGCATAGCTCAAGTGGCTTCCTAATATCGAAAGGAAGAGGGTTCCAGAAGCGTATCTAAAAGAGCGCAATGCAGTGACCGTCTCTATTTGATGGTTAACAAAACACCATTGCGAAGATGACCGGAGTTCACGTGATAGTGTATTCTCCTTGACGAGAATCAGCAAGGTATTGTGGTTCATTTGTGGCAAGCACTTTGTGTCTAATGCGTACGACCTTATAATGTATTTGTTTGGCAACTGCAAGCCAATGCAGCTCAGTGAGCACTGGATGGGCATGGTCAGACTTTACAATACCCGTCACCACACGTGCCAAAGAATGTTGTACACGCTGCAGCTTCGTAAAGTTTGTTGCCAGACGTCCAATAGAGTAGTAAGTTACAATAATCGAGCCTTGTCGATACTATACGACACGCCAACGTGTTGGCTATGTTACAACTTAATAGTGGTTGAATGTCAAACTTGATTTGGAGCTTTCGTGACTGCAGGAATTATTCTTTGGTTCTTTCGGTTAAGTCACGTATAAAGATAAAATGATAAATTAAATTAAATACTAGCATACGACGTTTCGATTGCAACACAAGCAATCATCATCAGGTATAAATTAAATAGAAACACAAATCTAGTATACTTAGAAATGTAATGTAATGTGTGTTGCAATCGAAACGTCGTATGCTAGTATTTAATTAAATTTATTATTTTATCTTTATATACGTGACTTTACCGAAAGAACCAAAGAATAGTGGTTGAATGTGTCGTAGAGCCCTGATATGAAATTGCAGGACCTGACTATATTTTGCACGTGGTGATCAAACGACATATTCTGGTCGAGTATAGTTACTCCCGCAATGTACTGTATTTTTATAGTTGTAATTACTTGGGCAGTTTCAATGCTCTTGTTATTTGATTTGGTTTTGGTATTCAATGCCCTGTTGATTTCTGTGCGGGGTGATCTGCTCTTATCAAGACGCTCATTCATCGAGCTAAGAAAGTGTCAGATGGTGACAGTCTGAGAAGTGAAATTTAACATGTTAAAGAAGTGCTGCAAATGAAAGGTTACAATGATGCACAAATCAAAAGGGCATTGAATACCAAAACCAAATCAAATAACAAGGGCATTGAAACTGCCCAAGTAATTTTAACGATCAAAATACCGTACATTGCGGGAGTAACTGATAAACTAGCCAGATGTTTAGAAAAACAAAATATCCGAGTCAGATTTGGCATGGTACATAAAATACAGAATTTAATATCTGGTACAAAAGATGTATTACCGAAGCTATCAACAGGTGTGTACATGATTAACTGCACGTGTGGTAAATGTTATGTTGGGCAAACAGGACGAATGATCAGCACGAGACTTAAAGAAAATCAGAGAAATATAAAATTCTCCCAAATGCAACTGTCAGCAGTAGCAGAACACGCGTGCCAACAAGGACACTCAATTGATTTTGATGTTGAAGTTGTGTGCAAAACTAGGAACTACCGGCCAAGACTAATTAGATAATCTATTGAAATTTAGAGAAGTACAACGTAATTTTACCGTTCTGATAGCTACAGGCTTCGTGTTGCTTGGAAGCGAATTATAAAGTGATACACTGTTTAACTGCATGTCTATATGATGTTGAAGTTTTGTGCAAAACAAGCTACTACTGGCCAAACCTAATTAGAGAATCTATCGAAATTAAAATAAATCAAAATAACTTTAACCGTTCGGATAGCTACCGTCTTAGTGCTGCGTGGAAGCGAATCATCAAATAATATATTATTGAAAAGCATGCCTACAAAGGGCAGCGTACTTGAATAGGGATTACTGTCGGTAGGGCTATTTTAATAAACACAATAGACAGGATGGACAAGTTCAAATGGCTCGCATAATGCACATGCATAATGTATGTTGCCTCAGTAATCCCCCCCCCATCCCACATTGTGCAAGAGCACAGTAGGGTGATCAACACGCCTCTATTTAAGGAACGAACCAGTAAGACTTCTCCACAAATTTGGCTGTCGCCTGATGAAGCTAGTTGTAATTCCTGGTGAAACGTCGTACTCAGTTTGTGAATGTTGTGGCTTGGCTCTCCAACACACTGGTGTTGTACTAGTGTGGTGGTCAAGGTTGACACAGGCGCCACAACCTAGGGGAGGGGTACGTACCGGTCTGGACTGGTCCGGACCGGTCGGTCAAGGAGGCGGTTGGAACCGCTCTGAGGGGAGGGGGCTGGCGAGAGCTGGGGCCCCGAGACACCCCCGCCCCTCAGAGAGGGGATATATAAGACGGCTCCCGGAGAGCGGGAGTCAGTCCATCTCATCTCAAGCTGAAGCGAGGAGCCGCCGGAGACCCTGGACCCCAAGCCCCGAGGATGTCGCCGAGCCGGGACTGAGTGGGCTGCGGGAGGGGTGTTAAGCTTCCCTAGGCTAAGGAGCCGCAGGTTAGAGTAGGAGAGTAGTCAGAATAGCCCGGAGGCTGTACCTCCCTAGGTTGTGTGGATTGGGCTATTCCCCAGTGCGTCAGAATGTCTAGCTGTTATTGAAAAAAAGCGTGTGGCCTCTAAAGAAGTCTCCGTCTCCTTCAAGATACTACACTAGTGACAAATTCGCATGTTCTGTTTACGTGACAACCCTTACTAGTTGGCTGTGTCGGGTGGTGGCGGGTTTTAATGATAAATTTATATATTTATGCGATCTAACCCAAAAACCTCTATTATGGATGATATTGATCACGAAAGCCTACGTGTTATACAAAGACGTTCCATTAATTATTGTTATTGTTATCAAGGAAACCACAGTAGCAGTGCCGACGCTTGTCAATGCAAAATAGACTATTGATGTATACCTAGTGGTAGCAAAGATGTAGGAAAAGCTTTGGTTGGCGAGGGCACTCGAACTTATCAGGAAGATTTTTTGGAAAAAGGCGACAATGTAGCATGGTCAGCCTACTGTGTATCTCTGAAAGATGACTCCAACTAAGAGGATAAGCAAGCAACTCTCACACAACTATTGCCACTCTTCTATGAAAAGGCAGCAACAGCCACCATTATCAAGCATGGTATAGATGTTCAGCGCCAAGCCATACAATTCCTCCACCCTGGCCAAATTCCTGTAATGGCCATGGATGCTCCGCTGTATGCCCTAACAAAGTCTATGCAACATGGGGAGGAAAAGTATGTCGTCATGTTTGGAGACTACCTGGAGGACTCAGGTTAGACCACTGCACGAACACAGGCAGGTATTGCCTGCTCAGGCACAGCAGATTAATTTCATCGCAGCTGCCACCTCACCAGAACAAGGCAAGCACACCAAATTAGTGCTTTGGCCTCTTGCTGGAGCTTGGCCAAGGCCAAGCTTTCCCTTGCACGGAGCAGCCCCACATTGATGGAGACAAGACATGAGCAGCAAGAGCCCAACATTTCAGGACTGAGATACAATCCTCAGTCTAAACTGGGATACAATCCTCAGTCTCATCTTTATCAGAGCTGTTACATGTGTAGTGGTGATACGCGCTGGGGGTAGCGATCAGGTGCCAGCGCGTCGTGATTGAATGTGTGTGTGGTGACGCGCGCTGACGGTGAGGGATCAGGGGTCAGCGCGGGATCGTGGGTTGTGTGGTGCTGATTGGCTGGGTGCCGGTGACGCGCTGGTGTGGGAGTGATCGGGTGGCAGCGCGGCGTGATTGGTTGGTGAGTGGAAACACGCGTTGGGGAAAAGAGGATCGTAGAGATAGCGCGTTGGGATTGGTTCACTAAGAAGCGATGCTCGCATCGAGGTCCGCATCCGCTCCGTCTCCCGGGAGGAGGGACTATATAAGGTGATGCGCACAGGCGCACGGGGAGAGTGTAACCAGCGAAGACTGAAGACGGGAGGAAGAGACAGGGCCCTGCGGTACCTAGTCCCGCTGTCCTGTGAGGACCGGGACTCTGTGTAACCCAGGGGTGGAGTGTAGGGTGAGCATGCAGTGTCAGCATGCAGAGTGTGTAGCCAGGGCCTAGAGTCTACACGAGACGAGTGATGTGGGTGTAGCCAGAGGCATAGGGTCTACACGAGACGAGTCTACACGAGAAGAGTCTACACGAGACGAGTGATGTGTGTGTAGCCAGAGGCATAGGGTCTACACGAGAAGAGTCTACACGAGACGAGTGATGGGTGTGTAGCCAGAGGCATAGGGTCTACACGAGACGAGTCTACACGAGAAGAGTCTACACGAGACGAGTGATGTGTGTGTAGCCAGAGGCATAGGGTCTACACGAGACGAGTACAGTGTGTTATAAGAAGAATAGAGGTTACGAGTTGTACCGGTGTCTGGTGACTGTACTCGGAAGAATAGAGACCACACGTTGTATCGAGATAAGCGAAGATTTAATAAAAGAAGTGTGTTACCCATCAAGGAGTTTCCTGCCGTCATTTCCAATACTTCACATGTGGAGCGCCATTGTTAGGCTGTATGTATGTTACCATTGAGACGTACCTGTAGTAGCGGACATGTGTCAACAGGAAGGGGTAGACAGGCTAGGTGGGATGAGCCGGAACGTTGGGCCACTAGGGTCCCCAGACCCCAAGAGGGGGGCTGGGGGATATTCCAGGGCCCCCTAGACAGTTCCAGGGGGAAGGCATGGCTAGGGGCGAAGAGACCCTAGAACAGGTATAAAAGCCGGACCACTGAACGGGTCCGGCAGTCCTCGTCCACCTGAAGACCCAAAGAGCTTAACCAGTATAGGGTTAGCACTATAACCAGAGTGAGGGCACATTAGTCCGGAGGGGCTACCTCGTTAGTGTATCGGGTGTAAGGGGCCGTTACCCCTTTGTGTTATGTTCAACCAGTTGTAATAAATGTGTTGCCTCTAAGAAACCGTCTCTCCCTCGTCTTGGACTCACTACACATGTGTAGGGAGCGACTTCCGAGGCGCAATCACTGGGCGACATATATATACGGCTACGCAGACAGCGACGGGAGCCAGGACCTGGACCCCACGATAGCCCCAAACCTTCGGCCACGCCCCCTTCTAGAACCTTCGAGCAGGTTCCCGGAGCTTCCCGACTTACCCCGCCTTTTACCTTTAACTCAGTTACGCCCCCCTTATAGTTGGTTATTACATAACGCACCTAAACTCGTGATTAACCCTCCTGGTCAAAAGATGGCACCCTGTCATTACACATGCAACAATATAAAACGAGTCTGGTTTCCAAAGGATACTGTCATTATTCAAATATACACTAGACAACGAAATACCCAAATAATTGACTGATACCAATTGAAATAACAGCAGCCATTGCCACTATGTGGCTTTGACATTCACATGGCGCTTGTGCCAGGCTGGGTGCACTCCGAGGCCAAGTGAAGTATCGAAGGCTCACAGACAGGAGGTTATGGGACAGACCCAGCTACCATGGTTTGAGTGACTGAGATGAATAGCAGATGCACCACCTCCACTGTGTAAACTTGCTGCATTTTAGCCACTCGGCACTCTGATAGTTGTGACTGTCGATCCTACACCCTCCGTTTTTACTGGAGGGTGACTGCCTCCAACTGCCTAGTAGCATCCTTCACGAGCCTCCTCCACAGAGGCCGATCTTGACACCGGTTATTGGCAAGTCCACTCAGCTCCAAATAATTTTGTACTGTATGAGTCCATCTCTTCTTTAGCCCATGTCACTCACTCACCCACACACTCTCCTACTAACTCACTCACTCACCCCTCCACGTTCGCACACCCACTCACCTATCAGCTCATATCTTCTCCATCCTGTGCCGCGCCTACTTTGGCAGCATGCGGTGGCTGATCATGCGGGCTACGTAGCCCAGCTTTTGCAGACTCGCCTACCAGAGGAGTTCACCGATGATAGGGACTGTTTCCAGATCATTCAACGATCCATGAGCTCCTCGCACTGTGATCTAGCCTCGTGGTTAAACCCAGGATGGATAATCAGAGGCACACACGGCACACACGCGCAATAAAGACAATACCGCTGCTGCTGTTGAGGTCTGCGCTGCTCGCTGTGCTGGCGCTGGGCTGCTCGCTCTGTCTCCTGCAGCTGCTACGGAAAGAGGATGGAGAGAGAGCAATAGAGTGTGGGGGTGGTGGAGGCATGGAAGAGATGAGTGTACTAAAGAGAGGGAGGGGTGTATGGAGAGAGGAGTGTATATATAGAGAGGGGTGTATGGAGATAGTGACAGGCGTGTATGGAGAGAGAGGGGGTGTATAGAGAGAGAGAGTGTATGCAGAGAAAGGGGGGGGTATAGAGCGAGGGTGTATGGAGAGAGAAAGAGGGGTGTATGGAGAGAGCACGAGGGGTGTGTGGAAAGAGTGAGAGGGGTGTATGGAGCGAGATGAGTGTATCAAGAGAGAGAGGGGGGGGGTAGGGAGAGAGAGTGGGGTGTATGGTAAGAAAGTGGGGTGTATGGAGAGAGAGTTTTTAACCAATTTCATTGCTGCCAGCAGCATAAGCACCTAGATCCAATTTCAATAGAAGTGAAATCCAATACAGCATCGTGTGTGCCCGTCACAAACAGGTAGGTTCGTCAGGCCCTCAAAATGCAGGGCTTTCACGCAACACATGGAGAGCGCTCTTTTGGCACGCTCATTAGGGACACGTTCCTGCAGCCTCTGAGCTTCTGTAGCTTCCAAGAGTCAATGCGGCCAGGAGGCTGAATGCAGGTAGTCGCCACTATCCTCCGGCGCCTCCAGTTTCAAACGTAGCGTCTGCATGGCTCATGGCACGTCCCACAGCAGCTTCTCCCCGGCTAGCATGGAGTGGAGTCCCGCAGTGCTAGCGATATCAGCTGCGGTCTTCTACTTCCACTGGTGGCCCTTCACGAGGTTGCTGACTGTCCCCACCTCTACTGAGGTGAAGCGTAGGGCCAAAGTCTTCTCTCCTCTGATCGATTTGAAGAGGCTATTGCAGCACAAGGGTTCGTTCAAGAAATTTTGATATCATCGTGTGTGTGTGCCCTTGCTCCACTAAAAACTCTGCCACACGTCAAAAAGTCTCTGGTAATAAGCTGCCAGCCTCGTGTAGTTGACCAGGCCCAGGTCTAACAGGAACAGCAGAGACATCCTGCGTCTCTCAGCAGGCTGAGGACCGGCGACATCCAGGGTAGCTCCTCATCTTCGTACAGCAGCAGCTTCACGGCCAGAAGAATTAAGTTCATCACCCTGGCATAAACATCCGCCAAGCCCTGGCCAACCTCACCCACTAGCAGGCAGAGAAACCCCAGCCTCAACAGGTGCTTCCCGTGCCATACAAAGTGCATGAGTGACCGGTTCACTCTGGTGAGTAGCCAGCCCGGAGGCTGGATGGCTTTGGTCTTGTGCCACAGCACAGATGCTGCCAGGTTATTAACGATGAGCACTCGCCCCTGAAAGAACATTTGCAAAGCGAGGCGTGCCCATGCCAGCAATTTACTCTCAATTCTGTCGGCCAGGTCCCATTGTTGTTAGCGACGAGTGGTTTCCCCAGGGAGACTCCCAGGTACTTGATACTGTCAGCCTGTCAACTGAATTTTCCTGGGAGAAGCACAGAAAGCACGCCGCACTGTGACCCCAAACACAGAGCCTCACACTTGGCCCAGTTCACCCTGGCACAAGAGGCCTTCTCATACACTCCCACCACCCAGCAGAGTGCGGACATGT
Organism: Lampetra fluviatilis; assembly: GCF_964198595.1. Lineage (NCBI taxonomy): Eukaryota > Metazoa > Chordata > Hyperoartia > Petromyzontiformes > Petromyzontidae > Lampetra > Lampetra fluviatilis. The sequence continues at coordinate 23,453,922 of NC_136276.1, read as the reverse complement.
CCTGCACATCGTTAACCACGATATGTTGTCTGTGTACGCAGAGACCTTGATGGCTGCATCTTCAGGTCCTGGAACCTTGAAACCAGACAGAGGTTGTCTCAAGTGGAGTAGGAGTGGCTCAATAGACAGGGTGCAAGTAGCTCAAGAGAGGGCATCCCTGTCTGACCCCCGTCGTTATGGAAAAAGTGCTGCTGAGCCGCTGGTTGATTTTCATGCGGTGTGTACAGGAGCTTAACGTGAGAGATAAATGCCTGGCTAAAGCCGAAAGACGCTACCAGTTTTTCCCAGGTACTCATGGCTCACTCTATCAAAGGCCTTCTCCTGATCCGAGATGAGGAGGCCTGAATCCATGTTGTGCGTTTCTGAAAGGAACATTGTATCTCTGACCATACCTGATGTCATCATATACAGTGAGGAAAAAAGTATTTGATCCCCTGCTGATTTTGTACGTTTGCCCACTGACAAAGAAAAGATCAGTCTATAATTTTAATGGTAGGTTTATTTGAACAGTGAGACAGAATAACAACAACAAATAATCCAGAAAAACGCATGTCAAAAATGTTATAAATTGATTTGCATTTTAATGAGGGAAATAGGTATTTACTCCCTCTCAATCAGAAAGATTTCTGGCTCCCAGGTGTCTTTTATACAGGTAACGAGCTGAGATTAAGAGCACACTCTTAAAGGGATGAGCTCAGCTCCGCCTCCAGCAGCAGCAGCTCGTTCTGTAGGTGCTGTACCACCTTCTTTCTGGAGGTGGTGTGCTGGCTCAGAAATTGGCAGAGAACCCGGACCTGTGCCTTTGTGTTGTCCCACCATTGCTGCCGAGAGTTGAAGCTGCTTTTGGCAGTCAACCAGTGAGCCCAAAAGGTCTCCTTAAATTCCTTGTTGTCAAGCAGCTGCACGTTGAGTCTCCAGTAGGTTCTCCACTGCTCCGCTCAAATCTAGCAATTTGTAGCAGCACGAAGATGAAGTGGTGATCAGAAAAGCCGGAAGGGACAATTTTACTGTCCCCAAGCAAGTTCACACTGCTGGAGCTGACATACAGTCGATCCAGCCTGGTAAGGCTTATCCTCCTTTGAGAGCACCAGCAGCACCAGGAGTACTGCCGCTGGGTGGGATGTTGTAGCCGCCACACATCAACCCAATCCAGTTTCAGCAGTAGGTCGGCTAATGGCCATGCAGATTTCAAATGAGGCTTGGTGGTGTTGCAGTCGAGAGCCAGGTCCAGGATGCAGTTTGAAGTCTCCCCCCATGACCGTGCACACGTCGTCTGTCTCGTCTGTCGCCAGGGCATCCCGCAGTATGCCAAAGAAAAGCTTCCTCTCGGAACTTGTGCTCGGCGCGTACACGTTAAAAAGCCTCCGCCTAGAATTATTGAAAACAAAGTCAACTGAAATTAAGAACCCTTTAATGATCTCTTTGAAGACCACGCCCTCTGGTGCCAACCGCGAACCAAACACAATTGCCACTACAGCGAGGTTGTCCTCAGCATGGCTGAGCAAGGCTTGGCCATATGGAAGGTTTTATAATTGGGCCTCCAGAGTGGTATGTAGGTGAGTTTCCTGGAGGAGAGTCACGTCTACCTTCTGTTCTTCGAGAAAGCAACAGATCTGGTCCCACCTCTTGTTGCCACGAGCACTGTTGCAGTTCAGACTGGCTACCTTAATACTTGAAGTCATGATGGTAAGTGGTAGCAGTAGCTGTACAGAATAAATTCTGAACGGAAGGATTATTCCTCTCCATATTGTGGATAGACAATTTTAGATGGAAGTATTCCTGCTGGCTGAACCTAAACTTGTGTGGATCCAGTAAATGTGTTGGGAGGTCTTAAGAAAGCCCATCATATCCGGGAAGAAGGCCTCGATCTTCACACCACACTTCCTGTAGGTAGACTGCAGAAAATGGTGGATCTCCTTGGGCACATATTTATGCTCACTTTTGATTTGTGAGAAGCTCATCACACTCGCGTTGTCGCATAAGTTGGATGCTGACAACTCATCGTCAGAGTCCCCATGCGCGATCGCTTGTGGCTGGGCAGACTCCTCTTGAGGTGACACAAACACCAGGGCCTCATCGAAATGGGGTGACTCTCCTCTGCAGACTGAGTCTCCACAGCTACCTCTTCAGGTGAGGTGAACTGGCTGGTGCCCTCCAGCACTGTGGCACCAGCAGACACTGTGCCTGCCTGCAGCCCCTCTCTTCGAGGCAGCGTCCATTGACCGGGCCTCTCCCACCTCGCCAACCCCAACAGGCTGCCATCAACTGCTCTTGCTGGCATCGCTCTCCCCTCAGCCATCTGAGATGGCGTCCACTGGGGGTCGTTCCTCGGCCTCCACTGCGTCTGGTGGGTCGGGCTTGTCGTGGTGGCTACGCACTAGTGGCAGCACGCCCTCCTCTGGCAGGGCTGTCCTTTGCCCTACGCTTTTGTGACTCGACCGTGGTGAAGCCGTCTTCACTTTCAGTCGACGGCTTAGTGTGTTCGGCCACCAAGTCAGTGGCCTGCTGCTGCTGTACTGTCTAGCACAGGCTGTGCAGCTTTCTCTTTTTCCTTGGCATGGCAGTTTCTCTGAGCATGGCCGACACCACCGCACCTGAAGCACCGCTGCACCTCGGTCGACGCGTACACGGTGTAGACGGCCCCGCCCACTGTGTATTTGAGATTCACATCCAGCTTATGGTTGTGGGTGTTTAAAATCATGAGCGTTTGGTGCTGAAAAAAACATGTGTTCCAGCTTCTGCTGCCATCGCCGCAATTTTCCCAAACCGCTGTAGATCTCGTTGCACGTCGGCGTTGTTGAGGAAGGGGTGTTGGAGTTGAGGACTTTTACAGCGTAGGAAGCCAGAGGAGTGCACTGCACCAATAGCTTCCCCTTAATGTTCAGGCCCGTTCCTGCAACGTGCACCACCAAATCTTCCTTGGCCAGGAACAAGACCATGCCACAGCTCATGTGTGAGGTGGCGAGAACACTTGCCAGACCTACACAGGTCCCTCCAGCCGCAGCTACGTCCTCTATATTGACCTCTACTGGAGGAAAGCAGATGAGGCCATTATTCCGAGTAAGAGCCTCGTACATATCCTACTGGCATTGTTGATATATATGGAGCAGCAACAATACAACTAACGTGATAAAAATATATTTGAAAAAAAATACTGAATATAAAGAAAAGAGCATTGTAAGAAAAGAGGGGGGGGGGGGGAATCGGGAGAGCTAGGCCCCTGAAAGACGAGCAGCCTGCAGCGAGGTGAGTGCCATATGGGCAGAAAAGCACTAGGAAAACTGAAATAAAGAACACCACATGCATTAACAACTGTTTACAGTGAAGGGGAGAAGATTTGCGGACGCAAGCCAACTCCGAGAGGAAAATAAAAGGTGCATAAACCTATCTCAGGCGAGGTCATGATAGAGGAAAAACCAGGCCCCTATGCGCGGATAGCAGGTTAGCAGGAGCGGCATGAGAACACACCCATTTCCCGGCGTGCACAGAGAGAGAGAGAGAAAATAGAGAGCGAGAGGGGTGTATGGGGAGAGAGGGGGTGTTAAAATAGACTTAATTTGCATTCCTGGTAACTGAGTGAAAAACCGGTGCTAACCAGTTAAGGATTGCCGTACATTTACCAATGCTTCGCATTAAGTGTAAGAACTTTTAGCTCAGACACATTCGGGCTGTCGTGGTGAAAGTTACCGCACTGGCTTTGCAGTGCGGAAGTGACTGGTTCAAACCCATCTGGCCAGGAATGCGGTTTCAATAATGGGGCAATGGCCCCTAACACCCCGCTCTGTCCACCCAGCATAATAAATAATTGGGGGCCCTCACATTTCGTCAATAAGCAGGTACCGTGTGTGATCAGGTAAAGTGTGGGAACTGTTAAAAGACAAACAGAGGAGTGTTGCACATTTTTAGGATTGTCTAATGGTAATAAAAAAGGTTAAACAAATAAATAGCGTATCTACGGATGGTAGCCTTGTGAATGAGAATGGCCCTGCAGTTAAAATGTCTTCTGACGTCCAAGGACATATGCCCAGCCATGGCACAGAGGAGGAAGTCACAGTGGCGCATTCTCCTGTATGGAGCATCCTCTGCAAATTGTAACGCAGCTCAGAAAACCGGGTTAGCTTTATTTAAGTGACCTGAAGAAGCAACCCAATACACTGCTACATGACTCACTTGAAATGTTTATCACATAATTCACTCTTACTGGCCACATCAAGAAATCGGAACCAACACAGCTCTGCCACCGTAAGTGGTACCAAGAGGGGCAATGTCCTGCCTGAGCTGAAGGACAACTTTCGGGCTGCCTTTGATATTGGCAATCAACATTGTTCAAAGAGCTTCTCAATGCGTGCATACACATGCACCACTCTAACAACGCACTGGCCCTCTGCTTCACGGTGGATTTCAAAGATCCCGTGATATTGATTGAACGATTAAGCCATTGTGCGCTGGCGCTATTGTCAATATTGTATAAATTCGTGAATAACCCCACAGAGTACTAAATTGGGATTACACCTAGCAGCATCGCCCCCTACTGTGAACCTCATGTAGACTGCGTCTGCGACACACAGCAGTGCCTTCCTTTGTGATCGCCCTGCACCACAGGGATGGGAATGGACTGACTAACAATTGTGTAGTGGGTTCAACTGAGTCGCAGACGTAGACTTTGGAGGCAACGCATTTATTTAGTTCCAACACACGGGGTAACTTCCCCTTTAACACAATAGGGTGGTGACCACCCTGCTAACTACACTAGTTATGACGTAACTGTTACTACGAACCCGGGACCAACAGCATCTGCCTGGGTCCACGTGCTGGAAGACTCGTAGAACGGAGATCGTATACGAAGGGTTTCTTTCCCGGGATGAACAACCACGATTCCTCTCAGGACTCAGCTTATATTTTCGGCGGCGTGGATCCCCATCACGTGACCCCCTAGCCCCCTCTTGGGGGCCCTCCTGTCATCTTAACCGGTCACGTGTCCTCTCGGGTCAACCCGAGTGCCATGGCCATACACGACCTTCCTCTTAGGTCAGCACTCACACACCGTCTCCTGTAGGGCCGGCACTGCACCCACAACATGGTGACATCCAGCGTTGTCACTACAATTGTATTAAATCATAATTCTTAACATTCCTCCCACAACTCTCATCATCTCTCACCAGCCTTCATTAGGGTATTCATAGGACAATGCCAAGATATTTATGCTTCCATATTTGCATCATCTTTGTGATGTTCACCATTGTTCTCTGGTCTAACACTGGTGCAGAGACGAGGCAATAAAGGAGGCAGTCTCTGGTGGAGGCCAATCCATTTAAAATAGAATGCGTACATTATTAAAAAAACATATTTGTTTTCATGTTTTACCACACGCGTGATGTGTCGTTAATGCTAAACACTGATGCCTTGCGATAGGTGTCTATTTGGTGTATATCTTAACACCTCCTGTATTATTGCCCCGTAATGAAAAATAACTGATTTTAAAAACACGATCATACGTGGATTATTTAGTCGTGCTTATTAGATGTGCCATTCAATACTAGAGTCATAGGAGTTGATCTATAGTAGATGAATAACCACATAGGGGATGATTAACAACTTCACAGTTGAGTTGCAAGGTCAACTTCTGCAGCGATATCTAAGCCACAACCACGTGTCCAACACATGGCTTAGTTTGGTCTGCTGCCTTGCTTTGGGGAATTCCCGCTCCTGGCTGCACGTGTGCCCAGGGTAAACACCAGGACCGAATTGTGACATTGCTGGGGCCCTATCTGTGTGAATCGAGTGGTCTCTCTGTTCTGAATCTATAGGATTCTGTGTGGTTAGTCTATGGGTCTCTATGTGGCGATTCTTTGGGTCCCGGTATGTTGAATATTTGGGTATTTCTGTGGTGAGGGTATGGGTTCCTGTCTGCTGAGTCTATGGGTCTCAGTGTAGTATTTATGGGTCTGTGTGGTGAATCTATGGGTCTTTTGTGTGATGAGTCTATGGGTCTCTGTATGGTTAGCCTATGGGTCTCAACGTCTTGAATCTTTGGGTATCTGTATGGTGACTACTGGGTATTTGTCTCATGAGTATATTGGTAATCTGTGTGGTGAATCTATGGGTCTCTGTGTGGTGAGTGTATTGGTATCTGTGTGGTGAGTCTATGGGTTTCTGTGTGGTGAGTATATGGGTTTCTGTGTGGTAAATGTATGGTCAGTCTATGGGTTTAATTGTGAGGAGTGTTTAGCTCTGTGTGATGATTCTATGGTTTTCTGTATGGTAAACCTATTGGTTTCTGTGTGGTGAGTCGATGGGTCTCTGTGTGGTGAGTTTATGGCTCTTCGTGATGAGTCTATGGGTTACTATGTGGATAATCTATGGGTTTATATATGGTAAATCTAGGGGTATTTGTGTGATGTGTCTATGGGTCTATTTTGTTGAGTGCGTAGTTCTGTGTGTGATGAGTCTATGGCTCTATTTGTGGTGAGTCTATGGTTCTCGGTGTGGTCAGTCCATGGCTTTCTGCGTTATGAGTCTGTATATATTTTTTTGGTTAATCTATGGCTTTCTGTGATTAATTTATGCGTCTCTGTGCTGTGAGTCTATGCCTCTCTGTATAGTGAGTTTATGGGTCTGTGTGATGAGTTTATGAGTCTGTGGTGAGTCTATGGGTCTCTGTGTGGTGAGTTTTTAGCTCTGTGTGTGATGAGTCTATGGGTATCTGTGTGGTGAGTCTATGACTCTCAGTGTGGCGAGCATATGGTCATCTCTATGTTGAGTCGATAGCTCTGTGTGTGGCGAGTCTTTGGGTTTGTGTGTATTGACTCTATGGGTATTCCGTCTGGTGAGTATATGGCTCTATGTTTGGTGAGTCTATAGCTCTCTTTGTGGTGAGTGTATGGGTTTCTGCATGACGAATCTATGGGTGTCTGCGTGGTGAGTCTATGACTATCTGTGTCCTGAGTCTATCGGTTTCTGTGTGGTAAGTCTATGGTTTCTGTATAGGCATTATATGAGTCTCTGCATGGTGAGTTTTTAGCTTTGTGTGATGAGTCTATGGATATCTGTGTGTTGAGTTTAGTTTTCTATGTGTAGTGAGTCATGGTTCATTGTGTTGATTCTATGGCTTTCTGAGTGTTTGGTCTATGGGTATCTGCGTGGTTCGTCTATGCCTCTCTGTGTAGTGAGTCTAGTGGTATCTATGTTGTGAGTCTATTGGTTTCTGTGTAGTCAGTCTATGGGTCTCTCTGTGGTGAGGTTATCGGTCCCTGTCTGTTGAGTCTATGGGTCTCAGTGTAGTGTTTATAGCTCTGTCTGGTGAATCTATGGGTCTGTTGTGTGATGAGTCTATGGGTCACTGTATGGGTAGCCTATGGGTGGTGAATATTTGGGTATCAGTATGGTGACTAAACGGGTCTTTGCTAGTTGTAATTACTGGCGAAACGTCGTGCTCAGATTATAAATGTTGTGGCTTGGCTCTCCAGCACACGGGTGTGCTGTACTCGACTAGTGACGAATTGGCATGTTCTGTTTAAGTAACAACTCTTACGAGTTGGCTTTGTCTGGTGGTGGCGGGTTTTAACAACACATTTACATATTTACGCGATCTAACCCAAAAACCTCTATTATGGAAAATAGCGGTTTTAGAGTGTAGTTTTCCCCTATCTCCTTTCTTTTCCAACTGACTGTGTAACGCCTCTTGATAAACTGAGTTTTCTTTTACGGAATTCGAAAATACGGCTCTTTATATTTTGGTTGCCCATCCCTGCCCTAAGCTGTAGCTTATGCCTAAATCCGGCACTGCGTATGATGATGAGTACGGTACACGCGTGTACACAGGGTATACACAAGTATGATTGAGTACACACGTTTACACAGCAGAGAGTGGGAGTCTTTTCGAGGCTTGTGCATAAATGATGTGGCTGATGAGTGTTGCAACAGACGAGACCCGCGTTTTTTTCAGTATTATAAAAAATAAAGAGAACCATGCAGACATTATATGTGGGTGGCTTCTGCATCCAGGCGTTTCGTTCTTGCTACCAAAAAGAAAGAGGATCTCTTACTTCTTGTTGGTTTTGTGATGGGTTCTGCTTTTTATTCCAATACAATTAAAAACACCACAAAGACAAAGATCCACTGTGTAGCCTTAACAGGTTGTTGGGGCAAGTCCTGTTAGCGACCATCATATATGAAGGCCTGCACTGTGACACACGATGGAGTAGGTGGCCAGCACCACGGCTGGTCGCCTGTCTCCCCAGGGGCTATGTTTTACTACACACTGCACAAGGTATTCATTTGAGGCTGAGCTGACCTCGGGGAGGCCCAGGACCGGTTAAGATAATCGTCACTTATGTTGGTGGTAGCCGTGATCGGGAATCAAACTCGGGTAGCCGGGTTCGTAGAGTAAAACGCTCCCTATACTACGGCTCACACCGACGCATGAATCACACAGTTCCCCCGACAGTCAACACAACCCTGAAGGAGCTGCCCCACATTATTTAAGAATGCGATTCAAGGCTTTCATCAACAAGATTCTAGCCTCGACCAGCCAGCCCCTCATCGGAGGTTGCTATTTCAAACCCTCTTTGTTGAGTTGACTCAGCGCATTATCCCCGTGGGGTAAAAACAATACAAGTAGGGTAATGGACGACTTTGTATGGAAGTCAACAGTGGTTGTCCAATTAATATCCTCATCTTACCGTAGGTTTGTAGAATTTTCAGGGCTGTAACAGGAGATGAGTACGAAATCACTTTTGATGTTGACTCTCATTCTCGCCCCGAGCTACTCCAGCCCCAATTTCAGGGTACCACTTGCATTTGCAAATAATGTTTCAGCATTCAGATATTTGCCAATCCGTGAACCCAACGGAAACCCCTGCAGAATGGTGCCCGGAGTCAGGAATCAAAACCCAAAACCCTTCTTTTTTCACAAAGCACAAGCGTGGTTCCACCACCACCCATCCCAGAAGAATTCTCTCATCAAAATGCTACACCATAGAGCTCAATGTATCTTCGACTATGAACACCTAACCAGTGAACTCAAACACGTACACCAAGCTCTCAACGCGAATGGATACTCTGACTACACAATCCGCAAAACCATCTCCCCAACCGTGAGAACGCAGCCATTTGAGGATCCAATAAAAACCATCACCTTGCCATACATAGCAGGGGTAACCAAAAATATTTCCAAAATCATGAACAAACACAAGATCCAGGTCCGATTTAACACAGTACGTAAAATTCGTGATCTGATCCCATCTGTGAAGGACAAGCTTCCTGACATGCAATATCCCGGTATCTACAAACCAGGCTGTATCTGCGGCAGCAGTTACATTTGGAAAACTAAGCGACATGTCTCGGACCGTGTTCGTGAGCATAAGGCAGATTTGAAACATGGTACGACCAATACTTTTGGCGTGGCTGATCATTATTTTAATGCAGCTGGCTCGCACAAAATTGATTTCTCTAAGACGATGATACTTTGCAAGCCTACTGGTTATCAACAAAGATTCGTTCATGAAGCCATCCATATTTACATATACAGACACAATTTCAACCGAGAGGATGGTTATAAGCTCAGCAATCATTGGAAAGATGTCATCAACCACTTTGGGTCATGACTTGATTTGTGTTTTCTTGTCAACCTCCACCGTCAGCAGTGTGGGTGTGTGGAGCGAGGTGCAATGCTTTGATTGGTGTAGACCTACTGCCGGTGTGGGGCTTTCTCCGACATTAACATTAGCTGCCCCGCCCCTCTCTAAACCTTTATAAACAGCTTGCCTTCAGAGGCTCACCTCCCTGTTCCTGATGACGACCGCTTGTGTTGCGATCCAAACGTCGTGATATTTTTAATCACTTCATTTTTTATACTTATTTTTTCTATCTACGTGACTTTACCGAAAGAACTATAGAACAGAAGTATTACATCTGACAGCGTGACGTCAAAGCATGGGGCCCCCCAAATGGGGGGGCCCCGGGGTGGTCGCCCCGATTCGCCATGTACCCTTAGGGACGGCTGTAGCCACCACTCTGCTGCCCAATGTGGCTGGAAGATAGATGCGTGCAAAGGGAAGAGGGGGTAGAGGGGTGGGTTTTCCCGGAGAGCGCTGCTGTGAGTTGCTGTGGGGGATGGTAGAGGCAGCTCGGTATTTGTCCAGAGGGAAGTACACAGCGAATGCATGGCGTAAAGTTACACCCCACAATGCTACATGCGGGCTTCAGCATATGACGAACACATTGACAAAAAACGGCCAGCATTCAAAGTTTTTTTCAGAGCATGCTTGTTCGCATGTTTTATCACAAACATATGTGGTTAATGCAGACTTCATGCCTTGTGATAATCGGTGTCTATTTTATCTTTGAACATCTTATTGCTAGAAAGGGAGAATCATGTTCGATTTTTTTTTATCACCAAAGTAGCATTTCATTATTTATTTACAATGTGTTGTTACTCTTGTTTACCCAGGAATGCCTCACTGAGTCTGGATACTGTTTTTATGGAAAGTCCTATCGAATTTTTTTTGCGGAAGGGAGTTGATGTTGCCTCTCCGTGCGTATTTTTTTACTGAATACTTTTGGAGGAATTTTTTTCAGCATTGGAATGTGTTTTAGTTAAAGCAGGAAATCACAGCACCCAGAAATAATTCATGTAGTGCAGGGGAGATAAAACACACTTCACTCACTCACTGTACATAACAGGGGGGTGGGGGGACCATACAAACTCCACACAGAAGGGTTTCCGAGTTGGAAATTTAACCCAGGCGCTCTATTGCTATGAAGCATTGCGTGTTATGAAAGGTTTCTCTATATGATAAGATTCTGGAAAATACCAAATATTACAATGACTATTCAAATCAAGAATGACCATTGTGCCTGATTTATTGAGTCATCCAAGCTCTCACAAACTAAGGCCGAAATAATGTATATATTTAAACATAATAAAAACACTCACTCTTTCTTCCGCCTGATGATAATTGCTTGCGTTGCGATCGAAACGTCGTGATTTTTTTTTACTTATGTGACTTTACCGAAATAACCAAAGAGTATGGATTCCTGCAGTCACGAAAGCTTAAAATCAAGGAAATGAAAATAATTTAGAAAAATAGATCAGCACATAAACTCAACACTGCCCATAGACTAAACGCTACCCATAGAATCAACACTGCCCATATACTCACACTGCCCATAGACTCAACACTGCCCATATACTAACACTGCCCATAGACTGAACACTACCCATAAACTTACCATAGACTCAACCATGGCCATAGTCTCAACGCTTCCCGTAGACTCAGCGCTGCCCAAAGACTACACACCTCCATAGACTAATACTGCCCAGACTCAACATTATCACAGACTCAACACTGCCCATAGACTGAACGCTGCCCATGGACTCAACACGGCCAATAGACTCAACACTGCCCATAGATGCAATACTGCCGATAGACTCAACACTGCTCAGGAGATATTAAGATGAGCAAACACCAAAGGCTACGTTAACCATACATGATTGTGGTAAAACATGCAAAACAAACATGCTATGTTAATCATGTATGCATTGTCCTTGAAACTGATTGGCCTACGCCAGACAGCCTCCTTTACGGCCTTGTCTCGCCGGTGTTAGACCAGAGAATGCCAAAAAGCGAACAATACAAAGACAATGGAAATATAAAAGCATTCATAGCTCGGGTGGAGCAGTTTGCTGGTATAAAAATTATGAAAAAATAATAGATTTCATCCTTTCTGGTAAGAATACAGGAGGTGTGAAGATGTTCTAAACCCAAATAGACAGCTATTGTATTAGTGCAGTGAACATAATCTTCATCAAAGATGTTCATCAAAGATTATGTCCACTGCACTGACGCCAGTGGGCTTACAAAGACGCATTGTTCCATTTTAATGACCAAAATAAGGAATATCACTCAAGTTAGAGGAATAAAAACAGTACAGTTTTAATTGTAATTAGTCATTTTACTTAGATTCGAGGTTTACAGTGTCACAATCGAGTGAGCATTGCAGCAACAGCAGCAGTTGGAAGTACCTGGGCTCGATTCCCAACTCGCATGTTCCTCTGTGTTTGTTCTCCCCCGTTTTTGCAGGGGTTTCCACTGGGTTATCTGTTTCTTTTAATAGATTACAAAAAGCATAGCATTTAATGGGTGTTGGTCAAAACGTCCCAATGCTTAAACATTTACTTACAAATGACTCAATTGGGATCACACACAGCAACAACATCGCCACCTGCTGCAAAAACCTGGCAGGACCTTCCTGATGAAGAGTTGAGACACAGGAGGGAGCACAGATGCTGCTATGTCAGTCATCTCAGTGAGTCAACCCAAAATATCTGGGTCTGCCCTGTGACCTCCTGACAGCGAGCCTTCGGAACTTCACGTGGAATCAAAGTGTACCTAGTCTGGCACAAGCGCTGTGGTAATGTCACCGCCACAAGGTGGTGAATGACGGCTGTTGAAAGATGTGGAGAGCCAATAGCAAAGGCAGCCAGAATTTCAAGAATAATAGTCCTTTAGCCCAGGCCAGACATTGCCCTTGTTGGTACCACTTAAGGTTGTAGAGCTGTATTGGTTCCGATTTCTTGATGTGGCCAGTAAGAGTGAATTACGTGATAAACATTTCAAGCAAGTGATGTAGCAACATGTCGGGTTGCTTCTTCGGGTCACTTAAACAAAGCTAACCAGGTTTGCCAAGCTGTGTTACAATTCGCTCTGGGAATTCCGTACAGGAGCACGCGCCACTGTGACCACCTCCTCTGTGCCATGACTGTACAAATATCATTGGAGTGTGAAGACATTTTCACTGCAGGGTCATTTTCATTCACAAAGATACCGTCCGTAGATCTGTTTTTTATTTGTTTAACCTGTTGTTATTACTATTAGAAAATCCTAAAAATCTGCGACGCGCGTCTGATTGTCTATTAATAGTTCCGAGATTTCGCACACAATTTGCATAAAAAGTTTTGTAACCACCGAGTTTCATCTATTGGCATCTCAATTCTAATATCTCTGTTCTCATTTAAACTGTCTGATTAAAATCACGGGTTATACACTTCTGATGTCTGATGGTTATCAAATCGTATTCTTTCGTGTGGTTGATGTAGACGCAGAGAAACAACTACAATTTCACATTTAGGTGGTCAAGCCAGACAACCACGTCAGCAGCAGCGGAGTGTATCGCTTTAATGTTTCCTTTGTATTTGTGGATTGGGCAACGCATCTTTATATGTTGTACAGTCTGTTCTGGATGACCACAGTCGCACATTGGGGAGTTTTTTTAATTTTCCATTTCGGCATCAGGTATCCGCCTCTGCCATGGTTTGTGCGGATGTGGTTTAGGGTGGATCATGAGCTTCAAGGTGTTTGTGAGTTCTTTTGAATTCCATTCAGATATCCAAGCTTCATTGGGGTTGAACTCACATCATTGAAGGTTAAGCGTATGGGTCCAATAGGGATTGCGTAACTTCAAGCAATGACGAGTGACGTTATTGAGGTCCTGGTGAATGGGAAGGCAACTGTTTTCCTGTATTTCCAGTACTTCCCGAAGGGTTGCAGCTTTTCTGCAGATAGATGCGGGAAATATTTGTGACAGCACGGGCAGCCACGGTGTTGGGGTCGACTGCAGGATTACAGTGATACACCGCATTGCAGTGTTCAGTTGGACATCAACAAGTCGAGTGTTACTATGTCTGATCCATACTGGTCTTGGCAGTTACCTTTTTCAGGTGGTTGGTCTAGCTTCACTCCGAGATAGGTGTCAGTGGGGTTGTGTCGCACATTATTGCCGCAGAAGGTCACTTTCAGAGTATATTTGACGCTTCTACTATCAAGATGAATTTTTGGGGTTTTGGTTTGAGCCATGGTCTTCTTGGTTCTTTCGGTAAAGTTTACGTAGAAGGGAAGTAATAAAATAATAAAAATAAAACATAATAAAATAAAATAATTCTCACGACGTTTCGGCTACAACGCAAGCAGCCGTCTTCAGGTGAAGAATGAGACACTGCCAAGCTAGGAGCTTATATATAAGCTGGGTTGGAGGTGGAAGAGCGCCTTAACAAAAAGAATGTGCATTTGGTATTACCTTAGAGTCGCGGCATCTCTTCAGAAAGGTGAGAGACTCGATTAGCTGAGCCTTTTTATCATGGAGCTTGTTGAAGGATCTCAAAGTTATGTGGAAACCCTCCCCGTAGAGGTGGTTAAATTTCGATTTAAAGCTTTTGTGACTGCAGGGATGTTTTATTTTTATTATTTTATTACGTCCCTTCTACGTGACTTTACCGAAAGAACCAAGAAGATGAATCCCTGCAGTCACGAAAGCTTTAAATCGAAATTTGAGCCATGGTGTTTAGGTTTTGGTTCAGAGTAGATTCGATGTTGTTGAAAGTGGCGGCTTGCGTTGCCAGAGCAAGGTCATTCACATAAACACATTTGCGTGACCTGGTTGGCTGCATGTCATTGTAAACATTGAAGAGCGTTGTCGAGAGTAATGAACCTTGTGGCAATCCATTGTTGAGGAACCATTATGAGCTCGATTTGTTGGCCACATAGACATGCAGTCGCCTATTTCTCAGCATTGTTTTGAAGCAAAGAATGGTCCTTGCGAACTTCAACATCAAGCCCTGAATCCAGTCATAGGCAGATTACAAGTCTAAAAAGGCTACACCAATTTTGGATTTCTTCTGGAATCTGGCATCGATGTGCGTTGCAAGAGCCACAACTTGGTCACAGCAGCTGCATCTTGGCCGAAATCCCAGTGGTTCTTCAGTGATCACTGGCTAAATGAGGGGGCTGATTCTCTGGAAGATGATGCGTTTCAGGAGTTTATAGATTGTGCACAGGAGTGATATCGGCCTATAACTTTCCGGGTTGTCAGTTAGCTTGCCCAGTTTGGGTAGAGTAATGACCGACTTAAAACTTTTGTGACTGCAGGAATTCATATTCTTGGTTCTTTCGGTAAAGTCACGTAGATATCAAGTTTAATTTTTTTTCATGTATTAGGTATAGCCCTGTGAGCCATGCGGCTCTTGAGTCGGGTGCAACAGTAACAAACACAAAATAAACTGAGAACATCTTAAAGCGATGACGTGCAACAGAAACATCCTGGATAAACCAGCAAATCTTCCAGAAAAAAACACCGTATTACAAGGCTGTGTGCAAAAATTCCAGTGTGATGCAAGTCAAACAATAACAACCATAAGACAATTTAGATTAAAGTTATGAGGCCAACTCCGCACTTCCGCAAGAAACATGGCTTAACCATGTTTTAGAAATTACCAAAATCAAGCTATAAAAACAATGTAACAACAGTAATCATAGGAACTGTGATTCAAAGTGAACAATAAACGATATTCATAACATGTACGACCAAACTTGCAGCCATAGCTGGCAGCATGACACTCCCAGTGTATGATGTGTGAGTGAGTCAGTGGTAGTGTGAGTGAGTGTATGATGTGCGAGTCAGCGTATGATGAGTGAGTCAGTGTATGATGTGTGAGTGAGTCAGTGGTAGTGTGAGTGAGTGTTTGATGTGTGAGTGAGTCAGAGTATGATGAGTGAGTGTATGATGATTGAATCAGTGTATGATGAGTGAATGGGTCAGTGGTTGTGTGAGTGAGTGTATGATACTCTTTGTTTTTTTCGGTAAAGTCACGTAGGTAAAAAAATAAAAAAAACAACTAAATTAAATCATGACGTTTCATTTTTTTTACCTACGTGACTTTACCGAAAAAACCCAAAGAATATGAATCCTTGCAGTCACGAAAACTTCAAATCTAAAATGAGTGTATGATGTGTGAGTGAGTCAGTGTAAGATGAGTGAGTGTATCACGGAATCCTCCCCGCCATCACGGCCTCCTCCACACCATCACGGCCTTCTCCACGCCATCACGGCCTCCTCCCCGTCATCACGGCCTCCTCCACGCCATCACGGCCTCCTCCCCGCCATCACGGCCTCTTCCTCGCCATCACGGCCTCCTCCACGCCATCACAGCCTCCTCCACGCCATCGCGGCCTTTTCCCCGCCATCACGGCCTCCTCCATGCCATCACGGCCTCTTCCACGCCATCACGGCCTCTTCCTCGCCATCACGGCCTCCTCCACGCCATCACGGCCTCCTCCACGCCATCACGGCCTCTTTCTCGCCATCACGGCCTCTTTCTCGCCATCACGGCCTCTTTCTCGCCATCACGGCCTCTTTCTCGCCATCACGGCCTCTTTCTCGCCATCACGGCCTCTTTCTCGCCATCACGCCCTCCTCCACGCCATCACGGCCTCCTCCACGCCATCACGGCCTCTTCCTCGCCATCACGGCCTCCTCCACGCCATCACGGCCTCCTCCACAAGCTATCGTCATCAGGAGGAAAAAGGAGGATTTTTTCTTCCTGATAACGATTGCTTGTGTTGTGATCGAAACGTCGTAAGTTTTTTTTTATTTACTTTATTTTTTTAATATTTTTTTATATCTACAGTTTTCATGGTTTTTTTGTACAGTTGTATCAAACATTGGAGTCCCATAGGGCCTAAGTGATGGAGGAATTTAGGAGGGATACCATCTTGCCAGACCATCCCTCACTTCCTGTGTCCTGATGGTGGTGGGGTCATGTAAATAAATTGACGCTGATGTCTGATGTAATTGGTGATAGATCTCTCGTTTTATGTTTTTGTCGAGTGGCCCTTTCGTGTTTTCCACTAGTTTGGAGGCTATAGAGTTGGGCAGGACTCTTGTGGTCCGGTATTCTGTTGGATTAGCAGCATCCAGGTATCATAGCAGGGCCCAGGCACGATGGCGAGAGCGTTTGAAGTCGAGTCTTTAAACGCACTCAATTCACCGCTGGCATCTGGCTATGTCTAAAGTCTAGTAGGGCCTGCCCAATTAGGTTGTACTGTCGGAGCACGTCCTGGGTCTCTTTTGTCCAGCAGACAGTGTATTATTTCTGGAAGCCTCAGAGATCTTCTTCTTGGTGGATGCAGTAAGGAGACCAATAAAACGGTGGTAACATTCCGGTGTTGCCAGAATTCGACTCACAACTCTCTCTACAGTCTCATTATAGTGGCCCCAGTCAGCTTTGACTAGGTTAAACCTTTATACTAGTTTTGATACAATCACGGGGATGGTGATGCCGATTTGGGTGATGATGGGCTTATGCTGACTTCCGGGGAAGCTTGTGAGTATTTTGCCAGATGCCTGAAGTGTCCTTCCACTTTGATCTTTGGAAACGATGGTGAGGTACCGGTGGTAGTCACGTTTCCAGCTAGCAGAGTGGAGAAAGTTGCTTGCTGCTTTGGATCGAAAACCAGGTGCAGATCTTCGGCAGACATCCAGTCAGTGAGGTATTTGTCGTCAGACTGATCTACTGAATTGTTCCAAATAGTATGGTGGCTGTTAAAATCACCAACGTATAGGGCTGGGTTTGGTGAACTTGGGAGTGCTGGCTTTGGCAATTTTGAATTAGGGAATTTGTACACGTTGGTGATGTGCTGGTGGTGTAGGCGTCTTATTTTTCAGTTGGTGAAAAGGCGTATAACTCCAAGCCATATTGCAGGTGGTAGTGTCTCATCGTGAGTTTGTATCTGTGGATGTGATAGTGGCTGCCATGGGTTTCTTGAAGCGTCAGGAAGTTAATGTGTTGTGTGTTCATGATGTTCACAAGATGCTCGCACTTCACCCGGGATAAGTCCCTTAATGTTCAGCTGGAGGATCATTGGGTATATTGTTTGGCCCTGAACAGGCCTGTTGACGTGGCTTGTGGTATTGCTCTGGAGACCAGAAAATCGATCATTATCGATGTTTGGTCACCGCGTTGATTACATTCGTAGTGATTTCTCACTGAACAAAGTGGGCCGCGTGAAGGCTGCCATCTTCATACAAACACATGCGTACAAGTCAGGCTTTGCCCATGAACCAGACCAGTAATCGTTTCCAGTGCAAGTTTATGAGGAACAGGTGGGCGTACCTACACTTTACCCCACCACACGCGGTATCTGATGGTTGACTAACTGTGGAGACACCCATTTATTCTGTTGGGTGAACAGAGCGGGGCGTTATGGACACTTGCCCCATTATTTAAACCGGCTTCCCGGCCAGGAGATCGACTTAAACCGGTTACCTAGACACTGAAAAGCCAATGCGGTAACTGGCACCACGGCAGCCTCTATGTTTCTGAGCTAAAAGTTATTACGCTTAATGCGAGGCATTGGTAAATGTAAGGACATCCCTTAACCGGTTAGGACCAGTTTTTCCTCAGTTACTGTGAATGCAAATTCAATCTATTTTGTCCCCCCCCACTCTCTCCATACACTCTCTCTCTCTTCATACACCCCCTCTTTCTCCATATACCCCTCTCTCTGCACAAACCTTTTTACAAGAGCAGTTTCATATATGGGGTGCCTTGCCTGGCTAATAAGCGTCACGATTTTTCAAACTTCGTCTATGCCCAAGCAAATGTGGTGCCACAGCCACGAAGCCACTCTGCCAAGCCCCTCGCAAACCCCCCACACAAACGCATGCACCTCCTCTGAACACACACATGCACTCACGTAGGACCTCGTAGGGGGGTCACCTGGCCTCAGGGTTTTCACCCGAGAGGCCTCTCGTGGGGGTGCTCCACGGTTTCCCGGGGCTAGGGAATTGGCAGATTCCCCCCAGGTCGAATGGCACTGCGGCGCTGTGGATTGACTTAAAATTGTATTGAGCCTTGGAGGGAGCCGAGCTTCCAGCGGGCAGCAGGGGAGGCAGCACGAGTAAGAGGGCAAGCGTGTAAACAATGGACTAGGGCACCGTGGAGGGGGGCTGAGCCAGGTAGTGGGGGCGAGGCAGCACGCGGGCTGCAGATACACCGGATGGTCCTGAGGCACGCGGGGAGGCGCTCCAATTGGCCGAGAGGACTGCCCAGCTTAGCCGAAAATCTCTTTAATGTGGGGAGCCACGCAACCAGCCTTCCAGCCACTCGAGCGTCTGAGTGACGCTGCCGAGCGCCGCTGGGATACGACACACAGGCAGGGACCTCCTGCACCCTCGTCTCTCCGACTCCCAGCACGGCCGCGAGGAATCGTGAGTACAGAAGAGGGGTGAGGGATAGCGTGAAGGCTCCCCGAGGGCTTAGTGGGGAATCGCGTGAGGACTCCACGAGGGCTTAATTCGAGATAGGTGAGAAGGGTTGAGAACAGCCAGGTAGGACGCTGCTCGCTGGGTGGTTTTGGCTCCGGGCCACGTGTGGTTTTCGTATAGTCGTGACAGGAATAAAATGTTAGCACAGAACACCGACGCCGCATGATTTCTGTGGTTGTGAAAAGAATGTGGGAGTGGTGTGGGTACATACATTAGTGTGGCGATCGTCGCGCATTGACTGATAAACGATCGTGGACGTTCGCGCACGGGTGTGAACGACGGATTAACGCGCAAATCTTACCCTCAATTCATTTGGCATTGTGCTTGTGCCACGCTAACATCGCGCGTTTGCAGAACGGATTAACGTGCGAATCTCATCCTCGATTCGATTGTCGTTGTGCTTGCGCTGCGCTAACCACGCGCGTTTGCGCAACGGATTAACGCGCGAAGCTTGTTCTCGATTCTATCGTCGTTATGCTTGTGCCGCGCTCACCGCGCGCATTTGCGTAACGGATTAACGCGCGAGTATTGTCATCAATAGCTTGCCATGGTGCTGAGAATTAGCGCGCGAATATCCTCATTAACGCGATCACCTGTAACCACGTGTTTGCACTCGCCCATGCGCGTTTGCACCAGGGATTGACGCGCGAACATTACCTAGTAAATTGAGCGTGGGGGGCGAGTGAGGCTGCGTAGTAGCTCATTACCCGCCCCAGCGCCCGTTCCGCAGCTGCGCTAATTTTAGCGCGTGCACGTGGTGAGCGACGGTAGACTCGCACGGGTACGCACGGGGTTATTCATACAGCTATTTTTAGCGCGTGCACGTGGTAGGCAGGTTAACGTAAGGCGGTGGAGGGCCAGCCACGAGTCATGTCCCACAGAGGACGTGGAGGCGGCGAGGCCAATGACACGAGCGGCGACAGCGCGGCAGGAAGAAGAGGAGGAGGAAGAGGGAGAGGAGGAGGGGAGCATCGGCCCCCACACAAAGATGGCAGTTTACAAGACCAGGAAAAGATGCTTCAAGGCGACACTGACTGCTGCTCTGCGGTGTCAATGTTCAGGGGCCTGCTTAAGGCACGGCTCCAGCTGGAGCACGCGTAAGACTTAAATGCTGGCGACCTGCGCATGTTCTTTGAACGGTGGGGGGCCGGTTTCATGGCGTGCGTAATGCGCAATGACGTGCTGTTTGTGTAGGGGTGTTACGGAGGGGCTGTATACATGGGATCACACGGGAAACAAACACAGTGGGCGGGGCTTCGTGAGTGCACGGGGAGGTGCTCTCAACGACGTCCGCACAGGGCAGCCTGGGGGGGCTGGCCCCACCCCTCAGCGAGGGGTTTTGGTATAAAAAGGGATGAGCCGGAGAGCTCGGGGTAGAATGTTAAAGCTAAACCAGTGAAGACCGAAGATCGTCTAGCTAGAGCCCTGGACTCCCCTGGGTCGCCACCCTTGTCAGGGCCGTGCAGGACCGAGCCAGCGGCGTGGTCCCGAGAACCAGAGCTAGTGCTCTGGGACTCCGGGTACCGTAGCCCGACTTACCAGTGTCGGGCCAGACAGCCTCCCCTAGCCTGTTAGTGGAGGACTAGGAGGTAGGTCAGAGATAGCTAGCAGTGTATTCCCAGCTAGCGGGTGAGGAGGCCGATACCCCCTCCAGTGTTGTATGTCCGCGGTTGTGACAACTGTTGCGGAATAAATACGTGTGCCTCAACCCCGGCGTCCAAGAGTCCTCAACGATATTACATCTGGTGACAGAAGTGAACGACCACGAACATGGACACGCGCCGGACAGCTCGAGCCGGGGTACCGGAGGCGGAGGACACCGCTGAAATTGTGGAGCCCGAGACGGCTGAAGAAGGCAACGAGCAGCCGGGCCCGGACGCATCCTTACCGCAGCATCGGGATGAAGGGGAGCCGTCAACAGACGGACTGAGGCTGGCTCACGCCAGACTGGCGGAGCTGCTGTACGCTGCTGCCGCCACGCTCGAACACATCACACGGCTGGGGGCTGGTGGACCCCCACGGGGCGAGGACAGCCGACGACCGGTGCGCCTTCCCGCCATTTCAACGGAGCACAACTTTGAATCTCCCGCCATCGCCGCAGCAGCTGCTGAGGGCGTGGCCGGCCTGAACCTCGGGTCCGACATCGGCCTCACAGGTGCTGCCGCGTCATCACCAGCGGACAGAGCGTCACCACTGGTGCGACCGGCGATGCCATCTGTCGTTCGCGCCGAAGCCCAGCCGAGTAACGGGGACAGCGGAGTGCGAGCTTCCACGGCGGCCGCTGCGCTGCACCAACGCCTACCTCCACTCAAAGAGTTTGTGGGCGAGGAGGGCGACTGGGGCGGCTTCCAGCGGCGCTTCCTCGCGCACCAGGAAATGGCGCAGTGGTCGGATGCCGAGGCCCTCTGCGCGCTGCCGGCGCTCCTCGACAGCGACGCCCTCGCCGCTCTTACATCGGCGCCGAAGGACAAACGCTCCACGCTACAGATGGCGCTGCAGTTGCTGGCTGGGGTCTACGGACCATCGTCGGAATGCAGGCAGCTCTTTTATGATCGCCAGCGGGGTGCAAAGGAGTCGCCCCTGGCGTACCGTACGAGTCTCCTGGCGCTGGCGAAGACGGCCTTCCCACGAATGGACGACGAAGGCGTGGACGCGATGGTAACGGAAAAGATCCTCCTGCTGGCGGACGACCTGGACATCGCCGTCGTTGCACAGGAGGACACGGAAATGAGTTCCCTCCAGGCTGCGCGGCTCCTCCACGCCAACCTGCTGTCGCAGCGACGGAAGGCCAGCAGGGCAGCGGCCGGGCGTACGGTGGCTGCAGCCACCCTCCCGGCGGAGGAAGTTCGCGCCATCGACCATCGACTGCAACAGAGGGTGGGAGTACGGGCGGGCCGGGATGGAGCGAGCCGCTCCGACCATCCGTCATCGCCGCCTGCGCTCCCGCGCTGTTACAACTGCGGCATCCGGGGCCATGTCGCCTCGGGGTGCCGCTCTCCTCGGCAGCGCGGGACGACGCCTCGACAGGACGCCGGCCCTCCTCCCAAGCTCCATCAACATAACCCGGCGAGTCGCGGCACCCCTCATGTTTGGCCCACGCACACACCCGTCACACACTCGCACACCGCAACGAACGGGGGGCCGACATTGCGCACCATCGCGCCAACACGCACCACTATGGGGACTCAGATCGAACCCAGGCAGTGGTCCGTGTTGGCCCATCGCGTTGTGGCTGCATCGTCGGGGTCGTCAGCCGTGGTGGGGCACATTGACGGGGTTGAGGTGCGCATCCTGGTCGATACAGGAGCATCGCGACCATCATTTCGGAACTAATTTACAATATTCTCCCTGTCCAGAGCCGTCCTTTACTGCCGGTTAACGTCCCATTCTATGCTGCTAACGGGGGCTCACTTGGCATCATTGGACAGATTCGAGCACAAATTTGTATCGGTGATATCAAATTGTCCGGCCCGATTTTTGTTTCCTCCTCGCTGGCGGTTCCGTGCCTGCTGGGGACGGACTTCTTGGGCAAAATGCCGATTCGTATTTTAATAGACCAGGGCTGCATTGAGCTCCCGTCGGGACGATGCATGGCGTTTCTGCCGTCCCCTACTGCGGCTCGGACGGCGTTCGCGACGGTACCGGCGTTCGTCGTTAAAACGGTTCGCGTACCGCCGGGGGCACAAATGTTGGTGCCTCTCAAACTTCGTCGGCCCTTCGCTAAAGGCGTTGGGGACCAGGGAATTCTGCTGGGGCCATCTAGGGCCGGGGTTAGCGGACCTCATTTGATTCCGGCCCAGACCATCGTAAAAGGGGACGGGGACCCTTTCATCGCGGTCCTCAATGTGGGGTCGCAGACAGTGGTGGTTCCTCAAGGGACCGTGCTTGCTCACGCAACGCCGGTGCCCTGTGAGGAACCTGTCGCGAATCACGTAGGCACTGTCCCTCTGCCGCATCCACATTCGGACACCGATGAAGGGTGGCTCGAGGCGCTTTGTGCGGGATCGACGGACCTGTCGGATTTAGAGCGTCAAAAGCTTAAGACACTGCTGCGTGAATTTTCCGACGTTTTCAGTCAGAACAAATTCGATTTGGGCTGTACCCATCTGCTGCGTCACCATATTGATACAGGTGACAGCGCGCCAATACGCCAAAATCCTTTTCAGTTAAGTCCCGCCGAAAAGGACCATGTCAAATTGGCTGTTGATGACATGTTGGCCGCCGACATCATTTCTCCCTCTACCAGCCGGTGGGGAGCGCCGATCGTCCTGGTTAAGAAACAGGATGGCTCGTTGCGGTTTTGCGTCGATTTTCGCCGCCTCAACAAAATTTCTCTTGCCGACGCATACCCGCTCCCACGGATTGACGAATCGCTGGACACTTTGGCGGGAGCGCGATTCTTCTCCACATTGGATTTGCTTTCGGGATTGTGGCAGCTTCCTCTGGACGATGATTCTAAGCCTAAAACTGCATTCCGTACACCGCACGGTCTCTTCCAATTCAACCGGTTGCCGATGGGACTCCACTCGGCGCCGGCGACTTTCCAGCGATTGATGGAATTGGTTTTGGCTGGATTGCAATGGGACTCGTGCTTAATTTATTTGGATGACGTTATCGTCTTTAGCAGAACATTTGACGAGCATCTCCAGAGGTTGCAGGCGGTTTTCCTCAAAATGCGGGCTGCTGATTTGAAATTTAAACCCCAAAAATGTCATCTGTTACGCGAATCTGTGCGTTATTTGGGACACATCGTTGGACGCTCGGGTATTGCTACCGATCCCGCCAAAACGCAGTGCGTCAGCTCCTAGCCGACTCCCACCTCTGTGGGGGAGGTCAGGAGTTTCATTGGATTCGCGTCGTATTACCGACGCTTTGTCGCAGATTTTGCGACAATTGCAAAGCCCCTACACGCTTTGACGTCAAAGGGGGTCCGCTTTCATTGGGGACAGGAGGAGGAGGCTGCTTTCCGCTCCCTTCGGGACGCTCTGGTTAAAGCTCCTCCCTTGGTTTACCCCGATTTTTCTAAACCCTTTGTGCTCGACACCGATGCGAGCAACACAGGTATTGGGGGCGTGCTTTCCCAGGTGGTTGACGGCGTGGAACGGGTGGTCGCGTACGGTAGTCGGGTGTTGTCTCCAGCGGAGCAAAGATATTGTGTCACCCGTCGGGAACTGTTGGCAATTGTCTATTTCATGCAACAGTACCGCCCATATCTGTACGGTTAGCGTTTCACCGTCCGTACAGATCATGCGGCACTACAGTACGCCCTGCGAGTTCAACAACCATCGGGACAATTGTCTCGATGGTTGGAGGTTCTCCAGGACTTTGATTTTGAAACCACGTACCGTAAGGGCGTCCGCCACACCAATGCGGAAGCTCTGTCGCGCATGCCAACCACCCCCGAATGCGCATGCCTCCTGGGGTCGGGTCGTTGCAGGCATCCGGGTGAAATATCTTTTCTGGTCTTGGCGGCCGCAGACGACGCAGCGTCAATGACGAATTCGATCGCACAACAGGGATCAGATTCCCTGTTGGGGTTGCCTGTCACTGAATGGGGGCGCCTACAGATGGAGGATACCTCCCTCCTCGCGTTGCGTCGTCGCGTCGGGGATGCTGGGCGGGGTAGGGGTGATGCCGACGCATGGGAAATGGTCACGGGTCTGCTGATGCATTGGGACGGGAAATCCCATCGACACCGGCTGGTGGTCCCTTCTGGGTTACGGGGTAAGGTGGTGTGGGCCGCTCATGAGCGCCTCCTCCACCTGGGGACCCAAAAGACCCTCGCCTTGCTCCAGCTTGATTTTTTTTGGCCGGGCATGACAAGGGATGTCGCAGATCTGTTGGGGTCATGCCCTCGGTGTGCGCAACGGAAACCACCAGCACGGGAGTCTAACCCGCCTTTGCAGTCTATCAGAGTCTCCAGAGTCAACGAACTTGTCGCGCTGGATATTCTGGGCCCATTCCCCGCCACCCCCAGGGGCAATAGATATTTGTTGACCGGGGTGGAGTACTTTACGCGCTGGCCTATGGCCTGGCCCCTGGCCAACCAGTCGGCAGCAGCCATCGTGGAGGCCTTTGTCCAGGGATACGTCCTGGACAAAGGTGCTCCCGAGCGGCTGCTGACCGACCAGGGCAAAAAATTTTCCGGCAAACTGCTCCAACAAGTCTGTGAGCTCCTGGGCACGAAAAAAATTCGTACCTCTCCCTATCACCCGCAAACTGACGGGATGGTCGAGCGTCTGCACCGAACCATCACGTCCATGTTGTCACAGCAGGTTTCGGACTCACAGACCGATTGGGACCTGCAAATTCAAGGGGTCCTGGCAGCATACAG
Organism: Lampetra fluviatilis; assembly: GCF_964198595.1. NCBI lineage: Eukaryota > Metazoa > Chordata > Hyperoartia > Petromyzontiformes > Petromyzontidae > Lampetra > Lampetra fluviatilis. The sequence continues at coordinate 23,428,487 of NC_136276.1, read as the reverse complement.
ATTGGCCCCCCATGCGGCAACGGGATTTTCCCCCTTCTTCCTCATGTATGGCCGCGAACCTGACCCACCTGTTCGGGCCCAGCTGCAGATCCCCGCGCCGCAGGGTAAAACTAAATTGGCCGACCATGTTAAATTTAATCTTGCGAAATTAACAGAGGCACGGGATGCTGCCATGCAAAATTCCGACCTACGTCACAAAGCTAATGAGCGGCTCAGACTGGGTCGCGCGCACGTGCTACAGTGGAAGTCGGGGGACAAGGCATGGCTGTATTCATATTCTTAGGTTTTTTCGGTAAAGTCAGGCATGGCTGCACTGTCCCCAGGTACCACTCGCGACCTCCTCTAAACTGGTGCGGCCGTGGCGGGGCCCTGTCGAGGTGGTTGAGGTTTTGCGGCCTCAGTGCGTACGCATCAAATGGGGGAGGCGCCGGTGGTTTGTGCACCCCTCCAGATTGAAACCCTTCGTTGCGGTGCGAAGTCCCACTCCACACACGCGTGGCCAAACATGTGGGGGGTCGACCGACTCAAAGGGTCCGTCTCCGCTGCTCTCGCCTGACGTGTTGCCGGCTGTCCCGCCCCCAGGTGCACCAGGAATGACCGGCTCACGCCCGACAACCCCTACGGGGGATGCCGAGGGTCTCGCGACATCGAGAGGAGACTCACTTGGAAATGGACAGTTGCCACCCGACGGCCCGCCATCCGGGGTTGCCCCGTGTGACGGGCCTGCTGCAAGGACGCGCGCAAGAATGCGCAGACTCTTGTGATGCACAAAAAGAAAAAAAAATATTTTTCACATGTTATGTTCACTGTGTGCGGCGTCGGTGGTGTGTTCCTGGCACATTGGATTGTACGAATGTTGTGTTCACGGTGTGTTGTGTGTGTGCTAGGGTTCCCTGCAAATTGTATATACGTTGGTTTTACGGATTTCGTATTTATTCGGGGGTGGGGTGCGTCGGGTTATTTTCCCTTCTTGCTTTTCTGGTTCTTGTTGTTGTTCTCGTTCGCGTTATTGTTGAAAAATTGTGAGGCACACGCGGGGTCGAGGGGTAAATTGACTTTTATTGTCGTTTGTTGCAGCCGGGACGGCTGCGAGCTGTACAGGGGGGGGTGATGTAGGGGTGTTACGGAGGGGCTGTATACATGGGATCACACTGGAAACAAACACAGTGGGCGGGGCTTCGTGAGTGCACGGGGAGGTGCTCTCAACGACGTCCGCACAGAGCAGCCTGGGGGGGCTGGCCCCACCCCTCAGCGAGGGGTTTTGGTATAAAAGGGGATGAGCCGGAGAGCTCGGGGTAGAATGTTAAAGCTAAACCAGTGAAGACCGAAGATCATCTAGCTAGAGCCCTGGACTCCCCTGGGTCGCCGCCCTTGTCAGGGCTGCGCAGGACCGAGCCAGCGGCGTGGTCCCGAGAACCAGAGCTAGTGCTCTGGGACTCCGGGTACCGTAGCCCGACTTACCAGTGTCGGGCCAGACAGCCTCCCCTAGCCCGTTAGTGGAGGACTAGGAGGTAGGTCAGAGATAGCTAGCAGTGTATTCCCAGCTAGCGGGTGAGGGGGCCGATACCCCCTCCAGTGTTGTATGTACGCGGTTGTGACAACTGTTGCGGAATAAATACGTGTGCCTCAACCCCGGCGTCTAAGAGTCCTCAACGATATTACATTTGTATTGCGCCTGCAGCGCATGTTCCGCAGGTAGTGTTTGGTGACGTGAGGCTGTATTCAGTGACTTTTATCGAAATGGGCTCCATCACCTTTGCTGCTTGCAGAAATAAAAGTAGTTTGAAAGTCAAACATCTCTCCATACACCCCTCTTACGGAACCAGTGGGGATGGGGTGGCGCGTGCCCCCCCCCCCTCCCCCAATGATCTGATCGAAATCCCTAATTTAGATCGGATCATTTGGGTTTATTGTGTAGTGTTGTAAATAACAGATGAATAAACTTCTTAAGACACACACTGGTTTATTGTCTTTCTTCCGACATAGTCCCTATCCACACACAGAGGGATATGCGGTTCCCTCACTCGTAGCCCAAGGAGGTACAGCCTCCGTACCTAGCGGGACCTACACACGGGTCTGGCTGCTAGCCTAGGGAGGTACAGCCTCCTAACTGGGGGGACTAATCTCCGTCTACCCGCTACCCTAGCATCCTCCGGCTGGGACCTAGGGGAGGCTAGCTTGACCCACTGCTGGCTCGGCGGGTCCCCTGACCACAGGTCATGCCGAGCCTTAGCTCTTACAAGAGCTGGGAGGCTGGGGAGCCAGGGTCCTGCCTGCCAGGACCTATTCTCCCCTTGACCACTGGTAACACTGAGCCTTAGCTCTTAGAAGAGTAGGAAGGCTTGGTCCAGGGTCCTAGCTATCTTGAGCTGGCTTCAGTCTTCGTCTTGAGGAGAACTGGCGAGCGCTCCCCGTGCTCGCCCTTTTATACCCATTTGTAACAGTCCTTATCCAATCCCATGCTCCCTCGTGGGACCCTCTGATTGGTTCTCTAGAATCTGTGTTTTCGATCCTCTTTTACCCTAACTGACCCTTGGCCGTTGGTCCGGCGGGAAAGTGTGTTTACGATCTGCTCCCGCCTTTCCCTGACCCCGGCCGTTGGTCCCAGAGCGGTGCGGTAACACTGCATTCCCCTCTGATTACATAGTGCCCTGCAGGTTACCGCATAGAGTGTGTCTAGCACCTCTACATTTGTAATAAATCGGCATTTTGCGACCCCCACTGCCACTGTGTAGCATATCATTACGTGCCAGTGACTCTATGAGATGATAGAACAATAGTCTGAGTCCATAATTTGCAATAAGTAATGGCAAAGCAGTTATAAATGACTCAGAATTGTGCGCAGTTGCGTATACAGGACACAATTTCCCTGAAGACGAAAACCTTCAGCGAGTGTGATGCCGCACACGTGTCGAATAAAAAACAAGGGACAAATCCTCATTTACTAACAACTCCTATAATTTTTAAATCCTTTATATTAAGTTCGCTTGCTTGCTTGCTTGCGTGCTTGCGTGCTTGCTTGCTTACGACCGTGCAAATCTTTCGGTCGTTTTTTAACCCACTTCCCGTGATCCAATCGAGCTGACATTTTGCACACAGACTCGTTGTGCGAGCCAATAAAATGTTCGTGAATTCCAAAATTTTACACTGTTTAGGGAAAACAAGTTAAATATTTAATTACCAATTGCTTAATACTGGCAGACAATCATCTGACCCATAGGTGGCAGCCATCTCAAGCCAGAGGACGAGAGGACTCTAGCCGCCACGCATATAAAGGATTTATAGTGAAAAACTTTGTTTTTACGGGTTATACTTATTCATTGCTGGAGCCCCCCCTACCTGAAAATCCTGTCTCCGCCATTGCATACACCCCTCTCTCCATACACCCCTCTCTCTCCATACACCCCCCTCTCTCTCCATAAACCCCTCTCTCTCCATACACCCCTCTCTCTCTCTCCATAGATCCCCCCATCTCTCTCCATACACCCCTCTTTCTCTCCATAGACCCCCCATCTCTCTCCATACACCCCTCTTTCTCGTTGGTACACTCATCTTTTCCACCCCTCCTCCACCCCACACTCTCTCGCCCTCTCTTTTTCCTCTCTCCGTTGCAGCTGCAGGAGACACAGAGGGAGCAGCCCAGCGGCAGCACAGCGAGCAGCGCGAGCCTCAGCAGCAGCAGCAGCGGGAGCGTCTCCATTGCCCGTATGTGCCGTGTGTGCCTCCGATGATCCATCCTGGGTTTAACCACAAGGCTAGATAGATCACAGTGCCACGGGCTGGAAAAGAGATGGGCTGATGTATATATAACCTCCTGCCTGGGAGGCTTCGATACTTCACGTTGCCTCAGAGTTAACCTAGCCTGGCACCAGCGCCGTTGTGATGTCACTGCCACTTAGTGGGGAATGGCGGCTGTTGTCATTCCAATTGGTATCTGTCTATTATTTGGGTGTTTCGTTGTCTAGGGTATATTTTAATAATGAAAGTAACCCATTTAAATCTGATTGATATCCTCACATGCAACGGAATGGTTGAACCCACTGGCAAACTACACACGTGGTAATCATTACTTGAATTCAAGCAAGTATTTACTAAGAGCCAAAGTACCAGACATTAATATGCAACCGGTGTTCGATAAAACTTATAATTATATTGTTACGAATGTTATTGGCATAATTATCAAAAAGCAAATAAAATAGGCAATGCTCTGTATGTGAAAGCAATGAATACAAAACTATCCGACATCAAAAGCAGTAAATGTGTATGCACAACTGTAACTTGCTGACCCGCCCCTACTAGACATCTGTGAAAAATTGCTTCATAGCCCGTCGGATTCCTCCTATCTAAATTAATGATTCTGATTCTGAAAATTAGTAAGGACTTGATACCACATACTCGAAGTATAGTTGTGATACTTTAGTGATTAATTGGACTTTGAGTAATAGTCTGGTATTCTTAGTTTGCAGTTGATTAACAAGCGCTTCTCTCGGCTGTAGGAGTCTTTGTGCACGGCGCATCTTCCAGTGCAGTGCAGATCGATGTCGACAGCGCGATGGTGCAGTGACACAGCCACACACCAGCAGTGGGGACATGAACGACGGCCCCGCCACGACAATGACGCGGGTAAATAATGACAGCACCTCCGATTAGCATGGTTGGCTACGTATGGTGCGAACGAAGTTGAACAAACATACATACGACAGCACAGCAGCTGTGCTCTCAATGCTCAACTCTGACGAAGTACAGACACGATCTCCTCGTGGGTGTAGACAGCACATCTCTCTCTCCCTGTCAGGCAACAGCTGGACATATATCTTCACCGTGATAATCGTCCGCGAACTTGTAGTTATAAAGTCACTCGAGAGCTCGTGTTGGTTACTGCTTGCCACTTGATGTCGGTGTTCTTTGTGGATCTTCTCCTTGAGTTGTACTTATCTCCACTTAGTCACCAACGACTCTTTACATGTGTAGTACTCACTTCAGAGACACTAATAGTAGCAGGCACACACGTTTATTCTATACTTACACAGTACAGGGGATAACTACATACGGATCAGGACAGCCGGCATACTGCCTGACCCACAACGCCGAAGACGTGAAGACGGGGATGAAGACTTGCGTAGACGACGGGTTCCATTCCAAACAACTGCCCCGACCCAGCGTCGGGACCTCCCTTTAATCCTCCCCAGCATGGCCTGGCTCCGCCCTCGGCCACGCCCCCTTCTGGAACCTACCAGAAGGTTCTGGGCTTCGCCCCACCTGTCCCCTCTTACCTTTACTTCACCCACCAACGTGGGGGTTGGCCATTTGCGCACGTACACTAACGATGTGATCCAAGTAGCGAACCGACTTTGCAAGAGATAACATTTCTGCAGATTGAACTTAAGATTGGTCGCTCGCATTTGACAAACACCGATCACAACTGCTGCAAGTGATCCTGGAACGTACATCAAAAGACGATCACGTTGTCTACATAAATAAGGCACAAATCCCATTGGAGGCCCGTCAGCACCAGTTCCATAAGTCGCTGGAACATGGCTGGAGCCGAGTGTCCCATCGGAAGGCAGATAAATTGAGGTGTTCGGAACGCGTTTTTTGGTTTGGAACTCTCATCCAACGGCAACTGCCAAAACCCCGACAACAAGTCCAGGGTGCATACTTTTTGGTTCTTTCGGTAAAGTCACGTAGGTTTAAAATGAAATAAATTACGCACGCCAGACAGGGCATTTAATGAATCGACCATCCGTGGGAGCGGGTATGCATCTGCCATGAAGACTTCATTTAGTTTGTGAAAATCAACGCAAAATCGCAAACTCCCGTCCTTCTTAACAAGGACAATGGGAGTTCCCCACGGACTGGTGGAAGGGGAAATAATATCGGCAGCCAACATCTCATCGACCGCCTGGTGAACATGGTCCTTTTCCTTTGGACTAAGTCAAAACGAATTTTGGCATATGGGAGCAGCGCTACCCATATCAATATTGTGTAGCATCAGAGATGTGCAGCTGATATCATATTTTCCCTGACTAAAACGTTCAAGAATTCCCGGAGTAGTGCACGCAATTCGCCCTGTTGTTTACTGGAGAAATCTGGACTTTCCGAGCATAACGCATCCATCCACGACTCATCCGACACCTCTCCCCGCTCTACTGCGGCCATGACCTGAGTGGTCACATCGCTGGTCTCCCCACAACACGCGGCTGTCATGTGGGCAAAAACAGTACCCGCCTGTATAACTGCGGTACTCAGCCCAGCGTTCAACACTTGGCCATTTATAACCGAGTTGGGGAAGACAAAAACGCCAATTGATGGCCAGATGTCAACTCAACATATCCCTGATCCACTAAATTCTTAAAGGGCATCCTCCCTAGGAAATCGGTCCCCAACAAACAGGGCACAGCCAATGATTTTGAAACCAATACTGGACCTCTACTTTTGCTAATATTTGGTGGCAAAGTCCTGTAAATAAACTCAGAAAAAATGGTAGCGGATGCTCCCGTATCAATGAGCACCCACACATCAATACCCTGTACAGTCCCAATAACCGCAGATGATCCCGCCGCCGCAGCTACGATACCATGCGCCAACGCGGTCCACTGCCCTGGACACCGTGGCCATCCGCCCCCCGCCAAATTCCGATTTTCACGCACCGCGACACAAGGAGTGGCGACATGCGAACCCGACACAGTCTGAGATAAAGGTGCATGAAGTGACTGCGTAGGCCGTGTGTGTGATGCATCGCGACTCGCCTTTTGGCCCGGAGGAGCGGAGGTCGGCAGGGTGGAAGACGGCGCCAGCAGGAAGAACTGTCCAGGGTTGGCTCTGCATCCTTTAGAGATGTGGTCCCGCAGACCACACTTTAAAAAGGTGACGGGGGCCCTCTACGGTGGAGGGAAGGTTCCACTGTGCTGTTCCCGCTCCTGTCTCCATTAAGTGTCGACTCTCCCGCACAAACCGCCGGCGAGCAAAGCACAAACTTGAGGGGGTTTCTGTACAAGCAGCCACCCCAGCTCGTAGGTTACAATGGGCCTGGATGCATCGAGCTACCTTAATTGATGACAAGTCATCCTCCTCCGTGGCGGGCAGAAAAACATCCATCTCCTGAGCCAACTTAAGCAGTCTCTCTTCGGATATGCGGCTTGGGCTAGCAACATTAGCGCGCTGCGGAAGGCGAGGGGCATCTCAGCTTCCCCCCGTCTCCGCATCACAAACTTTTGGCGCGCATTGGACGGCGGATCAAAAATTGCCGCCATATGAGCGAACACCTGTGACAGTGTCACCCTGTCCGCTGGGGGAACAGCATAAAATTGCACCAAGGCATCGTCGTCCAGGATAGTGGGGAGAGCTTGCAGCGCTTCAGCATCCGTCCATCCCGCCAGCGCACACGTAACAGCGAAATGGCAATGGAAGGCTGCCTAGTCGCCCCCCGCAGCAACAAACTCCCGCACAAACGGCAGCCGCTTCTTGAAGAAAGGCATCGCCGGGCACGAAGTTGGCGGCAGGTCGAATTTGGGGGGAAGAGATTCCTGCCCAGTCGACAAAACGGCAGCCACCCGCGCAGGCTGGAGCTCCGCTGTTTCCCGCGCTTGGTCGACGGCGGCGGCAGGGCTGTCCACCCGCTGCCCCTGAGTCGCCGTGTCTTCCTCCGGCTCCTCGACCTCCAGCTGCACAACTAGCACTGCCACCGTGGACAGCAGGTCCGCGAGGCACATTGTGAACACGCCGTCCTCCTCTGGACGGTAGCAGCACGGAGTCATTGTTTCCCACCCGCTGCTCCGCCGAGATCGCCTCCTCGGGACCATTCTCCGGGGTTCCGGATTCCGGGGCTGTCTGGGGGATCACCTCCCCGCCGTTTTCTTCATCCGAGGACACCACGGTAAGCATATTCCTCCTCGTTAACATTGACATTTTCCTTAAACATTTAAATAAACATACTTCCTTCCCTCTACATAAAAAAAAAGTTTTCTTATCGTTAACACTTCTGACACCAAATGTCGTAGTCACTTCAGAGACACTAATAGAAGGAGGCACACACGTTTATTATATTCTTCTACAGTCCAGGGTATAACTACACATGGGTCAGGACAGACGCACACTGCCTGACCCACAATGCCGAGGAGGTAAAGACGGGGACGAAGACTTGCATAGACGATGGGTTCCATTCCAAACGACAGCCCTGACCCAGCGTCAGGACCTCCCTTTTATCCTCCCTAGGGTAGCCTGGCTCTGCCCTCGGCCACGCCCCCTTCTGGAACCTACCAGAAGGTTCTGGGCTGCACCCCACATGTCCCCTCTGTCACCTTTACCCTACATCCCTTACCCCCGCCTATCACGTGCCCTGCTGGCAGACCGGCTGCTGTGTCCTCAGATCCCCCCTCTTTGCCAGCAACCGGGCTATGCGCTCCAGTGGCACATTTTACCTGCCCTGTTGGTAGACCGGGCTACTACACCCACAATCTCACTCTATACCAGTTTCCAGCGCTACGGGCCCTAGTGACCCATTCTATGTCACTACACATGTTCACTCGTCAACAACGGCAAATCTACAGATCTGCGTTATATATTGTTTCAGCTGCTCAACTCCTGAAAACCCCTCTATAGCTTACTGCTTTGAACTTACTACAGCTGTATTACAGCTTTTTCTGCTTCTCCACTGCTTTCCACTACACGTCCAGTGGTGGCTCTGTCTTGACCGCATACGGTCGGATCTCGTGATGGAGCGACCTTCCAAGGGCACGAGCTGTTGCACTCGGCAAATGTGGACCACGGAGAGCCGCAGCCACTGCTGATCTGCCCACAGTTCAGTTGTAGTATGCGTGGATATACTAACATCATGAACTGAGCAATGTATACCGAATATTTATTTAATGTATTATGGGATTATGCATATAAGAAAGAGCTGCCTCGTTTTTCCAACAAATGAAACTTTCACAGTTATGTTGAAGCCTTCCTTTTCGGAGGTAGATTGTATTTCGTTTATATTAACAAAGCTGCAAGGAATTCATTGTATGGTCGGAAAAGGGGGAATACTCTCCCTCCCAGTTCCCAAGTTAGCTGTCAATACTATAATTGTGTTCTGACTCCAAGGTCAGTTTGACATGGGTCTGTAACCTCAGGTCTGCTGAACTAATGTACTCAATGGTATACCCACATTCTTGCTCTAAGGGGAGCAGTGGCACAGTGGTTAGCACATTCCGCTATTAATCCCTATCACGGCCAACATCGGGGACGAATATGTAAACTATTCCTGGGCCTCTCCTAGGTCGACTCAGTCTTAAATGAGTACCAGTGGTGGTGTGTAAACATGGGCACTGAGAGTCAAATGTGGCCCGGCATGGTCCTGGCCACTAACCACCTCGTGCTGGTTGAAATTGGTGCCGCCAAAGGCTATATGGGGGATCTTTGGCTTTATTACAGACAGAGAGGAGTTGGATCGTGATCTCTTGTGGTGTTGCTCTGCCTGTGCGGCAGCTCCTTGGCTGCCATCTTCTCCATGCGCCTCTGTTCTCTGCCCTTCTTCTCTTTTCGCTCTTCCATCCTCTCCACAACATTCGTGTCCATCATCCCATCCCCATGTGCAACTAGTCCAATCCATTTATTTATCCTTCCGATTGTACTACACCACCAGGACTACAGTACTACATTATTAGTACGACAACACCAGTACTACAGTACAGTGACGTGCGGTGAGGTCAATGGCTGGAGAGGCACTGGCTCGTGTTAGAGCCAGATTCACAAACTGAGGGGGCGTGGCCTCACGGAAGGGGCGTGGCCTCTCAGTGAGGCAGATGTGATAGCTGCCTCCCCTGGTGCTTTTTCATTGCAGTTTTCATGACGAGCCAGCGAGACTAAATATCTTTATACACATACGTGAAATAAGTTACCTGGCGTATGGATGGCAAGGACATTAAATGAAAGGGTCTACAAATATTACATTGGTGACATACTGTGATAGTAACAGGCACGCGCTTATTGCCCGTGCTCCATCCAGTTACTGAGGAGTTGCACAATCAAAGGGGAGGCTGAGCTCGTTGTTGCCTCACCTCTCGTCTCTTCCTATATTTGCAGCGGAGCTCCGCAAATTTTGCGATTTTGACTATAAAAATGATTGGAATCGTACAGAAATGACATTTATAAAACAGATCAGTGGAAAAATCTAAATATATATTTTTTTACTTTTCATAACAGCTAATTTCATTGGAGTATGACAGGTGAGGCTCTGCCTCCCCTGCCTCCCCTGACCGCACATCCCTGCTACAATAATAGTACTACAGTACTAGTACTACAGTGCTAGTACTACAGTATCAGTACTACAGTATCAGCTCCCAACATCACCGAATAATGCTGCCAATACTCACGCCACTCAGAAAAATAGTCCGTCACACTTTAGACTCGAATTATAGGGAGAAATCTGTCACGTGCTAGACTCACGTTACAGCGAGTAGTCCGTCACGCGTTAGACGTGCGTTATAGCGAGTAGTCCGTCACGTGCTAGACTCACATTATTGCGAGTAGTCCTTTATACACTAGACTCGCGTTATAGTAGGCATGGTGCGCGTTACGCGAAACACGTTTTATAAAAGAAAAACCGTGTTCAAGCGAAAACGTGTCGTGTGAACGCCGCACGTTAAAAGGGATTTACTGTGTTTGAAAAGTGGGTGACACAAGTTGGAATGTGATCAGTTCTAAGCGCTTTGAGATTAGTTAGACGCCAGGTTTCCTAGCGGAGTCTATCTTGAACATAAGAAGCATCATCATCACAATCCATGGGTAGATAGTCCGTAGGTGTCCATTGCACACTTTGTCACTTGTTTCCACATTTCTCTGTCTTGTGGCAACTTGCTCGAGTAGTGCCATGTCTTTCTGGCACCAATATCCTATGTCGTTGTCAAGCCATTCTCTATTAGGTCTTCCTCTGTTTCTGGTTCCTTCCATTTTTCCGAATGCATTTTTTCCTGTTGTTGTCCATCCTACATATGTGTCCAATTAGTGCCAGTTTCCTTCTCATCACTGCCTGCATCAGTATTTTTCTATGTGCGACCTTTTTCCTTACTTTTACGTTGGTCCCTCTTTGGGTCAAGCTTAGATACAATTTCCTTCTACAGCAATACATTTAGAATGCCCATATCATATCTCTATCAATATATTTCAATGTCCAAGTCTCGAAGACATACAACGCTGTACTAGACACCCATATCCTTACGATGTTCTGTTTGGTCTTGCAGCTGATTTTCTTTCTTCTCCAGATGTTATTGAATCCTGCCATTACTCATTTTCTATGAGATACTCGCTCTTATGTCTTTCGTGTAGTCGTTGTCTCATGTCAGTAGACTTCCTAATTATGCAAATTCCTTTATATTCACAATCTTGCTGCTTTCTAGTATTACTTTTTCTCAATGTCCTCCGTTACGAACACCATAGTCTATTTCTTTTCCACGTAAATTCTGAGTTCTGGATCCTTTCCTGACTTATTTAGCATAGAACACTTTCCTGCAGTACTATACTGCTTTCTTACACCATGTCTATGTCATCCACGAATCTCAGGTTATTTATTATTTCTCCTTGCATAGATATTCCTGTGCCATTGTCCTAAATGGCATCTATCACTCTTTCCCAGTATATGATGACGTTATATGCTGATCGTCGATCTCCTTGTCTCATACCTATTGTTGTTTAGAACCATCCTCCTTTTTCCTATCCAAACTTTACTGCCGACTTTGAACTTTCACCTATATCCTGGAGAATATGTTAGTCTTTTCCCTATTCCATATGATCTGAATGTTGCCCACGTTATATATTGCTTAGTCAAATTACATGTTACCTGGAAATATATGAAATAGTTGGATACCAGCCTATTCTTTCTCTTTGCTTTCTCTGCAATAAGCCTTAATAATAAGATGTTCTGTACTTATTCTTTTCTTTACTAAACGCTGAGTGTTCATCCACCAAATAATCCTCAGTCTGTGCTTGTAATAGATGTAATAGTACTAGCTTTAGTACTTTCCCTATGTAGCTCATGAGTGCGATGGTTCTGTATTTTTACAATCGGTGGGCTCTCCTTTCTTGGGTATCGTCACAATTATGAATTTTGTCCAATCCTCCAGTATTTTCTCTTCTCTGCATACTTGTTGGCATAACTCTTTCATTTATTTTATAAGTTCCATCCCTCCAGCTTTTCTAATGTCTCCACTTATGCCATCCACTCCAGGACTTTTGTTTTTTTTCAGATGTTTTATTGCCTTTTCTACTTCTAGATTTGAAGCTTTCGTGACTGCAAGGAATCATCTTCTTAGGTTTTTTCGGTAAAGTCACGTAGGTCAAAATTAATGAAAATAAAATAAAATAAAAAACAAAAATCACGACGTTTCGGAGGCAACACAAGTCTCCGTCATCAGGTGGGACCGTCACAGCCAGATTAGCTGCATCACTTGATGCAGCATCACTTGATGCAGCTAATCTGGCTGTGACGGTCCCACCTGATGACGGAGACTTGTGTTGCCTCCAAAACGTCGTGATTTTTGTTTTTTATTTTATTTTCATGAATTTTGACCTACGTGACTTTACCGAAAAAACCTAAGAAGATGATGCCTTTTCTACTTTTACATACATGATTTATCATTTACATCATCCCTTGGTGGTGGGAATATACTTTCTAGTTCATCCAGCAGCTGTTTAGTCTCTTGAGCCATATCCCTATACACATTGCTGTAATGCTGCTTGCCTTAGTTGCCACTTCCTATTTGTGCTCTTGACTAGTTTGTACACCCCCCTGGTCTTGTATTCTCCAACATAGTAGAAAATGTCACGACATTGCTTTTCCAGCCATTCTTGCATATCCTTTCTTGTCCTTACCTCATGGCATATAGTTTTGTACTTAGTTGCCATCTCATCCAATTGCTTTACCTTTTACCATATTTTTCTCTTTTCCTGTGCTAGTTCCAAAGTTTTCTAAGTTATCCCTTTTCTTTTCGATTCTACTACTAAGTGTACTGTTGCTTCTGCTGCCTACTCCACTATCTTATTCAGTGTTAACGTCTTGCTGCCTATATTAAGGTTTTCTATATTTCCCCCCCCCCCCCCCTGATTCTACTCGATATTTCCTCTTCATATTTACTCATCTCATTATCAATTGGCTCTATGTTCCTCTTCCTCTCATATTGCGTTCTGGAAACACTTTTAGTTTGCATAGTGCCAAGCTATGGTCCAATGACATTTTGGCTCCTTGGAATCTTCTTTATAGTCAAACTGATATTTCCCAGCATCTGTCGATAATTACCAGATCTATCATATTTTTATATTTTCCCTCCATGTATATTTTCTGCAGTATTTTTATTTGAACTTAGTATTACATTTGGGCATGTCATGAAGCAAATTCTAGCAGTTTATCGCCTCCTTCGTTTCTTTATCCATATCCATACCTTAACATGATGCGTTCCTATCCGTCATTATCCTTCCCAATTTATGCGTTCCAGTCTTCCACAATTACCTTAATATATTTCCTAGGCAGTTCCTTTAACCTGCTTTCCAGAGTTTCATAGAACTTTTAAATACCATCTTCTGTGCTATCTGATGTTGGTACACATATTTGGATGACCGATATATTTAGGGGTTGTCCATTAATATCAGTACAATTACTCTTGGACAAACCGGTCTGTATCCCAATAATAATGCTTTGGCTTTTGCACTCAACAAGAACCCTACTCCTCTGGTATGTACTTTTTTTACTCTGACCAGGTCACTTCACCTCCATGTATCTCCCTCGTTCCTGTCCATCTTATTTCTGCCAGTCCTAGGCTGCTCTACCTTTACATTTCCTTTCATAGCAGCTCTCACTCTCCTGTTGCCCATAGTGTTCTCACATTCCGTGTCCCTACTGTGATCTCCTTTTTCGCCATTCTCTGCCTCTGTTGTTTCACAATTTGGCTGCATTGTTTCCTGATAGTGTCTGCTGCTGTTTTCCGGGAGCTACATTTTCGACCCAATCCCGGTTACTCAATTGGGAACGCGTACCTTATTGACCCAGGCGACGTCCAAGCTGGTGGTCAACATGTACATTGGATTTCTTTCGTCTTTTTTCTTCACGACCAAAGTACCATCACCCTTTCGTCTGACCCTCCTCCTTTTTCTTCAGACTTGGGACTGGGTCAGATATCAACTGAACGAACATAAGAAAAAGTATTTGTAATTGTCTTCCTGGCGCAGTGGCAACCAACGGAGAGATTCCTAGATGGGTTCCACTGATGCTCGACTGGGAAAATGCATCACGACCCTAGCCCAGATGTTCTGGACCACGTGATGTTAGTCTAGGTTCTTGCCAGAGCGCCGCACTGCATTTGAGCATTTGCATGGTCTCTGGCGTGATGAGAAACAGTGTGTGTTGGTAGCTGTGAGCCACTTACAGTACTACTGAGCCACCTGGCCGGATGCATAGCCTATTCGTGGAAAACTATTATCGTTGTGCAACTACATAATGGGACATCCTTTGCCAGTACCAACATATGAGAATAGGTTTTCCCCTTTTTTCTGGCAACAAAACAGGTGTTAAGATGTTAAAACACCAAACTGAAACCTTTTACAAGGAATCAGAAAAAATGGGAAAACCTATTCTCATATTATTGTTGTATGAAATACATTTCTCTTCCTGCATGACAAAGTTGGTATATCGATATTTGCTTATACTGCCAGCCCTGGTGCTAAGAGCATTATGTGTCACCTAGGTTCCATATTCTGGACATCATTCTTTCCATGTGCAGCCACATGCGTGATCTGGAGACAAAGAAAATCGTCACCATGCATAACTTCCCGGTTGTAACTCTGTGTCGTCAGTGTTGGCCAGGAGGGTGGGGGAGCGCAATGGAAATGAGCGTGGCTCTGCTGGTGACATTCGTCCTGATGGCAGGACCTGCGTGGAGCCATGGGGATTCCATCTTCAGCAGCTGCCAGATAAGAGGAGACAAAGCCAACTGCTCACGCCTGGGCCTGCAATCTGTGCCTGAAGACCTCCCAGTCACCATAGCCTCTTTGGACATGTCCTACAACCAGATCTCTAGCATTCAGAGAGAGCACCTGTCAGCACTTTCACAGCTAAAATCTCTCAATGTGTCCTTCAACCAAATATTAAGCATTGACCCCTTGGCTTTCTCAAATAACTCTGCTTTAGAAAACATTGACTTGAGTAATAACAGATTACCAGGGGCATGGGATGACTCATTTGCTCTTCTCAAGTCTGTAAGGTCTCTGGACGTCAGTAACAACTCTTACATTTATTTATATATTCCAGGTTCCTTCACAATTCTCAAGACTCTGCATCATCTGAAGGTTGGGGGCCTGAATGTCACTGAAATTCACCAAAGTATCAGCGAGACAATGGAACTGGAACATCTCTCCATTGTGACTGGAGACCTGACCATCTACACTCCAGGATCCCTCTCAGCATTCTGCAGTCTACAGAGTGTGACTCTGGCCTTAACCATGCACACAAACATTTCACTGCTCACTGGTATGATCTGTGATGTCTCCGGTAACAGTGTGGAGTTGCAATTGGAGTTCCTTGATTTTACTAATTACTCTGGCGACATAAACCCTTTTGAATGTGTTTCTAAGCAACACAGCATTCTAGAAATATTCAATGTATCACATTTGCAAGTAACAATCCCGACCATTGTCTTTCTTTTCACAAGCATCATTAGTTCTAGTAAACTGGTTGCAGTGAACATGCGGCACATATATTTTGATGGCCTTAGTGATTTTCCGAGGGAAATGTTGCCAAGTCCAAACATATCTGTACGTCACCTCCTCATAGAGGGAATCTACAACCCAAACTTTCATGGTATTTTCTACGTAAAAAATGTAAATGTACTTTCCTCAAAACTAGAATCTTTGGTCATGACTGATGCTAGCCTTATCAGCCTTGGATGTAGCATTGTAAATAACTTTGGTAATCTATACTTACTTGACATATCAAATAACAAACTAAATGAAAATTCTGTATGTGGAAAAATACACTCTGCAAACCTTGAAAAACTCAACAAGCTAATTCTGCACAAAAATATTTTCACTTCCCTTGATACAGTTGGTGCCATGTTAAAAAACTTACTGTCTTTGACATCGTTGGACGTGTCTAAAAATAGGCTACGCAAGAATGGAGAGTCAGGATGTGAGTGGCCTTTGAGTTTGAAATTCCTTAATGTGTCTCGTAATTTCCTAAAAGAAAATGCATTTAACTGTCTACCCACATCACTGCACTCGCTGGATGTGAGCAACAATAAAATTCAGAATGTTGACTTTAAATTGATAAAGTTTGAAAAGCTCAAAGAGCTGTACTTGAGTAATAACAAGCTGAGCACCTTCCCAGTTGAGCTGCCCAAGGCTCTGCCCTGGCTGAAGGTGCTGACGATCGCTGGGAACACATTGTGGACAGTGGATCCCTCTGTCCTGCACGGTCTGGGTAATCTCACCTTGCTAGACATGAGGGGAAACCCATTCTATTGCACGTGCGACATCCGCCACTTTATCACCTTCTGTGAAAATTCCTCACCATTGCGCATTGAAGGATGGCCATCTGACTACCAATGCTCAAATCCAGAGGATGCAATTGGTAAACAGCTGTCCTCGCTCTCCTTCCCCACACTCTACTGTGACACAACACTGAAGATCGTGATAGCCTGTGTTACAACATTCGTGTGCACCGCTCTCCTGGTCTGGCTCTGCTGGTACCTAGATGCGCTGTGGTATCTGCGCATGACGTGGGCTTGGCTCCAAGCCAAGCGACGGAATTTCCTCTCAGATCCGGATGAAAATGCAGTCTACGATGCGTTTGTGTCGTACAGCCAGCACGACGCAACCTGGGTAATGGAGAAGCTCCTGCCTGAGCTAGAGTCGCACTCAGTACCACCGTTCCGACTCTGCGTGCACGAGCGGGACTTTGTCCCCGGCCGCGTCATCATGGACAACATCATTGACTGCATCGAGCAGAGCCGCAAGACTCTCTTTGTCATCTCGCGGAGCTTCGTGGAGAGCGAGTGGTGCCACTACGAGCTGTACTTTGCACAGCAGCGCCTCATGGAGAGCAGAGACGGTGCTCTGGTGCTCGTGCTGTTGGAGCCCATCCCGCGCGACTCGGTGCCCAGCCGCTTCTGCCGGCTGCGTCGCCTAATGGCGCGCAAGACCTACCTGGAGTGGCCTGTGGAGCAAAGCAAGCAGGCCCTCTTCTGGGCCAACCTACGAGCCACGCTCAGCTCTCAGAGAGAGCAGGAACCCAAACACCTTGAAATTGTTGTACAGTGAGTCCCCGCTTAATACGGCGGTTGCGTTCGTCAAAACTGCTGCGAAGATTCGCGTTAATTTGGAGTGATTTTCCCACAAGGAATAACGGTGAATGTCGGGGGTTCCGTTCCAGCCCACCGTGTTATTTTTGTTTTCATTTGACAGTACAGTACACTGTTTTCCATGTTTTTTTAAGGGTTGTGTTTACATAGTATTTCTATAAATACGCTATGTCTGACAATCATTGATTTAATATAACGTGAGAGATATGAAAAATATGAGAGATGACGCTGCACACAAAGATGCTGCCAAAACACAGTAACAGGACTACAGTACCACTCCTACAGTACTACAGCACCAGTGCTACCGTGCTAATACTATAGTACCAGTACTGCATTCTACAATGCATAATAAAGGTTTTTGGGTTAGATCGCGTCATTTATAAATGTATACCACACAACCTGGGTAATGGAGAAGATCCTGCCTGAGCCGGAGTCGCATTTAGTACCACCGCTACGACTTTGGGTGCACGAGCGGGACTTTGTCCCCAGACGCACCACAGTACTAGTGCTACAGTACTTCAGTGGTCGTACTACGGTACCAGCATTACAGTACTACAGTGCCAGTACTACTGTGCCACAGTAGTACAGTACCAGCACTTTGGTGCCAGTACTACACTGCTCGTGCTACAGCACCATTACTACAGTACTACAGTGCTAGTACTAGTGTCGAGGAGTAGTCGATGACATCACGTCACGCTCACCCACTGATGAGGCGGACTTTCCGGTACGATGACGTCACAGTCGGTGACGTCTTGCACAAGGAGTGGAGCGATGACATCATGTCTCCCTGGGGTACTTGAGCCGGAGCCCGTGACGTGGCGGGGTCGTCGCAGGAGCCCGGGAACGTGAACGGTGGAAGTCGGGACCCAGGGTAGGGGAAATCTAGCACGAGGCTAGGAGTTACTGCTTTACCAGGTTGGCCGATGTTGGTTTAGCCCTCGGCCGGCGCAGTGGGAAGAGCCTGGTCAGTCTGAGTGCTAGGAGCCCCAGTACCCTATCCCTGGGGATATTTATATTAGCCCTGCCGGTAACTCGCATAAGCCCCTAATAAACCCTTGGCGCAAGCCCCTAAGAAGATCTGCCTCCGAGTCGTCTTTGCACCTCAACACTAGGGTACCAGTACTACTATGCCGGTACCACAGTGCTAGTGCCACAGTAGTATAGTACCATGCACTGCGGTACCAGTACTACAGTACCAGTACTCCAGTGTTACAGTGCCGCAATGCCAATACTCCAGTACTACAGTGCCGGTACTACAGTACCAGCTCCCAACATCCCCGAACAACACTGCCATCACCCACGCCACTTTTAAAAGTTGTCCACCACGCGATAGACTCACGTTATAGAGAATCGTCCATCACGTGCTATACTCGTGTTATAGTGAGTAGTCCAACACGCGCTAGACTCGTGTTATAGCGGGCACGGTGCACATAAAGCTAAAAACTTATTCAAAGGAAAAACCACATTAAAACGAAAACGTATAGTGTGAACCCCACGCGTTAAATGGGGATTTACTGTAGTCTTATCATTTGCTTGATACTTGACTCAAAGAGCAAGATGTCATCTTGGCATAAATCACTGCCAGATACTGCCATCGTTGCACAGTGAAAGTGCATGCTGCAAGTTCTGCCTTAGGAGTATGTTGTATATGCCGGGTCTTGACATTTTTTAAAAATAACAATTATATGGAAATTGCATAAATAACCGAAATTATGCAAGTTATGTAATTATGCGCATACATTATGCAATTATGTAGGTGTTTCAATATTCAGTTATGCAAATGCATGCACTTATGCTAATGTATGTCGTTATAATTAGGCTTAGCTTCGTTGTCTAGGGTTGTATTATCAATCGGGATAATACAATGATTCTCGCTTTAACATTTACTGATTATGTCTTAGTGTGTTTATGTCAGGTCTCCAAATTCAAATCTCACCGCAGGATACAGTTCTTATAATTAAGATTATTATGCATGAACTTAGGAAGGCACCACTCAGACAGTTCTGTGTTAAGCAACTTTAATTTCTAAACAAAAACATACCATTCTAATATGCGAACTCTTATGCTTGGACAGTACTCCTGGAGATGTTCTCCTCATTGATCCGTACATTTAACCCTCAATGATTACGTTGTTAAACTTGGTAACAGAATAATCGATTAATTCCTCAGAGTAACGCAAGCATATACGGCGATAGTAAAGGTCCTTAAAAATGCATGCTACGATATTCATACGAATGGTAATAAAGAAACATATCCCGAAGGCAAAAGTATACGGCAATGAATTCATCGGTGATATTATGCATTTAACGAAATGGTGTGCGGCAGTGTGCCTGCTTCAGCAGATGCTTATCAATTGGCTAAGGCTTCAATAAACTCGCTGGCAAGATTCTGTGATCAAAAGAAAGATTTTAACACAATATTCTCCCTGTGAGCGTGTAGATTCGTAACGTAGGTTTCAAACGTTTAGTTTAAATCAATAAATTCATTGGTAATATTTATGCAATTAAAAAGAAAAAGAAAGACTAAAATACTTCTAAACGACCGTATCCACGTAACTCAATTGGCAGCAATGTTCTTCGTTATTAGCTAATAGTTGACGTACCCTTAACATTAGTCTTCTTATTATCATTCCGGGTATGTGTTTCATGTGTGTGAGGTGATTTGTCTCCTTGATCCTTATTATTAGTCTGTGTATGTTTTATGTGTGGATTGGTTTCCTTTATCAATTCTTTGCGTCAGGTAGATGACGGGCAATGCGTGGTAGTGTGTGAGTGTGGGCGTGTTATACGAACAGCTTCCTCGCTCATTCGCTTTGAGGCAGCAGCTGGAGCTGCTGCAGCTGCAGGCTCCTTCCACTGCTGGATAAGCTGCGTCGGTGTGTGTGTGGGTCGAACCCACGGCGCTCTCGGCGGCGCTCTCCTCTTGCTCACGGGCGGCTGGTCAGGCTCTTTCCCCTGCTGGATGAACTGAGTCGGCACAACGCTTGTCGCTTGTCCGCTGGCAGATGACACCCTTGCTCGGTGGTGCTCGGTGGCGCTGCTGCGTGCTCTCTCTACTGCTCTGTGCTCTCTGGCCTCCGTTACGAACACCATAGTCTATTTCTTTTCCACGTAAATTCTGAGTTCTGGATCCTTTCCTGACTTATTTAGCATAGAACACTTTCCTGCAGTACTATACTGCTTTCTTACACCATGTCTATGTCATCCACGAATCTCAGGTTATTTATTATTTCTCCTTGCATAGATATTCCTGTGCCATTGTCCTAAATGGCATCTATCACTCTTTCCCAGTATATGATGACGTTATATGCTGATCGTCGATCTCCTTGTCTCATACCTATTGTTGTTTAGAACCATCCTCCTTTTTCCTATCCAAACTTTACTGCCGACTTTGAACTTTCACCTATATCCTGGAGAATATGTTAGTCTTTTCCCTATTCCATATGATCTGAATGTTGCCCACGTTATATATTGCTTAGTCAAATTACATGTTACCTGGAAATATATGAAATAGTTGGATACCAGCCTATTCTTTCTCTTTGCTTTCTCTGCAATAAGCCTTAATAATAAGATGTTCTGTACTTATTCTTTTCTTTACTAAACGCTGAGTGTTCATCCACCAAATAATCCTCAGTCTGTGCTTGTAATAGATGTAATAGTACTAGCTTTAGTACTTTCCCTATGTAGCTCATGAGTGCGATGGTTCTGTATTTTTACAATCGGTGGGCTCTCCTTTCTTGGGTATCGTCACAATTATGAATTTTGTCCAATCCTCCAGTATTTTCTCTTCTCTGCATACTTGTTGGCATAACTCTTTCATTTATTTTATAAGTTCCATCCCTCCAGCTTTTCTAATGTCTCCACTTATGCCATCCACTCCAGGACTTTTGTTTTTTTTCAGATGTTTTATTGCCTTTTCTACTTCTAGATTTGAAGCTTTCGTGACTGCAAGGAATCATCTTCTTAGGTTTTTTCGGTAAAGTCACGTAGGTCAAAATTAATGAAAATAAAATAAAATAAAAAACAAAAATCACGACGTTTCGGAGGCAACACAAGTCTCCGTCATCAGGTGGGACCGTCACAGCCAGATTAGCTGCATCACTTGATGCAGCATCACTTGATGCAGCTAATCTGGCTGTGACGGTCCCACCTGATGACGGAGACTTGTGTTGCCTCCAAAACGTCGTGATTTTTGTTTTTTATTTTATTTTCATGAATTTTGACCTACGTGACTTTACCGAAAAAACCTAAGAAGATGATGCCTTTTCTACTTTTACATACATGATTTATCATTTACATCATCCCTTGGTGGTGGGAATATACTTTCTAGTTCATCCAGCAGCTGTTTAGTCTCTTGAGCCATATCCCTATACACATTGCTGTAATGCTGCTTGCCTTAGTTGCCACTTCCTATTTGTGCTCTTGACTAGTTTGTACACCCCCCTGGTCTTGTATTCTCCAACATAGTAGAAAATGTCACGACATTGCTTTTCCAGCCATTCTTGCATATCCTTTCTTGTCCTTACCTCATGGCATATAGTTTTGTACTTAGTTGCCATCTCATCCAATTGCTTTACCTTTTACCATATTTTTCTCTTTTCCTGTGCTAGTTCCAAAGTTTTCTAAGTTATCCCTTTTCTTTTCGATTCTACTACTAAGTGTACTGTTGCTTCTGCTGCCTACTCCACTATCTTATTCAGTGTTAACGTCTTGCTGCCTATATTAAGGTTTTCTATATTTCCCCCCCCCCCCCCTGATTCTACTCGATATTTCCTCTTCATATTTACTCATCTCATTATCAATTGGCTCTATGTTCCTCTTCCTCTCATATTGCGTTCTGGAAACACTTTTAGTTTGCATAGTGCCAAGCTATGGTCCAATGACATTTTGGCTCCTTGGAATCTTCTTTATAGTCAAACTGATATTTCCCAGCATCTGTCGATAATTACCAGATCTATCATATTTTTATATTTTCCCTCCATGTATATTTTCTGCAGTATTTTTATTTGAACTTAGTATTACATTTGGGCATGTCATGAAGCAAATTCTAGCAGTTTATCGCCTCCTTCGTTTCTTTATCCATATCCATACCTTAACATGATGCGTTCCTATCCGTCATTATCCTTCCCAATTTATGCGTTCCAGTCTTCCACAATTACCTTAATATATTTCCTAGGCAGTTCCTTTAACCTGCTTTCCAGAGTTTCATAGAACTTTTAAATACCATCTTCTGTGCTATCTGATGTTGGTACACATATTTGGATGACCGATATATTTAGGGGTTGTCCATTAATATCAGTACAATTACTCTTGGACAAACCGGTCTGTATCCCAATAATAATGCTTTGGCTTTTGCACTCAACAAGAACCCTACTCCTCTGGTATGTACTTTTTTTACTCTGACCAGGTCACTTCACCTCCATGTATCTCCCTCGTTCCTGTCCATCTTATTTCTGCCAGTCCTAGGCTGCTCTACCTTTACATTTCCTTTCATAGCAGCTCTCACTCTCCTGTTGCCCATAGTGTTCTCACATTCCGTGTCCCTACTGTGATCTCCTTTTTCGCCATTCTCTGCCTCTGTTGTTTCACAATTTGGCTGCATTGTTTCCTGATAGTGTCTGCTGCTGTTTTCCGGGAGCTACATTTTCGACCCAATCCCGGTTACTCAATTGGGAACGCGTACCTTATTGACCCAGGCGACGTCCAAGCTGGTGGTCAACATGTACATTGGATTTCTTTCGTCTTTTTTCTTCACGACCAAAGTACCATCACCCTTTCGTCTGACCCTCCTCCTTTTTCTTCAGACTTGGGACTGGGTCAGATATCAACTGAACGAACATAAGAAAAAGTATTTGTAATTGTCTTCCTGGCGCAGTGGCAACCAACGGAGAGATTCCTAGATGGGTTCCACTGATGCTCGACTGGGAAAATGCATCACGACCCTAGCCCAGATGTTCTGGACCACGTGATGTTAGTCTAGGTTCTTGCCAGAGCGCCGCACTGCATTTGAGCATTTGCATGGTCTCTGGCGTGATGAGAAACAGTGTGTGTTGGTAGCTGTGAGCCACTTACAGTACTACTGAGCCACCTGGCCGGATGCATAGCCTATTCGTGGAAAACTATTATCGTTGTGCAACTACATAATGGGACATCCTTTGCCAGTACCAACATATGAGAATAGGTTTTCCCCTTTTTTCTGGCAACAAAACAGGTGTTAAGATGTTAAAACACCAAACTGAAACCTTTTACAAGGAATCAGAAAAAATGGGAAAAACCTATTCTCATATTATTGTTGTATGAAATACATTTCTCTTCCTGCATGACAAAGTTGGTATATCGATATTTGCTTATACTGCCAGCCCTGGTGCTAAGAGCATTATGTGTCACCTAGGTTCCATATTCTGGACATCATTCTTTCCATGTGCAGCCACATGCGTGATCTGGAGACAAAGAAAATCGTCACCATGCATAACTTCCCGGTTGTAACTCTGTGTCGTCAGTGTTGGCCAGGAGGGTGGGGGAGCGCAATGGAAATGAGCGTGGCTCTGCTGGTGACATTCGTCCTGATGGCAGGACCTGCGTGGAGCCATGGGGATTCCATCTTCAGCAGCTGCCAGATAAGAGGAGACAAAGCCAACTGCTCACGCCTGGGCCTGCAATCTGTGCCTGAAGACCTCCCAGTCACCATAGCCTCTTTGGACATGTCCTACAACCAGATCTCTAGCATTCAGAGAGAGCACCTGTCAGCACTTTCACAGCTAAAATCTCTCAATGTGTCCTTCAACCAAATATTAAGCATTGACCCCTTGGCTTTCTCAAATAACTCTGCTTTAGAAAACATTGACTTGAGTAATAACAGATTACCAGGGGCATGGGATGACTCATTTGCTCTTCTCAAGTCTGTAAGGTCTCTGGACGTCAGTAACAACTCTTACATTTATTTATATATTCCAGGTTCCTTCACAATTCTCAAGACTCTGCATCATCTGAAGGTTGGGGGCCTGAATGTCACTGAAATTCACCAAAGTATCAGCGAGACAATGGAACTGGAACATCTCTCCATTGTGACTGGAGACCTGACCATCTACACTCCAGGATCCCTCTCAGCATTCTGCAGTCTACAGAGTGTGACTCTGGCCTTAACCATGCACACAAACATTTCACTGCTCACTGGTATGATCTGTGATGTCTCCGGTAACAGTGTGGAGTTGCAATTGGAGTTCCTTGATTTTACTAATTACTCTGGCGACATAAACCCTTTTGAATGTGTTTCTAAGCAACACAGCATTCTAGAAATATTCAATGTATCACATTTGCAAGTAACAATCCCGACCATTGTCTTTCTTTTCACAAGCATCATTAGTTCTAGTAAACTGGTTGCAGTGAACATGCGGCACATATATTTTGATGGCCTTAGTGATTTTCCGAGGGAAATGTTGCCAAGTCCAAACATATCTGTACGTCACCTCCTCATAGAGGGAATCTACAACCCAAACTTTCATGGTATTTTCTACGTAAAAAATGTAAATGTACTTTCCTCAAAACTAGAATCTTTGGTCATGACTGATGCTAGCCTTATCAGCCTTGGATGTAGCATTGTAAATAACTTTGGTAATCTATACTTACTTGACATATCAAATAACAAACTAAATGAAAATTCTGTATGTGGAAAAATACACTCTGCAAACCTTGAAAAACTCAACAAGCTAATTCTGCACAAAAATATTTTCACTTCCCTTGATACAGTTGGTGCCATGTTAAAAAACTTACTGTCTTTGACATCGTTGGACGTGTCTAAAAATAGGCTACGCAAGAATGGAGAGTCAGGATGTGAGTGGCCTTTGAGTTTGAAATTCCTTAATGTGTCTCGTAATTTCCTAAAAGAAAATGCATTTAACTGTCTACCCACATCACTGCACTCGCTGGATGTGAGCAACAATAAAATTCAGAATGTTGACTTTAAATTGATAAAGTTTGAAAAGCTCAAAGAGCTGTACTTGAGTAATAACAAGCTGAGCACCTTCCCAGTTGAGCTGCCCAAGGCTCTGCCCTGGCTGAAGGTGCTGACGATCGCTGGGAACACATTGTGGACAGTGGATCCCTCTGTCCTGCACGGTCTGGGTAATCTCACCTTGCTAGACATGAGGGGAAACCCATTCTATTGCACGTGCGACATCCGCCACTTTATCACCTTCTGTGAAAATTCCTCACCATTGCGCATTGAAGGATGGCCATCTGACTACCAATGCTCAAATCCAGAGGATGCAATTGGTAAACAGCTGTCCTCGCTCTCCTTCCCCACACTCTACTGTGACACAACACTGAAGATCGTGATAGCCTGTGTTACAACATTCGTGTGCACCGCTCTCCTGGTCTGGCTCTGCTGGTACCTAGATGCGCTGTGGTATCTGCGCATGACGTGGGCTTGGCTCCAAGCCAAGCGACGGAATTTCCTCTCAGATCCGGATGAAAATGCAGTCTACGATGCGTTTGTGTCGTACAGCCAGCACGACGCAACCTGGGTAATGGAGAAGCTCCTGCCTGAGCTAGAGTCGCACTCAGTACCACCGTTCCGACTCTGCGTGCACGAGCGGGACTTTGTCCCCGGCCGCGTCATCATGGACAACATCATTGACTGCATCGAGCAGAGCCGCAAGACTCTCTTTGTCATCTCGCGGAGCTTCGTGGAGAGCGAGTGGTGCCACTACGAGCTGTACTTTGCACAGCAGCGCCTCATGGAGAGCAGAGACGGTGCTCTGGTGCTCGTGCTGTTGGAGCCCATCCCGCGCGACTCGGTGCCCAGCCGCTTCTGCCGGCTGCGTCGCCTAATGGCGCGCAAGACCTACCTGGAGTGGCCTGTGGAGCAAAGCAAGCAGGCCCTCTTCTGGGCCAACCTACGAGCCACGCTCAGCTCTCAGAGAGAGCAGGAACCCAAACACCTTGAAATTGTTGTACAGTGAGTCCCCGCTTAATACGGCGGTTGCGTTCGTCAAAACTGCTGCGAAGATTCGCGTTAATTTGGAGTGATTTTCCCACAAGGAATAACGGTGAATGTCGGGGGTTCCGTTCCAGCCCACCGTGTTATTTTTGTTTTCATTTGACAGTACAGTACACTGTTTTCCATGTTTTTTTAAGGGTTGTGTTTACATAGTATTTCTATAAATACGCTATGTCTGACAATCATTGATTTAATATAACGTGAGAGATATGAAAAATATGAGAGATGACGCTGCACACAAAGATGCTGCCAAAACACAGTAACAGGACTACAGTACCACTCCTACAGTACTACAGCACCAGTGCTACCGTGCTAATACTATAGTACCAGTACTGCATTCTACAATGCATAATAAAGGTTTTTGGGTTAGATCGCGTCATTTATAAATGTATACCACACAACCTGGGTAATGGAGAAGATCCTGCCTGAGCCGGAGTCGCATTTAGTACCACCGCTACGACTTTGGGTGCACGAGCGGGACTTTGTCCCCAGACGCACCACAGTACTAGTGCTACAGTACTTCAGTGGTCGTACTACGGTACCAGCATTACAGTACTACAGTGCCAGTACTACTGTGCCACAGTAGTACAGTACCAGCACTTTGGTGCCAGTACTACACTGCTCGTGCTACAGCACCATTACTACAGTACTACAGTGCTAGTACTAGTGTCGAGGAGTAGTCGATGACATCACGTCACGCTCACCCACTGATGAGGCGGACTTTCCGGTACGATGACGTCACAGTCGGTGACGTCTTGCACAAGGAGTGGAGCGATGACATCATGTCTCCCTGGGGTACTTGAGCCGGAGCCCGTGACGTGGCGGGGTCGTCGCAGGAGCCCGGGAACGTGAACGGTGGAAGTCGGGACCCAGGGTAGGGGAAATCTAGCACGAGGCTAGGAGTTACTGCTTTACCAGGTTGGCCGATGTTGGTTTAGCCCTCGGCCGGCGCAGTGGGAAGAGCCTGGTCAGTCTGAGTGCTAGGAGCCCCAGTACCCTATCCCTGGGGATATTTATATTAGCCCTGCCGGTAACTCGCATAAGCCCCTAATAAACCCTTGGCGCAAGCCCCTAAGAAGATCTGCCTCCGAGTCGTCTTTGCACCTCAACACTAGGGTACCAGTACTACTATGCCGGTACCACAGTGCTAGTGCCACAGTAGTATAGTACCATGCACTGCGGTACCAGTACTACAGTACCAGTACTCCAGTGTTACAGTGCCGCAATGCCAATACTCCAGTACTACAGTGCCGGTACTACAGTACCAGCTCCCAACATCCCCGAACAACACTGCCATCACCCACGCCACTTTTAAAAGTTGTCCACCACGCGATAGACTCACGTTATAGAGAATCGTCCATCACGTGCTATACTCGTGTTATAGTGAGTAGTCCAACACGCGCTAGACTCGTGTTATAGCGGGCACGGTGCACATAAAGCTAAAAACTTATTCAAAGGAAAAACCACATTAAAACGAAAACGTATAGTGTGAACCCCACGCGTTAAATGGGGATTTACTGTAGTCTTATCATTTGCTTGATACTTGACTCAAAGAGCAAGATGTCATCTTGGCATAAATCACTGCCAGATACTGCCATCGTTGCACAGTGAAAGTGCATGCTGCAAGTTCTGCCTTAGGAGTATGTTGTATATGCCGGGTCTTGACATTTTTTAAAAATAACAATTATATGGAAATTGCATAAATAACCGAAATTATGCAAGTTATGTAATTATGCGCATACATTATGCAATTATGTAGGTGTTTCAATATTCAGTTATGCAAATGCATGCACTTATGCTAATGTATGTCGTTATAATTAGGCTTAGCTTCGTTGTCTAGGGTTGTATTATCAATCGGGATAATACAATGATTCTCGCTTTAACATTTACTGATTATGTCTTAGTGTGTTTATGTCAGGTCTCCAAATTCAAATCTCACCGCAGGATACAGTTCTTATAATTAAGATTATTATGCATGAACTTAGGAAGGCACCACTCAGACAGTTCTGTGTTAAGCAACTTTAATTTCTAAACAAAAACATACCATTCTAATATGCGAACTCTTATGCTTGGACAGTACTCCTGGAGATGTTCTCCTCATTGATCCGTACATTTAACCCTCAATGATTACGTTGTTAAACTTGGTAACAGAATAATCGATTAATTCCTCAGAGTAACGCAAGCATATACGGCGATAGTAAAGGTCCTTAAAAATGCATGCTACGATATTCATACGAATGGTAATAAAGAAACATATCCCGAAGGCAAAAGTATACGGCAATGAATTCATCGGTGATATTATGCATTTAACGAAATGGTGTGCGGCAGTGTGCCTGCTTCAGCAGATGCTTATCAATTGGCTAAGGCTTCAATAAACTCGCTGGCAAGATTCTGTGATCAAAAGAAAGATTTTAACACAATATTCTCCCTGTGAGCGTGTAGATTCGTAACGTAGGTTTCAAACGTTTAGTTTAAATCAATAAATTCATTGGTAATATTTATGCAATTAAAAAGAAAAAGAAAGACTAAAATACTTCTAAACGACCGTATCCACGTAACTCAATTGGCAGCAATGTTCTTCGTTATTAGCTAATAGTTGACGTACCCTTAACATTAGTCTTCTTATTATCATTCCGGGTATGTGTTTCATGTGTGTGAGGTGATTTGTCTCCTTGATCCTTATTATTAGTCTGTGTATGTTTTATGTGTGGATTGGTTTCCTTTATCAATTCTTTGCGTCAGGTAGATGCCGGGCAATGCGTGGTAGTGTGTGAGTGTGGGCGTGTTATACGAACAGCTTCCTCGCTCATTCGCTTTGAGGCAGCAGCTGGAGCTGCTGCAGCTGCAGGCTCCTTCCACTGCTGGATAAGCTGCGTCGGTGTGTGTGTGGGTCGAACCCACGGCGCTCTCGGCGGCGCTCTCCTCTTGCTCACGGGCGGCTGGTCAGGCTCTTTCCCCTGCTGGATGAACTGAGTCGGCACAACGCTTGTCGCTTGTCCGCTGGCAGATGACACCCTTGCTCGGTGGTGCTCGGTGGCGCTGCTGCGTGCTCTCTCTACTGCTCTGTGCTCTCTGGCGGTGCACGATTGCGCGTGCAGCTGGTTCTCTGCGATGCTGGCTTGGATGATGCTTGGCGCTTTCCGCCCTTTCTCGAGGTTGATTGCTTGTCGTTGCTCTCCTTCATCGTGCAGCTGCTGGGTGGGAGCTGGTACTCAGTGTAGAATGACTTTGAGCGATACTTCTTCTGTCAGCGCTGAACCCGGACTCGGTGACCTGTCGCTACTCGGCAAGCCTCGCCATCCTTGGTTGAGCTCACCCCGGAGCTTGCCGCTTGTAGAACTCTTATGTGTTGTGTAGTATTCTTTGGTTCTTTCGGTAAAGTCACGTATAAAGATAAAATAATAAATTAAATTAAATGCTAGCATACTCAAACTTGATTTGGAGCTTTCGTGACGTGACTTTACCGAAAGAACCAAAGAATAATTCCTGCAGTCACGAAAGCTCCAAATCAAGTGTTGTGTAGTCTTCTGTAGCTGGTGGTGGTCTTCTGTCGCTGGCTGGAGTCTCATGGCTTCTGCTGATGCAGCTCGTTGACGATGTGCCAGTCACGGGGGCAGGTTCCTGGAACCTGCTGATCGCAGCCCTGCTAGCTTGTCGGAGCTGGCACTCACTCTCAAAACTTGTAAATTGTATTCGCATACCTCTTAAACAAATCGTGATAGCTTAGTACTGTAATAATGTTCCAGGAGACTGGACGCCGGGGTTTGGAGGCACACGTATTTATTCCGTGTTGGGTACAGCACAACACTGGACATACATCACTGGAGGGGTTATCGGCCCCCTCACCCGTCTAACTGGGAATACACCCTCTAGCTATGCCTAGCCTACCCCTTGGTCCTCCACTAACGGGCTAGGGGAGGCTAGCTAGCCGACACTGGTAAGTCGGCTCACGGTACCCGGAGTCCCAGACCAGCTCTTACAAGAGCACCGGCTCTGGCTCTCGGGACCACGCCGCTGGCTCGATCCTGTTCGGCCCTGATAAGGGCGGCGATCCAGGGGAGTCCAGGGCTCTATCTAGACGACCTTCTGTCTTCACTGGTTAGCTTCCACCTCTCCTCCCGAGCCCTCCGGCTCATCCCCTTTTATACCAAAACCACCGCTGGGGGGTGGGGCCCCGGGGGATCCCAGCTCCGAGTCAGCCCCCCAGGCTGCCCGATGCGGACGTCGCTGGGAGCACCTTCCCGTGCACCAACATAGCCACGCCCACTGTGTTTTTTTCCCATCTGATCCCATTCTATAACAGCCCCTCCGTAACATCACCCCCCCCCTGTACAGCTCGCAGCCGTCCCGGCTGCAACAAACAACAATAAAAGTGTATTTACCCCTTGAACCCGCGTGTGCCTCACAATTTTTTTCAACAATAACAACAACAAGAACACCAACAAGAACCACAACAGCAAGAAGAGAAATAACCTGACGCACCCCCCCCCCTAATAAATACGAATTCCGTAAGTGCACGCTATATTCAATCTGCAGGAAACCACACCACACACACAACACACAATGAACCCACCATATATACAATCCAATTTGCAGGAAAACACACCACACACACAACACACAGTGAACACAACATATGTACAATCCTCCGGGCATCACAAAAGTCTGCGCATTTTCGCGCGCGTTCTTGCAGCAGGCCCGTCACACGGGGCAACCCGGGATGGCGGACTGTTGGGTGGCAACCGTCCGTGTTTGAGTGAATCACTTTCCGTTGCCGCGTGACCCTCGGCATCCCCAGGAGGGGTTGTCGGGCGTGAGCCCGTCACTCCCGGTGCACCTGGGGGCGGGACAGCCGGCAGCACGTTAGGTGAGAGCAGCGGAGACGGACCCTGTGAGTCGGCGGACCCCCCACATGTCTGGCCACGCGTGTGTGAAGTGGGAACTCAGGCCGCAACGAACGGTTTCAATCTGGAGGGGTGCACAAACCACCGCCGCTTCCCCCATTTGATGCGTACACACTGAGGCCGCAAAACCTGAACCACCTCCACAGGGCCCCGCCACGGCCGCACCAGTTTAGAGGAGGTTGCAAGTGGTACCTGTGGACAGTGTAACCATGCCTTGTCACCCGGTTTCCACTGCAGCACGTGCGCCCGACCCAGCCTGAGCCTCTCGTTAGCCTTCTGGCGGAGGTCGGAATTTTGCATAGCAGCCTCCCGTGCCTCTGTTAATTTAGCAATATTGAATTTAACATGGTCGGCCAATTTAGTTTTACCCCGCGGCGCGGAGATCTGCAGCTGGGTCTGAACAGGCGGGTCAGGTTCGCGGCCGTACATCAAGAAGAAGGGGGAAAATCCCGTAGCCGCATGGGGAGCCATTCTATATGCTGCCAAGACCCCTTGAATTTGAAGGTCCCAATCGGTCTGTGAGTCCGAGACCTGTTGGGACAGCATTGACGTGATGGTTCGATGCAGACGCTCCACCATCCCGTCAGTTTGCGGATGATATGGGGAGGTACGAATTTTTTTCGTGCCCAGGAGCTCACAGACCTGTTGGAGAAGTTTACCAAAAAATGTTTTTCCCTGGTCGGTCAGCAGCCGCTCCGGAGCACCTTTGTCCAGGACGTATCCCTGGATAAAGGCCTCCGTGATGGCTGCTGCCGACTGGTTGGCAAGGGGCCAGGCCATAGGCCAGCGCGTAAAATATTCCACCCCGGTCAACAGGTATCTGTTGCCCCTGGGGGTAGCGGGAAATGGGCCCAGGATATCAAGCGCGACAAGCTCGTTGACCCTGGCAACTTTGATGGATTGCAAAGGCGGGTTAGACTCCCGTGCTGGTGGTTTACGTTGCGCACACCGAGGACATGACCCCAACAGATCCCCGACATCCCTTGTCATGCCCGGCCAAACAAAAGCTAGCTGGAGCATGGCGAGGGTCTTTTGAGTCCCCAGGTGGAGGAGGCGCTCATGAGCGGCTCACACCACCTTACCCCGCAAACCAGAAGGGACCACCAGCCGGTGTCGATGGGATCTCCCGTCCCAATGCATTAACAGACCCTGGACCATTTCCCATGAGTCGACATCACCCCTCCCCCACCCAGCACTTCCGACGCGACGACGCAACGCGAGGAGGGAGGTATCCTCCATCTGGAGGCGCCCCCATTCAGCAACAGGCAACCCCAACAGGGAATCTTTTCCCTGTTGCGCAATCAAATCCGTCATCGACGTTGCGTCAGCGGCGGCCGCCAGCACCGGAACGGATATCTCACTCGGAGGCCTGCAACGTCCCGACCCCAGGAGGCATGCGCATTCGGAGGTGGTTGGCATCCGTGACAGAGCGTCCGCATTGGTGTGGCGAACGCCCTTACGGTACGTAGTTTCGAAATCGAAGTGCTGGAGAATCTCCAACCATCGAGACAATAGTCCCGATGGTTGTTGAACTCGCAGGGCATACTGTAGTGCCGCATGATCTGTGCGGACGGTGAAATGCCGACCGTACAGATATGGGCGATACTGTTGGATGAAGTTAACAATTGCCAACAGTTCCCGACGGGTGACACAATATCTTTGCTCCGCTGGAGACAACACCCGACTACCGTACGCGACTACCCGTTCCACGCCGCCAACCACCTGCGAAAGCACGCCCCCAATACCCGTGTTGCTCGCGTCCGTGTCGAGCAAAAAGGGTTTTGAAAAATCAGGGTAACCCAAGGGAGGAGCGTTTACCAGCGCATCCCGGAGGGATCTGAAGGCAGCCTCCTCCTCCTGTCCCCAGTGGAACCGGACCCCCTTCGATGTCAAAGCGTGTAGGGGCTTTGCAATCGTTGCAAAATCCGCAACAAACCGTCGGTAATACGACGCGAATCCAACGAAACTCCTGACCTCTCCCACAGAGGTGGGAGTCGGCCAGGAGCTGACACACTGCGTTTTGGCGGGATCGGTGGCAATACCTCAGCGTCCGACGATATGTCCCAAATAACGCACGGATTCGCGTAACAAATGACATTTTTGGGGTTTAAATTTCAAATTAGCAGCCCGCATTTTGAGGAAAACCGCCCGCAACCTCTGTAGATGTTCGTCGAACGTTTTGCTAAAGACGATAACGTCATCCAAATAAATCAAGCACGAGTCCCATTGTAACCCAGCCAAAACCAATTCCATCAATCGCTGGAAAGTTGCTGGCGCTGAGTGGAGTCCCATCGGCAACCGGTTGAATTGGAACAGGCCGTGCAGTGTACGGAATGCAGTTTTGGGTTTCGAATCATCGTCCAGAGGAAGCTGCCAGAATCCCGAAAGCAAATCCAATGTGGAGAAGAATCGCGCCCCCGCCAAGGCGTCAAGCGATTCATCTATCCGTGGGAGCGGGAAATTTTGTTGAGGCGACGAAAATCGACGCAAAACCGCAACGAGCCGTCATGTTTTTTAACTAAGACAATCGGCGCTCCCCAAGGGCTGGTAGAAGGAGAAATGATGTCGGCGGCTAACATGTCATCAACGGCCGATTTGACATGGTCCTTTTAGGCGGGACTTAACCGAAAAGAATTCTGGCGTATTGGCGCGCTGTCACCCGTATCAATATGGTGACGCAGCAGATGAGTACAGCCCAGATCGTATTTGTTCCGACTGAAAACGTCGGAAAATTCACGCAGCAGTGTTTTAAGCTTTTGACGCTCTAAGTCCGACAGGTCCGTCGATCCCGCACAAAGCGCCTCGAGCCACCCCTCATCACTGTCCGTATGTGGTCACGGCAGAGGGGCAGCGCTCACGTGATTTACGACGGGTTCCTCACAGGGCACCGGCGTTGCGTGAGCAAGCACGGTCCCCTGTGGAAGCACCACCGTCCGCGACCCCACATTGAGGACCGCGATGAAAGGGTCCCCGTCCCCCTTAACGATGGTCTGGGCCGGAATTAAATGAGGTCCGCTAACCCCGACCCTAGACGGGCCCAGCAGAACCCCCTGGTCCCCAATCCCTTTAGCGAAAGGCCGACGTAGTTTAAGAGGCACCAGCATCTGGGCCCCCGGCGGTACGCGTACCGTTCTGTCAACGAGCGCCGGTACCGTCGCGAACGCCGTCCGACCCGCAGAGGGAGACGGCAGAAATGCCATACGTCGGCCCGACGGGAGCTCAATACAGCCCTGGTCGATTAAGATACGGATCGGCATTTTGCCCAGGAAGTCCGTCCCCAGCAGGCACGGAACCGCCAGCGAGGAGGAGACAAAAATTGGGCCAGATAATTTGATATCTCCGATACAAATTTGCGCTCGTTTTTGTCCAATGATGCCCAGTGAGCCCCCGTTAGCAGCATAGAACGGTACATCAACGGGCAGCAAAGGACGGCTCTGAACAGGAAGAATGTTGTAAATCAATTCCGAAATAATGGTCGCCGATGCTCCCATATCGACCAGGATGCGCACCTCAACCCCATCAATGTGCCCCACAATGGCTGACGACCCCGACGACGCGGCCACAACGCGATGGGCCAACACGGACCACTGGCTGGGTTGGATATTAGTCCCCACAGTGGTACGTGTTGGCGCGACGGTGTGCAATTTTGGCCCCCCGTTCGTTGCGGTGCGTGAGTGTGTGACGGGTGTGTGTGTGGGCCAAACATGAGGAGTGCCGCGACTCGCCGGGTTATGTTGTTGGAGCTTGGGAGGAGGCGCGGCGTCCTGTTGAGGCGTCGCCCCGCGCTGCCGAGGAGAGCGGCATCCCGAGGCGACATGACCCCGGAGGCCGCAATTGTAGCAGCGCGGGAGCGCTGCCGATGACGTTGGCTGGTCGAGGCGGCCCGGTCCGTCCCGAGCCGGCCGTACTCCCGCTCTCCACTCCAGCTGATGGTCGACGGCACAAATTTCCTCCGCCGGGAGGGTTACTGCAGCCACAGCACGACCGGTCGCCGCCTTACTGGCCTTTCGTCGCTGCGAGAGTAAGTTGGCGTGGAGGTGTCGTGCGGCCCGGAGGGAGGACATCTCAGCGTCGTCCTGCGCCACGACGACGATGTCCAATTGGTCAGCCAGCAAGAGGATCTTCTCTGTCACCATGGCGTCCACTCCTTCGTCATCCATTCGCGGGAAAGCCGTTCTTGCCAGTGCCAAGAGAGCCATGCGATACGCCAGGGGCGACTCCTTGGCACCCCGCTGACAATCGTAGAATAGCTGCCTGCAGTCAGACGGTGGTCCGTAGACTGCAGCCAGCAGCTGAAGCGCCATCTGCAGCGTGGTGCGCTTGGCTTTCGGCGCCGAGGTGAGAGTGGCGAGGGCATCGCTGTCGAGCAGCGCCGGCAGCGCGCGGAGAGCCTCGGCATCGGTCCACTGCGCCATCTCCTGGTGTGCGAGGAAGCGCCGCTGAAAGCCGCCCCAGTCACCATCCTCGCCCACAAACTCCTTGAGGGGAGGTAGACGTTGGTGCAACGCAGCGGCCGCAGTGGAAGTTCGCTCCCCGTCGCTCTCGTCACTCGGCTCGGCTTCGGCGCGAACGACGAGTGGCATTGCCGGTCGCACCACTGGTGACGCGCTGGCCGCTGTTGATGACGTAGCAGCCACTGTACGCTCGCCGTCGGACACGAGGCTCAGCCCGGCCACGCCCTCAGCAGCTGCTGCGGCGATGGCGGGAGATTCAAAATCCGGCTCCGTCGAAATGGCGGGAACCCGTGCTGCTCGTCGGCTGTCGTCGCTCCGTGGCAGTCCACCAGCCCCCAGCCGCGTAATTTGTTCAAGCGTGGTGGCAGCAGCGTAAAGCAGCTCCGCCAGTCTCGCGTGAGCCTGCCGCAGTCCATCTGCTGACGGCTCCCCTCCATCCAGATGCTGCGGTGTGGATGGATCCGGCCCCGTCTGCTCGGCGTCTCGGGCTCAACTTCTGCAGCGGTGTCCTCCGCCCCCGGTACCCTGGCACGAGCTGTCCGTCGCGTGTCCATGTTCGTGGTCGATCACTTCTAACACCAGATGTAATAATGTTCCAGGAGACTGGACGCCGGGGTTTGGAGGCACACGTATTTATTCCGTGTTGGGTACAGCACAACACTGGACATACATCACTGGAGGGGGTATCGGCCCCCTCACCCGTCTAACTGGGAATACACCCTCTAGCTATGCCTAGCCTACCCCTTGGTCCTCCACTAACGGGCTAGGGGAGGCTAGCTAGCCGACACTGGTAAGTCGGCTCACGGTCCCCGGAGTCCCAGACCAGCTCTTACAAGAGCACCGGCTCTGGCTCTCGGGACCACGCCGCTGGCTCGATCCTGTTCGGCCCTGATAAGGGCGGCGATCCAGGGGAGTCCAGGGCTCTATCTAGACGACCTTCTGTCTTCACTGGTTAGCTTCCACCTCTCCTCCCGAGCCCTCCGGCTCATCCCCTTTTATACCAAAACCCCCGCTGGGGGGTGGGGCCCCGGGGGATCCTAGCTCCGAGTCAGCCCCCCAGGCTGCCCGATACGGACGTCGCTGGGAGCACCTTCCCGTGCACCGACATAGCCACGCCCACTGTGTTTCTTTCCCATCTGATCCCGTTCTATAACAGCCCCTCCGTAACACCCCTACAGTACAATACAACTTATCGCAATCCTCGATTCTGCAAGCGACTCAAAACATCAGGATGAATGTAGAATAAAACTTTCAGCGATACTCTGTCGGTTCATGCCGAACTCAGCTCTTAACAACACATTGTCCCTTCTCTCTGCGAGACACGACACCCATGGTTGATCTCAAGGCCATGCCCCGGAGCCTGCCCCTTTGCAATACTCTCTGTCGCTTGTCGTAGTAGCAATGTATGGGTCGTGTCTCTGTTGTGAGTGCCATTCCCCTGCTCCTCCCTCTTCCTTTTGATTGTATTGCTACCACATGCTTCTGGAAGACAAAGGCGGCTGGGAGGCTTTCTCTATGGAATACATTTTATTTTTGTCACGCGTGATTGACCTATTTCGCCTTTTTTATTCTTCTGGATGACCCTTGGTTTAATACTTCATAATTATTAGTTAGTTTATATTTATCCAAGATTTGTGATTTATCATTGTTATTACCATGTATATTCCTAGGGTTTTATTAACATTCGTTCCCCGTCTGTATCCAGGGATTTGTGCTGTTTATCCTCGAGTTATTATTATTGATATCCCGAGGTTGGAGATGTAACTACGTTTTGGCTTAAAAGATCCCTAACTGCCAGAATTCATTCTTTGGTGCTTTGGTAAGGTCGCGTAGATAGAAGAAATATAATTAAAAAAAGGGTGAATAACATTAGTATTTAAATAATAAATGAGAAATAATAACCCACTAATGTAGATTGTAGCCAGGTTTTTAATCGGAGTGTGTGGGTCTATGATGTTCACTTATTCTTGTCGCTACATTTTTTTACTTTTACCGTTGTTAGAACAAAAATAGTTAACCAAAAAAAACGTTGTCTGTTTCGTCATCCCTCGTCCGGGGAGATTTGTGTCCCCCGCTGTTTGAGTACGTGTGTGTTTGTTCTGCTTTATTGGGGTGATATGTTGTTTCCTCAAGGCCTGGCTCCTTCCTTCGCGGTCGGGTGTGAAAGGCATCTGCTCGTGGGGGGGGGGGGTATGCCTCTCATCACACTATATCCATTCCCTAACGAAAGATATCATGGAATTTTAAATTTCGATTTAAAGCTTTCGTGACAGCAGGGATTCATATTCTTGGTTCTATCAGTAAAGTCACGTAGAAGGGAAATTATAAAATAATAATAATAAATAATTCTTATATCAGGTGACGAACAGAGATGTCGGAAAGACAGCGTCCTTTGCGTCACCTGAGGACGGCTGCTTGCGTTGTGGCCGAAACGTCGTGAGAATTTTACCACGTTTTATTTTTATTATTTTATTATTTCCCTTCTACGTGACTTTACCGAAATAATCTTTGGCTTTCACTTTGAAGCAAACGGCATGTATTTTATGATTAATATACTCGCACAAATCAAGAGGGCAGCTACGGGAATCCAACCTTGAACCTCTTCTACGTGCAGTGAATCTGTTACGCCTGGGCCATATCACTGTGTAAAGAGTCGGACGATGAACTGCGAGAAGCCACTTTTTATTAACAAAACAATCAAGTTCCGTGCTTCGTGCTTGATCTTGAAGCTGTACTTTCCCTCGAACCTCCCCTCCCCTTGTGCTCTGCCCTTTTATATCTTTGCAGTCCCCTTTCTAGAATGTTCCCTCACTGTATTTCCCTTCGCCAATCCCTCTCCTTCCCCTCTAACGGATCCCAACCATCGCCTCTGGATTACACTCTACAGTATTTTCATTCAAACCTTTTCCTTCAATCATTTCAAAAGCCTGCCTCTCAAACAATCCCTGTGGAGGCCTCTTTCCGCCAATCGGAGACCTTGGTCTATCATTGAATAACCGTTAAGCTGCACATTGGCTTGGGGTTATTTTCGGTCATTACAACTGCATCATCAATATATCCAGTGTCACTTATCCCACAAATTTGGATGTTGTACCAATCCAGTTCACCAACAAGCATCGCCAGCTTTCACCTAGCTTTATCTGTGATGAACGCTGCACTTCCCGTCGTTTTCATGCAGGGAACGCGTAGGTTTGAACGACGGAGGCGCACGGACAGACGTTCGATTACGTTGGAATCG
The DNA here is from genome assembly GCF_964198595.1 of Lampetra fluviatilis. Taxonomy (NCBI): domain Eukaryota; kingdom Metazoa; phylum Chordata; class Hyperoartia; order Petromyzontiformes; family Petromyzontidae; genus Lampetra; species Lampetra fluviatilis. The sequence goes on along the minus strand of NC_136276.1, from coordinate 23,389,567 downwards.
ATCTGCAGAATGAGGCGATTCTGTGTTGATTCCCAGAATCGATTCCCAGAATCGACTTGGCCCCCACCGACACGATTTTGCCATTTGTTTGGCGACAATTTCTCATTCTCCCCGCATACGCTAACACAATCAACAAGTCGCAAGAACAGACGTTCGATAACGTTGGTAAGCGCACACCTTTATCTGTCTATGATGAACATGATGGACGCTTGAGAGAGAACGAGGCGATTCGGTATTGATTCCCAGAATCGATTCCCAGATTCAACTTGGCCCCCACCGACACGACTTTGGCATTTGTTTTGCGACCACGACAATTTCCCATTCTCCCCGCATACACTATAAAATCAACAAGTCGCAGGGACAGACGTTCGATTACGCTGGTAATCACACTACTTCATCTATCTTTGTATGATGCATATGATGAAGATGAACGCTTGCGAGAGAGAGAGAAGAGCGAGGAGAGGCCAAGGAGAGGCGGCCCACTCTTCTCTCTCTATTTGCCTTCATAATGTTCCTTAAATATTTTTTCACTTCCAGTAACAAATTATGGACGAGGACGAAGATTCCCTCGCAAAAAAGCGTCGAAAAGCTAACGAACAAAAGCAAAGATGGTTGGCCAAGCAAATTCAGGAGTCGCTCGAGAAAATTCGTGCAGCACATTGTCAATCTCAACAATGTTACATCAATCGACAAATTGCTGAGCAATTCCAGTCGCAGCGTGAAGCAGATGCCACAGCCCATCCACTTCGAATCGCGGCTGAAACTCATGAACAATCGCAGTCGCGGCATGCGGCGGTCATTCAGAGTCAGCGCTTAGTTACTGAGTATCAGAGACAAGCGTTCCGCAATGAAGCCATAGATTTCGACGACACTCGAGTAGAGGCGCACAATTGCAGTCCAGTGAACATTATCTGCCAGTTCTGCAGCTCAAAAAACTTCATCTCAGAACGCCCTGTTGATCGGAAATTCACTTCGTGCTGCCGTAAAGGCAAATTAAAGTTGCCAAAGCAAAAGGACGTGAACGGAGTTGAGCTGGAATATCCTGAGTTTCTCCATGCATCGCTGACTGACCAAACTCATCCGAATCATGCTCACTTCCGCGATTACATACGATCCTACAACAGCGCGGTCTCCGCGTCGATGGGAGTGAAGATCGTCGATTTGCCAGGACGAGGCCCATATGTCTTCAAGGTCCACGGCCAGACATATCACCGCATATCTCACCTGCAGCTGCTTGACAATCAAGCGCCGCAGTAGGCGCAGCTGTACGTGTTTGGCAGCACAAGCAACAGAGATCCGTCAACAGCACACCGCGAATGCTCAGTGTCGTCAATCTATCCTGGACGAAATTGATCGCTTTATCCGCCGGCACAACAGATTCGCCAACAGCTACCAGTAGATGTGCAAAGTCGAAGCATGAGAAGTTGACCATGCACTTCAAGCAGGAGAAGAAATTCCGTTGGTCAGCATGGTGCTGAGATGTGATCGTCAGTCGGATCAACGACGATACAACGCACCAACATCAAACGAAGTCACGATGGTCTTCGTCAACGAGGACGGCGAGCCGCCGTTCGAGCGTGACATTCGCATCTACCCGAGGAATCCACAGTATCCCAATCAGCAGTTCATCAACCTCAATATTTTGAGTCCCAACATGGATCCCATGAAGTACGCGATTCTGTATCCGTACAGTGAGATGCAAATTTTTTAAATAATGTTCTGACGTCCAAATTTCCTATCCTGGTCCTTGTCTTGCCATTGTTGTATATGTAGGACTCGTACAAGGGTTGTCTTTCTCTCCTCTTTATTTTCCTCTTAGAGTCCACCTTCGCCGCGCCACCGCTCCGCGTCTCGGCGCGGCCTCGCTCCGCTCCGCGTCTCTCTGCTGCGCCACCGCTCCGCGTCTCTCCGTGCCCTCACTCCGCTCCGAGTCGCTCCGCGTCTCTCTACCTCACTATCGCTACGCTTGTCTCTACGGTTTCTCCTACTCTACATCCTTCCGATGCATGGCTACCCTGGTGGCTCACTGCGTTCTCGCTACCACTGTCTCTCCGTGCTTTACTCTACTAACACTGTCTCTCTACGCTTTACTATCACTTGCTCTGCGACTCCCTGGGCACCGTTGCTGCAGCTCCATCCACGACGCCGACTCGTACAGGACTCCCTTCTCTCCGTTGCACTCTGGCTTATATCCCCACACCAATTAATCTCCCTAATTATCTCTACCCCCCGCTTATCGCTCGCCCCCTGGCCCCCCGTGTCACGTGGCCTTGTTTTCGCCGCCGGAGCGACGCCAGCTAATGCCCAATTACCTTTCCAGCCAATCACTGGCCTGTGTCCTCCCGGCTACCCTGACACCTGTTTCAACCCTTAACGACCCACTTCGCCTAAAGCCACAACAACCATTACCTCACATCACCCCACTGTACTGTGCTTGCTTGCATAGCAACAGAGTCGGGGGATGCGTGGAGCGCTATACTCAAGCCCTACATATATATTGTGATAAAAAAATATATATGAAAAAAACTGTTAAAATGTACCAAACATATGTTAATATGTAATTAATACTCTTTGGTTCTTTCGGGAAAGTCACGTAGGTATAAAATAAAATAAATCACAACGTTTTGGACGCAACACAAGTGTCTGTCATCACGTGGAGAAGCATGGTTTGCTCCTGAGGCAGACTTAAAAGGTTTGAAATGGGTGTAGCCCAAGGGTCATAAAGAAGTGGCCGGGGCTAGTGATGTTAATGTGAGATATTAGCATGATGTTAATGTGAGAAATTAGCATGTAACTGTAATATAGGAGAGTGGCCTCCGAGACGAGGGCACGGAAGTGGCTATGTTAATGTGAGAGATTAGCATGTTAATGCGAAATCGAAGAGTGGTGCAAGCCAAAGCGGCCTCCTAGATGAGGGCTTGGAAGTGGCTATGTTAATGTGAGAGATTAGCATGTTAATGTAAAATCGAAGAGTGGTGCAATCCAAAGGCATGAGAGCAACCCAAAGGGTGAAATCCAAAAGGCATGTGAGTATGAGAGTGCAATCCAAAGGACATGTGAGCATGAGAGTACAATCCAAAGGCATGAGAGTGCAATGCAAAGGACATTTTAGCATGAGAGATCTAATTAAATGTGTGTTAAGTGTAATTAATAATGTATGTATTAAAACATTTTCATGAATAACGATTAAGAATGTGTGCAATTAATAATAATTGCGATTGAACAAAAATGATAAATGATTAACATGAATGTGTGTGTGATTATATGTGTAGTTGTGATACGCGCTGGGTGTATATGTCGTGTGCCAGCGCGTATGTACGGGTGTGTGTGTGGTGACGCGCGCTGACGGGGAGGAGCAGGCGTCAGTGCGCGGGTGGGGGGTAGTGCTGCTGATTGGCTGTGTGCCGGTGACGCGCCCAGAGGGAGTGATCGGGTAGCAGCGCGGTGTGATTGGTCGGGGAGTGGAAACACGCGCTGAGCGGAACCGGATCGTAGGGATAGCGCGTGGGGATTGGGTAACTGAGGAGCGGTGCCGACGTTGAGGTCCGCATCCGCTCCGTCTCCCGGGAAGAAGGGGTATATAAGGTGATGCACAGAGGAGCAGGGGGCAGAAGTGGAACCATCTAAGAATGAAGACGAAGGTGCAGAGATAGAGCCAGTAGAGGAGAGTAATGGAGAGTAGAGGAGAGTAATGGAGAATAGAGGAGAGTAAGGTATAAGTGTGTAGCCAGCGAGAGAGAACGGTCTACACGAGCTGAGTAATGTATAGTGTGTAGCCAGCGAGAGAGAACGGTCTACACGAGCTGAGTAATGTATAGTGTGTAGCCAGCGAGAGAGAACGGTCTACACGAGCTGAGTAATGTATAGTGTGTAGCCAGAGAGAGAGAACGGTCTACACGAGCCGAGTATGCATACGGTGTAGCCAGAGAGAGAGGAAGGTCTACACGAGCCGAGTATGCATACGGTGTAGCCAGAGAGAGAGATGCAAGGTCTACACGAGGCGAGTGGAGAGTGTAGCAGAGGCGCAGAGTCTACACGAGGCGAGAGAAGAGTGTAGCCGAGGCGCGGAGTCTACACGAGGCACAGAGAGCCAGCAGCACAGAATCCAGAGAGTCAAGAGAAGCGTAGGGTGAAGAAGAAGAGGTCACGAGTTGTACCGTTGTATGGTGACCGCATTGTGAAGAAGAGAGGCCACGCGTTGTATTGTTACAAGTCAAGATTTAATAAAAGAAGTGTGTTCCCGTCAAGGAGTTTCCTGCCGTCATTTTCCAATACTTCATCTGGCGTCAGAAGTGAAACGGGCTTCCAAGCATGGAGACAAGGAAGACCCGTAGGACCCACGGGATTGACCGCGAGGAAAACCTGGACGACTCGGGGCCGCTGGTGGCGGGGGGCGAGGAGGAAGACTTGCCCACGCTACAGGATCCGTCGACGGCGCCGGCCGAGCGACCGGGGACCGAGGCCGTGCTTCGTGAGGCGCACTCCCGACTGGCGGAGCTGCTGCTCGCCGCCGCGTCCATCTTGGCGGAGATCAGCTCGTCGGGAGGAGCGGGGACGGTGGGGGACATTTTACAAGGTCGCCCCGCAGATTCCCGCCAAAACGAATGGGGGATTCCCGCCATTGCGCCTGGGCCTACTTTTGGCGGGAACGGCGAGCGCCACGTGGTGGTGGGTTCCCAAGCGCGCGCATCGACGTCATCAGCGCGCGAGGGGGTCCGCCATTTTACGTCTGCCGCTGGAGCCGCCATCTTACACACCGACGGAGAGGCGGAGAGGAACCACGAGGCGGATGACTTCATTTTTCAGCAGCGTCTGCCCACGTTGTCAGCCTTCAAGGCGGAAGGCGGAGACTGGGGCAAATTTCAGCGAAGGTTTTTGGCGCATCAAGAGATGTCAGCGTGGTCCGATGCTACGGCGCTGCGGGCGTTGCCTGCCCTGCTGGACGACGACGCGCTCGCGGCCTTCAGGTCTGCACGGAAGTCGGACCGCTCCACGCTGAAGGATGCGCTGGGTTTGTTGGCCAGGGTCTACGGACCTCCCTCGGCGTGCCGCCATCATTTCTACGCAAGACGGAAAGCGGCCACGGAGACCGTGCTGGCCTATCGCACGGCGTTGCTGGCTCTTGCTGATGCTGCGTTCCCTCGGATGGACGAGGAGGGCCAAGACGCGATGGTTTTGGAGCAGCTGCTTAAGTTGGCGCAGGACCTGGGGGTCCCTATCAACACAGCTGACGAGATTGATATTTCTTCTTTGAGAGTCGCCACGAGTATTCAAGCGCACGAGGCCCTACAACGGAAACAAGGAGTTGGTTGCAACGCTGCTGTCGTCGCAGCTCCGGGTTCGGTGGTCACCGAACCCCAAGTCGTCAGCCCACGAGAGGAGGCGTTCGCCACGGGACGACCAGGGGACTGGAGGCCGGGGGCTCGGTCGCCTCTGCGATCGGGCCGAAAGTCGGAGCATCCAAGATCTACTCCGACCCTCGTCACGTGCTATAACTGCGGCCTCCGGGGCCACGTGGCGTCCGGGTGCCGCGCTCCGCGTCAGCGCGCCATGGGTGCTCGGCTGGACGACGACCGAGATCCCAAGTCATCTCTACAATCCCCGGCAAGTCGCGGCACCTCACACGCTCGGCCTGTTTATTCGGCACATATGGGACGCCGCGTTGCGGCGGAGGAGGGCCGGTTAAGGTTCGGGGATTCGGTTCGGCGAGGGGGGTTCGGCCGGGACCAGGGAGACATCGAATGGGCGGAATTGGGGCATAGAATTGTGGCTGCTTCGGCGGGTTCGTCCGTTGTTACGGGATCTATTGATGGGGTCGAGATTAGGGTGTTAGTGGACACGGGGGCATCGGCAACTATTATATCGGACCTCATTTACGATATTCTCCCAGTCCAATGTCGTCCGCTGCTTCCAGTGGATGTGCCATTTTACGCCGCTAATGGGGGATCGTTGGGCATTATCGGTCAGATTAGGGCGTCCATTTGCATTGGAAATATCAAATTGTCGGGACCCGTTTTCGTTTCGTCTTCTTTGGCGGTTCCGTGTCTTTTGGGCACTGATTTTTTGGCTAAAATGCCCATTAAAATTCTTATCGATCAACGATGCATTGAACTGCCATCGGGTCGCCGGATTGCATTTTTGACGAGCCCTACTGACATTCGGACGGCGTGCGCTACGATACAAGCGGTGGCGACACAGACCGTGCATGTGCCCCCGGGTTCACAGATGTTGATTCCCCTCCGGTTGCGGAAACCATGGGTGAGGGAGGCTTCGGAACAAAGTATGCTTTTGGGTCCTTCTAACAAGGCTGTCGGGGGTCTTGATTTATCGGTGGCTCACACTTTGGTGCGGGCTGACAGGGATCCGTTTGTGATGGTTTTGAACGCGGGGTCGCGGCCAGCTGTCATTCCACAGGGCACCGTGCTGGCTCACGCGGCGCGGGTCCCTGTGGATGATGGGTTGGTTACGCAGGTGGGCTCGAGCCCCGCGCGGAACGTTGAGCCAAGGGAAGACCTTGAGTGGGTCCATTCGCTATGCGCCGCCTCGGACGATTTGTCGGCGGCGCAGTTGGGTGCGCTGCGCGAGTTGCTCATAGAATTCTCTGATGTGTTCAGTAAACATGAGTATGACATTGGGTGCACAGATTTGTTGCACCACCACATTGAAACGGGCGATGCGGCGCCGGTCAAGCTAAATCCCTTCCGACTGAGTCCCGTGGAGAAGGAACATGTTCAGTCGGCTGTTAACGAAATGCTAGAAGCCGATATTATTTCGCCCTCCTCTAGCCCGTGGGGAGCGCCTATTGTGCTGGTTAAGAAGCAGGACGGGTCCCTGCGATTCTGCGTTGATTTCCGTCGCCTGAATAAGATCTCTGTGGCTGACGCGTATCCGCTCCCCAGGATGGATGAGTCCCTCGATGCATTGTCTGGTGCGCGATATTTTTCGACTCTTGATTTGTTATCGGGGTTTTGGCAGTTGCCGCTCGACGAAGAGTCGAAACCTAAGACAGCATTTCGGACTCCAGGGGGGCTGTTCCAGTTTAACCGGTTACCCAGGGGACTTCACTCCTCTCCAGCGACGTTTCAGCGACTTATGGAGTTGGTTTTGTCGGGCTTGCAGTGGGATACATGCTTGATTTATATGGACGATGTCATTGTTTTCAGTAAAACGTTTGAAGAACACCTCCAGCGATTGAGAGGGGTGTTCTTGCGAATGCGATCGGCTAAGCTGAAATTTAAACCGGCCAAATGTCACCTCCTTCGGAAGTCGGTTAGATACTTGGGTCACATTGTCGATTCTTCGGGGATCTCCACCGATCCCGCGAAGACGGATTGTGTCGGTTCGTGGCCGACACCTACGTCCGTTTCCGACGTGCGTAGTTTCATCGGGTTTGCTTCTTATTATCGGCGGTTCGTTGAGCACTTCGCCACTATTGCAAAACCCTTGCACGCTCTAACGGCGAAGGGAGTGAAGTTCAAATGGGGACCGGAGGAGGAGGCCGCGTTTCGCTCCCTCCGGGACGCCTTGGTGGGTGCCCCACCCTTGTGTTATCCCGATTTTGCCAGTCCCTTTTTGCTGGACACGGATGCTAGCAACACGGGCATTGGGGGGGTGCTATCCCAAGTCGTTGGGGGTGTCGAAAGAGTTGTCGCCTACGGTAGTAGGGTGTTGTCTCCGGCGGAGCAGCGCTACTGTGTCACCCGTCGCGAGCTGCTTGCCATTGTTTTTTTTGTGCAGCAGTTTAGGCCATATCTTTATGGTCGTCACTTTACAGTCCGAACGGACCACGCGGCGCTACAGTATTCATTGAGGGTCGCCCAGCCCTCGGGCCAGTTGTCGCGTTGGTTGGAAGTCCTCCAGGACTATCAGTTTACGACTACGTACCGTAAGGGGTTGCGACACACGAATGCCGATTGCTTGTCGCGGTTGTTGCCTTGTGATGAATGCGCGTGTTTGTCGGGATCGGCGCGCTGTAAACCGACGCTTGCGGGGGAGATGGGGGCACTGGCTGCGACAGCGGGCGCACCGATCAGGGATGATTCCACTGCCTCTCAGGGTCGGGACTCGCTGCTCTCGCTGTCGCTCAGCGAATGGGGCCGCCTCCAGATGGCGGACAGCTCGCTGCTAGCATTGCGCCGCAAGGTTGGGGGTCCCGAGGGGGACCAGGAGCGTACCGGCTCCTATGTACTTGAGCAGGGAGTGTTATTGAAATGGGACAGTTTGTCCCGGCGGAACGCACTCGTGGTGCCTTCCGCTGTGAGGGGGAGGGTTGTCTTGGCGGCACACGAACGCCTCTTGCACTTGGGAGTTAACAAGACGCTTGCCCTGCTTCAGCGTGACTATTACTGGCCGGGAATGGGAAGTGATGTGGTGCATATTCTGAAGGGGTGCGTTGAGTGCGCCAGGCGTAAACCACCGGCCGTGGCAGCTAATCCACCGCTGCAATCTATTCAGGTCTCGCGTACCAACGAGCTCGTTGCACTCGATATTTTGGGGCCCTTCCCAGTCACGCCGAGAGGGAATAAATATTTGTTAGTGGGGGTCGAATACTTTACCCGATGGCCTATGGCGTGGCCTCTCGCTAACCAGTCGGCAGCGGCTGTGACGGATGCCTTCGTCCAGGGCTATGTCCTGGACAAGGGGGCTCCCGAACGCCTGCTGACCGACCAAGGTAAAAAATTTTCGAGTAAATTGTTGCAAGAGGTGTGCGATCTGTTGGGTACCAAGAAGGTGCGTACCTCCCCGTACCACCCGCAGACTGACGGGATGGTGGAGAGACTCCACAAAACCTTGACTTCCATGCTGTGCCAGCAGGTGTGCGAGGCACATGTAGATTGGGACCTGCAGGTCCCGGGAGTCCTTGCCGCGTATAGAATGGCCCCCCATGCAGCTACGGGGTTTTCCCCATTCTATTTGATGTACGGTCGGGAAGCTGACCCGCCAATAGAAACGCAACTTGGCCTGTCCGCTCCACGAACTAATTCTAATTTGGCAGAACATATTAAGTTTAATATTCATAAGCTGACAGAGGCGAGGGAGGCCGCACGGCTTAATTCGCGGGCTCGCCAAATTGCTAATGAACGGTTGCGGGCACGGAAGGTGTCCATGCACGAATGGAAACCAGGTGACAGGGCCTGGCTGCATTGCCCTCAGGCACCCTTGGCTACATCGCCTAAATTGTTGAGACCGTGGAGGGGACCCGTGGAGGTCGTGCGCGTTGCACGGCCCCAGTGCGTTCAGATAAAGTGGGGAAAGCGCCGTTGGTACGTTCACCCCTCCCGACTGAAACCGTTCTCGCCTCCATATGGCCTCCCCGTGTGTCGTGATGGCCGGGCGTGTGACGTGACCGGCGACCCAGAGGGGGAAATGTCTCTACCTGATCCACACGTATTTTCGCCTGATCTGCTCCCAGGTGTCTCGGAACTGACAGCTGCCGATCACCGGCGGCCGGATCTCCGCGGCGGGGCCGGCCCCTTCAGGCCCGTTCCGCGACGTCTGGAGCAACCGGAACCGCCGGACGGTCGTCAGTGTCCCGCCCCATACGATGGACCAGCCAGACGGACTCGCGCCAGGTCGTGCTACTTTGCATGACCTGCCTCGTGAGGAGTCGGGGCAGTTGGAGCGCCTCGTCACTGCGTGTAGTCGCAGGGACGTGGGGCGCGTTCGTTTCGAATTTGCTCGTATCGTGTTATTGTTGACTTTTCGTGTTCATTGTCAATCTGTACATAGTTATTCTTGTTGTTGTTGTTGTTGTGTTATGTTACGGGGCACACTCGGGGGGTTACGGGGTTTTTTTTTTGTTGGTTGTCGTTTTATCATCGCGGTTGGTTGTTGTTAGCAGCCGGGCCGGCTGCGAGCTATGTGGGAGGGGGTGATGTAGTGGTGATACGCGCTGGGTGTATATGTCGTGTGCCAGCGCGTATGTACGGGTGTGTGTGTGGTGACGCGCGCTGACGGGGAGGAGCAGGCGTCAGTGCGCGGGTGGGGGGTAGTGCTGCTGATTGGCTGTGTGCCGGTGACGCGCCCAGAGGGAGTGATCGGGTAGCAGCGCGGTGTGATTGGTCGGGGAGTGGAAACACGCGCTGAGCGGAACCGGATCGTAGGGATAGCGCGTGGGGATTGGGTAACTGAGGAGCGGTGCCGACGTTGAGGTCCGCATCCGCTCCGTCTCCCGGGAAGAAGGGGTATATAAGGTGATGCACAGAGGAGCAGGGGGCAGAAGTGGAACCATCTAAGAATGAAGACGAAGGTGCAGAGATAGAGCCAGTAGAGGAGAGTAATGGAGAGTAGAGGAGAGTAATGGAGAATAGAGGAGAGTAAGGTATAAGTGTGTAGCCAGCGAGAGAGAACGGTCTACACGAGCTGAGTAATGTATAGTGTGTAGCCAGCGAGAGAGAACGGTCTACACGAGCTGAGTAATGTATAGTGTGTAGCCAGCGAGAGAGAACGGTCTACACGAGCTGAGTAATGTATAGTGTGTAGCCAGAGAGAGAGAACGGTCTACACGAGCCGAGTATGCATACGGTGTAGCCAGAGAGAGAGGAAGGTCTACACGAGCCGAGTATGCATACGGTGTAGCCAGAGAGAGAGATGCAAGGTCTACACGAGGCGAGTGGAGAGTGTAGCAGAGGCGCAGAGTCTACACGAGGCGAGAGAAGAGTGTAGCCGAGGCGCGGAGTCTACACGAGGCACAGAGAGCCAGCAGCACAGAATCCAGAGAGTCAAGAGAAGCGTAGGGTGAAGAAGAAGAGGTCACGAGTTGTACCGTTGTATGGTGACCGCATTGTGAAGAAGAGAGGCCACGCGTTGTATTGTTACAAGTCAAGATTTAATAAAAGAAGTGTGTTCCCGTCAAGGAGTTTCCTGCCGTCATTTTCCAATACTTCATATGTATTTGAATATTATGAAGCGATTATGTTATCTGTAAAGTTAATATAATCTTGTGTAAGAATATGCTAAGACAGTTTTTCCTGTAATTTCTGCCCCTCTGGTTGGCTGCTTGGTCTTAGAGACGTCATGTACTGCAATCAATCGGCGTGTGTATACTGTGGAGCCATACACTAAAACCAGCATTTTACTTCCCGATGTGGGCATGGCAGGTGCCCCAGAAGGGTGCAGCTGTATAAAATTAACATAATCGCATAAGCAATTATTAACATAAGCACATAAGCCCACACTCACAGTTCCTATCGCAGCCACACAAAATAAATAGGTACACGGTACGGCCGGTGACAAAGGAACATTGGGTGATGGAGGGACATGTTGTTTGTGGGTTGCTCTCTCACTCTTTCTCTCTCTGTTAATGCTAGAACCGCCATCCACCCATATCTCGGACAAAGGTTTTTAGGCCAAGTCACTCCAAGTGGACGCCTGAATATGTGTTCTCCTAATGTACAAGGTTCAATGTGATCAAATACGAAAGGAAATGTCTGTGCCCAAGCGGGTGGGAAAGACCACTTCTTGCTGGGAGTAATTAAAAAGTTGATTGACAGCGGGTGTGTGAGGGAGGTGGGGAGGGGTGAAAAGGGAGAGTAGGGGTCACGTGATTGCGCTGGCGAATTCCGTAGGACCGCTCTAGGCCTCTGCAAGGTAAGGTAAATTACCTTTTTTACCGGATAAAAGGGTAAAGGGTAAAGGTTTCGACATGCCAAGGGATAAGGTAAAGGGTAGGGTAAAGGTAGCTCAGAAGAATTACCCGGTAGGGTAAAGGTAGCGCGAATAATTACCCAGTAAATACAGTACCTTGTTTACCGCTAAAAGCTCCGTGGCGCAGTCCGTGGCCTCCATTTTAAATTGCGATAATTGATGTCGGACCAGATTTAGATGGTCCACGTTCTTGAAGTAGAGGTACTCGAGGATGAGGATGTCAGCAATGGCATTTTTGGGGTTACTGCGAACAGCAATCGAAAGAAGCTGCGGCATGCATTCCGGTAGGAGTACACGCACGATTGGATGGAGGGTGATCCCAATGTACAGCACGCACTGCCGCAAGTGGTTTTCCACCCACACGAACGCGTCGGGGTGGAAAGCCCACCTCAAGAAGCACAACGTGCTCGCCCCAGGCAGCGAGGTCGGGACGTCGGCTGCCTGAAGGTTCCGTCTGAGTCGGAGCGGCGCAGGATCTTATTGCCTGTCGTTCGTCCAAGGACGATGGCAATGACGAACTTGATCAGGTTGTTGATGAGATCGCCATCGACCAAGACGACTGGGACGAGGAGGTTATGGAGGACGGTGTCGTCGACAGCCTCAACGCCCGATTCGAGAGTATTCTATATGTATAAAGCGCTCTACCTAGCATTTATCGTTATAAACCTTTTTCATGTGTTATACCCTAGTAATTTCCCTGTATTCGTGTAATTTGTATGGGATAAGGGTAAAAGGTAGGGTAAAGGTAGGCTTGTTGCTTTTTACCTTTTACCTTACCTGCTAAAGAGTAAAAGGTAGGGTAGAGCGATTGCATTGTGGTAAGGTAAAAGGTAGGGTAAAGGTAGTCTTGTTTTTTTTACTGTTTAACTTTTACCTTACCTTGCCGAGGGCTAGACCGCTCCCCCTATTGGTAGGAAATGAGAGAGCTGAGGGCAGAGTGGGCGTAAACAAAAAAGGGGAGGCACAGGGGCAGGGGCGGCAGTCTGGCGTTGAGCGAATTGAAGAGTGGTACAATATACCTACACCCCGCGCTGACAGAGCTGACAGAGCACGCTAAAAGGAGGGAACAGTGTAGATTAGCCGTGAGCACGAGGGGCCGACCTTAGGTGGTATTAACAACTTTTACGGTCTTGTCCGCACACTCTCCACAGTAGCTCAGCTAAGCCTGTACATAACACTAGCCATCTAACACTGACGGCGCTGACTGAGATAGCCAACTACTATCCTTTGTAGTGCAATATCTACCGGAGACATTTAGCGACGATGGCGATGAGACGACAGCAACAACAAGACAAGTCCATTCCCAGAACTGGCAGCCTCGAGCCCTCGCTCTTGGGTCCTTTTATGCTACCAGTGCAGCCTGACTCTGCCCTGACCGCGCCTCCCTTCTTGAACCCACTAGCAGGTTCCATGGGCCTCCAGATGTGGTCCTCCGTGACCCTTACACTAGTTCCTCTGTTCTTCGCATACACCCGTGCTCACGCTCACCAGTGTGTGTACTGTCTTGTCTACTACAGCCGCCATTGCTGTCCACCAGCCAGCGCTATTATACTACATCACCTCCCCCCCCCCCCCCCTTGGTTAAAAAATACAGTTGTCCCGGCTGATACATAGCAATACAACTGGGTGGACAGGCAGAGCAACTCCCACAACTGAGGAACATTCAAAAACCCTCAAAACGCAAAAAAACCAACCATCCAAAACCAAAATCGCGCTACTCCCTGCGCCTCAACAACCCTCCGAGCAAGTCGGCATGCGCGCAGGCACACAGCACAACCATGGCACCCTCCACGAACCAACAACACAAAGCACAACCGCGGTGCCCCCCGCTAACCGACAACACAACAGCCGTGACACTCGGCGCGGTGCAGGCAAAAAATAACTCGTTAGGGACAGAACAACTGCGATGCCCCCCCGCGCACCGACAAAACAACAACCACCAACACAAAGCACGCAGCACCACACAACCCCTTCTCAGTGCCAGTTCCCCTTTAACACCTGATTTTTCCCCAATGAAACAGTACAAGGGAGAGTTCGCTTTACCGGATATTGCTCAAGTGAACCGAGTCCTTGACACCAGTCCCCCGCCTTGGGCAGGATCCAGTACTTCTTGGGGGCTCCGAGGAACAAACAAAATGGCCTAAAGAGTTGCGGCTCCTCCCTGGTGAGCGAGGGCCATCGGTAGGGCCCGCAGGGCCACCTTTTCCGTCTACCTGACGGACACCCAAGCTGCTTCGCCATCCAATCACCTCCCGCCGCCTTGAACTCCCTAATGGGAGGCAGCCTCCATGGTTGGCACGCGGCTCCTTGCAGCGCCGGCGGATGTGGCGCCTTCATAGCGTCCTCCCGCGTCCCGCTCCAAATGGTGCCTGCCGGCCATGCCTTGCCCTCCATGGGCAAAATGGCACCCGGCAACCTCGTGGTCTCCGCCGTGGGATTCGCCACAGCAGACGGCAGCCCTGGCGAGCCCCGCGGCCCATGCCAAATGTCTCCCGCAGGCTCTGCCGTGCCCTCCACGGGCAAAATGGTGGCCGGCAACCGCGTGGCCTCCGCCGTGGGAATCGCCACTGCAATTGGCAGCTCCGACACATCCTGCGGCTCCCTCTTAGTGGTGCCTGCCGACAATGCCGTGCCCTTTATGGGCGAAAGGGTGGTCAGCAACTGTGTGGTCTCTGCCACGGGAACCCCTGCTGCCGGTGGCAGCTCTAGCGAGCCCTGCCGCCCATGCCAAATGGCCCCCGCAGGCTCTGCAGTGCCCTCCATGGGCGAAATGGCGGCCGGCAACTGCGTGGTCTCCGCCGTGGGAATCGGCACTGCAGACGGCAGCTCCGGCGAGCTCCACGGCCCACCTGCCATCCCCTGAACGGCAGACGCGGGAGTGGAGATCTGCGCGACCAGCTGACCGACGGCCACGAGAAAAAGGTTGGTGCCCCTCTCGCACTGATCCGCAGTCGCCGCTCTCGCGCCGACGGGGTTTGTAACCGGGGTCCTGGGTCCCGGGGCTGTCGGAGGGATGACCGTCTGGCTATCCTCGTCCTCTGATGACACTATGGGTGGGTTCCTTTTCCTTGATAACTTTGATATTGCTACTATACCCTAATGTCTATTGCATTTTTCTAACCACTTCTGACACCAGTTGTAGTGACGCAGTTCGGAGACAGTAGTAATTTGAGGCACCTTTATTCCACACACAATGGGGACTAAACGCACCCTACATGGGTGTACACTAAATATCACACAGAACCATCTATCGGCGGCGGCACTATCTAGCGAGAACAGTTGGCAGACTGTCTAGTTAGCGGCGCCCAGTGATGGTGAAGACGGTGGCGACAATGGTAACGAGACGACAGCACGGCGAGGGGCTCCCCCTTAAGCTCATGGCGTGGCCTTGCTCCACCCTGGCCATACCCCCCTTCTGGAACTAATAGCAGGTTCCCGGGGCTTCCAGATGGACCCCTCCATGAACTCGGCCCTAGTTGTCTTCCCCCCGTGTATACTGTCGCCTGCTGATGTGTGTACTGCCGTGGAATGCAGTTACCACTTTCCATCAGCAGCCAGCGCTATTACTCTACCCATATATACATACCCACCCTCGGGTTAGGCCACCAAGAGGTACATACATGCATAGAGGTACACACCTAAAGCGGCGGTTGCACGGGCACCTCCGACTCAACAAAGCAGGGTGTGGGGTATTAACCCTGGGGTGAGGTTGTGGGGTGCGGAGTGGTTGCCCAGCTGAGGGGTGGGATCATGAGTGTGTGGCGTATGCAGTGCACTCTGAGGGAGAGGAATACCTCTAAGGGGGGCTACGCTCGGGGCGAGTGCAGCTCGGAGATGCTCCTCCAAACCCCCCCCCCCGCTCCATTCCGGGACTTGGAGTCAGCCGAGCCATCTGGGGCCGAGAGCCAGGTGGACAAAAGTCCGCGGGGTTGGGCAAGCCACTGCCAGTCGGCCTCCCTGCCCGCACAGGAGAAGGGCTGTCCTCCCAGGTAGGAGAAGACACCGAGGGAGATAGCGAGACTGGCCGGAGGTGGTACTTTTGGGCCCACTGCCTGGCAGCATGGCAGAGAGTCAAGTGATCCAGGCAGCGAGGTGAAGTTTTCTCTCGTCCTTCTACCTCCGACTCTCACAGCATCCGTGCGACGCTATGAGTACAGCTATGAGGTATGTGGTAGGACTTTTAAGTGACTGGGTTTGAGTTAGTCTAAGCTCTTCTCGCAAAATATTCCCTCTCCAGGTTGCGTGTATATGCACAGTTAATAAACTTTAGAACAGAGTATCGGTGTAGTGTGATTTCTGTGTGTGTGGGTAGAACATCGGCGTGGTGTCAGCGATGTGTGTGTGGTGCAACTGTACGGGGAGACGGTGTGTGTGAGAGTCAGTGTAGAGCTGCAGCGTGTGCGCGTGTGCTGAGAGGAGATCGCTGCAGGCGTTGGTGCGGTCGTGCCGCGGTGCACTGCATTAGGGTGAGTGACGGTGGGTGCGGGAGAGCGAGCGCAGGGCTGCAGCGTCTGTGTGGTGCTGCTAATTTGAGTGTGCATGAGTCGCACGTGTTCGAGCAACGACATAGCTTTGACGGCGAGGAGCACGCACAAAGTCGTGCAGCCCTTTAGCGCTAGCCTTTGTGTGCAAGCGGATTGGGGCTTAACCACCCGGAGGTGCGCACATATTCATACCGCCGTTTTTTTGCACTAGCCATTGTGCGAAACGAGCGCCTGCAGGGATGCGTGCGTGCACGCAGCCGCCTTCGTATTAGTAGTGGTGTACGTGGGCATGTACGGAGTAAACCCGTGCGGCGGTGAGCCAGCGATTTAGCTATGTCCCTCAGAGAGGGCGCTGGCGTGGGGGGCCAATCACCCGATCGGCGGGGGCCCGGCGAGAGGCGGCCGACGAGGAGGAGTTGAGGGGGTGGACGTCGCACCCTGCCCGCTCACAGGGAGCGGGGAGGCCGGCGTCGGCCCCCATACTTGCCCCAACAGTCTATTAAGGCTATATGTAGGATATTTGTGTGTGTGAAAGTGAGTATGTGCCTTAACAGCTGTGACGACTATCCCCTAGCACCTAGGTCTACTTGGCCTCAAATGCCTACCTGCTGTGGTATGTAAACAACGTCACTGGGGAGACAAAGGCGGCCGGGCGTGGTGCTGCCCACTCCAATCGGTGAGCTCTTCCGGCAAGCAAGGCTGCGTTGGCTGGGTCATGTAGCCCATTCGGCCGGATAGAGGGGGGTAAACGAGTGGGGCACAGGCTAGAGAAGAGATGGAGTGATGTGGGCCAGGAGGATGTGGAGCTGAGTGGACTTGCCGATGACTGGTATCAGCGGTGTCAAGATCGGCCTCTGTGGAGGAGGCTCGTCAAGGACGCTACTGGGTAGTTGGAGGTAGTTGTCCTCCAACAACAACGGAGGGCAGAGGAGCAACGCTCACAACGAGCGGAGCGCCGGTTGGCTAAAACACAGCAAGTTGGCACATAGCCTGGCACAAGCACCGTGGTGACGTCATCGCTACTTAGGAGCGAAAGGCGGTTGTTGTTGTATGTCATCGGAACAGATCCCTTTTTGTAAATTGGGGACTGCCCAAATCCACGCGGAAGTTCCGCGTATTCCTGATAGTTATTATTATTGCCTCTCGTTTTCTAGGGGTATGTATTACCATTCGTGACAATACAATCATTCTTGCTTTAACATTTACTCATTCTCGCTTTAACAATTATGTGTGTAATTATGTCACGTCTCAGTATTCAGATTTCAACGCAGGATACAGTTCTCATAATTAAGACATTGATGTATGAGCTAAGAAAATAGCCCTTGGAAACCTGTTTGATCTAAGCAACTTTAATATAAACTTACTATAATATCCCAAACTCTTATCATCAGAAAATAATAGCAACGACGGTACCCATGCAAACATATGTACCCATCAATCCTTACTGAATGATCACAATACAAAAAAATAAAATATTCACGATCACGTGATTAAAAGAAAATAGGCAGACCATTCTTGATTTGAAGCTTTCGTGACTGCAGGAATCCATACTCTTTGGTTTTTTCGGTCAAGTCACATAGGTATAAAATAAATCACGAAGTTTCGGTCATCAGGTGGGAAAGCATGGTCTGCTGCTGAGGCAGACTGTTGTAAAAGGTTTGAAATGGGTGTAGCCCAAGGATCATAAAGAAGTGGTCGGGGCTAGTGATGTTAATGTGAGAAATTAGCATGTAACTGTAAGATAGGAGAGCGGCCTCCTAGACGAGGGGATGGAAGTGGCTATCTTAATGTGAGAGATTAGCATGTTAATGTGAAATAGAAGAGTGGTGCAATCCAAAGCGGCCTCCTAGACGAGGGCACGGAAGTGGCTATGTTAATGTGAGATATTAGCATCTTCTTGGTTCATTCGGTAAAGTCACGTAGAAGGGAAGTAATAAAATAATAAAAATAAAACATAATAAAATAATTCTCACGAGGTTTCGGCTACAACGCAAGCAGCCGTCTTCAGGTGAAGACTGCTACTTGCGTTGTGAGAATTATTTTATTATGTTTTATTTTTATTATTTTATTACTTCCCTTCTACGTGACTTTACCGAAAGAACCAAGAAGATGAATCCCTGCAGTCATGAAAGCTTTAAATCGAAAGATATTAGCAGGTTAATGTAAATCGAAAAAATTTGCAATCCAAAGGCATAAAAAAATAAACCTTCCAACGACATTATTGCCAGTCACGAGGGTAAATCCCAGAGTCTGCAATGCAGGACTCAACACTCTTACCGGTCACAAGGGCAAGTCCCGGAGTCCGCCAGTGCAGAACTCAACAGTATTGCAGTCACAAGGGAAAGTGCCGAAGTCTGCCAGTGCAGAACTGACTTATGATTTTGTGTGCTGTTTATATTGGATTTCTAGCTTATGTGATTAATTACCTAAGATACATTAGCGGCCGACATTCCTCCTACTTTGGCACACGTGGTGCATCCATCATGTCAGCCGGAGTTCATCCCTGATTCTGGCTCCGCAGACATCCTGGCACCTGATGTCATAACCCCTATCATACCCCCTCCGGAGGTCATCCCAGGATTTTTGTAAGCACAGACCCACTTGATTGCCCCTAGGTGTGGTGTGTCTGTAGCCATGGTTATTGCAAAATGGCCTTGGTTACCCCCCACCCCATCCCCTTTAGGTCGACTCACCCTTAAAATGAATTCCTGCAGCACCATTCCTTGACAGCCACTGGGAAGAAAAGGTGGTCGGACACGGCTCTGGTTATACACCTTGAATACATCTTTGGTCGTGGATAATTGACAATTCGTATTATGTATATTGCCCTGAATGGTCCTTAGGTTCAATACTTCAATATAAACTTCCAAACTTCGTTATCAAGTTGATATGTTTAACCCAGACCTCATGGCACTTATGTATGTGTGGTGGGTTCACTGAGAGACACACACTAACTCAGGAGGTAACACGTTTATTCTATGGACCACAACGGGATAACTACGTAAACCGGGTCAGGACAGTCGGCACACTGCCTGACCCACGATGCCGAGCACAAAGACCCAGGGGAAGACGTAGCATGGAGAACTCCATTCCAGCAGACAGCCCCGACCCAGCCTCAGGACCTCCCTTTTATGCGCCCCAGCGTGGCCTGGCTCCGCCCTCGGCCATGCCTCCTTCTGGAATCTACCAGAAGGTTCTTGGCCATACCCCACGTGTCCCTTCTGTCACCTTTGGCCAACATCCTTACCCTGGCCTATCACGTGCCCTTGCCAGCCAACCGGCCTGCTCCGTCCTCAAATTCCCCCTCTCTGCCAGCCACCAGAACTACGCACCATAGGGACCCGTTCCATGCCATTGCATGCCCTACTGGCAGAGAGGGCTACTAAACTCCTAGTTTCCCTCTCAATCAGTAACTGATGCTAGGTGCCGTAGTGACCCATTCTATCTCACTACATATGGATAAGTGGATGTTAATAAAACATGCAACTAGTCGTTTTCAAAACCTCCTGACTCTGTCCTGTATTGTGATGTAACAATACATCATATTATTAGATTACCAAGTAACACGTTTTTAAGAGTATTCATATGCCGTGGTTGTCAATTTAAACATTGTGGTGCTCTAAAATACCAGGATTTGCAAATTCACAGTCATTGAAACGACGGAAAACACATAATCAGGCATCCAACTTGGAGTGACTTGGCCTAAAAACCTTTGTCAGAGGTGCGGGGGGAATGGCGGTGTTGTATGTGTCGGAGTTATGAATTTTTGATGAAAATAATAAAAATTAATAATTTTCCGAAAAATGCGCAAATCGCATTAATTATGTTAATGTGTGTATTAATATGCATACATTATGATGATGCGTGTAATTATATGCATACATTATGATAATCGCTGAGATAATCGTAGTAATTTATGCGGATGCTTGCGACGATGTTAATGTGTGCAGTTGTGATAATTAGGCTCAGCTTCGTTTATCCAGAGTTGTCAATCAGGATAACACGATTATCATCGATTAAACGTTTACCGATTATCCTAGTGTGTGTTATGATATTTAAGGTCACCAGTTCAGATCTCATCAGGATACAGCTCTTATGAATAAGACAGTTTTGCATGGACTTGGAAAGAAGCACTCGAACAGTTGGTGTTAAGCAATTTTATTCTAACAAGCATGTGACATTCTATCATGCAGGTCAAACATGCGTCAATAATTCATGAATAACCAACTCTTATGCATTGCGATACTATGCATTCGATTACTATGAATAACTGAAATTCTTATGCAATTACGAGGTTATGCAATTACCTAATATGAATGACTAAACATTTTTTTTATTCATTGGCGAAATTATGCAGTTAACGAAAATGAATGACTAAAACATTTCTTATTCATGTAACTCGACGGCAGCACTGCTTTGCACGATCAGTTGATATTGAACGCACCACCTCGAAATGGCAACCCTTTTTGAAACACAAAGATAACTTTTGAAAGTCTTATTTGTGTGCGTGTTGTGTGTGCGTTGTCCCCTTGTAATATTAATTAATTCTTAGAGCCGGGAGTTGTGTCGTTAGCTTGTGTGGTGTGGGAGGATACAAACAGCGGCCAGAAGTTTTTCTCTGGGATGGGCGTGGCCGCCGCTCTGCTCCTGCTGCTCCCTCGCTCGGCGTGCGCTCTGCTTGTGCTCTCTCTCTCTCTCCACTGCTGGATTGAGCGGCGTTGGCGCGATGCTGTCCTTGAAGATGCTCGGTCGCTCGTGTCGCTCGTTGGCGCACAGTGGCGCACGGTGGCGCACAGTGGCGCACGGTGGCGCACGGTGGCGCTGGGTGTCGCTCGCGCTTTCTTGGTGGCAGCCCCCGGCTTCTCCACTGCTCGATTGATTGTTGAGTCGGCACGATGCTCGCCGTCGCTCTGGACGTCTGGTGTGTTCACACTGGTCGTTGGTCGGTGTGCCCTCAGGCACACGGCGCATTCGATGGCGCTGTCCTCTCCCTCCCAGCCGTTTGACCAGGCTTTCTCCACTGCTTCGCGCTCTCTGCTTTGCACGCTTGGTCGACGCTTGGCGATCTCCGCCCTTTTACAGGTTGATTGCTTGTCGTCACTCGTCACTCTCTCTGCTCCGTGCTTCCTTTGTTCGTGCAGCTGCCAGCTTCACTCGCACTTAACTTCGTTCTGCGAGAAGCGACACCTGCTATCGGCATCGGTGTTTCGTTTCCTCACGACGCTCCGCCAGCCGGAGCACGGCTAAAACCCAGCCCCAACTCAGGTTGAACTCAGACTTCTGCGACTCGAACGACTCCTCCTCGTTCCATCACTTCTCGAGGCACAACCGCCCCAGCTCTCTTGCGAGCCCCCGTCGCAACGCTGCGTCGCAAGCCGAGTTGTGAGACCGAGCGCCTCGGACAGACTGCTCTCAGACTGTCACTTTAACGAAGTCTCGTCGTCCCATCTCTTCTCGAGGCACGACTGCCACAGCTCCCTTGCGTGCCCGTCGCAACGCTGAGCTCGACTCCGACCGACTCAACCCAGACTGTCCTTTCGCAGGGTGCGCCCGTGCCTAACTCAAAACGTGACTCCCCTCTCTTCGCGTCTCTTGCGAGAGAAAACAAACAAGACAGAGCGAGAAGAAGCAGACACCCCCCCCCCCTTGTGACCTTTTGCTCCCTCCTTGCCCGTCAGACCCCGCTGGAAGACAAAGGTGGCTGAGGAGATGTTTGTAATACATTTATGTGGTCCTGTGTGTTACATTTATTCTTGAATTATATTTTATGAGTTCCTTCGGTCTTAGTATCGTGGTAATCATTCGTCTATGTTTAATGAATATTCGTAATGATTCTCGTCACATTATTATTTTGGCTTCGCCAAGTTTAGTTCTCCAGAGATTGGTGTTTATTCTGAGTTATATTTTAATGTCCTGAGGTTAAGCGTAATTATGTTTCCACTTAAGCTTTCTGGAATTCGTACTCTTTAGTTTTTATTTTTATTTTTTTGGAAGGTCGTGTAGGTAGGAAACATATAATAATAGAAAAAATATTATTGTTTGTTGGTTAATTATCTTTGTTAAGTTTCTACTTTTCGGTAAGGAAAACGTTAAGAAAACGCGAAGTTTCAACCGTTATTTATTCTGCCCTTATCTGTACATCTCCAGATGTCTTGGGAGGCTAGTCCATACATCTTTTGTCCATCTGGATGTCCATGACCTCTTTGTGACCGAACTCTCAACATTTTAACCGCCCTCCATGTTTCATGGATTCCTGGTGTTCTTGTGAGGAGAAGTGAGTTGTTTTCATTAATTAATTTAAAAAAAAAGGTATATATATATAGATTAAAAAAAAATTATTATATATTTTTTTGAATTGTTCTTAATTAAAAAAAAAGGGTATAGACACAACAATCCGCCCGTTTGAAAATTATCAGGGGTCGATTTGGCCACTGGCGAATTTTCAAACCAAGTAAATGCCCTTTTTTTGTGTTATGAATCTATAAGCCACCCTCACTCTCGGCGGTTATTTCTTACGACGCGCGTATATGTATCACAATTGTAACATGGTTACATTTGAAATAAGCAAAATAAATAAAACACAACGTTAAACATCGGTACTAATCCATAACGCATTCCTTCCAAAGCGCGCGCATATGTATCACAATCTTAACAAGGTTACATTTGAAATAAGCAAGGAAAATACAACAAAACTTTAACATCGATATCACCAGTTACATGGTTCTCATACATCATAACTCCGACGGATATTAATTTTTTTGTTTTTGTTAAATCCTGGGAAACGCTAGGTAGCGGTTTCGAACGCATTTTTGCGTTATTTTCCTCCTGTTACATCCTTGCAATCTTTTTACCAAGTTCCGAGTGTCTGGTTTACCACTTATCACTTTGATCATTCGATCACGGTTTTCCGGTTCGTTTTTGTAATTTCCCCTCTCACTCTCTCGCGTCGTGGGAGTGTGTGGTGTAAAATTGTGCTGCACATAATCAGAATTCGCGCACACAACCAACTTCTGTACTCCGTCATCACTGGCATTCGCTCTCTCTGCGATTACATGCACATTTGCCGAGTCAGGGTGTCGATTTAATTCTGTCCCTCGTAATGTTGCCCTCTTTGTTTTTACGAGTGTGTTGGATTTCAACACCATTCCCGATACGTCATGGACATTCGTCTCCATTTTAGCACTCCGATCCACATAAATTTTGGTTTCCCTTGGATATTTTCCATTCAAAGGCTCATGCCTGCGCTCCTCAGGGCGTGTCCCTGCTGTCTGTTTTTGTACTGTCCGATCACGCTTCAATGCAACCCTGTCCTTGTATTCGATCCGCGCGTCATTTACGGGAGCACTGTCCACGTTTTTGCCCGCCCTGTCACTTGCAGCCTGCTTGTGTTTCCCATTGAGCTCCGGGTTTAACACCTCGGCGGGTGGGGCGCGTGTTGGCCGCTCGCTCGCGCTCACTGTGGGTTGTTTATCATGTATTTGGACCGCATTCTGTGTTATTCCTCTATTCCCTCCTGGTATAGCCGGTGGAGGAATTGGTCGGAATTGGATCGATTGTGTTTGACCTCCCATCCTGCGATTCCTCTGAATGTGCGCATCCATACCTCCGCGGTCTGTGTAACACCTTCCCGCTAGGTGGTTATCTTGCCATCTCTGTGCGTAATTTGAATCTTGCGTGTGTCGTGGGATGGGGTGTTGATATGGTTCTGCTCTGAACCTCTCCCTCCTGCGATTCTCGTACATTTTTGGCCCAGTGTTTCTCCCATTTGGGTGCCAAATTTTTCCTGGATTGTTACCTTGCCATTTTTGTGGGTAATTTTGACCTTGCGTGTGTCGTGGCATGGGGTGTTGATATGGTTCTGTTCTGAACCTCCCCCTCCTGCGATTCCTCTGAATGTTCGGCTTTGTGCCGCTCTCATTCTCGTGCCAACCTCTCTCTGGGTTATTTTGCCATGTGTGCGTGCGTTTTTGCTCCGTCCTGCATTGTGGGACTGCTCGGTGATTTTTATTCCTATCTGAGAGGCTGGGTTCTTTATCCCTCTCCCTGTGTTCTGGATCCGAATTATGATTCTTAGCTCTGTATAACCATGCCATGTACGCCTTGCTCTCTATGCGGCGTAAGGATGCGGTTTCTGGATTCACAACCATTCTCACCCTTTCTGTAATCTCTGGGCTCAAGGATTCAAAAAACATAATTTTGAACATTTTATCTCCTTCGTGGTATTGATTCACATCGCCTGCGTAATACGCTCTTTTAAATTGTACGAGGTAGTCACGTGGATCTTGGTCCATGCCCTGGGTCATCGATTTTACAGCATAAAACCCTTCAGTGAGTGTCGAATATTCTCCAAACTTCCGAATCACTGCCAGGCTCAGTTGTTTAAAATCATTTCTAACCTTGTGTGGTAGTGACTTTACCCATGGAATAGAATCTTTATGTAAGCTTCGTTTCAACAAACTCGCTTTTTCATCCCGTCTCATCAGCCCTCTAATCATTGCCTCCTCTTCCACTGTCGCGATATGTGTATGTATATCCATGGACTTATTGTGGGGGTCAAAATCGGGAATTCTGACTAGAGCCTTGTCCATCAACTTAAGGGTTTTACTGGTGAATAGGTATTCTGAAAGTTGATTGCCGACAGCGTCATCATCAAACAAGTTATCATCAGGCAATCTGTCACTTTGGTCTGTGCTGTGTCGCTTGTATTTAAGTGGCGTGCATTTTTTGTGTGCGCGCCCAGTGCTGTGTCGCTCGTGTTGCCATTTCCCTTCAGTTTTTGCCTCTGCCCTTAGTGGAGCATGTCCTGTCGACTTTACTTTAACATTTTGCCTCCTTCTATCTGTGAAGTTGTCAATCTCACATGTTTTTGTTTGCATATGTATCTCTCCATCCCTTCTCTCGAATTGTGAGGGTTTCCCTTTGTCAAGGATTTTTTGCTCGATATTCATAATTTTTTTGCGATCAGTCCCTTGACTCTGTCCCCGTACCCAAGAGTGTGATTTACTGTTACTTTCATATTTATTCTGTGGATCAACGTCTGTGAGTTTCGCTGGTGTCGCGAGCACTGATTTCTCCTCCCTTACGATGGTGTGAGGACATTTTTCCTCGTTTATTAGAGACGATTTCTCTCCCGTTTCCTTTCCAAAATTTTCCTCATTCCACAATCCCTGTCTGTATGCTTGTGTGAGAAGGCATGAGTCCTGTCCTGCCTTCTCTGCAGTTTTTGCATCGTGTTCGCCTTTGTTACATTTTATCCAGTCACTTAGTTTCCCTCGAGGTGTGTTCGTGTTATCGATACAGCTCCCTTCCCATATGTCTCTCTGACTGTACTGCTTTATAACAGATTGGTCGGTACGTTTTAATACGAGCTCGCAGTATCCCGTAACCCATTCAAAAATTATTCTTAATCCTAGCATCTTAGGTATGGCAAGAGTTATTTTGACATTTCCTTTTTAGAGTGCCTATAAAACAATTAAGTCACAGAGGGTAGTCAGTTTGAATCGAGCTATTCTGTACTTTTCCGATTCAGAGTGCGTACCTCTAACACCATTTATCACAGGATGCAATCGGTTTGATACGGTATTATCTTAATTCCACTGTCTTTTTTTTTAACCTGCTATTCTGGGTTTTAACCTCAGAGGGCGCTTTTTTTTTCCGCCCGTTTACAATCACAATGCAATGTTTGATCCCGATATTCTGGTTAACACGTAGTGGTTCATTCCATCATCCATGCAAAACACTGTCTGTGAGAGATCCCGGACGACGCCACCCATTATGTTGTATGTGTCGGAGTTATGAATTTTTGATGAAAATAATAAAAATTAATAATTTTCCGAAAAATGCGCAAATCGCATTAATTATGTTAATGTGTGTATTAATATGCATACATTATGATGATGCGTGTAATTATATGCATAAATTATGATAATCGCTGAGATAATCGTAGTAATTTATGCGGATGCTTGCGACGATGTTAATGTGTGCAGTTGTGATAATTAGGCTCAGCTTCGTTTATCCAGAGTTGTCAATCAGGATAACACGATTATCATCGATTAAACGTTTACCGATTATCCTAGTGTGTGTTATGATATTTAAGGTCACCAGTTCAGATCTCATCAGGATACAGCTCTTATGAATAAGACAGTTTTGCATGGACTTGGAAAGAAGCACTCGAACAGTTGGTGTTAAGCAATTTTATTCTAACAAGCATGTGACATTCTATCATGCAGGTCAAACATGCGTCAATAATTCATGAATAACCAACTCTTATGCATTGCGATACTATGCATTCGATTAATATGAATAACTGAAATTCTTATGCAATTACGAGGTTATGCAATTACCTAATATGAATGACTAAACTTTTTTTTATTCATTGGCGAAATTATGCAGTTAACGAAAATGAATGACTAAAACATTTCTTATTCATGTAACTCGACGGCAGCACTGCTTTGCACGATCAGTTGATATTGAACGCACCACCTCGAAATGGCAACCCTTTTTGAAACACAAAGATAACTTTTGAAAGTCTTATTTGTGTGCGTGTTGTGTGTGCGTTGTCCCCTTGTAATATTAATTAATTCTTAGAGCCGGGAGTTGTGTCGTTAGCTTGTGTGGTGTGGGAGGATACAAACAGCGGCCAGAAGTTTTTCTCTGGGATGGGCGTGGCCGCCGCTCTGCTCCTGCTGCTCCCTCGCTCGGCGTGCGCTCTGCTTGTGCTCTCTCTCTCTCTCCACTGCTGGATTGAGCGGCGTTGGCGCGATGCTGTCCTTGAAGATGCTCGGTCGCTCGTGTCGCTCGTTGGCGCACAGTGGCGCACGGTGG
Organism: Lampetra fluviatilis; assembly: GCF_964198595.1. Lineage (NCBI taxonomy): Eukaryota > Metazoa > Chordata > Hyperoartia > Petromyzontiformes > Petromyzontidae > Lampetra > Lampetra fluviatilis. Next base: position 23,362,613 of record NC_136276.1, on the reverse strand, counting down.
CGCACAGTGGCGCACGGTGGCGCACGGTGGCGCTGGGTGTCGCTCGCGCTTTCTTGGTGGCAGCCCCCGGCTTCTCCACTGCTCGATTGATTGTTGAGTCGGCACGATGCTCGCCGTCGCTCTGGACGTCTGGTGTGTTCACACTGGTCGTTGGTCGGTGTGCCCTCAGGCACACGGCGCATTCGATGGCGCTGTCCTCTCCCTCCCAGCCGTTTGACCAGGCTTTCTCCACTGCTTCGCGCTCTCTGCTTTGCACGCTTGGTCGACGCTTGGCGATCTCCGCCCTTTTACAGGTTGATTGCTTGTCGTCACTCGTCACTCTCTCTGCTCCGTGCTTCCTTTGTTCGTGCAGCTGCCAGCTTCACTCGCACTTAACTTCGTTCTGCGAGAAGCGACACCTGCTATCGGCATCGGTGTTTCGTTTCCTCACGACGCTCCGCCAGCCGGAGCACGGCTGAAACCCAGCCCCAACTCAGGTTGAACTCAGACTTCTGCGACTCGAACGACTCCTCCTCGTTCCATCACTTCTCGAGGCACAACCGCCCCAGCTCTCTTGCGAGCCCCCGTCGCAACGCTGCGTCGCAAGCCGAGTTGTGAGACCGAGCGCCTCGGACAGACTGCTCTCAGACTGTCACTTTAACGAAGTCTCGTCGTCCCATCTCTTCTCGAGGCACGACTGCCACAGCTCCCTTGCGTGCCCGTCGCAACGCTGAGCTCGACTCCGACCGACTCAACCCAGACTGTCCTTTCGCGGTGTGCGCCCGTGCCTAACTCAAAACGTGACTCCCCTCTCTTCGCGTCTCTTGCGAGAGAAAACAAACAAGACAGAGCGAGAAGAAGCAGACACCCCCCCCCCCCCTTGTGACCTTTTGCTCCCTCCTTGCCCGTCAGACCCCGCTGGAAGACAAAGGTGGCTGAGGAGATGTTTGTAATACATTTATGTGGTCCTGTGTGTTACATTTATTCTTGAATTATATTTTATGAGTTCCTTCGGTCTTAGTATCGTGGTAATCATTCGTCTATGTTTAATGAATATTCGTAATGATTCTCGTCACATTATTATTTTGGCTTCGCCAAGTTTAGTTCTCCAGAGATTGGTGTTTATTCTGAGTTATATTTTAATGTCCTGAGGTTAAGCGTAATTATGTTTCCACTTAAGCTTTCTGGAATTCGTACTCTTTAGTTTTTATTTTTATTTTTTTGGAAGGTCGTGTAGGTAGGAAACATATAATAATAGAAAAAATATTATTGTTTGTTGGTTAATTATCTTTGTTAAGTTTCTACTTTTCGGTAAGGAAAACGTTAAGAAAACGCGAAGTTTCAACCGTTATTTATTCTGCCCTTATCTGTACATCTCCAGATGTCTTGGGAGGCTAGTCCATACATCTTTTGTCCATCTGGATGTCCATGACCTCTTTGTGACCGAACTCTCAACATTTTAACCGCCCTCCATGTTTCATGGATTCCTGGTGTTCTTGTGAGGAGAAGTGAGTTGTTTTCATTAATTAATTTTAAAAAAAAGGTATATATATATAGATTAAAAAAAAATTATTATATATTTTTTTGAATTGTTCTTAATTAAAAAAAAGGGTATAGACACAACAATCCGCCCGTTTGAAAATTATCAGGGGTCGATTTGGCCACTGGCGAATTTTCAAACCAAGTAAATGCCCTTTTTTTTGTGTTATGAATCTATAAGCCGCCCTCACTCTCGGCGGTTATTTCTTACGACGCGCGCATATGTATCACAATCGTAACATGGTTACATTTGAAATAAGCAAAAGAAATAAAACACAACGTTAAACATCGGTACTAATCCATAACGCATTCCTTCCAAAGCGCGCGCATATGTATCACAATCTTAACAAGGTTACATTTGAAATAAGCAAGGAAAATACAACAAAACTTTAACATCGATATCACCAGTTACATGGTTCTCATACATCATAACTCCGACGGATATTAATTTTTTTGTTTTTGTTAAATCCTGGGAAACGCTAGGTAGCGGTTTCGAACGCATTTTTGCGTTATTTTCCTCCTGTTACATCCTTGCAATCTTTTTACCAAGTTCCGAGTGTCTGGTTTACCACTTATCACTTTGATCATTCGATCACGGTTTTCCGGTTCGTTTTTGTAATTTCCCCTCTCACTCTCTCGCGTCGTGGGAGTGTGTGGTGTAAAATTGTGCTGCACATAATCAGAATTCGCGCACACAACCAACTTCTGTACTCCGTCATCACTGGCATTCGCTCTCTCTGCGATTACATGCACATTTGCCGAGTCAGTGTGTCGATTTAATTCTGTCCCTCGTAATGTTGCCCTCTTTGTTTTTACGAGTGTGTTGGATTTCAACACCATTCCCGATACGTCATGGACATTCGTCTCCATTTTAGCACTCCGATCCACATAAATTTTGGTTTCCCTTGGATATTTTCCATTCAAAGGCTCATGCCTGCGCTCCTCAGGGCGTGTCCCTGCTGTCTGTTTTTGTACTGTCCGATCACGCTTCAATGCAACCCTGTCCTTGTATTCGATCCGCGCGTCATTTACGGGAGCACTGTCCACGTTTTTGCCCGCCCTGTCACTTGCAGCCTGCTTGTGTTTCCCATTGAGCTCCGGGTTTAACACCTCGGCGGGTGGGGCGCGTGTTGGCCGCTCGCTCGCGCTCACTGTGGGTTGTTTATCATGTATTTGGACCGCATTCTGTGTTATTCCTCTATTCCCTCCTGGTATAGCCGGTGGAGGAATTGGTCGGAATTGGATCGATTGTGTTTGACCTCCCATCCTGCGATTCCTCTGAATGTTCGCATCCATACCTCCGCGGTCTGTGTAACACCTTCCCGCTAGGTGGTTATCTTGCCATCTCTGTGCGTAATTTGAACCTTGCGTGTGTCGTGGGATGGGGTGTTGATATGGTTCTGCTCTGAACCTCTCCCTCCTGCGATTCTCGTACATTTTTGGCCCAGTGTTTCTCCCATTTGGGTGCCAAATTTTTCCTGGATTGTTACCTTGCCATTTTTGTGGGTAATTTTGACCTTGCGTGTGTCGTGGCATGGGGTGTTGATATGGTTCTGTTCTGAACCTCCCCCTCCTGCGATTCCTCTGAATGTTCGGCTTTGTGCCGCTCTCATTCTCGTGCCAACCTCTCTCTGGGTTATTTTGCCATGTGTGCGTGCGTTTTTGCTCCGTCCTGCATTGTGGGACTGCTCGGTGATTTTTATTCCTCTCTGAGAGGCTGGGTTCTTTATCCCTCTCCCTGTGTTCTGGATCCGAATTATGATTCTTAGCTCTGTATAACCATGCCATGTACGCCTTGCTCTCTATGCGGCGTAAGGATGCGGTTTCTGGATTCACAACCATTCTCACCCTTTCTGTAATCTCTGGGCTCAAGGATTCAAAAAACATAATTTTGAACATTTTATCTCCTTCGTGGTATTGATTCACATCGCCTGCGTAATACGCTCTTTTAAATTGTACGAGGTAGTCACGTGGATCTTGGTCCATGCCCTGGGTCATCGATTTTACAGCATAAAACCCTTCAGTGAGTGTCGAATATTCTCCAAACTTCCGAATCACTGCCAGGCTCAGTTGTTTAAAATCATTTCTAACCTTGTGTGGTAGTGACTTTACCCATGGAATAGAATCTTTATGTAAGCTTCGTTTCAACAAACTCGCTTTTTCATCCCGTCTCATCAGCCCTCTAATCATTGCCTCCTCTTCCACTGTCGCGATATGTGTATGTATATCCATGGACTTATTGTGGGGGTCAAAATCGGGAATTCTGACTAGAGCCTTGTCCATCAACTTAAGGGTTTTACAGGTGAATAGGTATTCCGAAAGTTGATTGCCGACAGCGTCATCATCAAACAAGTTATCATCAGGCAATCTGTCACTTTGGTCTGTGCTGTGTCGCTTGTGTTTAAGTGGCGTGCATTTTTTTGTGTGCGCGCCCAGTGCTGTGTCGCTCGTGTTGCCATTTCCCTTCAGTTTTTGCCTCTGCCCTTAGTGGAGCATGTCCTGTCGACTTTACTTTAACATTTTGCCTCCTTCTATCTGTGAAGTTGTCAATCTCACATGTTTTTGTTTGCATATGTATCTCTCCATCCCTTCTCTCGAATTGTGAGGGTTTCCCTTTGTCAAGGATTTTTTGCTCGATATTCATAATTTTTTTGCGATCAGTCCCTTGACTCTGTCCCCGTACCCAAGAGTGTGATTTACTGTTACTTTCATATTTATTCTGTGGATCAACGTCTGTGAGTTTCGCTGGTGTCGCGAGCACTGATTTCTCCTCCCTTACGATGGTGTGAGGACATTTTTCCTCGTTTATTAGAGACGATTTCTCTCCCGTTTCCTTTCCAAAATTTTCCTCATTCCACAATCCCTGTCTGTATGCCTGTGTGAGAAGGCATGAGTCCTGTCCTGCCTTCTCTGCAGTTTTTGCATCGTGTTCGCCTTTGTTACATTTTATCCAGTCACTTAGTTTCCCTCGAGGTGTGTTCGTGTTATCGATACAGCTCCCTTCCCATATGTCTCTCTGACTGTACTGCTTTATAACAGATTGGTCGGTACGTTTTAATACGAGCTCGCAGTATCCCGTAACCCATTCAAAAATTATTCTTAATCCTAGCATCTTAGGTATGGCAAGAGTTATTTTGACATTTCCTTTTTAGAGTGCCTATAAAACAATTAAGTCACAGAGGGTAGTCAGTTTGAATCGAGCTATTCTGTACTTTTCCGATTCAGAGTGCGTACCTCTAACACCATTTATCACAGGATGCAATCGGTTTGATACGGTATTATCTTAATTCCACTGTCTTTTTTTTTTTACCTGCTATTCTGGGTTTTAACCTCAGAGGGCGCTTTTTTTTCCGCCCGTTTACAATCACAATGCAATGTTTGATCCCGATATTCTGGTTAACACGTAGTGGTTCATTCCATCATCCATGCAAAACACTGTCTGTGAGAGATCCCGGACGACGCCACCCATTATGTTGTATGTGTCGGAGTTATGAATTTTTGATGAAAATAATAAAAATTAATAATTTTCCGAAAAATGCGCAAATCGCATTAATTATGTTAATGTGTGTATTAATATGCATACATTATGATGATGCGTGTAATTATATGCATAAATTATGATAATCGCTGAGATAATCGTAGTAATTTATGCGGATGCTTGCGACGATGTTAATGTGTGCAGTTGTGATAATTAGGCTCAGCTTCGTTTATCCAGAGTTGTCAATCAGGATAACACGATTATCATCGATTAAACGTTTACCGATTATCCTAGTGTGTGTTATGATATTTAAGGTCACCAGTTCAGATCTCATCAGGATACAGCTCTTATGAATAAGACAGTTTTGCATGGACTTGGAAAGAAGCACTCGAACAGTTGGTGTTAAGCAATTTTATTCTAACAAGCATGTGACATTCTATCATGCAGGTCAAACATGCGTCAATAATTCATGAATAACCAACTCTTATGCATTGCGATACTATGCATTCGATTAATATGAATAACTGAAATTCTTATGCAATTACGAGGTTATGCAATTACCTAATATGAATGACTAAACATTTTTTTTATTCATTGGCGAAATTATGCAGTTAACGAAAATGAATGACTAAAACATTTCTTATTCATGTAACTCGACGGCAGCACTGCTTTGCACGATCAGTTGATATTGAACGCACCACCTCGAAATGGCAACCCTTTTTGAAACACAAAGATAACTTTTGAAAGTCTTATTTGTGTGCGTGTTGTGTGTGCGTTGTCCCCTTGTAATATTAATTAATTCTTAGAGCCGGGAGTTGTGTCGTTAGCTTGTGTGGTGTGGGAGGATACAAACAGCGGCCAGAAGTTTTTCTCTGGGATGGGCGTGGCCGCCGCTCTGCTCCTGCTGCTCCCTCGCTCGGCGTGCGCTCTGCTTGTGCTCTCTCTCTCTCCACTGCTGGATTGAGCGGCGTTGGCGCGATGCTGTCCTTGAAGATGCTCGGTCGCTCGTGTCGCTCGTTGGCGCACAGTGGCGCACGGTGGCGCACAGTGGCGCACGGTGGCGCTGGGTGTCGCTCGCGCTTTCTTGGTGGCAGCCCCCGGCTTCTCCACTGCTCGATTGATTGTTGAGTCGGCACGATGCTCGCCGTCGCTCTGGACGTCTGGTGTGTTCACACTGGTCGTTGGTCGGTGTGCCCTCAGGCACACGGCGCATTCGATGGCGCTGTCCTCTCCCTCCCAGCCGTTTGACCAGGCTTTCTCCACTGCTTCGCGCTCTCTGCTTTGCACGCTTGGTCGACGCTTGGCGATCTCCGCCCTTTTACAGGTTGATTGCTTGTCGTCACTCGTCACTCTCTCTGCTCCGTGCTTCCTTTGTTCGTGCAGCTGCCAGCTTCACTCGCACTTAACTTCGTTCTGCGAGAAGCGACACCTGCTATCGGCATCGGTGTTTCGTTTCCTCACGACGCTCCGCCAGCCGGAGCACGGCTGAAACCCAGCCCCAACTCAGGTTGAACTCAGACTTCTGCGACTCGAACGACTCCTCCTCGTTCCATCACTTCTCGAGGCACAACCGCCCCAGCTCTCTTGCGAGCCCCCGTCGCAACGCTGCGTCGCAAGCCGAGTTGTGAAACCGAGCGTCTCGGACAGACTGCTCTCAGACTGTCACTTTAACGAAGTCTCGTCGTCCCATCTCTTCTCGAGGCACGACTGCCACAGCTCCCTTGCGTGCCCGTCGCAACGCTGAGCTCGACTCCGACCGACTCAACCCAGACTGTCCTTTCGCAGGGTGCGCCCGTGCCTAACTCAAAACGTGACTCCCCTCTCTTCGCGTCTCTTGCGAGAGAAAACAAACAAGACAGAGCGAGAAGAAGCAGACACCCCCCCCCCCCTTGTGACCTTTTGCTCCCTCCTTGCCCGTCAGACCCCGCTGGAAGACAAAGGTGGCTGAGGAGATGTTTGTAATACATTTATGTGGTCCTGTGTGTTACATTTATTCTTGAATTATATTTTATGAGTTCCTTCGGTCTTAGTATCGTGGTAATCATTCGTCTATGTTTAATGAATATTCGTAATGATTCTCGTCACATTATTATTTTGGCTTCGCCAAGTTTAGTTCTCCAGAGATTGGTGTTTATTCTGAGTTATATTTTAATGTCCTGAGGTTAAGCGTAATTATGTTTCCACTTAAGCTTTCTGGAATTCGTACTCTTTAGTTTTTATTTTTATTTTTTTGGAAGGTCGTGTAGGTAGGAAACATATAATAATAGAAAAAATATTATTGTTTGTTGGTTAATTATCTTTGTTAAGTTTCTACTTTTCGGTAAGGAAAACGTTAAGAAAACGCGAAGTTTCAACCGTTATTTATTCTGCCCTTATCTGTACATCTCCAGATGTCTTGGGAGGCTAGTCCATACATCTTTTGTCCATCTGGATGTCCATGACCTCTTTGTGACCGAACTCTCAACATTTTAACCGCCCTCCATGTTTCATGGATTCCTGGTGTTCTTGTGAGGAGAAGTGAGTTGTTTTCATTAATTAATTTTAAAAAAAAGGTATATATATAGATTAAAAAAAAAATTTTGAATTGTTCTTAATAAAAAAAAGGGTATAGACACAACAGCGGTCCTAGCATAAACACAGAGAGGAGTGAGAGAAACCCACAAATAACATGTCTCCCACATTCCGCTTATGCATCCGTAGCCCGAGGTTCCTTTGTACCCTGCCATACTGTGTATCTATTTATATTTGTGTGGCTGCAATAGCAACTATGGGTGTGCACTTATTTTAATAAGCGCTGATGTTACTATGCTACCGCTGCACCCCCTGGGGTGCCTGCCCCGACCACATCAGCAAGTAACGTGCAGGGTTCAGCGCATGGCTCCACAATATAACCTGAATAGGCATGCAATTAAACTATATATTACCTAATCATACGTTTCCAAGTGGCACTGAGTCTGTAGCTATCAAAACAGTTGCAATTATTTAGATTTCTCTAAATTTCAATCGACCCGAAATTAGTATTGGCTAGTAATTATTAAATTTCGATTTAAAGCTTTCGTGACTGCAGGGATTCATCTTCTTGGTTCTTTCGGTAAAGCCACGTCAGACTGATCCTCAGTGACTTGGTGACCCAGCATTGATGTTAGAATCCTGTGTAGGCATTCCACCATGCCATCAGTCTGTGGGTGATAGGGTGAGGTGCGGACCTTTTTTGTGCCCAACAGGCTGCACACTTCCTTGAGCAATTTAGAAGATACATTTTTGCCTTGGTCTGTAAGGAGACGTTCCTGTATCCAAAACGTACCCGTGGAGGAAAGCATCAGTAATGGTGGCAGTCGACTGGTCCGGCACCGGCCAGGCCATCGGCCACCGCGAAAGGTACTCGACACCCACTAATAAATATGTATTACCCCGCGGGGTGGTGGGAAACGGACCAAGCATGTCGAATGCCAAGAGCTCGTTGACACGGGGCACGCTGATTGATTTCAAGGGAAGGACAAGCCATTTTGGGCGGTGGTTTCCAGCGAGCACATTGCGTGCATCCCCTCAAGACATTTTTAACGTCTCCCGCCATGCCCGACCAAACAAAAATGCAGGCGGAGCGTAGACAAGGTTTTTTGGACACCGTGATGTATTACGCGATATTTTGCTATCGATATTTTGCTAGGTTATTTAATTTAGCGTGTTCTTTCTCCCTCTTCCCTAATGTTCAAGCTTGCGTAATTGACCGCGCGTCGCCGCACTCATTGACATGTTAATTTTTTCTCTAACCCCTCCCTCTCTCCGCCCCCGCCCCCCCTCTGTCTATTTAAGGCCTCGCCACAGAGACGATCTCCCTCTCTGTGCCTGTGTTTCTCTCTCTATGTATCTTGGTGATATCTGTCTGCTTATATGTCTGTCTATAGTTTTCTGGTTAGATTTATGTTGCTATTTCATTTATACCTGATGATGATTGCTTGTGTTGCAATCGAAACGTCGTATGCTATTATTTAATTTATTAGTTTATCTTTATACGTGACTTTACCGAAAGAACCAAAGAGTAATTCCTGCAGTCACGAAAGCTCAAAATTTAAGATCATATTTAGTTTTACTGAAAACATCAGCAAACTCTTCCAGAAGCGCACGCAATTCAATTCTCTGTTCTGTTGATAAATAGTTGCTCTGCACAGAGCGCATCAAGCCATGCCACATCATCTAGCTCAGTCTGCCCCGCAGCCGATGTGATGGCCACATTCCCACCAATTTCATAATCGATGGCCACATTCCCGCCAATTTCACTATCGCAACACGCGGGTGACGTGTAAGCCAAACAGCGCCCTCTTGAATGACTGATGCGAACGAACAACTGTTTAAAACTTGGATAAACGGTTCTTGATTATTTGCCACCAAGGTCTGCGCAAGGAATAAGGTTTCTCCCTGAGCAGCCTTGTTGGAGGGAACCAACAACATCCCTTCCTTTGAAATTTGCCTATCAAGGTGTTTATTTAAGCGCAAGGGAATTAGCATCTGTGCGCCGGGGGGAATTTTAACAGTATGGGTTGCCATCGCCAGAAATGATGTATTTGCCGTGCGAAATTTGGCGATGTTAAAAATGCCATTCGGCGACCCGAAGGTAATTCTATGCAGCCTTGATCGATAAGGATCTTCAAGGGCATTTTGGCTAGAAAATCCGATCCCAATAGGCAAAGTATAGCCAGAGATGTGGAAACAAGCACGGGGCCCATCAAGCTAATGTCGCAGACGCTATTAACTGGCCAATAATCCCCAATGATTGACCGTTTGCGGCAAAATACAGGATATTAACAGGCAAAATGGCGTGAGATATTGGCGGAAAACTGTCGTAAATAATCTCAAAAATTATTGTCGCCGATTCACCTGTATCCACAAGTACCCGTACCTCAATCCCATCGATAGTCCCAACGACACCGGACAACCCTGCTGCTGCAGCAATGACGCGGCGACCCAAGGCTTTCAATTACGCGGGACGCCGCGGCCAACCTTCACCCGCAACAACGCGTCCCACCCACGATGCGCCCAAACTCGCACCGACGACCCGCGATCCCGAACTCGATGCATGAGGTGGATGTGTGGGCTGTGTGTGAGGTGCACCGTGACTTGCCTAAGGGCCCCGATGAGAGGAGAACGGGCGATTGTAGTACGGCAGCAACGTGGGAGGTCTTGCCCGTGGAGTGCGGCAGCCGATAGAGACGTGTCCCGGCAGGCCGCATTTAAAGCACACCACTGGCCCGTCCCTCTGGCAGGAGGAAGGCTCCGTTGGGCGTCCTCGGTCGCTGTGTGGCCTCGCATCTGCCCTCCTTCCCCTACCCCCAGAGAAGGAAGCGCAGGGTCTTGGCGATGTTCTGTCTTCAGCTGCTCCGCCCTCTGGGGTGGTTAGGATGCCTGCAGCTACGTTAGAGCGTCGCTGAAAGCTGAAGTGTGCCTCCAGGCACTGCGCAATTCTGAGCGAGGAGAGGTCATCGTCATCCGTCGCAGGCAGCACAACCCGTAGCGAGTTGGAGCATCTTTCCCAGGACCAGCGAGTCCCTGCCGACCTGGTCCATCTAGGGGTAGATTAATTTCGCTAGCGGCAGAAGCGCGCTATGAAAGGTGAGATGCGTCTCGGCCTCCCCCCGCCTCCGTGTGGCGAACTTCTGGCACTTGTGCGACTGGGGAGCGTAGATTAGCGCCATCTGAGCCAGAGCTTGGGACAGAGAGGGCTTGCCGGCAGAGCTTTGTCGTCTAACGCCATTGGCAGCGCATGTAACGCCTCCTCCTCTGTCCAGTTGGCTAGCTTGTAAGCGGTGGTAAATTGGCGTCTGAAAGCTTCCCAATCGCCGCCAGTTGCTGTAAATTCCTTGATGAATGGTAGTCTCTTCTTGAGTCCACGGTCCTGGGGTAACGCTGTCGGCGGGAAACGCTTCCCGCCTGCTGTCCAAATTGGCGGGCACTTGCGCTGCTTGCGTCCCTCGGGTTTCCCGCGCGCGGGAAACAGCGGCAGTGGAAGTCCCGGGGCATTGGACGGGCGTCCTCTCGTCGTCCTCCTGCTGTATAACAGTGGCTAAGGCAGTAACGGCGGCCAGGAGGTCTCCCATAATGTATTTCTTGGTCTGGTGCTCACTCCTTGGAGGCGGCGGTGTGGTGAGATTTCGGTCTTCTCCCCACGTCGGCGGTTGTTGTATATGCCGGATTATGAATTTTTTATAAAAATAATAAGAATTAATGAAATTTCAAAAAATGCGGAAATCGCATAAATTATTATAATGTATGTAATTATATGCATAAATTATGATAATCACGGAGATAATCGTAGTAATTTATGGGGATGCTTGCGATTATGTTAATGTATGCAGTTATGATAATTAGGCTTAGCTTCGTTATCCAGAGTTGTATCAATCGGGATAAAACGATTATCTTTGATTAAACATTTACTGATTATCTTAGTGTGTTTATGTTATGTTAGGTCTCCAAATTCATATGTCATCGCAGGTAACAGTTCTTATGAATAAGACCGTTTTGCATGGAATGGGAAAGAAGCACTCGAACACTTAGTGTTAAGCAACTTTAATTCTAAACAAACATTTGACACTCTAATATGCAAAGGCAAAAGTATACGTCAATAGATTAATCGGCAACATTATGCAATTAACGAAAATAAATGATTCAAACATTACTTATTCATGTAACTCGACGGCAGCAACTGCTTTGCACGATCAGTTGATATTGAACGCACCACCTTGAAATGGCAACCCTTTTTGAAACACAAAGATAACTTTTTGAAAGTCTTATTCGTGTGCGTGTTGTGTGTGCGTTGTATTGTTCCCTTGATAATTAATATTTTAAGTAGAGGCAGGGCGCTGTGTCGGAGCTTGTGGGGTGGGGGAGATACAACCAGCGGCCAGAGAGGTTCCTCTCGCTTGGGCGTGGCCGCAGCGAGCCCGTGCTGCTCCCTCTCTCCACTGCTCGATTGAGCGGCGTTGGCACGATGCTCACCGTCGTGGTGCGCGATGATTCCGTCGTCGGATAGCGCGCAGCTCCTCCACGAGTCGGCACGACGCTCGGTGACGCCCGAGTCGTGCTGCTCGTGCGCTCTCTCTCTACTGCTAGATGAGTGGCGTCGGCACGATGCTCGCCTTCGGCGGTGCTTCTGCTGCTGTCCCTCTCTCCTTGATCGCTGCCAACTTCACACCCGCCCTTACTTCAGGCTGTGTTGGCTCAGGCTTCTGGACGACGCGGCTGTGCGCGCTCACCGGCTTGGAGCGCTCTGGCGATGAACGATGGCTCTTGTTGCTCATCCGCTGCTGCTCGTCCTTTTCGATGCTCGCTTGGTCGACGCTTGGCGATTTCCGCCCTTTCTACAGGTTGATTGCTTGTTGTCATTCGTCACTCTCTCTTCTCCGTGCTTTCCTTTGTTCGTGCAGCTGCCAGCTTCACTTGCACTTACCCACACCTCGACACTTCGTTCTGCGAGAAGCGACACCTGCCATCGGTATCGGTGTTTGCTCCCTCACGACGCTCCGCCAGCCGGAGCACGGCTGAACCCAGCCTCGACCCAGGTTGAACTCAGACTTCTGCGACTCGAACGACCCCTCCTCGTTCCATCTCTTCTCGAGGCACGACGCGCCCCAGCTCCCTTGCGAGCCCCGTCGCAACGCTGCGTCGCAAGCCGAGTTGCAAGACTGAGCGCGACTCGAACCAGACTGCTCATTTGTGATGTGCGCTTGTGCTTAAAACCCAAAACGTAAAACAACCTCTCCTCTCTGCGAGAGGAAAACAAACAACAAGAGAACAGACGCCCTCTATGGGGTTTATGGTTGTTATCTGTTTTCGCGCCGACTCCGGGGAGACAAAGGTGGCTGAGGAGATTTTTGCAATACATTTATGTGGTCCTGTGTGTTACATTTATTCTTGATATTTCTTATGAGTTCCCTCGGTCTTAGTATATCGTGGTTATTATTCGGTCTATGTTTAATGAATATTTGTAATGATCCTCGTTACATCATTATTTTGAAGGCTTTGCCAAGTTTGGTTATGCGTTTGTTTCCAGGGATTGGTGTTTTATTCTGAGTTATATTTTAATGTCCTGAGGTTAAGTGTAACTAAGTTTTCACTTAAGCTTTCTGGAATTCGTATTCGTTAGTTTTTGGTAAGGTCATGTAGATAGAAACATACAATACAAAATAATATATATGCGGTGAATACGAGTAATATAAGGGAATATCTAATAACAAGCCCCTATTGTTTGCTGGTTAATTCTTTTTGTTAAGTTTCTACTTTTCGTTAAGGAAAACGTTAAATAAAACGCGAGTTGCAATAGTTGTTTTTCTCTGCTCTGCACCTTATCTGTGCATCTCCAGACGTCTTGGGAAGGTTAGGCCATCGACCTTTTGTCCATCTGGATGTCTCTGACCTCTCTGTGCTCTGAAATATTGCCACTTAATAGCCCTCCCCGTTTCACAGATTCCTGGTGTGCTTGTGCGGAGTAGAGGCTGTTTTCATTATTTAATTAAAATATATATATGTATAAAAAAACATTTTTTTTTATTATTCTTAATATTACTTTTTTTGAGAAAAGGGGCACAGATACAACAGGTATAACAGCGTCCCACTCCATCTCCGGGTCCTAAGCACCCGGAGTCGATTGTGGGAGGAGCCCCGTCGTCGTGGTCGTCCTCGTCCGAGAACGACCTTGGAAGTTGCTTCCTCCTTATTAACATGACTGAACTATGCTATCACCAACGATTACAACTCCTTACACCAGTTGTAGTGCTCTTAAATTAAGTCACACACTACATGGTTGGAGGCAATCCGTTTATTAACACTTCCTTTAATCAGGACCTTTTCGGAGCTGATTCTATAATTGGTGTAGACGTCCTTGTCACTACGTAACCCTCTATACATGAGGCCCATTGCAGCTCCACGACCCGACGACGTGACCCGACCCACCGAACGTTACTCAATCGACCCTCGATCATCTCCGCGCTCCCCTTACATCCTGTTACGTGTTCTATCCCCCTAGTGGCGGATATACCGTCATTACACACGACCCTCAATCATCTCCGCGCCTTTCCTTCACCCTGTTCTGCGCTGCCTTTCCTTCACCCTGTTCAGCGCTCTATCCCCCTAGTGGCGGATATACCGTCACTACACCTGTAACCATCACCCTCCACGTCACACAACACCTCAGCTCACTCCCTCAGTTAATGGGACTGAGCACCAGTGTTGATATTCTAGACCCAATTAGTATTTTATAAATTGAAATCAACTTTGATATCAAAGTTTCAATTTTGAATATCTTCATCACCATAAATAAATAAATCAAGAGTCAATTAACATTACCAAATCCGTCAGTCGAATAACCTTCAGTATTAATTTAACAGTTACATTTGATAATTTATTTGGAGCTAATGTAGGATCTCACCAGCACGGAGTCCACCCCAAATCTAAACTGGGGGTGTGCCCTGTACTCTGAATAATCTACACCATGCTGGACATGGCCTGCTGTGCACGTGAGGCTTGGGTTCTCATCTTGGATCATCATTGCCTTCACTTATAATTATTAACAAACGCACCTGGCAACCTGTCGCGATTACAGCAGCAAATGTAATACAAAATGGCTCTTGAGGTGCCCATATGCTGCGTGCGATTCATCACAGGTAAGCCCACACCAGCATTTTGCGACCCCCACTGCCACTGTGTAGCACATTACTACGTGCCAGGGACTCTATGAGATGATAGGACAATAGTCTTGAGTCCATAATTGGCAATAAGTAACGGCAAAGCAGTTATAAGTGACTCAGAATTGTGCACAGTTGCGTATACAGTACACGACTTCCCTGAAGGCATTCACCTTCAGCGAGCGCGATGCCGATCACACACGGTTCGAATTCGACCCTCGATCGCTGGCTGTGCCATCGCCGCACACGCGTCGAATACAAAGCAAGGGACAAGTCCTTACTAACAACTCCTATCATGAGAATACGTTTTTCCCCTTTTATCTGGCAACAAAACAGGTGTGAAGTTGTTAAAACACCAAACTGAAACCTTTTACAAGGAATCATGTCGGCATTAAACACAATACTTGTGGTGAAAATGCAAACAAAAAACATACTCTAGAGCAGGCATGTCCAAAGTCCGGCCCGCGGGGCAATTACGGCCCGCGGTCAGATTTCATACAGCCCGCAGTTTCGGTCTTATAAATCATAAAACTTTAAAGATGTAATTCCTCCTTTCACCACACGGTGGCAGCACCATTATAATTCTATCTGGCTCTGCATCCGTGCCGCAAACCCTTCTCGAGTCATTTCTGCCATGGCGACTGCAAAAAAATAAATGCGGTAATTCGCTAACAAAATGCTGAGCTTATTCGGCTCCACATATTTGTGTGAGCAAACATTCTCAGTCATGAACTTAAACAAGAACCGATTGAGGTCAAGGATGAGTGACTCCCACTTGCATGGCATTTTACGCATCTCAACCACTGCCGTCAAGCCAGACCTGGTCTCTTTACTGAAATCTAGATCTCAGTATCACCCTTCTCATTAGTGTCAGCAAGTTACATGTTCCTTGATCAATCTGAAATTGAGTGTTTTGAACGGTAACATCTGTCACTATAACAGTGAAAAGCCTAAAGCACACTAATGCACTTGGACTTATGGCGCTTGTTTTATTAAACTCTTGAATAAGATTTGGTTATAACTGTTGATGCTATGTACCTGTAGATGTGACACAAACTATTGCTTTCTGAAAGATATTGTAAAAGACAAGGACAAAATTCACTTGTTTTAAAGTTTAATGATAACAGACCACTTTGCATTACTTATAACTCCTGTTTAAAATGTTCATGAGGCAAGGATATTTAACTCATGGAAATTTAAGGTATTCTATATAGTTTGTTCAATGTTATCTGACTGAATGAAAGGCAAAATTGTGTTTTTAGAGTTGTTCACGTCTGCCTGAGTGGCTTATATTTGCTTACATTGTCATTTGAAAAATAAAGGTAATTGTGACAATGATTTTTTTTATAACTGTGTATTTTCACGTAACTTTTGTGGTTAAAAAAATGTCAAAAGGAACTATTGGCCCCCGGGAATCTTCACTTTATCAAATGTGGCCCTCTTTAAAAAAAAGGTTTGAACACCCCTGCTCTACAGGTTGCCAGGTGCGTTTGATAATATAAACAGAGTATGTTTTTGGTTTGCATTTTGACCACAAGTGTTGTGGTTAATGCAGACATGATTCCTTGTAAAAGTTTTCAGTTTGGTGTTTTAACAACTTAACACCTGTTTTGTGGCCAGATAAACGGGTAAAAACTTATTCTCATATTTTGGTACTGGCAAAGGAGGTCCCACGATATAGAAACTCCTATCATTTTTCATTCCTGGAGGGGTTGCCCCCTCTACCTGAAAATCCTGGCTCCGCCATTGAGTTTGGGGATTGTAGAGTTGCCGATTGCGGCTATTTTAAAAAACGATGGGCAAGGATTTACTATGTGTTTTGATGCTGAAAAAATACTTTCTACACAATTAAATCCCTGAACTCCTTATTTTATCTTCTACAGATGTTTTGCTAATTTATTGAGTGTATTCCGCAATCTAAATCAAGCTTATTTTTTTGCCTCTCAACAGAACGTTGTTCTGCCGAAACATTTACCTAGTTATGTGAAGTTGATTTTTTAACACCATTGCATTAAAGAAACACCCACAATATTAAACTGAAACAATAACACTTGAGGTGTTGATGCAATTGTTCATTAGCCTATGAGCCCTTGAGTCTCATTGCAGATTGGTTCACTCAGGCCGTTCAAAAGTGTTAGCAAGCAAATTTTATGACCTGAGTTTCGTAATTTTAGGTAATAAAGTGGCGCTCAGTGGCCATGAAGATTGAAGGTATACGCTTTAGTGACGATGTTTCCCCAGCAGTTACCGCAGCAAAATGAAGCTTTTTGCAGCGCCACGTTAATGTTTTACGGTTATAACACATGCCCTCACAGGGTCATACTACGCCCCCTGACATTAACGTACCACAGCTTTGTCTGTAAAGTATATCACCTTCATAATTACCTTGCACTATAATGGGGCAAACGCCAAATATACTAAACTAGCTTTACTACCCAGCTTCGCCCAGGACGTGGATTCTTGTCTTGGATGAATACGCGGCGTACGCGAAGGGTGGGGGGGGGACGTCAGCAGGCACACTGCGTTACGCTTCCGCACACGGGTCACATGACAGATGTGACGTCACAGCTCACTTGCCGTGCAAAATACTGTACTGTATATGCATAATTTAGCCCCCCCCCCCCAAAAAATAGAAAAATGTATTCTTTTAATTTTTGCATGGTGTACAGTCTGGAAAGTAACCACATGGCAAATTTCAAGTTTGTTGCATGTCGGGAAGTACGCTAAACATTTTGAACAGACACATTCACAAATTTCCCATTTATATATATTACTAATTATTATTATTACGATTGCCTGAGCATCCACTGTAAAATTAATAGCCTAATTTTTCAATGTTTCACAGACCAAGGGGATGCAAAAGATTGGTGCTGGATACAGCAGCCACATGTGCAAATTTGATTTGTAACTTCAATCCGTAACCATTTACAGATATTTAAATGTTACTGTGCAATTTAATTGAGGGACTGCGTGTTGTCTTGGTGTGGTATTGGACTCTTGTCATGGTGTGGTGAAAATTCGGCAGGACTACGTGCACTTGTGCACTTTGTACATATATACTCTATATTTATTGAAAGTGACCTGCTTACGTTGTTTCTACTTTTCACTCTTGTCATATCCGTGTACAGCACTGTGCACTACATGAAGAAAAATCGCGTGCGGCTGAACCTCACTACCTCCTCACCCGCGATGGGCCGCTTTGGAGATTATATGGAGGCAAGGCGGCACAGCGTACGTTCTTCTGAGGCAGCAATCACCGGAAGCAGTGCAGTTACGATTGGCGAACTGTACCTAAATAAACGTGGCACGAATGGTCAAAGGAACCTTATGGCGGGGCCCCGGGGTCCCATAAGCCCCCGGCTCTCGCATAAACTGCGTTGCGACGTCATTTTATGTCTGTTGAAGGCGAACGATACGGCAATCTGTTTTTCTTGACGAGCTCTACGCGATGCGCCGATCAAAGTTTTGTTTCTTCTGCGCATATTTCCTCGCTGCTGTGCTTGGACACGACAAAAGCACGATCCACGCCAGGTGGGTCGCAGCGTTGATGTGCGCGGTGGGACGGAGTCGCCCAAAATAAATTCATTAATTACGATTTTGACTTGCGTTGATTCAGGACCCCGGGGTCCCACCATAAGGTTTAAATCTGCAATGAGAAAACCAACGATGGGCAAGGTGTTAAAACCCACGATGGGCAAGGTGTTTGTGTATTTGCAGAATGTCAGAAACCTACAAAAACCACAAATGCTACCCCCTCCTCCTCCCACCATGTAGTCTGACTTCAAGGTGTTACACTGTATTTGTGGCTTACAATGGAACATACTTTGACGTTTAACTGTGGGTGTGCATTCCTCAGTCACCGTTTTAGTGCACATTACATTACTTTACAGCGCGTCGTGCAAATGGATGTGAGCGCGATGACGATCGAGGTCTGCTCAAACTGTTTGCTCAAGATCCACATTTGTAAGCTCAGGGTGTGAAGCCGTACAGGGACAATGACTCGCCTTGTGGTCGCTGTGCATGTGTAATAAAAGACTCGACCACGGTATCTGGCTTGGTGTCCTTTATTCGGGTTCGTCTACTTTTCCCACACGGCTCTCTCCCTCTGAGACCCTCTGCTCGGCGCCGACGCTGCTGTCGCTCCCCTCGCCGCTAGCAGCCTCCTGCTGATCTCCTCGTGTCGCTCCCGTAGCCTCTAGCAGCCTCGCTGCTGATCTCCTCGCGCAGCCTCTCCGGCTGCCCTCGCTGCAGCTCCACCACTGCTCTCCCTCTCCGAGCAGTCCCACTGCTGCCTCTTCGGGCAGCCTCGCTGGCTGCTCTCGCTGCAGCCTCGCCGCTGCTCTCTGGGTTGGTCACCGCTGGCCGACGGTGCCAATCCTCTCTCCGAGTGTGTGTGGCGATCTCGCCACTCCTCCCAGCCTTCGCCCTGCGTGGCCTCACCCTAGTCCAGTCTCCAACAACCTCTCCTCCTCTTCTGGTTTCTCCCCTTAAAGACCCGAACCCTTCTCCCACGTGACGTAACTCCTCCCCCCCGTGACGTCACATCCGGAAGGTCGTTTACGCCCGCATTACACATGGATCGCGTGACGAGTGGGGCTGAGAGAGCAGGGCAGAGGGGACCGGCTTTCTGTGGGACATGCCCATCAGTGCGTGGACGTCTCTGTGGAGAGGACTGTCTCCATCTTTCGTGGTTCTTCATGATTCAACTGCGCCAGGTGCTTCTCACTCACAATCAAATCCACTGGGTGTTTTGTTTTATAATGCAGACATGTTAAGGTGTGTGTGACTGCAGTATTCTATAATGATGAGGTAGGGTCCATTCCACATGCCACTCGGTTACTGAATCTGTCCGTAACAATACATTAACAGGTTTATGTTCAGTGTACTGCTACAAAAGCAGCATCTTACAATAAGTTTGAATGCAGTGATGTTTCACTGTCTCATATACAAAAAAAAACAACTTACAGTTGCTTCTACACGACTACAAGGAGAGAGAAATATAAAGTGATGAGCTAAAGTAATGATGTGCATCATGATAGTTTCGTTTATAAACTATTATTTAATACTTAAATATTTATTTTTATTGGCTTTGTTTATTGTAACCATATTTTTGGTTTATGATAATGTTAATATATTTCATACGTTATTTATATATTCATTTAAGGTAATATCATCCGTGAAATGTGCTATTCACGAGCATCTTCAGATCATATCCTTCGCAAATAACGAGGGAATCATGTATACAGTACAAATGTCTAAAAAGCACAAAATACATTATGATTAGACATTTCAGATTCAGTATTAACCCTTACATTTGTACTGAAACAATTTTAAATCAACGATGTAACACATGTTTATAGAGCACTAACAACGTAACATGCTTTCTATCCATTAAATTTGCAATGTATCTCAAATTCTATATAAGATTAAGCCTACGAGGGCGCATGTTTACACTACTGAACACACTGAAAGGTAGGACTGGTACTGCACTACTGGCACTGTGGTACTGCAATGCTGGCACTGTAGTACCGTACTGAGTATTGTGTTCCGGCAGCATCTTTATCTCTCACTCACTTTATACTTAGGTAAATGACTGTCACACATAATATTTATAGAATATACTATATAAACACAACACATCTGAAAATGAACATGTAAAACAGTGCACTTAAATAAAAGCAATAATAGAACTGTAGGCTGGAACGGCACCCCCACACCTTCACCGTCATTCCTTACAGGAAAATCACTCCGACTTAACGCGAATTCACTTTACATTGCAATTCTCAGGAACGCAACCCCGCGGTTAGCGGGGACTCACTGTGCAAGTCCTTGAAGCAATCACCTTGACCAGCAGCCACTCACTCGGCTATAAATGAGGGTGAAGTGAACAGACACCACACGCAGTAAAGCTACTCAGAAAATGACAAAAGCCAGAGAGAAACTGGAGGAATGGTTGTCAGCACCAGATACGTTCCTTCTAATTATTCATTATTGCCTTAGATAATAAACAGTCTTTTTGAATATGTATATTGCTCTTTCCTGTAAACAGTTCATAAAAAAACCCATCAAATATACATTTTAAAAATATATACTTTTTTTGTTATTTATCAATTATGTGTTCAATATATAGATGTTTTATTTCAATATTCCATCTCTAGTCTGAGTTTGGGGTTTCCTGTTCAAGACCAAATATGACCTTTGGACAGATGTCCGAGCAAGTAGAGTGAGAAACACAGCTCTTAAATCGTCAGATCCCGGATCGTTGTTGGTGTACGGTGTTTCTAGTGTATTTCCATAGCAGTTTCCAATAGTTTATTCATAATAAATACAGACATACCCTGGTTTACGCCCAGGATGCGTGACTGAAAAGCAGCACGTAAATCGAAAGTACTTACAGAAAATCGCTGATCTCTAAAAGCACTTGCCCAATAAGTCTCTAATGGCTACACGGGAGATCATTGTCGTTGTGTGTGTGTGCGTGCACACGCGCGAGTGCGAGTCTCATTACGCCCCTTCCAACAAGCCAGCCAGCATCAGGACTCAAGGTCAGTGAAAATGAAACAAAATGTTATTCTATTTATGTTATTTTATGTTTTATTTGCTATACAGTATGTATTACTGTATTACATGCTAATGTACAATATTTCTTGTTATTTACGAGTTTAACAATACTTCTCGTTTTTGTTGAACCTTAAACACATTTCATCACACTGACAGTATGTGCATTTAAATAGTGCATTATTGTGTTCCGACTTACAAACGGGTCTCAGGAATGTAACCCGTTCGTAAGTCGAACACTACCTTACACATAAATACCGGACAACTAAATAAAAAATACATTTTTGCTTTTCAAATGTTCTCACCTT
Source organism: Lampetra fluviatilis (assembly GCF_964198595.1). Taxonomy (NCBI): domain Eukaryota; kingdom Metazoa; phylum Chordata; class Hyperoartia; order Petromyzontiformes; family Petromyzontidae; genus Lampetra; species Lampetra fluviatilis. The sequence goes on along the minus strand of NC_136276.1, from coordinate 23,341,077 downwards.
CAGTACTGGGCTAGCTTCGCTTGCTGGGTAGGAGGTGGCGAGTTGGAGGCACACAAAAACATTCACACTCACTCATCGATCTCCACACACTCGCAGGAGCGTGAGCGTGCGTTTCGCCTCACCGGCAGCGCCGAATAACATTTAAAACTTCTACGGTATCTAGCACTTTCATGTTGCCTCTTAGCCACATATACATCATTTTCACTTAAAACACGCCCAAGAGGCATGATGCTCAAGGATCACGTACCCACAACGTTTACATAAAATTACAAAAAATATGGGTTGCAACATTAATGTATGGCAGTAAACTTTGACAACAACAAATACACGGTACAATAAGATACATTACACTATAAAATCACCAAAGTACTGTACATAAATAATATTTCGTTATGTGTCACAAAATAGTTCATGTACAGGGTAGGTGGAGGCGAAGGCCGAGGTGATGGGTACGAGTAAGGAGGGATGATGCTGTTAGCAACAAAAGTGTGGGTTGAGGCAACACAAATCAGGTAACTGTATTAATAAACTGACGTCGTTTTTGCGAAACGACGTAAATGGGGATATGTAAATCGGGGTATTACTATATTTAGTGTATTTATTGCAGACGTCGCTATAGGTTGTGTTCTATCTTTAGTTTTCTTTTTTATTGGCTGTACTGTTATAAAAGTGCTTACCAACTTCTGCAACATTTGTGCCCGTTTTTGCAAAGACGTGTTTATGGATTGTATGACATCACTGTAAATGTTGCATTCCCATAATGAATGTCCAAAACGGTACAGCAACCCTTTGCCCATCGCGGCTGCGGTTACGATTTTGAAAATAGCCGCAGTCGGCAAATCCGCGATGATCCGCAAGTTCAAAAGCAAATGGGAAAACTGGGGTTTGGTTCAAGGTTCGTAACACGACACCAACCCCTCCTTTTGTTTATGTTACCCTATGTCAACTCAAGCATTAAACAGGAAGTATTTTGAATATAAGACATGATTAATATGTTATACAGTGGTAAATGTATAGAATGAAAACATAGTTTACAATACTGTACACATGCCTGTACAGTACTGTACACAACATAAATACATATCGCAGGCAGCTGAACTTCACTGCCTCCTCACTGGAGGCTGGGAACACCGCATGACCTGGGACCCGCGATGGGCTGCTTGGGGGGACAAGCTAGAGACAAGACGGCTACGCGTCTTGGTCCGCGGCAGCATCATCGCGAGAAGTGCAGTTACAACGCGTACAGGAATCTCGCGTTCAACCGCAAATGGTCGAACCACAGGGGCGAGAGCGGTGAACTGTACCTCAATAAAGTTGCCGCAAACCTGCGATAGCTAAACCCGCGAGAGGGAAGGATTTGCTGCACATAAACTTAACAGAATTTGTATGTGTCAGTGTTGGGCAGGAGGCTGGAGGAGCGCAATGGAGATGAGCGTGGCTTTGCTGGTGACGATCATCTTGATGACGCGAGCTGCCTGGGGCCATGGAGCGCCCATCTCAAGCGGCTGCTTAATAAGGGGAGACAAAGCCGACTGCTCACGCCTGGGCCTGCACTATATGCCTAACGACCTCTCAGTCACCATAGCCTCTCTGGACATGTCCTATAACCAGATCTCTAGCATTCAGAGAGAGCACCTGTCTGCACTTTTACGGCTAAAAACTCTCAATGTGGCCTTCAACCAAATATCAAGCATTGACCCCTTGGCTTTCTCAAATAACTCTGCATTACAAGACGTTGACCTGAGTAATAACAGATTACCAGGAGCATGGGATGACTCCTTTGCTGTTCTCAAGTTTGTAAGGTCTCTGGACGTCAGAAACAACTCCTACATTTCTTTCAATATTCCAGGTTCCTTCACATCTCTCAAGGCTCTGCATCATCTGAAGGTTGGGGGCCTGAATGTCACTGAAATTCACCAAAATGTCAGCGAGACAATGGAACTGGAACATCTCTCCATTGTGACTGGAGACCTGACCATTTACACTCCAGGCTCCCTGTCGGCATTCCGTAGCCTACAGAGTGTGACTCTGGCCTTGACCTTGCGCACAAATATTGCCCTGCTCACTGACATCATATGTGATGTCTCCTGTAACAGTGTGGAGCTACAGGTGCAGTTTGTTGATTTTCGTGGGTACAGACAAAATGTCGACATTTTCAAATGCATTTCAAACCCTGGCACAATTGAAGTTTTCAACATATCGCATTCACAACTCACAGACAATACGATCACTGGCATGCTCAATAATATTATGAAGTCGCAAAGAATTATCTCTTTTAATCTGCAACAAATTGGGTTTGATGGTATTGGTGATTGGCAGGTGCCACTCTTACCAATTCCCGTCATATCTTTACAAAGTTTCTTGGTCGATGGGATAGCCAACCCAAACTTCTTTGGCTTTTCCACCATGAAAAACTTACATTTTTTTCTATTCTATTTGAAATATTTGACCATAAGAAATTCTAACCTTTTTTACATGCCTTGTCAGATTACTTTCCTCTGTCAAAACCTACATTTTCTCGATTTATCGAATAATTTACTCACGGAAAATACTGCATTTCCCCAGTGTGAATATATTCAGTTAAACAATCTCAACACACTCCGTCTGCACAAAAATTACATGTCTTCCTTGAGTGCGGTTGGTGCCATGGTGAAAAATCTAACTGCTCTCACGCTGTTGGATATATCTGCAAATCAGATTTACAGTGATCAAAAGTCTGGATGCATATGGCCCATTAATCTCCAAGTCCTCAATGCTTCCTCGAATTTTCTCACAGACGAGACATTTGACTGCCTGCCGACGTCACTTTATTCAATCGATGTCAGCAACAATAGGATCCAAAAAGTCAGCGAGAGATTGTTAGAATTCAAACATCTGCACGAACTGTACTTAAGTAAGAATAAACTCAACTTTTTTCCAGTAGAGCTAGCCCATGGTATCCCATCCCTGAAAGTGCTGACACTTGCCAACAATACACTACTGGGTATGAAACTAACTGACCTAGACACTCTGGGTAATCTCACCCTGCTGGACATGAGGGGAAACCCATTCTATTGCACGTGCAACATCCTCCACTTTGTCACCTTCTGTGATAATTCCTCACCATTGCGCATTGAAGGATGGCCAGCTGACTACCAATGCTCAAATCCAGAGAAAGAAGTTGGTAAACAGCTGTCCTCAGTCTCCTTCCCCATACTCTACTGTGACACAACACTGAAGATCGTGATAGCTTGTGTTACCACATTCGTGTGCACTGCTCTCCTGGTCGGGCTCTGCTGGTACCTGGATGCACTTTGGTATCTGCGCATGACGTGGATCTGGCTCCAAGCTAAACGGCGGAGTTTCCTCTCAGACCCAGACGGAAATGCAGCCTACGATGCGTTTGTGTCGTACAGCCAGCACGATGCAGTCTGGGTAATGGAGAAGCTTATGCCTGAGCTAGAGTCGCACTCAGTACCACCGTTCCGACTCTGCGTGCACGAGCGAGACTTTGTCCCCGGACGTTTTATCATGGACAACATCATTGACTGCATCGAGCAGAGCCGCAAGACTCTCTTTGTCATCTCACGGAGTTTCGTGGAGAGTGAGTGGTGCCACTACGAGCTGTACTTTGCGCAGCAGCGTCTAATGGAGAGCCGAGACGATGCTCTGGTGCTCGTGCTGTTGGAGCCCATCCCACGCGACTCAGTGCCCAGCCGCTTCTGCCGGCTGCGTCGCCTCATAGGGCGCAAGACCTACCTGGAGTGGCCTGCGGAGCAAGGCAAGCAGGTCCTCTTCTGGGCAAACATGCGAGCCACGCTTGGCAAAGTTAAAAACTGACAACCGCGCCAAATTTGAGATGCTCAACCTACAACGGCAACCATTTTGAGGCCCATACATCCGTGTGATAGCTATGTGAAACACCAGTGCAGGCATTCCTCAATTTACCAACTCCCGATTTACGAATTTTTACTTTCACGAAATTTGAATTGCGTGACATAAACAAGAGGCTTCTAGTTGGCCGCTCTGCATCAATGTACTCCCGAGATCACCAGTTCTCCTCTTCCCAGTCTGTATAATGTTTGTTTGCGTGCGCTCCGTGGGTCCAAATCTATTGTGTTATTTGCCATTTACTTCAAGCAACCTTCAATATGAGTAGCAAGCATAAATCGACATCACCAGCTCTTACTCCAAAAAATAAATCTAGGCAAGCTATAAGCCTGGTAACAAAGCTGAACATTGTTCAAAGACACAAGAAATGAGAATGCTTGGTTGACATTGCACGTTCCCTCACCTTTATCATTGTAATCTTGCGATAGAATGCATCCTTAATTTTAACCTTTAAAATAATGTGGAGTTAATTCGATTTACGCACTGTTCTTCAGAAACGCATCCTGTTTGTAAATCGAGGAATGCCCTTATATCATGATGATAGGAAATGCAACCTACAATGAAAATAACACCAGGGGACGTTGATTCGGATCTGGTTCTCGCCACTGGGCCCTGTTCCGCCACTGAAGCAGCAGTCACACTCCTGATTCACTCTTAATCCTTTGTCAGCTCATCAAGACCAATCTAGTTTCTTTCGGTTGTCATCCCTTGTGCTGATATTTTAGCCATGCCCAAGTCTCTTCAGGTAGACCCTCCTACGTGTGTGTCTTTGGTTGAACATGTGTTTTTTTCTGAGAGATTCCACATGTATACAGGCAGACCAGGATAGTCTCAGGCTCCATCTAAAATAAACCTCACCACAGACGTTTAGACTGAGGGCATCACTAAGACCCAGATTGGGAGCGCGGCAGCTCCAACCTCGTCTCCTACCACTACCTTGGAGGAGTACCGTATAATTTACTCATGAGTACAGTGCATCGTAGTTACTGATGTTATTGTAATTAATTATTTTTATTTATCAAATAATGTTTACGATATGTATTATTATTCACGCTATTACCGATACCCCAATGAAGGCCTCATATATTTCTTATATGAAAGAAATAACACTGTCGGAGATGCATTCCCATATATATATACACAATGGTATAACGGCCCCTTTTAGCGGTGATTCAATGAGCGCTCACTTCTCCAGGAACACGTCTTGAGCACTAAGTGAGGTCTGCCTGTATTCACTTTGCCAGTTTGTTTCCTTCCTTAATACATGCCCTGCCCACTTCATCCTTATTTTCCTAATCAACCAATCTTATTTTTTTATCTTTCACGAGATGATCACTCCGAAGCAGCGCTTTACAGACATTGTTTCTAAAAAGAAAACTAAAGTAGTCAAATATAATTTACAAATGTGTGTCTGTGCTTGATTAGTTGTTTGTCTGATTTTATTGTCTGTGTGATGATTTATTAGTCTTAATATTCATGGTTGTCATTCGTTTTCACACCAATCCAAGTGTTGCAGTGGCTGCTTTTAGGCAGTATGATTCACTACCATAAATTATTAATACCAAAATAAATTACGCATTCATTATTCTTCGTTTTAGGTCTAACTTCACATCACGTCGCTTGAAAAATGTATCCCATTTTTTTCACTGCACCTGTTATCTCACACTCCATCCCTTGAATCTATGTTGCTCCTAAAGTTTGTAAGCCGTTGGTGCATGTTCTAAGTCCTGTTTTCACTCCATGTTTGTCGGTCTGCTTCAAGTCTGCATAATTTTCGTCTTAGCTAAGTTAATCTTTACACCCCATTTTCTACTCTGCTCACTTAACACTGACATTCGTTCGATGAGCTGCTGAGCGTCTCTGCAGGGAGTACTGCCTCATTCCGTATGCGAGGTATTGTTTGTTAATGTCGTTGATATAAAACATGATTTGAAGCTTTCGTGGCTGCAGTAATTACTCTTTGGTTATATCAGTAAAGTCACGTAGAAAGAAAATAAATTAAATAAATACGCAATGCCGGGTACTTCCCGCTAGTTTCTCTCTACCTGATGACGACTGCTTGTGTTTCAATCGAAACGTCGTGTTTATTTAATTTATTTTCTTTCTACATGACTTTACCGAAAGAACCAAAGAGTCGTTGATATAGATGTGTTATCTTGTTTTTCTCTCCATCACTCTCGGCACGTAATCCAGGACATTGTTTTTATGGAGCCCATTACAATACCAGAAATAGGAGAGAGTACAGTAACCCTCGCCAACCTTTAAGACCTCATGGGGAAAATAGGATGAGGGGGCAGAAGTGACGAGTAAACCTATGAAATTCCGTGTAAATGTTTTAAATTTACTCAAATTAACCAATAAAAACAACACACTAAATGAAGATAATTTAAGGGACATTTAAGACATTTAATTTAAAAAAGAACCATAAATAAAATAGCATTTACCTTTGATGATAATGAGGCATTTCAATCACCAATACTCTTGCTCTTCAGCGTAGGGACCATACTTGAAATTTACATTACTTTCTAAGAAACTAGCGGGAAGTACCCGGCATTGCCCGGGTCTTAAAATATTTCATAACTACTCTTAAAAATCTAACAGCAGTGCATACTGACTGTGGTGATACCTTCTATTATTACAGCAGTGCAAACCGACTGTGGTGGTACCTGCTATGATTACAGCAGTGCATACTGTGGTGGTACCTGCTTTCACTGCAGAAATGCATACTGTGGTCGTACCTGCTATGATTACAGCAGTGCATACCGACTGTGGTGGTACCTGCTATGATTACAGCAGTGCATACCGACTGTGGTGGTACCTGCTATCACTACAGCAGTACATGCTGGCTCTATAACAGCATGTATCGACTGTATAGCACAAAGTACTCACCTGACAGAGTGGCGTGGTGAGGCCTAGTCCCATGCAGAGCCTCCGGCCTCGCCTAGATTGTCCAGCCAGCCGAGGTGGTACCTTTACCGGGTAAAAGGGTAAAGGTTTCGACATGCCAAGGGGTAATGTAAAGGATAGGGTAAAGGTAACTCAGAAGAATTACCCGGTAGGGTAAAGGTAGCGAGAATAATTACCCGGTAAATACGGTACCTTGTTTACAGCTAAAAGCTCCGTGGCACAGTCCGTGGCACAGTCCGTGGCCTCCATTTTAAACTGCGATAATTGATGTCGGACCAGATGGAGACGGTCCAAGTCCTTGAGGTAGAGGTACTAGAGGACGAGGTCGAGGATGCCAGCAACGACATTTTTGTGGTTGCTGCGAACAGCAATCGAAAGAGGCAGTGGCATGCGTTCCCGTGGGAGCACACGCACGATTGGATGGAGGGTAATCCCCATGTACAGCAAGGGAAGTGGTTTTCCACCCACACGAATGCGTCGAGGTGGAAAGCCCACCTCAAGAAGCACAACGTGCTCGCCCCAGCCAGCGAGTTCGGGACGTCGGCGTCGGCTGCCTGAAGGTTCCGTCTAACTGGGCTGGAGCGGCGCAGGATCTTATCGCCTGTCGTTCGTCCGAGGACGATGGCAATGACGAACTCGATCAGGTTGTTGATGAGATCGCCATCGGCCAAAACGACTGGGACGAGGAGGTTTTGGAGGACGGTGTCGTCGACAGCCTCAACGCCCGATTCGAGAGTATTCTATATGTATAAAGCGCTCTACCTAGCATTTATCGTTATAAACCTTTTTCATGTGTTGTACCCCAGTAATTTCCCTGTAATCGGGTAATTTGTATGGGATAAGGGTAAAAGGTAGGGTAAAGATAGGCTCGTTGCTTTTTACCTTTTACCTCTTACCTTACCTGCTAAAGGGTAAAAGGTAGGGTAGAGCGATTGTATTGTGGTAAGGTAAAAGGTAGGGTAAAGGTAGTCATGATAATTGTTTTTTTTTACCCTTCTATCTGGCAACAAAACTGACACCTTTTTTTACAAGGAGTCATGTTTGCATAGACCACAATACCTGCAGCCATAATGCAAACAAAAAACATAACTCTGATAATATATGCACTGTCCTTGAAGTTGATTGGTCCACACCCGAGACAGCTTTTCCTTAGAGCCTAGTCTCACATGGGTTGGACCAGATGACGCCAAAAGGCGCAGTGCAACCCATGTGAAACTAGGCTCTAAGGAAAGCTGTCTCGGGTGTGGACCAATCAACTTCAAGGACAGTGCATATATTATCAGAGTTGTGTTTTGTTTGCATTATGGCTGCAGGTATTGTGGTCTATGCAAACATGACTCCTTGTGAAAAAGGTGTCAGTTTTGTTGCCAGATAGAAGGGTAAAAAAAACAATTATCATATTTTTTACTGGCAAATGAGGTTCCAATGGTGTAAAGGTAAGTCTTGTTTTTTTTACCATTTAACTTTTACCTTACCTTGCCGAGGGCTACTTGGCAGACTGGGGCTGGGCTGCTACCCTTGCCCCCCCCCGCAGCCACGATCTCCCCGGCCGCTCTGCAGTAATATCTATGGCCTAAAGTAGTAGCATCTAGCAACTGTATATATGAGTAACTGCACGCATCGGGGTGGGGGGGACATCACACAGTGAAGAATTTACGTCAGCGTTTCGTGTATTTTTATAGCATTTTTTACGCGAAAAAAAATGTCCCCCTCACTCCCACCGAAGGCGTGCAATTTGACATGGGCCGTTCCCCCCACCAAAGGTGCGCGACCACACACAAACCCCGCCTCAATGTTTTACTTTTATATCAATAGAAGAAGACTATCTGTACTTCCCGGCTTCGCCCGGGACTTGGATTCACCACACCCGGCCGCCTTTGTCTCCCCAGTGGCGATGTTCACACACCACACCAGTTACTCGTTTGAGGCTGAGTCGACCTAGGGGAGGCCCAGGACCGGTTCAAATAATCGTCACTGGTGGTGGCCGTGAGCGGGAATCGAACTCGGGTCGCCGGGTTCGTAGCGCAGCGGGCTCAGCACTACACTACAATGCGTTACGCTTCCACATGTGCGGGTCACATGACAGATTTGATGTCACAGCTCACTTGCCGTGCAAAAAATAAATGCAAACACGGCGAGTTCAGTTGATGCCAAAGAGCTCCATTTTGGTCTCATCTGACCACAACACTTTCACCCAGTTGTCCTCTGAATCATTCAGATATACATGCCCGTCTGAAGTTTTCCAATGAACATGTGCTTTCTTGAGCAGGGGGACCTTGCGGGCGCTGCAGGATTTCAGTCCTTCACGGCGTAGTGTGTTACCAACTGTTTTCCTGGTGACTATGGTCCCAGCTGCCTTGAGATCATTGACAAGATCCTCCCGTGTAGTTCTGGGCTGATTCCTCACCGTTCTCATGATCATTGCAACTCCACGAGGTGAGATCTTGCATGGAGCCCCAGGCTGAGGGAGATTGACAGTTTTCTCAGGTTTTTTTTTTTCGGTAAAGTCACGTAGGTAAAAACATTAAAATTAATGAAAGTAAAATAAAACAAAACAAAAATAAAATTCACGACGTTTCGGAGGCAATACAAGTCTCCGTCATCAGGTGGGACCGTCACAGCCGAATTAGCTGCATCAAGTGAAGCAATGATTCAAGATGTAATCCCTTATAAGCAAGTTGAAGGGAGGTGGAGAGGGGGGGGGAGAGCTTATCAGGCTGTGGTAGCCAATGAATGGAAACGTATCGGGAGGGAGGAGGAGCGGTGATCAAAGACTACACATAGTGCTGAACACAATGAATGGACACGTGTCGGGAGGGAGGAGGAGCGGTGATCAAAGACTGCACGTAGTGCTCAACACAATGAATGGAGACGTGTCGGGACGGAGGGCGAGCGGCGATCAAAAAGACTGCACGCAGTGCTCAACACAATGAATGGAGACGCGCCGGGACGGAGGGCGAGCGGTGATCAAAGACATCACGTAGTGCTCAACACAATGAATGGAAACGTGGCGAGCGGTGATCAAAGAACAATGAAGAGATTACTGTTAAACACTGTGGATGTTAACACTCGGTGAAGTAAATTAAAATAGTGCCTGTCAGATAAGATGGTCCAAAAAGTGTAATTAAGTCTTTTTTGCGTGGTTAATAACATCTTTCCAGTGATTACTGAGTTTGTACCCATCATCACGGTGGAAATTATGTCTGTGTTTGTATATTTGTATGGCTTCGTGTACAAACCTTGATGGTAGCCCGGAGGTTTGCAGAGAACCTTGGTCTCGGAAAAGACAATTTCATGAGAGCCCGCCGAGTTGTAGCAATGATCGGCAACGGCCGAAGAATCAGTTCTGCCGTGTTTCAGATCTGACTTGTGCTCGCGGACACGATCAGCAACATGACGTTTTGTTAATCCAATGTAGCAATCACCACAAATGCAACTCAATTTGTAGACTCCAGGATACTGTAAGTCAGGAACGACATCCTTCACAGATGGAATCAGATCACGGATTTTATGCACTGTACTGAATCGGACTTGGATCTTATGTTTGTTTAGAATTTTGGAGATCTTTTGGTCACGCCTGCTATGTATGGTAACGTGATAGTTTTGGTCGGAGTTTCATGTGGTTGTTTCTGTGTGGTGGGAGAGACAGCTTGGCGGACAGTGCGGTCAGAGTATCCGTTCATCCTGAGGGCCCGATGTACATGTCTTAATTCATCAGTCAGGTGGTGTTGGTCAGAAATGCCATGGGCTCTGTGGTATAGCGTTTTGATGAGAGAATTCTTTTGAGATGGGTGGTGGTGGGAATCCGGTTTCAAGTAGGAATTTGTGTGGGTGGCTTTCCTGTAGACAGAATGTCCCAAGGATCCGTCAAGCCTCCTCTTAAACAGAATATCCAAGAATGGTAGTTTACCGTCTTTCTCCACTTCCATGGTGAATCTGATAGATGGGTGTCTAGAATTTATGTGGTCCAAGAAGTGGTTCAATGCTGGGAGGCCATGTGGCCAGATGACGAAAGTGTCATCCACATATCTCTTCCACAGGGAAGGACGCAGGGTGGATGTCTGGATGGCGTCTGATTCAAACTTTTCCATGAACATGTTGGCTATAACTGGTGACAAGGGGGAGCCCATAGGGGTACCCTCATTCTGTTTGTAGAAGGTGCCATTCCAGGTAAAATAGGTGTTGGTGAGGCAATGCCTAACCAGCGCAGGTACATCAGAATTCAATCCATGTTGGACTAAGTCCTCAATTATTGTTAGGGTGTCCGGTACTGGGACTTTGGTAAACAAAGATACTACATCAAAGCTGACGAGGATGTCATCAGGAGATAGTACCATGTCCTTAACCATAGAGACTAATTGGGTTGAGTTGAGTACTGCCGAAGAGGTCTTGCCTGTGAAGGGGAGCAGAGTATCTGATAGAAAACGGGCTAGTTTGTACGTCGGAGAGTTTATCGTCGACACGATGGGTCGTAGCGGGGTGCCTTCTTTATGGATTTTGGGAAGACCATAGAGTCTGGGAGGTCTTGCCGCCGATGGTTTTAGAGAGGGACGTTTGCTTGGTTCGATTAGGGAAGTCGAACTCGTGATGATATTGTTGGTTTTTGTCGTTAGGCTTTTAGTGGGATCGTTTTTAATTTTGGAGTAACTCCCATCATTAAGCAGGTCCAGGATTTTGTTGTTGTATGAATCTTTATCCATGATGACCGTGGCATTGCCCTTGTCTGCCGAGAGGATGACTATATCATCTCTCTTTTTTAAATTCGCGAGTTCAGAGCGTTCGTTTTTGCTGATGTTACTAGTGGGTTTCTTAGCATTCTTAAGAATAGTAGCTATTTCAGCTCTTGCTACATCCGCATGGATGTGTCCTATGCCTCTGAGGGCTACATCAATCTGAGAAATCATATCCTCTACTGGTATATATTTAGGGGTGACGGCGAAATTTAGTCCTTTGGCCAGTACCGTTTTTAGATTGTCAGAAATTGGAATGTTACTCTGATTAATCACGGTCTTGTTAACATCCAGCTTTGCGATGTGTGGCTCTGGTTTCTTTTTAGATAGGAGGTTGAATTTAGAAATCAGGTTAGCTTTGCATTTGGCTGACATTGAGTCAGCAGAAGCAGAAGTCATGTTATCAACGTGGTTCCAATCAGAAGGTGACATTTTTTGTGTTAACATTAGATGTGTTTGTAAGAGAGTCTTGTCTAAATTATCGAGTTCAGATCGGAGTAACCTTATTCTCTCCGAGATTAGTGATAGGCTAGCTTTAAATAAGATCTGTTTGGAGTTCGGTGAGGACACAGCAGCGGATGTGAGTGTGAAAGCGATGGGTATTACCTTGTTATCGCGGCATCTCTTGAGGAAGGCCAGCGTCTCGAGAAGCTGTGACTTCTTGTCTCGTTGTCTGTTAAAAACTCTAACAGATAGGTGGAATTCCTCCCCGTAGAGGGCATTAATTCTAGATTTGAAGCTTTCGTGACTGCAATGATTCATATTCTCAGGTTTTTTTGTTTTTTCGGTAAAGTCACGTAGGTAAAAACATTAAAATTAATGAAAGTAAAATAAAACAAAACAAAAATAAAATTCACGACGTTTCGGAGGCAACACAAGTCTCCGTCATCAGGTGGGACCGTCACAGCCGAATTAGCTGCATCAAGTGAAGCAATGATTCAAGATGTAATCCCTTATAAGCAAGTTGAAGGGAGGTGGAGAGGGGGGGGGGGAGAGCTTATCAGGCTGTGGTAGCCAATGAATGGAAACATATCGGGAGGGAGGAGGAGCGGTGATCAAAGACTACACATAGTGCTGAACACAATGAATGGACACGTGTCGGGAGGGAGGAGGAGCGGTGATCAAAGACTGCACGTAGTGCTCAACACAATGAATGGAGACGTGTCGGGACGGAGGGCGAGCGGCGATCAAAGACTGCACGCAGTGCTCAACACAATGAATGGAGACGCGCGGGACGGAGGGCGAGCGGTGATCAAAGACATCACGTAGTGCTCAACACAATGAATGGAAACGTGGCGAGCGGTGATCAAAGAACAATGAAGAGATTACTGTTAAACACTGTGGATGTTAACACTCGGTGAAGTAAATTAAAATAGTGCCTGTCAGATAAGATGGTCCAAAAAGTGTAATTAAGTCTTTTTTGCGTGGTTAATAACATCTTTCCAGTGATTACTGAGTTTGTACCCATCATCACGGTTGAAATTATGTCTGTGTTTGTATATTTGTATGGCTTCGTGTACAAACCTTTGATGGTAGCCCGGAGGTTTGCAGAGAACCTTGGTCTCGGAAAAGACAATTTCATGAGAGCCCGCCGAGTTGTAGCAATGATCGGCAACGGCCGAAGAATCAGTTCTGCCGTGTTTCAGATCTGACTTGTGCTCGCGGACACGATCAGCAACATGACGTTTTGTTTCTCCAATGTAGCAATCACCACAAATGCAACTCAATTTGTAGACTCCAGGATACTGTAAGTCAGGAACGACATCCTTCACAGATGGAATCAGATCACGGATTTTATGCACTGTACTGAATCGGACTTGGATCTTATGTTTGTTTAGAATTTTGGAGATCTTTTTGGTCACGCCTGCTATGTATGGTAACGTGATAGTTTTGGTCGGAGTTTCATGTGGTTGTTTCTGTGTGGTGGGAGAGACAGCTTGGCGGATAGTGCGGTCAGAGTATCCGTTCATCCTGAGGGCCCGATGTACATGTCTTAATTCATCAGTCAGGTGGTGTTGGTCAGAAATACCATGGGCTCTGTGGTATAGCGTTTTGATGAGAGAATTCTTTTGAGATGGGTGGTGGTGGGAATCCGGTTTCAAGTAGGAATTTGTGTGGGTGGCTTTCCTGTAGACAGAATGTCCCAAGGATCAGTCAAGCCTCCTCTTAAACAGAATATCCAAGAATGGTAGTTTACCGTCTTTCTCCACTTCCATGGTGAATCTGATAGATGGGTGTCTAGAATTTATGTGGTCCAAGAAGTGGTTCAATGCTGGGAGGCCATGTGGCCAGATGACGAAAGTGTCATCCACATATCTCTTCCACAGGGAAGGACGCAGGGTGGATGTCTGGATGGCGTCTGATTCAAACTTTTCCATGAACATGTTGGCTATAACTGGTGACAAGGGGGAGCCCATAGGGGTACCCTCATTCTGTTTGTAGAAGGTGCCATTCCAGGTAAAATAGGTGTTGGTGAGGCAATGCCTAACCAGCGCAGGTACATCAGAATTCAATCCATGTTGGACTAAGTCCTCAATTATTGTTAGGGTGTCCGGTACTGGGACTTTGGTAAACAAAGATACTACATCAAAGCTGACGAGGATGTCATCAGGAGATAGTACCATGTCCTTAACCATAGAGACTAATTGGGTTGAGTTGAGTACTGCCGAAGAGGTCTTGCCTGTGAAGGGGAGCAGAGTATCTGATAGAAAACGGGCTAGTTTGTACGTCGGAGAGTTTATCGTCGACACGATGGGTCGTAGCGGGGTGCCTTCTTTATGGATTTTGGGAAGACCATAGAGTCTGGGAGGTCTTGCCGCCGATGGTTTTAGAGAGGGACGTTTGCTTGGTTCGATTAGGGAAGTCGAACTCGTGATGATACTGTTGGTTTTTGTCGTTAGGCTTTTAGTGGGATCGTTTTTAATTTTGGAGTAACTCCCATCATTAAGCAGGTCCAGGATTTTGTTGTTGTATGAATCTTTATCCATGATGACCGTGGCATTGCCCTTTTCTGCAGAGAGGATGACTATATCATCTCTTTTTTTTTTTACATTCGCGAGTTCAGAGCGTTCGTTTTTGCTGATGTTACTAGTGGGTTTCTTAGCATTCTTAAGAATAGTAGCTATTTCAGCTCTTGCTACATCCGCATGGATGTGTCCTATGCCTCTGAGGGCTACATCAATCTGAGAAATCATATCCTCTACTGGTATATATTTAGGGATGACGGCGAAATTTAGTCCTTTGGCCAGTACCGTTTTTAGATTGTCAGAAATTGGAATGTTACTCTGATTAATCACGGTCTTGTTAACATCCAGCTTTGCGATGTGTGGCTCTGGTTTCTTTTTAGATAGGAGGTTGAATTTAGAAATCAGGTTAGCTTTGCATTTGGCTGACATTGAGTCAGCAGAAGCAGAAGTCATGTTATCAACGTGGTTCCAATCAGAAGGTGACATTTTTTGTGTTAACATTAGATGTGTTTGTAAGAGAGTATTGTCTAAATTATCGAGTTCAGATCGGAGTAACCTTATTCTCTCCGAGATTAGTGATAGGCTAGCTTTAAATAAGATCTGTTTGGAGTTCGGTGAGGACACAGCAGCGGATGTGAGTGTGAAAGCGATGGGTATTACCTTGTTATCGCGGCATCTCTTGAGGAAGGCCAGCGTCTCGAGAAGCTGTGACTTCTTGTCTCGTTGTCTGTTAAAAACTCTAACAGATAGGTGGAATTCCTCCCCGTAGAGGGCATTAATTCTAGATTTGAAGCTTTCGTGACTGCAATGATTCATATTCTCAGGTTTTTTTTTTTTTCGGTAAAGTCACGTAGGTAAAAACATTAAAATTAATGAAAGTAAAATAAAACAAAACAAAAATAAAATTCACGACGTTTCGGAGGCAACACAAGTCTCCGTCATCAGGTGGGACCGTCACAGCCGAATTAGCTGCATCAAGTGAAGCAATGATTCAAGATGTAATCCCTTATAAGCAAGTTGAAGGGAGGTGGAGAGGGGGGGGAGAGCTTATCAGGCTGTGGTAGCCAATGAATGGAAACATATCGGGAGGGAGGAGGAGCGGTGATCAAAGACTACACATAGTGCTGAACACAATGAATGGACACGTGTCGGGAGGGAGGAGGAGCGGTGATCAAAGACTGCACGTAGTGCTCAACACAATGAATGGAGACGTGTCGGGACGGAGGGCGAGCGGCGATCAAAGACTGCACGCAGTGCTCAACACAATGAATGGAGACGCGCCGGGACGGAGGGCGTGCGGTGATCAAAGACATCACGTAGTGCTCAACACAATGAATGGAAACGTGGCGAGCGGTGATCAAAGAACAATGAAGAGATTACTGTTAAACACTGTGGATGTTAACACTCGGTGAAGTAAATTAAAATAGTGCCTGTCAGATAAGATGGTCCAAAAAGTGTAATTAAGTCTTTTTTGCGTGGTTAATAACATCTTTCCAGTGATTACTGAGTTTGTACCCATCATCACGGTTGAAATTATGTCTGTGTTTGTATATTTGTATGGCTTCGTGTACAAACCTTTGATGGTAGCCCGGAGGTTTGCAGAGAACCTTGGTCTCGGAAAAGACAATTTCATGAGAGCCCGCCGAGTTATAGCAATGATCGGCAACGGCCGAAGAATCAGTTCTGCCGTGTTTCAGATCTGACTTGTGCTCGCGGACACGATCAGCAACATGACGTTGTGTTTCTCCAATGTAGCAATCACCACAAATGCAACTCAATTTGTAGACTCCAGGATACTGTAAGTCAGGAACGACATCCTTCACAGATGGAATCAGATCACGGATTTTATGCACTGTACTGAATCGGACTTGGATCTTATGTTTGTTTAGAATTTTGGAGATCTTTTTGGTCACGCCTGCTATGTATGGTAACGTGATAGTTTTGGTCGGAGTTTCATGAGGTTGTTTCTGTGTGGTGGGAAAGACAGCTTGGCGGATAGTGCGGTCAGAGTATCCGTTCATCCTGAGGGCCCGATGTACATGTCTTAATTCATCAGTCAGGTGGTGTTGGTCAGAAATGCCATGGGCTCTGTGGTATAGCGTTTTGATGAGAGAATTCTTTTGAGATGGGTGGTGGTGGGAATCCGGTTTCAAGTAGGAATTTGTGTGGGTGGCTTTCCTGTAGACAGAATGTCCCAAGGATCAGTCAAGCCTCCTCTTAAACAGAATATCCAAGAATAGTAGTTTACCGTCTTTCTCCACTTCCATGGTGAATCTGATAGATGGGTGTTTAGAATTGATGTGCTCCAAGAAGTGGTTCAATGCTGGGAGGCCATGTGGCCAGATGACGAAAGTGTCATCCACATATCTCTTCCACAGGGAAGGACGCAGGGTGGATGTCTGGATGGCGTCTGATTCAAACTTTTCCATGAACATGTTGGCTATAACTGGTGACAAGGGGGAGCCCATAGGGGTACCCTCATTCTGTTTGTAGAAGGTGCCATTCCAGGTAAAATAGGTGTTGGTGAGGCAATGCCTAACCAGCGCAGGTACATCAGAATTCAATCCATGTTGGACTAAGTCCTCAATTATTGTTAGGGTGTCCGGTACTGGGACTTTGGTAAACAAAGATACTACATCAAAGCTGACGAGGATGTCATCAGGAGATAGTACCATGTCCTTAACCATAGAGACTAATTGGGTTGAGTTGAGTACTGCCGAAGAGGTCTTGCCTGTGAAGGGGAGCAGAGAATCTGATAGAAAACGGGCTAGTTTGTACGTCGGAGAGTTTATCGTCGACACGATGGGTCATAGCGGGGTGCCTTCTTTATGGATTTTGGGAAGACCATAGAGTCTGGGAGGTCTTGCCGCCGATGGTTTTAGAGAGGGACGTTTGCTTGGTGTCTCTCCCACCACACAGAAACAACCACATGAAACTCCGATCAAAACTATCACGTTACCATACATAGCAGGCGTGACCAAAAAGATCTCCAAAATTCTAAACAAACATAAGATCCAAGTCCGATTCAGTACAGTGCATAAAATCCGTGATCTGATTCCATCTGTGAAGGATGTCGTTCCTGACTTACAGTATCCTGGAGTCTACAAATTGAGTTGCATTTGTGGTGATTGCTACATTGGAGAAACAAAACGTCATGTTGCTGATCGTGTCCGCGAGCACAAGTCAGATCTGAAACACGGCAGAACTGATTCTTCGGCCGTTGCCGATCATTGCTACAACTCGGCGGGCTCTCATGAAATTGTCTTTTCCGAGACCAAGGTTCTCTGCAAACCTCCAGGCTACCATCAAAGGTTTGTACACGAAGCCATACAAATATACAAACACAGACATAATTTCAACCGTGATGATGGGTACAAACTTAGTAATCACTGGAAAGATGTTATTAACCACGCAAAAAAGACTTAATTACACTTTTTGGACCATCTTATCTGACAGGCACTATTTTAATTTACTTCACCGAGTGTTAACATCCACAGTGTTTAACAGTAATCTCTTCATTGTTCTTTGATCACCGCTCGCCACGTTTCCATTCATTGTGTTGAGCACTATGTGATGTCTTTGATCACCGCTCGCCCTCCGTCCCGGCGCGTCTCCATTCATTGTGTTGAGCACTGCGTGCAGTCTTTGATCGCCGCTCGCCCTCCGTCCCGACACGTCTCCATTCATTGTGTTGAGCACTACGTGCAGTCTTTGATCACCGCTCCTCCTCCCTCCCGACACGTGTCCATTCATTGTGTTCAGCACTATGTGTAGTCTTTGATCACCGCTCCTCCTCCCTCCCGATACGTTTCCATTCATTGGCTACCACAGCCTGATAAGCTCTCCCCCCCCTCTCCACCTCCCTTCAACTTGCTTATAAGGGATTATATCTTGAATCATTGCTTCACTTGATGCAGCTAATTCGGCTGTGACGGTCCCACCTGATGACGGAGACTTGTGTTGCCTCCGAAACGTCGTGAATTTTATTTTTGTTTTGTTTTATTTTACTTTCATTAATTTTAATGTTTTTACCTACGTGACTTTACCGAAAAAAAAACAACCTGAGAATATGAATCATTGCAGTCACGAAAGCTTCAAATCTAGAATTAATGCCCTCTACGGGGAGGAATTCCACCTATCTGTTAGAGTTTTTAACAGACAACGAGACAAGAAGTCACAGCTTCTCGAGACGCTGGCCTTCCTCAAGAGATGCCGCGAATACAAGGTAATACCCATCGCTTTCACACTCACATCCGCTGCTGTGTCCTCACCGAACTCCAAACAGATCTTATTAAAGCTAGCCTATTACTAATCTCGGAGAGAATAAGGTTACTCCGATCTGAACTCGATAATTTAGACAATACTCTCTTACAAACACATCTAATGTTAACACAAAAAATGTCACCTTCTGATTGGAACCACGTTGATAACATGACTTCTGCTTCTGCTGACTCAATGTCAGCCAAATGCAAAGCTAACCTGATTTCTAAATTCAACCTCCTATCTAAAAAGAAACCAGAGCCACACATCGCAAAGCTGGATGTTAACAAGACCGTGATTAATCAGAGTAACATTCCAATTTCTGACAATCTAAAAACGGTACTGGCCAAAGGACTAAATTTCGCCGTCACCCCTAAATATATACCAGTAGAGGATATGATTTCTCAGATTGATGTAGCCCTCAGAGGCATAGGACACATCCATGCGGATGTAGCAAGAGCTGAAATAGCTACTATTCTTAAGAATGCTAAGAAACCCACTAGTAACATCAGCAAAAACGAACGCTCTGAACTCGCGAATTTAAAAAAAGAGAGATGATATAGTCATCCTCTCGGCAGACAAGGGCAATGCCACGGTCATCATGGATAAAGATTCATACAACAACAAAATCCTGGACCTGCTTAATGATGGGAGTTACTCCAAAATTAAAAACGATCCCACTAAAAGCCTAACGACAAAAACCAACAGTATCATCACGAGTTCGACTTCCCTAATCGAACCAAGCAAACGTCCCTCTCTAAAACCATCGGCGGCAAGACCTCCCAGACTCTATGGTCTTCCCAAAATCCATAAAGAAGGCACCCCGCTATGACCCATCGTGTCGACGATAAACTCTCCGACGTACAAACTAGCCCGTTTTCTATCAGATTCTCTGCTCCCCTTCACAGGCAAGACCTCTTCGGCAGTACTCAACTCAACCCAATTAGTCTCTATGGTTAAGGACATGGTACTATCTCCTGATGACATCCTCGTCAGCTTTGATGTAGTATCTTTGTTTACCAAAGTCCCAGTACCGGACACCCTAACAATAATTGAGGACTTAGTCCAACATGGATTGAATTCTGATGTACCTGCGCTGGTTAGGCATTGCCTCACCAACACCTATTTTACCTGGAATGGCACCTTCTACAAACAGAATGAGGGTACCCCTATGGGCTCCCCCTTGTCACCAGTTATAGCCAACATGTTCATGGAAAAGTTTGAATCAGACGCCATCCAGACATCCACCCTGCGTCCTTCCCTGTGGAAGAGATATGTGGATGACACTTTCGTCATCTGGCCACATGGCCTCCCAGCATTGAACCACTTCTTGGAGCACATCAATTCTAAACACCCATCTATCAGATTCACCATGGAAGTGGAGAAAGACGGTAAACTACCATTCTTGGATATTCTGTTTAAGAGGAGGCTTGACTGATCCTTGGGACATTCTGTCTACAGGAAAGCCACCCACACAAATTCCTACTTGAAACCGGATTCCCACCACCACCCATCTCAAAAGAATTCTCTCATCAAAACGCTATACCACAGAGCCCATGGTATTTCTGACCAACACCACCTGACTGATGAATTAAGACATGTACATCGGGCCCTCAGGATGAACGGATACTCTGACCGCACTATCCGCCAAGCTGTCTCTCCCACCACACAGAAACAACCACATGAAACTCCGACCAAAACTATCACGTTACCATACATAGCAGGCGTGACCAAAAAGATCTCCAAAATTCTAAACAAACATAAGATCCAAGTCCGATTCAGTACAGTGCATAAAATCCGTGATCTGATTCCATCTGTGAAGGATGTCGTTCCTGACTTACAGTATCCTGGAGTCTACAAATTGAGTTGCATTTGTGGTGATTGCTACATTGGAGAAACAAAACGTCATGTTGCTGATCGTGTCCGCGAGCACAAGTCAGATCTGAAACACGGCAGAACTGATTCTTCGGCCGTTGCCGATCATTGCTACAACTCGGCGGGCTCTCATGAAATTGTCTTTTCCGAGACCAAGGTTCTCTGCAAACCTCCAGGCTACCATCAAAGGTTTGTACACGAAGCCATACAAATATACAAACACAGACATAATTTCAACCGTGATGATGGGTACAAACTTAGTAATCACTGGAAAGATGTTATTAACCACGCAAAAAAGACTTAATTACACTTTTTGGACCATCTTATCTGACAGGCACTATTTTAATTTACTTCACCGAGTGTTAACATCCACAGTGTTTAACAGTAATCTCTTCATTGTTCTTTGATCACCGCTCGCCACGTTTCCATTCATTGTGTTGAGCACTATGTGATGTCTTTGATCACCGCTCGCCCTCCGTCCCGGCGCGTCTCCATTCATTGTGTTGAGCACTGCGTGCAGTCTTTGATCGCCGCTCGCCCTCCGTCCCGACACGTCTCCATTCATTGTGTTGAGCACTACGTGCAGTCTTTGATCACCGCTCCTCCTCCCTCCCGACACGTGTCCATTCATTGTGTTCAGCACTATGTGTAGTCTTTGATCACCGCTCCTCCTCCCTCCCGATACGTTTCCATTCATTGGCTACCACAGCCTGATAAGCTCTCCCCCCCCTCTCCACCTCCCTTCAACTTGCTTATAAGGGATTATATCTTGAATCATTGCTTCACTTGATGCAGCTAATTCGGCTGTGACGGTCCCACCTGATGACGGAGACTTGTGTTGCCTCCGAAACGTCGTGAATTTTATTTTTGTTTTGTTTTATTTTACTTTCATTAATTTTAATGTTTTTACCTACGTGACTTTACCGAAAAAAAAACAACCTGAGAATATGAATCATTGCAGTCACGAAAGCTTCAAATCTAGAATTAATGCCCTCTACGGGGAGGAATTCCACCTATCTGTTAGAGTTTTTAACAGACAACGAGACAAGAAGTCACAGCTTCTCGAGACGCTGGCCTTCCTCAAGAGATGCCGCGAATACAAGGTAATACCCATCGCTTTCACACTCACATCCGCTGCTGTGTCCTCACCGAACTCCAAACAGATCTTATTAAAGCTAGCCTATTACTAATCTCGGAGAGAATAAGGTTACTCCGATCTGAACTCGATAATTTAGACAATACTCTCTTACAAACACATCTAATGTTAACACAAAAAATGTCACCTTCTGATTGGAACCACGTTGATAACATGACTTCTGCTTCTGCTGACTCAATGTCAGCCAAATGCAAAGCTAACCTGATTTCTAAATTCAACCTCCTATCTAAAAAGAAACCAGAGCCACACATCGCAAAGCTGGATGTTAACAAGACCGTGATTAATCAGAGTAACATTCCAATTTCTGACAATCTAAAAACGGTACTGGCCAAAGGACTAAATTTCGCCGTCACCCCTAAATATATACCAGTAGAGGATATGATTTCTCAGATTGATGTAGCCCTCAGAGGCATAGGACACATCCATGCGGATGTAGCAAGAGCTGAAATAGCTACTATTCTTAAGAATGCTAAGAAACCCACTAGTAACATCAGCAAAAACGAACGCTCTGAACTCGCGAATTTAAAAAAAGAGAGATGATATAGTCATCCTCTCGGCAGACAAGGGCAATGCCACGGTCATCATGGATAAAGATTCATACAACAACAAAATCCTGGACCTGCTTAATGATGGGAGTTACTCCAAAATTAAAAACGATCCCACTAAAAGCCTAACGACAAAAACCAACAGTATCATCACGAGTTCGACTTCCCTAATCGAACCAAGCAAACGTCCCTCTCTAAAACCATCGGCGGCAAGACCTCCCAGACTCTATGGTCTTCCCAAAATCCATAAAGAAGGCACCCCGCTATGACCCATCGTGTCGACGATAAACTCTCCGACGTACAAACTAGCCCGTTTTCTATCAGATTCTCTGCTCCCCTTCACAGGCAAGACCTCTTCGGCAGTACTCAACTCAACCCAATTAGTCTCTATGGTTAAGGACATGGTACTATCTCCTGATGACATCCTCGTCAGCTTTGATGTAGTATCTTTGTTTACCAAAGTCCCAGTACCGGACACCCTAACAATAATTGAGGACTTAGTCCAACATGGATTGAATTCTGATGTACCTGCGCTGGTTAGGCATTGCCTCACCAACACCTATTTTACCTGGAATGGCACCTTCTACAAACAGAATGAGGGTACCCCTATGGGCTCCCCCTTGTCACCAGTTATAGCCAACATGTTCATGGAAAAGTTTGAATCAGACGCCATCCAGACATCCACCCTGCGTCCTTCCCTGTGGAAGAGATATGTGGATGACACTTTCGTCATCTGGCCACATGGCCTCCCAGCATTGAACCACTTCTTGGAGCACATCAATTCTAAACACCCATCTATCAGATTCACCATGGAAGTGGAGAAAGACGGTAAACTACCATTCTTGGATATTCTGTTTAAGAGGAGGCTTGACTGATCCTTGGGACATTCTGTCTACAGGAAAGCCACCCACACAAATTCCTACTTGAAACCGGATTCCCACAACCACCCATCTCAAAAGAATTCTCTCATCAAAACGCTATACCACAGAGCCCATGGTATTTCTGACCAACACCACCTGACTGATGAATTAAGACATGTACATCGGGCCCTCAGGATGAACGGATACTCTGACCGCACTATCCGCCAAGCTGTCTCTCCCACCACACAGAAACAACCACATGAAACTCCGACCAAAACTATCACGTTACCATACATAGCAGGCGTGACCAAAAAGATCTCCAAAATTCTAAACAAACATAAGATCCAAGTCCGATTCAGTACAGTGCATAAAATCCGTGATCTGATTCCATCTGTGAAGGATGTCGTTCCTGACTTACAGTATCCTGGAGTCTACAAATTGAGTTGCATTTGTGGTGATTGCTACATTGGAGAAACAAAACGTCATGTTGCTGATCGTGTCCGCGAGCACAAGTCAGATCTGAAACACGGCAGAACTGATTCTTCGGCCGTTGCCGATCATTGCTACAACTCGGCGGGCTCTCATGAAATTGTCTTTTCCGAGACCAAGGTTCTCTGCAAACCTCCGGGCTACCATCAAAGGTTTGTACACGAAGCCATACAAATATACAAACACAGACATAATTTCAACCGTGATGATGGGTACAAACTCAGTAATCACTGGAAAGATGTTATTAACCACGTAAAAAAGACTTAATTACACTTTTTGGACCATCTTATCTGACAGGCACTATTTTAATTTACTTCACCGAGTGTTAACATCCACAGTGTTTAACAGTAATCTCTTCATTGTTCTTTGATCACCGCTCGCCACGTTTCCATTCATTGTGTTGAGCACTACGTGATGTCTTTGATCACCGCTCGCCCTCCGTCCCGGCGCGTCTCCATTCATTGTGTTGAGCACTGCGTGCAGTCTTTGATCGCCGCTCGCCCTCCGTCCCGACACGTCTCCATTCATTGTGTTGAGCACTACGTGCAGTCTTTGATCACCGCTCCTCCTCCCTCCCGACACGTGTCCATTCATTGTGTTCAGCACTATGTGTAGTCTTTGATCACCGCTCCTCCTCCCTCCCGATACGTTTCCATTCATTGGCTACCACAGCCTGATAAGCTCTCCCCCCCCTCTCCACCTCCCTTCAACTTGCTTATAAGGGATTACATCTTGAATCATTGCTTCACTTGATGCAGCTAATTCGGCTGTGACGGTCCCACCTGATGACGGAGACTTGTGTTGCCTCCGAAACGTCGTGAATTTTATTTTTGTTTTGTTTTATTTTACTTTCATTAATTTTAATGTTTTTACTTACGTGACTTTACCGAAAAAAAAAACCTGAGAATATGAATCATTGCAGTCACGAAAGCTTCAAATCTAGAATTAGATTGACAGTTATTTTGTGTTTCTTCCATTTGCGAGTAATCGCACCAACTGTTGTCACCTTCTCACCAAGCTGCCTGGCGATGGTCTTGTAGCCCATTCCAGCCTTGTGTAGGTCTACAATCTTGTCCCTGACATCCTTGGAGAGCTCTTTCGTCTTGGCCATGGTAGAGAGTTTGGAATCTGATTGATTGATTGCTTCTGTGAACAGGTGTCTTTTATACAGGTGTAGTGGTGATACGCGCTGGGGTAAGGATCGTGTGGCAGCACATGGTGATTGGTTGTGTGTGTTGGTTACGCGTGCTCACGGTGAAGGATCATAGGTCAGCGCGGGGTCATGGGTTATGAGGCGGTGATTGGCTGGGTGTCGGTGACGCGCGCTGACAGCGAGGGGATCGTGTGGCAGCGCGTGGTGATTGGTCAACTAAGGGGGGTGCTCACGTCGCGGTCCGCATAGGCTCCATCTCCTGGGAGCGGAGGCTATATAAGGCGGTGCGCGCAGGCGCGCGGGAAGTTGGTGACCAGTGAAGACAGAAGACGGAGGAGGAAGAGATAGGGCCCTGAGACACCTAGTCCCGCTGTCCTTGTGAGGACCGGGGCCCTGTGTGGCTCAGAGGCGGGACCTTGGGACCCGGGGCCGGACGTCCGTGTGAGGGCCGGGCCGCGGGACCCAGAGGTCGTGACCCACGCCCAAGCTGGGGTGGGTCTGTAGGTTCCACGGACGCTACGGGGCTGGAGTGCCCGTGAGCGTGTAGCGTGAGCTGTAGTGACCACACGTGTCGAGTGGAACGTGTAGCGTGAGTTGTAGTGACCACACGTGTCGAGTGGAATGTGTAGCGTGAGAAATAGTGACCACACGTGTTATTGTGGAAAGACAAGTGTTAATAAAGTGTGCTACCCGTCAAGTGGTTTCCCGCCGTCATTCAGAATACTTCAACTGGCGTCAGGAGTGAAACAGTCTTCCAGGCATGGATACAAGGAAGACTCGTCGGACTCACGAGATTGACCGCGAGGATAACCACGACGACTCGGGCCAGCAGGCATCAGGGGGAGAGGACGAGGAGATGCCGACGCCGCAGGACCCACCAGGGGCGCCGGACGAGCGGCTGGGGGCTGATGCCGGACTCCGCGAGGCGCACTCCCGTCTGGCATAGCTGCTACTCGCCGCGGCGTCCATCCTGGCGGAGATCACCACGTCGGGAGGAGCAAGGACGTCGGCGGACATTCAACAGACTCGCCTCGCAGATTCCCGCCAAAATTACTTTGCAGTTCCCGCCATTTCTACCACGCGGACATCTTTTGGCGGGAATGGCGAGCAACACGTGGCGGGAGTTCTCCAAGCGCGACCGCTTACGTCATCAGCGCGCGCTATGGACCGCCATCAGCCACCCGCCATAGGGGCCGCCATTTTGCAGACCGACGGTGCGGCGGAGAGGAGCCACGTGGCAGAGGACGACGTCATCTTCCAGCAGCGCCTTCCTACGTTGACAGCCTTCAAGGCGGAAGGCGGGGACTGGGGCGCATTCCAATGCAGGTTTCTGGCGCATCAAGAAATGTCGGCCTGGTCCGACGCTACGGCGCTGCGGGCACTACCTGCCATGTTGGACGACGACGCGCTCGCGGCCTTCAGGAACGCACAGAGATCAGACCGCTCCACGCTTAAGGCTGCGTTGGGCCTCATGGCCAAGGTCTATGGACCTCCTTCGGCTTGTCGCCATCAGTTTTACGAGCGACGAAAGGCGGACACGGAGACCGCGCTCGCCTACCGCACAGCGTTGTTGGCTCTCGCCGACGCCGCGTTCCCTCGTATGGACGAGGAGGGCCAGGATGCGATGGTCTTGGAGCAACTGCTCAAGTTGGCGCAGGACCTGGGGGTCCCCATCAACACGGCCGACGAAGTTGACATATGTTCATTGCGGGTCGCAACAAGTATCCAGGCGTACGAGGTCCTCAAGCGTAAACAGGGGGTCGTCTGCACTGCTGCCGTGGCCTCAGCTCCGGGCCCGGTGGTCACCGAGCCCCAAGTCGTCTGCCACGGGAGGAGGCGTTCACCGCTGGACGACCGGGGGATTGGAGGTCGGGGGGTCGTTCGCCTCTGCGATCGGCCCGCAAGCTGGAGCAACCGAGACCTCCGACGTCCCTCATCACGTGTTACAACTGCGGCCTCCGGGCCACGTGGCGTCCGGGTGCTGCGCTCCACGTCAGCGCGCCATGGGACCTCGGCTGGACGACGACCAAGGCCCCAAGTCGTCCCTACTACCCCTGGCAAGTCGCGGCACTTCACATGCTCGGCCTACATGCAAGACACACATGGGCCGTCGCTTTGCGGCGGAGGAGGGGCGATTAGGGGTCGGGGATTCGGTTCCGAGAGGGGGGTTCGTGCGGGACCGGGGGGACATTAAATGGTCTGAGTTGGGTCACAGAATAGTGGCTGCGTCGGCCGGTTCATCAGTCGTTACGGGATTCATAGACGGGGTCGAGGTCAGGGTGTTAGTGGACATGGGGGCGTCGGCTTTCCGACCTCATTTACAACATTCTCCCCGTCCAATGTCGACCTCTGCTTCCGGTGGACGTGCCATTTTACGCGGCAAATGGGGGCTCGTTGGGCATTGTCGGGCAGATTTGGGCGACCATTTGTATAGGGGATATTAAATTGTCGGGACCTGTTTTCGTCTCCTCTTCCTTAGCGGTTCCTTGTCTGTTGGGCACAGATTTTTTGGCTAAAATGCCCATTAAAATTCTCATCGATCAACATTGCATTGAGCTACCATCGGGTCGCCGTATTTCATTTTTGTCGAATCCTTCGGAAATACGGACGGCGTGCGCTACGATACAAGCGCTGGCGACACAGACCGTGCACGTGCCCCCGGGTTCGCAGATGTTGATTCCCCTCCGGTTGCGGAAGCCATTGGGTGGGGAGACCTCGGAACAGGGCGTGCTTTGGGTCCATCAAATAGGGCTGTCGGAGGTCTGGATTTGTCGGTGGCTCACATGTTGGTTCGGGCTGACAAGGACCCGTTCGTTATGGTTCTAAACGCTGGTTCGCGGCCGGCCGTTATTCAGCAGGGCACTGTGCTTGCTCACGCGGCACGGGTCCCTGTGGAAGAGCGCCTTGTTGCGCATGTTGATCCCGTCCCGGCGCAGGAAATTCGATCGGGGGAGGACCTTGAATGGGTCGATTCGCTGTGTGCGGATTTGTCAAGGGTACAATTGGGTGCGCTGCGTGCTTTGCTGATTGAATTCTCGGATGTGTTCAGTAAGCACAAATATGACATTGGGTGCATGGACCTGTTGCGCCACCATATTGAAACAGGCGATGCGGCACCGGTCAGGCAGAATCCCTTTCGGCTGAGTCCTGCTGAGAAGGAACACGTTCAGTCGGCCGTCAACGATATGCTGTCGGCCGACATCATTTCGCCTTCATCCAGTCCTTGGGGAGCACCTATCGTGCTGGTTAAAAAGCAAGACGGGTCCTTGCGGTTTTGTGTAGATTTCCGTCGCCTGAATAAAATCTCCGTGGCTGACGCGTATCCGCTCCCCAGAATGGACGAGTCCCTGGACGCATTGTCTGGTGCGCGATATTTTTCTACTCTTGATTTATTATTGAGATTCTGGCAGCTGCCACTCGACGACGAGTCTAAACCTAAGACAGCATTTCGGACCCCAGGGGGCCTGTTCCAGTTTAACCGGTTGCCCATGGGACGTCACTCCGCTCCCGCGACGTTTCAGCGCCTTATGGAGTTTGGTTTTGTCGGGTCTGCAATGGGATACTTGCTTAATTTACCTAGACGATGTCATTGTTTTCAGTAAAACGTTTGAGGAACACCTCCAGCGGTTGAGAGGGGTGTTCTTGCGGATGCGATCGGCTAAATTGAAGTTTAAACCGGCCAAATGCCACCTTCTTCGGAAGTCCGTGAGATACTTGGGCCACATTGTCGATTCTTCGGGGATCTCTACCGATTCCGCGAAGACGAACTGTGTCAGTTCATGGCCAACGCCCACGTCGGTTTCTGACGTCCACAGTTTCATTGGTTTTGCTTCCTACTACCGCCGATTTGTTGAGCATTTCGCCACCATTGCAAAACCCTTGCACGCTCTAACGGCCAAAGGAGTCAAGTTTCGATGGGGGCCGGAGGAGGAGGCCGCGTTCTGCTCCCTCCGGGACGCCTTGGTGGGTGCCCCGCCCTTACGTTACCCCGACTTCACAAGTCCCTTCTTGCTAGATACGGATGCTAGTAACACGGGCATTGGGGGGGTGCTCTCACAGGTCGTTGGGGGAGTCGAACGGGTGGTCGCCTATGGTAGCAGGGTTTTGTCGCCGGCGGAACAGCGCTACTGCGTCACCCGTCGCGAGTTGCTGGCTATTGTCTTTTTTGTACAGCAATTTAGACCATATCTCTATGGCCGTCATTTACGGTCCGGACGGACCATGCGGCGCTTCAGTATTCATTGAGGGTCGCCCAACCCTCGGGCCAATTGTCACGGTGGTTGGAAGTCCTCCAGGACTATCAATTTACGACCACTTACCATAAGGGGTTGCGCCGCACTAACGCGGATGCCCTGTCGTGATTGTCGCCTTGTCCCAAATGTGCGTGCTTAATGGGGTCGGCGCGCTGTAAACCGCCAGGTGCTGTAACCAGGGGTGCGTTGGCCGCGACCGCGAATGCGCCGATGGGTGACGTTCCCGCTACCCCTGCGGGAGGGGACTCGCTACTCTCACTGTCTCTGATTGAGTGGGGCCGACTACAAATGGCTGACAGCTCCCTGCTCGCGTTGCGTCGCAGGGCGGGGGGTCCCGAGGAGGGTCGGATGCGAACTGGCTCCTGGCTGCTCAAGCCGGGCCTGCTAATGAGATGGGACAATTTGTCCCTGCGGCACGCACTCGTTGTGCCTTCCGTTATGCGGGGAAAAGTTGTCCTGGCCGCACACGAACGCCTCTTGCATTTGGGGGTAAACAAAACGCTTGCTCTGCTTCAGCGTGACTATTATTGGCCGGGGATGGGGAGCGATGTGGTAAATATACTGAAGGGGTGTGTAGACTGCGCCAGACGGAAACCACCGCCTGTGGCGTCAAATCCACCGCTGCAGTCTATTCAGGTCTCGCGCACTAACGAGCTCGTTGCGCTCGATATTTTGGGGCCTTTTCCAGTCACGCCTAGGGGTAACAAGTACCTGTTGGTTGGTGTGGAATACTTTACCCAGTGGCCTATGGCGTGGCCACTCGCCAACCAGTCGGCGGCGGCTGTGACGGACGCCTTTGTCCAGGGCTACGTCCTGGACAAGGGGGCTCCCGAACGCTTGCTGATCGACCAGGGAAATCATTTTTCGAGTAAATTGCTGCAGGAGGTGTGCGACCTTTTGGGTACTAAGAAGGTGCGTACCTCCCCGTACCACCCACA
The DNA here is from genome assembly GCF_964198595.1 of Lampetra fluviatilis. Taxonomy (NCBI): domain Eukaryota; kingdom Metazoa; phylum Chordata; class Hyperoartia; order Petromyzontiformes; family Petromyzontidae; genus Lampetra; species Lampetra fluviatilis. Next base: position 23,311,075 of record NC_136276.1, on the reverse strand, counting down.
GACTGACGGGATGGTGGAGCGACTCCACAGGACTTTGACTTCTATGCTGTGCCAGCAGGTGTGCGAGGCACATGTTGACTGGGACTTGCAGGTCCTGGGGGTCCTCGCCGCGTATAGAATGGCCCCCTATGCAGCTACGGGATTTTCCCCATTTTATCTGATGTATGGTCGGGAGGCCGACCCGCCCATGGAAACTCAGCTGGGACTTTCCGCGCCACGAACAAATTCCAAATTGGCCGAACATATTAAATTTTACATTGCTAAGCTGGCCGAGGCGCGGGAGGCCGCACGGCTTAATTTGAGGTCTCGGCAAATCGCCAACGAGCGCTTGCGTGCACGAAAGGTGTCCGTGCACGATTGGAAACCGGGCGATAGGGCCTGGCTGCACTGCCCTCAGGCACCTTTGGCTACGTCGCCTAAATTCTTGAGGCCATGGCGGGGACCCGTGGAGGTCGTGCGGGTTGCACGCCCCCAGTGTGTTCAGATAAAATGGGGAAAGCGCCGTTGGTACGTTCACCCCTCCCGGCTGAAACCGTTCTCGCCTCCATATGGCCTCCCTTTGTGTCGTGAGGACCGAGCATGTGACGTGACCGACGACCCGAGGAGGGAAATGTCTCCGCCTGATCCTCACATGTCTCCGCCTGATCCGCTCCCAGGTGTCTCGGAACTGACAGCTGCCGACCACCGGCGGCCGGATCCCCGCGACACGGCCGGTCCTTCCAGGCCTGAACCGTGCCTTCCGGGGCTGCAGGAGCCACCAGACGGTCGTCAGCGTCCCGTCCCGTACGATGGACCGGCCAGGCGGACTCGCGCTAAGTCGTGCAACTTTTCCTGATCAAATAAATGAGGGGCCGATGCGGCCGGAGCGTCTCGTCACTGCGTTCCCCATCCGCTCGACCGCTCTATCACCCCATTTGAGGAGCGAGCGGAGGGGGGATCGATAGTTACGGAGACACTGGACACGTTTTTTTCTCGGAATTACTTTTATTGTATTGTTCGTCGGTTTGTACATAGGTTGTTGTCTGGTGTTGTTGTTGACTTTTTATTGTATTGTTTCGTCGGTTTGTACATAGGTTGTTGTCTGGTGTTGTGTCGTTGTGTTGGTTGTTGTTGTGTTACGGGGCACACTGGGGGGTAGGGATTTTGTTGTTGTTATTGTTGTTGTTGTTGTGTTGTTAAGCAGCCGGGCCGGCTGCGAGCTATGTGGGAGGGGGTGATGTAGTGGTGATACGCGCTGGGGTAAGGATCGTGTGGCAGCACATGGTGATTGGTTGTGTGTGTTGGTGACGCGCGCTCACAGTGAAGGATCATAGGTCAGCGTGGGGTCATGGGTTATGAGGCGGTGATTGGCTGGGTGTCGGTGACGCGCGCTGACAGCGAGGGGATCGTGTGGCAGCGCGTGGTGATTGGTCAACTAAGGGGGGTGCTCACGTCGCGGTCCGCATAGGCTCCGTCTCCCGGGAGCGGAGGCTATATAAGGCGGTGCGCGCAGGCGCGCGGGAAGTTGGTGACCAGTGAAGACAGAAGACGGAGGAGGAAGAGATAGGGTCCTGAGACACCTAGTCCCGCTGTCCTTGTGAGGACCGGGGCCCTGTGTGGCTCAGAGGTGGGACCTTGGGACCCGGGGCCGGACGTCCGTGTGAGGGCCGGGCCGCGGGACCCAGAGGTCGTGACCCACGCCCAAGCTGGGGTGGGTCTGTAGGTTCCACGGACGCTACGGGGCTGGAGTGCCCGTGAGCGTGTAGCGTGAGCTGTAGTGACCACACGTGTCGAGTGGAACGTGTAGCGTGAGTTGTAGTGACCACACGTGTCGAGTGGAACGTGTAGCGTGAGAAATAGTGACCACACGTGTTATTGTGGAAAGACAAGTGTTAATAAAGTGTGCTACCCGTCAAGTGGTTTACCGCCGTCATTCAGAATACTTCACAGGTAACAAGCTGAGATTAGGAGCACTCCCTTTAAGTGTGCTCCTAATCTCAGCTCGTTACCTGTATACCTGTATCAAAGACACCTGGGAGCCAGAAATCTTTCTGATTGAGAGGGGGTCAAATACTTATTTCCCTCATTAAAATGCAAATCAATTCATAGCATTTTTGACATGCGTTTTTCTGGATTTTTGTTGTTGTTATTCTGTCTCTCACTGTTCAAATAAACCTACCATAAAAATTATAGACTGATAATTTCTTTGTCAGTGGGCAAACGTACAAAATCAGCAGGGAATCAAATACTTTTTTCCCTCACTGTATGACATTACACTTGTATGCGTATGTGGGGGTGGGGAGGAATGATATTTGAATGGTGTCCCTCTGGGCTATATCTACTTATAAGGGACTGCATTGTTTTTTACTAGGGAGAGGGGGGGGAACAAAACTCTTTCTCGAAAGCTGGCCACAGCATGGGGGGGGAAGGGGTTGTAGTGTGCGCTTGTGAGTTTTTCTGTTGTTCATTCATGCCAGATTTTCCTGGATCTTGCCCTGTACCGGAAAAATTTTGGTTAGGGACTGGGTTAAGCACGCTGTTCGAGAAGGGCACCCATAATTGCCTCAAATTCAAAATTTTAAAATGTATATCTGAGGGACTCCCATTGCTGCCAGAACATCAAACGAATGGTGTAAATGTTTTCCCATTTGCTCAGAATGTTTTTTTGGGGCTGAGATATTAAATGCATGAATTAAGACATACTGCGGCTTTGAAATGTTCAGGGGTTTCAGGCACCATAGGGAGGTGTCGATCGTGGGTAAAACATTGTGGCATTTATTATATTGAAGTGGAAATGTCTAACTAAATTCCACAATATCCATGCATGACCAGAAGGCGTGCAGCTCAGTCTGGGTGGTGTTTTCTGGGCACCTAGAGCAGTCTGGAGAAGTAGAATAAAACTTCATCATCCTCTCACTGGTATTGTATATTCCATGCATACACTTAAATGGAATGGTTTTAAGCGGGACCAATCTGGGACCTGCAGAAGGGACCCGCCATAATTGCGCCCATTTCTGGGAGGGATGGGTTGCCCCGGTGGTATTTTCCATCGCTTTTTAGTTTTTAGTCTGGGCTGGTCTTTCTCAAGGCAAAGGACCCGATAACGCTTATGCTATTTTGTATTAATCATCGCCTGCTGTAAACCAGTGGATGTAAGTTGGAGAAATTCTTGTTTGGGGCTTTAGTGACAGTCTCTCCAATCTGGAAATAATGGAAGTGTGTTGTATCCTAAGCCTTCTTCCATCATTGATATATAATGAATGAAAACACACCAAAGCGCAGCAAACTGCAAAACACCAGGTGTTGTAGTAATGAACGGGAGGAGGGCTAGGATGGCAGAATTTGCAACCTTGCTTCAAGGAAAGATAAGGCCTGATGAACGGGTACCTGTCACCCGTGCAAGGGCAGAGACAGTGGGAGAGTCAGCCAGACAGTTAAGGCAAAAAGCCCAATCATCTATGACCTCAGCACATGGGCGAATAATGGGGCAGTGTCGACTCAAGGCAATGGAAGGAAGCAGAGGCGCCTTTGTCTGGATCACGGCCACAGAAGGCCGGGGGTCATCACTGATTGTGTGTTAGGGATTTCGAGCTAATTGGAACACGTGCACACAGGGAGGAGAAATACGCCTTGTTCTCCTGCAGCTGAGGGAGCAAACCAAAAAAAAAGGCCAAGGAATTAAATTATTAAATAAGTGGGTCAGCTCAAGGCTGTGTACACACGTGAGGGGGCCTTGTCCTGAAATTAATCACACTCCCAGAGCAGAAGGTTGGATGACCACAGTGAGACGAATAAGAGTGTTGTGCATCTCTCAAGGATGCGGGCTCAGCTGAACAGCGAGGCTGCGGGGGACACCAGAAGTTCGTGTTCGCCTAGTTAAGTCAAAAAGCTCAATTATTCTGTATTGCTATTAAAGTCACGTTAAAGTCGGAATTTAACAACAGGGTAGGCTAAAGTTATTGATACAACTCGACCCGAAGCATAACGGGATGAATCACCACCAGGTCGAATATAAAATACATAATAAAAGAGCGATGTTAAACCCAGGGTCGGAGAGAAAGGGAGATCCCGGCCGTCTTTGTATCCCCGCAGCGCGGGATAGGAGTGTATACGCTCGGGGAAACACCTCCACTTGAGTCAAGCACCACGATGGGAAATGACAGACCTTAGGTTACATACAGAATCATAACTGTGAAATGGTAAGGGACAAATGTTAAAACTTTTAATCATTTCTTTGTGCGTCAGCGAGGGTCGGAGGGAGTGTGCCCCTCCCTCCAGGTGGTGCAACACGGACGATTTGTAACGTCTGTGTTTTGGTTCATGAAGAAGGCCAAACAAGAGATAAATCGCACCCAGACAGAGAGACGACCTCGAGGCAATTTGTAACACCTGATTGTTTGCTCGTGGATTTTATGGAGGGAATATGACAACGGAATATACCGTGGGTGATGCACACAAGGACACACGCACGTACGAACACACACATGGACACACCTACACACGGACGGATCCTGACACAGTAAATCAAAAGAAACCCCGCCTTGTGGGCCGGGTCCAAAGGGATTTTTCGGCATAAAAGAAAGGACCCTGAGCATTGGAAATCAGTTCGACCAGGAGGGTCAACTCATCAGCCGAGTTCGACCAGTGGGTCGGCTCAGGAGCTCGACCGGGAGGGTCGGCTCAGGAGCTCGACCGGGAGGGTCGACTCAGGAGCGAGCTGTGACCAACGGGTCGGCTCGACTCATCTTCAGTTCGACCGGGAGGGTCGACTCAGGAGCGAGCTGCGACCAACGGGTCGGCTCGACTCATCTTCAGTTCGACCGGGAGGGTCGACTCAGGAGCGAGCTGCGACCAGCGGGTCGGCTCGACTCTTCAGCTCGTCTGGGACTCAGCCGAGTTCAGCCGGCTCTCGGGGCTCGACTCAAGCGGCTCCCCATCTCCTCTGCAGGCGGGCAAGACCCGCTTGACAGCTCAACTCGGCCTGCGTGGGTCAACCTCTGCCGAGTCGGAGGTCTCTGCTGCCGCGAGAATCGCGGTTTGGCGACGAGGCTCCGTGCTTCCCCTGGTTGACGACCCAACACTGCACGCTGCGAGCGAGCTGTGGGCGCCACCTACCGACCGGGTTCCGAACTACGACAGCGTATCAACAGGCATCCAACCAATTCACCACGGCGACAGGGGAGCGACTGATACGTATTACGCGCACCGCCCCCTCACCACACGACCACCAGGCGTCTGTTTGACATAAAGAACCAACTCCGAACACTGACTATTCAAGACAACTCTTACCACTCAAAAACACTCGAGACCGAGTGATGGCCATCCGTCGTTTATAAGAGTATTCGTAATTTTTATCTTTAATATTTAGTGGGCTGTACTCTTAATCGCATAAATTCCCAACAGATCCATCAATACGAATTGATTCTTGGCACCTCCTTCCGCCAAGCCACGCTCACGTGGGGAGTGGTGGCCCACCAGATCCTTATCAGGTGATCTGGTCCCCAATTAGTAAATTTGATATAAGATAACGATCTTCGGAAAAGGAGCACCGTCGCAGGCCCTTACTCCGAGCCATTCTGTTGTCAGATAACCTGCCGATGTATCTGTTGAGATTGGTGCCTTTAAGAATAATAACTGTTTTTGATTGTGTTTTTTTTATCGCCGTATAATCTTTCAAGTATCTTTCAGTCATAATCGCCGCACGTACTCGCATCCTCTACAGAATATTCAACTGTCCCGTGACCCAAGGTGCTAACAACGTGATAAGGGTTGCGTATGATCAATAAGGAGGGCGGTACTGCGTGAACAATATTGAGTATAATCATTCATTAAAGTTAAGGTTTTTCTTAGCATAGTATTTGCATGTTTTAACGACTCTCTCTCTCACTAACAACCATTGCGTTATGCGGGATACATGTGTCGTTGTCAAAGTGAAATCAGACAATCATTGATGATACTGTATTGATGCCGTGTTGACGTTCCGGGAATGAGAGTTCGCATACTATATCATAGTTGAGGTTGAATTAGTAATAAATTGATTAATACAGAAGTGGTTGTGTGATTCTTTCCTGAAATCTATGCATAAGATCTGCTTCTGCGTTGAGATCTGAACTTGGTGACCTTAATAAACACACTAATACATACTCAGTAAATGTTAAAGCGATAACGGGGTGAACCAGGGGACCTAAAAATAAGCGAGAATGAGACGAACCTAGACAACGATGCCGAGTTAATCTAAGTTAATCTTGCATACTTACACCACACCTGCATAACTGCATACGATTAATTGCCTTATTCCGATCGATAACCCACCCTCGTCACCGAGGCGGGGTCTGGTTATCATAACGACTGGCATTATCATAATTACACCCATGATGAATGATATTTGAATGGTGTCCCTCTGGGCTATATCTACTTATAAGGGACTGCATTGTTTTTTACTAGGGAGAGGGGGGGGAACAAAACTCTTTCTCGAAAGCTGGCCACAGCATGGGGGGGGAAGGGGTTGTAGTGTGCGCTTGTGAGTTTTTCTGTTGTTCATTCATGCCAGATTTTCCTGGATCTTGCCCTGTACCGGAAAAATTTTGGTTAGGGACTGGGTTAAGCACGCTGTTCGAGAAGGGCACCCATAATTGCCTCAAATTCAAAATTTTAAAATGTATATCTGAGGGACTCCCATTGCTGCCAGAACATCAAACGAATGGTGTAAATGTTTTCCCATTTGCTCAGAATGTTTTTTTGGGGCTGAGATATTAAATGCATGAATTAAGACATACTGCGGCTTTGAAATGTTCAGGGGTTTCAGGCACCATAGGGAGGTGTCGATCGTGGGTAAAACATTGTGGCATTTATTATATTGAAGTGGAAATGTCTAACTAAATTCCACAATATCCATGCATGACCAGAAGGCGTGCAGCTCAGTCTGGGTGGTGTTTTCTGGGCACCTAGAGCAGTCTGGAGAAGTAGAATAAAACTTCATCATCCTCTCACTGGTATTGTATATTCCATGCATACACTTAAATGAAATGGTTTTAAGCGGGACCAATCTGGGACCTGCAGAAGGGACCCGCCATAATTGCGCCCATTTCTGGGAGGGATGGGTTGCCCCGGTGGTATTTTCCATCGCTTTTTAGTTTTTAGTCTGGGCTGGTCTTTCTCAAGGCAAAGGACCCGATAACGCTTATGCTATTTTGTATTAATCATCGCCTGCTGTAAACCAGTGGATGTAAGTTGGAGAAATTCTTGTTTGGGGCTTTAGTGACAGTCTCTCTAATCTGGAAATAATGGAAGTGTGTTGTATCCTAAGCCTTCTTCCATCATTGATATATAATGAATGAAAACACACCAAAGCGCAGCAAACTGCAAAACACCAGGTGTTGTAGTAATGAACGGGAGGAGGGCTAGGATGGCAGAATTTGCAACCTTGCTTCAAGGAAAGATAAGGCCTGATGAACGGGCACCTGTCACCCGTGCAAGGGCAGAGACAGTGGGAGAGTCAGCCAGACAGTTAAGGCAAAAAGCCCAACCATCTATGACCTCAGCACATGGGCGAATAATGGGGCAGTGTCGACTCAAGGCAATGGAAGGAAGCAGAGGCGCCTTTGTCTGGATCACGGCCACAGAAGGCCGGGGGTCATCACTGATTGTGTGTTAGGGATTTCGAGCTAATTGGAACACGTGCACACAGGGAGGAGAAATACGCCTTGTTCTCCTGCAGCTGAGGGAGCAAACCAAAAAAAAAGGCCAAGGAATTAAATTATTAAATAAGTGGGTCAGTTCAAGGCTGTGTACACACGTGAGGGGGCCTTGTCCTGAAATTAATCACACTCCCAGAGCAGAAGGTTGGATGACCACAGTGAGACGAATAAGAGTGTTGTGCATCTCTCAAGGATGCGGGCTCAGCTGAACAGCGAGGCTGCGGGGGTCACCAGAAGTTCGTGTTCGCCTAGTTAAGTCAAAAAGCTCAATTATTCTGTATTGCTATTAAAGTCACGTTAAAGTCGGAATTTAACAACAGGGTAGGCTAAAGTTATTGATACAACTCGACCCGAAGCATAACGGGATGAATCACCACCAGGTCGAATATAAAATACATAATAAAAGAGCGATGTTAAACCCAGGGTCGGAGAGAAAGGGAGATCCCGGCCGTCTTTGTATCCCCGCAGCGCGGGATAGGAGTGTATACGCTCGGGGAAACACCTCCACTTGAGTCAAGCACCACGATGGGAAATGACAGACCTTAGGTTACATACAGAATCATAACTGTGAAATGGTAAGGGACAAATGTTAAAACTTTTAATCATTTCTTTGTGCATCAGCGAGGGTCGGAGGGAGTGTGCCCCTCCCTCCAGGTGGTGCAACACGGACGATTTGTAACGTCTGTGTTTTGGTTCATGAAGAAGGCCAAACAAGAGATAAATCGCACCCAGACAGAGAGACGACCTCGAGGCAATTTGTAACACCTGATTGTTTGCTCGTGGATTTTATGGAGGGAATATGACAACGGAATATACCGTGGGTGATGCACACAAGGACACACGGACGTACGAACACACACATGGACACACCTACACACGGACGGATCCTGACACAGTAAATCAAAAGAAACCCCGCCTTGTGGGCCGGGTCCAAAGGGATTTTTCGGCATAAAAGAAAGGACCCTGAGCATTGGAAATCAGTTCGACCAGGAGGGTCAACTCATCAGCCAAGTTCGACCAGTGGGTCGGCTCAAGAGCTCGACCGGGAGGGTCGGCTCAGGAGCTCGACCGGGAGGGTCGACTCAGGAGCGAGCTGCGACCAACGGGTCGGCTCGACTCATCTTCAGTTCGACCGGGAGGGTCGACTCAGGAGCGAGCTGCGACCAACGGGTCGGCTCGACTCATCTTCAGTTCGACCGGGAGGGTCGACTCAGGAGCGAGCTGTGACCAGCGGGTCGGCTCGACTCTTCAGCTCGTCTGGGACTCAGCCGAGTTCAGCCGGCTCTCGGGGCTCGACTCAAGCGGCTCCCCATCTCCTCTGCAGGCGGGCAAGACCCGCTTGACAGCTCAACTCGGCCTGCGTGGGTCAACCTCTGCCGAGTCGGAGGTCTCTGCTGCCGCGAGAATCGCGGTTTGGCGACGAGGCTCCGTGCTTCCCCTGGTTGACGACCCAACACTGCACGCTGCGAGCGAGCTGTGGGCGCCACCTACCGACCGGGTTCCGAACTACGACAGCGTATCAACAGGCATCCAACCAATTCACCACGGCGACAGGGGAGCGACTGATACGTATGACGCGCACCGCCCCCTCACCACACGACCACCAGGCGTCTGTTTGACATAAAGAACCGGCTCCGAACACTGACTATTCAAGACAACTCTTACCACTCAAAAACACTCGAGACCGAGTGATGGCCATCCGTCGTTTATAAGAGTATTCGTAATTTTTATCTTTAATATTTAGTGGGCTGTACTCTTAATCGCATAAATTCCCAACAGATCCATCAATACGAATTGATTCTTGGCACCTCCTTCCGCCAAGCCACGCTCACGTGGGGAGTGGTGGCCCACCAGATCCTTATCAGGTGATCTGGTCCCCAATTAGTAAATTTGATATAAGATAACGATCTTCGGAAAAGGAGCACCGTCGCAGGCCCTTACTCCGAGCCATTCTGTTGTCAGAATACCTGCCGATGTATCTGTTGAGATTGGTGCCTTTAAGAATAATAACTGTTTTTGATTGTGTCATAATCGCCGCACGTACTCGCATCCTCTACAGAATATTCAACTGTCCCGTGACCCAAGGTGCTAACAACGTGATAAGGGTTGCGTATGATCAATAAGGAGGGCGGTACTGCGTGAACAATATTGAGTATAATCATTCATTAAAGTTAAGGTTTTTCTTAGCATAGTATTTGCATGTTTTAACGACTCTCTCTCTCACTAACAACCATCGCGTTATGCGGGATACATGTGTCTTTGTCAAAGTGAAATCAGACAATCATTGATGATACTGTATTGATGCCGTGTTGACGTTCCGGGAATGAGAGTTCGCATACTATATCATAGTTGAGGTTGAATTAGTAATAAATTGATTAATACAGAAGTGGTTGTGTGATTCTTTCCTGAAATCTATGCATAAGATCTGCTTCTGCGTTGAGATCTGAACTTGGTGACCTTAATAAACACACTAATACATACTCAGTAAATGTTAAAGCGATAACGGGGTGAACCAGGGGACCTAAAAATAAGCGAGAATGAGACGAACCTAGACAACGATGCCGAGTTAATCTAAGTTAATCTTGCATACTTACACCACACCTGCATAACTGCATACGATTAATTGCCTTATTCCGATCGATAACCCACCCTCGTCACCGAGGCGGGGTCTGGTTATCATAACGACTGGCATTATCATAATTACACCCACTCGCATAATTACTACGATTACCTCTCGAATTGGCATAATTAAATGTGCATAATTACATAAATTAACATATTTCCGGATAATTACACATTTGGCCACATTTCATTTGATTATTATTATTTTCACTGAATATTCATAACCCACATATACAACATAATAATTTCACCCACGCACGCATACAACACATCAAAATTTTCATAACCAACATATACAACATAATGGGAGCTCGTCCGGGATCTCTCGCAGACAGTTTATGCATGAATTCAGGAACGAATCACTGTTGTGTTAATCAAAGTGTTGTGAACTAACGTTGCTTTGTGATTGTAAACGGGGGTATACACGCGCTCTGAAGGGAAATACCAGAGTAGCAGAGTATAACAAAGACAGCTGGGCTGAGATTATTCGCTCGAGTTGAACTGACGCATCCTGTGATACAATTGTTTATATGTGCTCTGAAGGGGAATTCTAGAGTAACTCACGCCGCACATGAGATGTTAGAATTAAGATACACTCTTAAGTCTATTAACCACACTACGTAATAGAGATGGCGCAGGATCCACAGCATTCTGAGTTTGACACACCAACGCATAACACTGATACAGAGTGGACCTCTGAGGAGGAGATGGAATCTATGGAAAAACAATATCGGGAATTTGTGTTAAAACGTACTGGACGGACTGCTAGCCAGCAGACGGAGCAGAGAGATATATGGGAGGGGTGCCATACAGAAGATGTTAAGGCTCATAGAAGGAAACTACTTAAGGACGTGATGAAATGTGGCAAAGCCAAACGTGACGTAAAAATTGCAGAAATAGCGAGGGTAGACTCGTATCTCCTCGCACAGACAGACAGAGAAAGATTATGGAATGAGGAAAAATTTGAAAGGGAAAGACAAGAGAAACTGTCCTTAATGGAGCAGGTAAAGAGTCTGCACGCCCTCGTGAGAGAGAAAGAATCCGCACTAAATGCACCAGTGAAACACCCAGACGCTGATACACAGAACACATACGGGAGTAACAATTTACCACACTCCGAGCCACGTGGACGTAGCCCAGGGCCAGATCCCACAATGAGTATGGCTACTGTGCAAAGCAATTTTGATGAAGTAACACCCTCGCAAATCGAGGAGAGAGAAGAGGAAATAATAATACAAACGGGAAAACATGAGGCCGACCACCCCAACGTTAGAGAGAGACAAATAATTAACCCTAAGTCATCAGGATACACTGTAATGATAGGGCGGAAAAGGGCGGAGCTGGTGCAAGACGGGAAACATGACATAAACAGCACACCAGGCAGACGCACGCTACGCAAGTATGACCGACATGATGCAGATGACAGAGACAGCTCACCAGAGAAACGCACCTCGCACAAACACGACCAACACGACACGGGTAACAGGAGCTCACCAGAGAGACGCCCATCACACAAGCATGAGCCATGGGATAAGCAGAAATCACCGAGCCAAGTTGACCCACGTTACAGGTGCAAAAGGCACTACAAAAGTTATGTTAAGCAGAGCCACCGTGATGGTGACGGCTCATCTGACACTGACTCCTCTGACGATGACCAACACGACACGGATAACAGACACAGCTCACCAGAGAGACGCACCTCACGTAAACATTATCAACGCGACATGGGTAACAGAGAGAGCTCACCAGAGGGACGCATGACCCGTAAAACTCACCCACGCAAAACCACCCGCACCACAAATGACAGAGACAGGAATCCCGATAACCATGAAGCACGAGACAAACATAAATACAACACCTCACCTAGCAGGCACCACACACGTAGTAGGCAGCATGAAGGTCAAGGACAAAAACACTCACCACATAGACACCGCTCAAGGAGACCACGCACACCAACCCACAAGCACGAATCACAAGACCCACGTAAGGAAAACAAGAGACACAAGCAACGGGACAGATACGAATCCTCGGACAGAGGGAGATCACGACACAGACACGGGAAACATGACAACAGTGATAGTAGAGACAAGGGTAGCTCAAGTGAGCACTCCTCAGGAACCGACACCACTGATGACGAACAACACACTTTTAACAGTAAGATACTAAAACTAATGGACAAAGCACTCGTGAGAATTCCCTATTTCGATCCACATAACAAGAACAGGGACATACACACTCACATAGCTACCGTAGAACAGGAGGCTAAGATCCGGGGTCTGGGTAAATCAGCAGAAAAGGCATGTTTATTATCAAGGAGCCTACATGAACCCGACAGACCATGGGTAGCCTCCCTGCCAAATAGGGTGAAGAGTGACTTTAAACAATTGAGCCGAGCAGTAGTTAAGAGATTTGGGGAATACTCCACACTATCCGAAGGATTGAACGCGGCAAAGTTGATGACCCAGCGTGTAGACGAAGACCCACGAGATTATCTCCTACGCCTTAAGAAAGCATATTACGCAGGGGACGTGGACAATGCCCAGGGAGATAAGACAGTCTTAAAAGTGATGTTCTTTCAATCATTGAGACCTGAAATAGTGAGAATAGTAGGAATGATGTTGGACCCCGAGACTGCCTCCCTACGCCAGATTGAAAGCAAGGCCCACACGGCCTGGGTGAACGGACGGAAAACCACTAGCATAGCCAAAACCCACATCGTCACCAGAGATAAAGAATGCCTCGATCTGGAGGGAAGCGAATCTCCAAGGAATAATATTAGCGCCACACGGGGTGGACATGAATTCCCCCAGGAGAGGGCGCCTAACCGAATGGAATCAACACCCGTCCACAACACGCTGAATAACGTTCCACGTGAGGGGAGGAACGAGACCAGAGGAATCTGGCACTCACAGCCGCCACCACCATGGAATGCAGAAGAGGGCGGAGGCTGGAATTATGGAGGAGGAAAAGCGAGTGACGGGCCATACCTACCCCGCGGAGGCCGACGCCCACCAAACCAGTCACCATATCGTCCCCCACTGCCGCCTCCACTAACAATAGAGCATAGACCACCGTTAGCTAACAGGAATCGATATGCTCACCACATTAGGATGGAAAAAGAGCTCCTAGGGAGTATGAAGATTCCCATGCAAATAGCGAAGGGAAGAATACCAACTATACCCACACAGGAGGAGGACACACCCAGCGCAAAGGTAACCCAAGTGAACGTAGGGAAGACAAGAAGCCCCGAAGCAATCACCGAAGTGGTACCAGAGGGAAAAGGGTACCATCTGGGGGAATTGATTCCCGTAGGACCAGTCGGACGAGTCCACGTGGAAGTAATACTGCAAGACACCCTGACCAGCCAGGGCCTTTGTGATACTGGAGCAGAAATATCCATGATATCCAGAGAATTATTTGACGAACTCCAGACTGCCCTCCAGAGGAAGAATGAAACACTACAGATGATGCCAAGTAAACTTACCTACTCAGGATGTGAAGGGACCCACATGCGACCATTGGGCAAAGTTATGACGAAGTTGACGTTCAACAAAATCAACATGAACCATCCCCTATATGTCGTACGGAACCCCGGAAAAGAGCTGATCATTGGGATAGAACTAATGAATCGCCTGAAACCCATTATGAACCTTGAATCCCGACAAATTTGGGCACAGTCAATGCCGGAGCAACAAAGGGACTCAGAAGAGGAAGACGTTATGAGAGACTCCACGGGAATCCAAGTGATAACACAAGAGCTCAACGACCTATCAACAACAATCAGGAACGAAGACGAGCTCCCAGCAGGAATTCGAATCACTCAGCTAATGACTAACAGACTGAGAGAAGACCGAAAGGAAGCCGACTTAGAGTCAGTATCACCAAGTGAACGTCCCCTCATGGAGTATATACCGCCCCCTGGAGGCCAAACCGACGAACTGCAAACCGATGAAGGAGAACACAAGGGCAAGAGCGTATTACCCTCGGATGAAGCCAAGGCAACTCAACCGATAGTAACGCAAAAGGAACTTTCAACCGAGCCGCCCGAAACCACGAAGGCCTTGGACCCAGACCCAGGACAAGGAGTCTCCATAATAGAAGAACAAATCGAACAACAAATTGAAGCAGCAGACGCCCTCGAGAACGACACAACGAAATGAGCTTCGTCAACTGCTCCACAAATACCACTTCCTGTTCTCAGAAGACCCCTATGATTGCGGCAAAACCAACCTACACGTGGTATCTATTCCCACACTGGAAGGAGCGCCAGCGGTATATGTGAAACAATACAAGATTCCACTGGCTGCCTACGAATCAATCCAAGAAACCTTGGAGAACCTACTCAAGAAGAATATAATTCGAGAATGCAACTCAACCTACAACTCACCGATTTGGCCTGTATTGAAACCCACAGGCAAGTGGCGACTCACCATCGACTATAGGCAACTCAACAAAACGGTTCCCCTATCTCGATGGCCAATGGCAGAGATCGATCAGAATCTCAACCAAATAAAAGGCGCAAAAATTCTCACCACCATGGATCTATCAAATGGCTTCTGGACCATGCCCGTGAAAGAAGCGGATCAATACAAGTTGGCATTTACATTCAATGGAATACAGTATACTTGGAACCGATGTCCATTTGGATACTCAAATTCACCTACGGACTTTAACATATTCCTACACAAGGCAATGGACGACGCAAAAGAGCGAGGTACCATCGTCTATGTCGACGATATACTG
The DNA here is from genome assembly GCF_964198595.1 of Lampetra fluviatilis. Classification (NCBI taxonomy): domain Eukaryota; kingdom Metazoa; phylum Chordata; class Hyperoartia; order Petromyzontiformes; family Petromyzontidae; genus Lampetra; species Lampetra fluviatilis. Next base: position 23,296,034 of record NC_136276.1, on the reverse strand, counting down.
GTCAAGGACTCCTCATGGGAAGAACACCTCGAGAGCCTCCAGCATACCCTCGAGCAGTTAAAGGAAGCAGGCGCAAAGATTTCAATACAAAAAGGACAGTGGGCACGCAAAAGGGTGGACTACCTCGGGCTCCAGGTCGGCACTGAGGGAATGTTACCCCAAACCAAAAGACTTGGAGCCCTCCTCGCACTCAAATCGCCCACCACAGTCACGACCCTTCGGAGCTTCTTAGGGATTTGCAACTACCTTCGACAGTTCGTGGACGACTACGCAGGAATCGTTCGACCCTTAGTCAAACTACTGCAAAAAGACGAACCATGGGAGTGGGGACAGGAACAGGAAGCCGCAGAAAAAGAATTAAAACGACAGATCACAGAGGCATCCTGCCTAGCATACCCAGAGAAAGGGAAAGAATACTACCTGGAGACCGCATACTCAGATCATAGTATCAGCTCGGTACTGTACCAGAGACAGGAAGCAGAGAAACGAGTTATTGCCTATGCCAGCAAAGCCCTCCGGGGAGTGGAGATGAAGTTCTCCGAGTGTGAGAAGGCGATATTTGGAAACATCTGGGCCATACAACATTTTCGGAACTTGTTGAACGGAGAGAAGATCATCCTGGAAACGAATCATGAATCCTTGGCATACCTCAACAGTAAGAAGATTCGGGAGGGCCGCGTAACCAGCAGCCGAATAGCCAGCTGGGCACTGACACTCCAAGGCCTACCAATCACAGTGAAATACGCAAAAAACAAGAAAAGTCCAATGGCCCAAGGTCTTGCCGATTTACATGATTGTACCTTTGACAGCGTAGAAGCAGAGGACGAAAAGATACCTCCGGAGGACAACAGGTACCTGCCCTTCAGGAAGGAGACATGTGCCGACCTACCAGTGGTATACATCGATGGATGCTCCCAGATGAGGGAGAACAGGCTTCACGCTGGGTCAGGAGTCATTTGGGAAACTGGCCCACTCGCAGGGATTCAAGAGGGATTTCAGCTGGGACCAAAGTCAAACCAGTATGCAGAGTTGGTCGGGGTACACATCGCTGTCCAAATGGCATCCGATAACCAAATACGGACCATGGTGGTGTGCACTGATTCCAACTACGTACAGCACAGCTTCCTGCACCACCTACCCATATGGAAAAAAAACGAGATGAAGAACCATAGGAATAAACCAATTCACCATCGAGAACTATTCGAGGCCATAGATAAGATGGTTCAGAACAAGGATATGAAGATATTTTGGAAGAAAGTAAAAGGGCACTCCAAGATACCTGGTCAAGAGAAAACTGGGAACGACCAAGCAGATGCCATAGCAAAAGTGGGAAGCCTGGAAGGCACCCCGTGGAAGCTAGAAGACCAAACCGACAGAGACGGACAACAAGAGTCGACGAACCAAGACATCGCCGTGATAAGACTGGTCACAAGAAGTGGGAAGAACCCGGCAGAAGCTGGAACCAGAGCCCAATTGAACAGTGCCCAGCCTTCCGAAGACCTGATCAGAATGCAACAAGAGGACAAAACACTAAAGACACTCGCCGATCATATCCAAGATCCAGCAGGAAAACCAATCACTACTGACAACTTGAATGACAACAAAGAGCTCGAGATCATGCATAGCCAAATCAAAAGGTTCTCAATGCGGAAAGGGCTACTGGTATACACAAACGAAAAAGACGGTCGACCTAGATGGGTAGTCCCCTCTCAATATCGGGAAATAATGTTACAACACGCCCACAATGAACCGTGCAGCGGCCACCGATGCGAGGTGAATACGGGACAGATGCTGCGACAGGTGGCCTACTGGTCAAAAATGGGGGAAGACATACACAAACATGTGTCCAACTGTCTCGTGTGTTGTAAGTACCAGCCAACGACCTCACAGCATAGGGCACCCCTACAGAGGAGGGGAACAGATTATCCTTGGTCCAAGCTACAAATCGACTGGATAGGACCTGTCAACCGATCAACCAAAGGGAACAAGTACATGCTAACTGTGACCTGTGCATTCTCTAAATGGACAGAGTGTTTACCAGCACCCAACAACACCGCGGAAACGACCGCTATCCTACTGATCAACCAAATATTCAGTAGATGGGGCCTACCGTCAACGATCGATTCAGACAAAGGAAGCCACTTCACAGCCGAGGTTATCACAGAAGTGTGGAAGATGTTGGGAGTAAAAAGACAATTACATGTCGCATACCATCCACAATCCTCAGGACAGGTGGAAAGAGCCAACAGGACCATCGTGAGCCTCCTAAAGAAATATGTGTCTACCACGGGCCGTGACTGGGATACGAAACTACCCCTAGTCTTGATGGCCATGCGAGCCACACCCAACCGAGCTACAGGCAGGACACCCTTCGAGATCATGACAGGGAGGCTAATGACCCTCCCAGTACACCTGTTATATGTCCCAGCGGAGGACGAGACCCCGACGGCAATGACGCCAACTGAATACCTGACGGGACTCAATAGTCACCTACAGAGCACATTCGCTATGGTCAGGGACCAGTTGCAAGTAGAGGCTCAGGGGAGCAAAGCATACTATGACCAAAAAGCCAGCCACGCAGAATACCAGCTAGGAGACCAGGTGTGGTACCTCAATTACGAGAAAAGAAAACAGAAGTGCAGGAAATTCCTGCCTTCCTGGACAGGACCACACGAGGTTGTTGACAAAATGTCCCCAGTCGTATATCAGCTAAAAATCACAAAGACAGGAAGAGAGCAGCAATACAAGTGGGTGCACATCAACCAAATCAAACCGTACCCGGTGCTGGTGGAGCAAGATAAGGAATAAAGGTGGAAAAGGGGGGGGGGAACTAAACTAATGGGCATATCACACTACGATAATATGTAACATGTTTTCCAGGAAATGGCAGCCCTCCTGCTCACGCTCCTGCTAACGTACCTTGCCAAGCTAGAAGGGAGCCAAGGCCTGATGATGCCACCCAAGAATAACCGTAGAAACTATCTTTTTAACGATATCTCCTATAACACGTAGTCAATAGAATAATTTCTCCCTCCCTTATCGTTTTCCCTTCCTTTAGAATATTTTTTTTTCCCTCTCTCTTGTCACATATAACCATGTTAAGTTGTAACACGTACGCGCGCGTTGTAAGGAAATAGCAGCAAAACTTGAGGACAATCGATGGTTCATGATGGAAGAAGGGTATACATATTTTTTTTAAAAATAACCCGTGGCCATTTGACCACTGGCCATTTTTAAAAGGGCGGAATGTTGTATCCTAAGCCTTCTTCCATCATTGATATATAATGAATGAAAACACACCAAAGCGCAGCAAACTGCAAAACACCAGGTGTTGTAGTAATGAACGGGAGGAGGGCTAGGATGGCAGAATTTGCAACCTTGCTTCAAGGAAAGATAAGGCCTGATGAACGGGCACCTGTCACCCGTGCAAGGGCAGAGACAGTGGGAGAGTCAGCCAGACAGTTAAGGCAAAAAGCCCAACCATCTATGACCTCAGCACATGGGCGAATAATGGGGCAGTGTCGACTCAAGGCAATGGAAGGAAGCAGAGGCGCCTTTGTCTGGATCACGGCCACAGAAGGCCGGGGGTCATCACTGATTGTGTGTTAGGGATTTCGAGCTAATTGGAACACGTGCACACAGGGAGGAGAAATACGCCTTGTTCTCCTGCAGCTGAGGGAGCAAACCAAAAAAAAAGGCCAAGGAATTAAATTATTAAATAAGTGGGTCAGCTCAAGGCTGTGTACACACGTGAGGGGGCCTTGTCCTGAAATTAATCACACTCCCAGAGCAGAAGGTTGGATGACCACAGTGAGACGAATAAGAGTGTTGTGCATCTCTCAAGGATGCGGGCTCAGCTGAACAGCGAGGCTGCGGGGGTCACCAGAAGTTCGTGTTCGCCTAGTTAAGTCAAAAAGCTCAATTATTCTGTATTGCTATTAAAGTCACGTTAAAGTCGGAATTTAACAACAGGGTAGGCTAAAGTTATTGATACAACTCGACCCGAAGCATAACGGGATGAATCACCACCAGGTCGAATATAAAATACATAATAAAAGAGCGATGTTAAACCCAGGGTCGGAGAGAAAGGGAGATCCCAGCCGTCTTTGTATCCCCGCAGCGCGGGATAGGAGTGTATACGCTCGGGGAAACACCTCCACTTGAGTCAAGCACCACGATGGGAAATGACAGACCTTAGGTTACATACAGAATCATAACTGTGAAATGGTAAGGGACAAATGTTAAAACTTTTAATCATTTCTTTGTGCGTCAGCGAGGGTCGGAGGGAGTGTGCCCCTCCCTCCAGGTGGTGCAACACGGACGATTTGTAACGTCTGTGTTTTGGTTCATGAAGAAGGCCAAACAAGAGATAAATCGCACCCAGACAGAGAGACGACCTCGAGGCAATTTGTAACACCTGATTGTTTGCTCGTGGATTTTATGGAGGGAATATGACAACGGAATATACCGTGGGTGATGCACACAAGGACACACGGACGTACGAACACACACATGGACACACCTACACACGGACGGATCCTGACACAGTAAATCAAAAGAAACCCCGCCTTGTGGGCCGGGTCCAAAGGGATTTTTCGGCATAAAAGAAAGGACCCTGAGCATTGGAAATCAGTTCGACCAGGAGGGTCAACTCATCAGCTGAGTTCGACCAGTGGGTCGGCTCAGGAGCTCGACCGGGAGGGTCGGCTCAGGAGCTCGACCGGGAGGGTCGACTCAGGAGCGAGCTGCGACCAACGGGTCGGCTCGACTCATCTTCAGTTCGACCGGGAGGGTCGACTCAGGAGCGAGCTGCGACCAACGGGTCGGCTCGACTCATCTTCAGTTCGACCGGGAGGGTCGACTCAGGAGCGAGCTGCGACCAGCGGGTCGGCTCGACTCTTCAGCTCGTCTGGGACTCAGCCGAGTTCAGCCGGCTCTCGGGGCTCGACTCAAGCGGCTCCCCATCTCCTCTGCAGGCGGGCAAGACCCGCTTGACAGCTCAACTCGGCCTGCGTGGGTCAACCTCTGCCGAGTCGGAGGTCTCTGCTGCCGCGAGAATCGCGGTTTGGCGACGAGGCTCCGTGCTTCCCCTGGTTGATGACCCAACACTGCACGCTGCGAGCGAGCTGTGGGCGCCACCTACCGACCGGGTTCCGAACTACGACAGCGTATCAACAGGCATCCAACCAATTCACCACGGCGACAGGGGAGCGACTGATACGTATGACGCGCACCGCCCCCTCACCACACGACCACCAGGCGTCTGTTTGACATAAAGAACCGACTCCGAACACTGACTATTCAAGACAACTCTTACTACTCAAAAACACTCGAGACCGAGTGATGGCCATCCGTCGTTTATAAGAGTATTCGTAATTTTTATCTTTAATATTTAGTGGGCTGTACTCTTAATCGCATAAATTCCCAACAGATCCATCAATACGAATTGATTCTTGGCACCTCCTTCCGCCAAGCCACGCTCACGTGGGGAGTGGTGGCCCACCAGATCCTTATCAGGTGATCCTTATCAGGTGATCTGGTCCCCAATTAGTAAATTTGATATAAGATAACGATCTTCGGAAAAGGAGCACCGTCGCAGGCCCTTACTCCGAGCCATTCTGTTGTCAGATAACCTGCCGATGTATCTGTTGAGATTGGTGCCTTTAAGAATAATAACTGTTTTTGATTGTGTTTTTTTTATCGCCGTATAATCTTTCAAGTATCTTTCAGTCATAATCGCCGCACGTACTCGCATCCTCTACAGAATATTCAACTGTCCCGTGACCCAAGGTGCTAACAACGTGATAAGGGTTGCGTATGATCAATAAGGAGGGCGGTACTGCGTGAACAATATTGAGTATAATCATTCATTAAAGTTAAGGTTTTTCTTAGCATAGTATTTGCATGTTTTAACGACTCTCTCTCTCACTAACAACCATCGCGTTATGCGGGATACATGGGTCGTTGTCAAAGTGAAATCAGACAATCATTGATGATACTGTATTGATGCCGTGTTGACGTTCCGGGAATGAGAGTTCGCATACTATATCATAGTTGAGGTTGAATTAGTAATAAATTGATTAATACAGAAGTGGTTGTGTGATTCTTTCCTGAAATCTATGCATAAGATCTGCTTCTGCGTTGAGATCTGAACTTGGTGACCTTAATAAACACACTAATACATACTCAGTAAATGTTAAAGCGATAACGGGGTGAACCAGGGGACCTAAAATAAGCGAGAATGAGACGAACCTAGACAACGATGCCGAGTTAATCTAAGTTAATCTTGCATACTTACACCACACCTGCATAACTGCATACGATTAATTGCCTTATTCCGATCGATAACCCACCCTCGTCACCGAGGCGGGGTCTGGTTATCATAACGACTGGCATTATCATAATTACACCCACTCGCATAATTACTACGATTACCTCTCGAATTGGCATAATTAAATGTGCATAATTACATAAATTAACATATTTCCGGATAATTACACATTTGGCCAAATTTCATTTGATTATTATTATTTTCACTGAATATTCATAACCCACATATACAACATAATAATTTCACCCACGCACGCATACAACACATCAAAATTTTCATACCCAACATATACAACATAATGGGGCTCTTGTCCGGGATTTCTCGCAGACAGTTTGTGCATGAATTCAGGAACGAATCACTGTTGTGTTAATCAAAGAGTTGTGAACTAACGTTGCCTTGTGATTGTAAACGGGGGTATACACGCGCTCTGAAGGGAAATACCAGAGTAGCAGAGTATAACAAAGACAGCTGGGCTGAGATTATTTGCTCGAGTTGAACTGACGCATCCTGTGATACAATTGTTTATAAGTACTCTGAAAAGGAATGTCAAAGTAACTCCTGCCACTTGAGATGATAGGATTAAGAATAATTTTTGAATGGGTGACGGGGTACGGGGAACTCGTATTGAAACGTACCGACCAATCTGTTACAAAGCAGTACAGTCAGAGAGACATATGGGAAGGGAGCTGTATCGATAACACGAACACACCTCGGGGGAAACTAATTGACTGGATAAAATGTAACAAAGGCGAACACGATGCAAAAGCTGCAGAGAAGGCAGGACAGGACTCATTCCTCCTCACACAGGCATACAGTCAGGGATGGTGGAATAAAGGAAAATTCGGAAAGGAAACGGGAGAGAAATCGTCTCTAATAAACGAGGAAAAATGTCCCCACACCATCGTAAGGGAGGAGAAATCAGTGCTCGCGACACCAGCGGAACTCACAGACGTGGATCCACAGAATAAGTATGGAAGTAACATTAAATCACACTCATTCGAGAGAAGGGATGGAGAGATACATATGCAAACAAAAACATGTGAGATTGACAACTTCACAGATAGAGGGAAGCAAAATGTTAAAGTAAAGTCGACAGGACGTGCTCCACTAAGGGCAGAGGCAAAAACTGAAGGGAAATGGCAACACGAGCGACACGGCATTGGGCGCGCACACAGAAAATGCACACCGCTTAATCACGCCCCACACAGAACAGATAAAAGTGACAGATTGCCTGATGATAACTTGTTTGATGATGACGCTGACGGCGATCAACTTTCGGAATACTTATTCAACAGTAAAACCCTTAAATTGATGGACAAGGCTCTAGTCAGAATTCCTGATTTTGACCCCCACAATAAGACTATGGATATCCACACACATATCGCGACAGTGGAAGAGGAGGCAATGATTAGAGGGCTGAGGAGACGGGATGAAAAAGCGAGTTTGTTGAAACGAAGCTTAAATAAAGATTCTATCCCATGGGTAAAGTCACTACCACACAAGGTTAGAAATGATTTTAAACAACTGAGCCTGGCAGTGATTCGGAAGTTTGGAGAATATTCGACACTCACTGAGGGGTTTTATGCTGTAAAATCGATGACCCAGGGCATGGACCAAGATCCACGGGACTACCTCGTGCAATTTAAAAGAGCGTATTACGCAGGCGATGTGAATCAATACCACGAAGGAGATAAAATGTTCAAAATTATGTTTTTTGAATCCTTGAGCCCAGAGATTACCGAAAGGGTGAGAATGGTTGTGAATCCAGAAACCGCATCCTTACGCCGCATAGAGAGCAAGGCGTACATGGCATGGTTATACAGAGCTAAGAATCATAATTCGGATCCAGAACACAGGGAGAGGGATAAGGAACCCAGCCTCTCAGAGAGGAATAAAAATCACCGAGCAGTCCCACAATGCAGGACGGAGCAAACACGCACGCACACATGGCAAAATAACCCAGAGAGAGGTTGGCACGAGAATGAGAGCGGCACAAAGCCGAACATTCAGGAGAATCGTAGGAGGGAGAGGTTCAGAGCAGAACCATATCAACACCCCATCCCACGACACACGCAAGGTTCAAATTACGCACAGAGATGGCAAGATAACCACCTAGCGGGAAGGTGTTACACAGACCGCGGAGGTATGGATGCGAACATTCAGGAGAATCGCAGGATGGGAGGTCAAACACAATCGATCCAATTCCGACCAATTCCTCCACCGGCTATACCAGGAGGGAATAGAGGAATAACACAGAACGCGGTCCAAAGACATGATAAACAACCCACAGTGAGCGCGAGCGAGCGGCCAACACGCGCCCCACCCGCCGAGGTATTAAACCCGAAGCTCAATGAGGAATACAAGGACAGGGTTGCATTGAAGCGTGATCGGACAGTACAAAAACCGACAGCAGGGACACGCCCTGAGGAGCGCAGGCATGAGCCTTTGAATGGAAAATATCCAAGGGAAACCAAAATTTATGTGGATCGGAGTGCTAAAATGGAGACGAATGTCCATGACGTATTGGGAATGGTGTTGAAATCCAACACACTCGTAAAAACAAAGAGGGCAACATTACGAGGGACAGAATTAAATCGACACACCGACTCGGCAAATGTGCATGTAATCGCAGAGAGAGCGAATGCCAGTGATGACGGAGTACAGACGTTGGTTGTGTGCGCGAATTCTGATTATGTGCAGCACAATTTTACACCACACACTCCCACGACGCGAGAGAGTGAGAGGGGAAATTACAAAAACGAACCGGAAAACCGTGATCGAATGATCAAAGTGATAAGTGGTAAACCAGACACTCAGAACTTGGTAAAAAGATTGCCAGGATGTAACAGGAGGGAATTAACGCAAAAATGCGTTCGAAACCGCTACCTAGCGTTTCCCAGGATTTAGCAAAAACAAAAAAATTAATATCCGTCGGAGTTATGAGGGATGAGAACCATGTAACTGGTGATATCGATGTTAAAGTTTTGTGGTATTTTTTTTTTGCTTATTTCAAATGTAACCATGTTACGATTGTGATACATATGCGCGCGTCGTAAGAATAACCGCCGAGTGAGGGTGGCTTATAGATTCATAACACAAAAAAAGGGGCATTTACTTGGTTTGGAAATTCGCCAGTGGCCAAATCGACCCCTGATAATTTTCAAACGGGCGAATTGTTGTGTCTATCCTTTTTAATTAAGAACAATTCAAAAAAATATAATAATATTTTTAAATTTATATATATACCTTTTTTTTTTATTAATTAATGAAAACAACTCACTTCTCCTCACAAGAACACCAGGAATCCATGAAACATAGAGGGCGGTTAAAATGTTGAGAGTTCGGTCACAAAGAGGTCATGGACATCCAAATGGACAAAAGATGTATGGACTAGCCTCCCAAGACATCTGGAGATATACAGAAAAGGGCAGAATAAATAACGGTTGGAACTTCGCGTTTTCTTAACGTTTTCCTTACCGAAAAGTAGAAACTTAACAAAGATAATTAACCAACAAACAATAATATTTTTTTTCTATTATTATATGTTTCCTACCTACACGACCTTCCAAAAAAATAAAAATAAAAACTAAAGAGTACGAATTCCAGAAAGCTTAAGTGCATAGTACACTTAACCTTAGGACATTAAAAAATTAACTCAGAATAAAACACCAATCTCTGGGGAACTAAACTAATGGGCATATCACACTACAATAATGTGTAACATGTTTTCCAGGAAATGGCAGCCCTCCTGCTCACGCTCCTGCTAACGTACCTTGCCAAGCTAGAAGGGAGCCAAGGCCTGATGATGCCACCCAAGAGTAACCGTAGAAACTATCTTTTTAACGATATCTCCTATAACACGTAGTCAATAGAATAATTTCTCCCTCCCTTATCGTTTTACCTTCCTTTAGAATATTTTTTTTTCCTCTCTCTTGCCACATATAACCATGTTAAGTTGTGACACGTACGCGCGCGTTGTAAGGAAATAGCAGCAAAACTTGAGGACTATCGATGGTTCATGATGGAAGAAGGGTATACATTTTTTTTTTTTAAATAACCCGTGGCCATTTGACCACTGGCCATTTTTAAAAGGGCGGAATGTTGTGTATTAGCCTTCTTCCAAAATTGATATTAATAATATTTGATATTTTTATATATTATCTTTTTACTTGTTTTTATATAATGAATGAAAACACACCAAAGCACAGCAGACTGCAAAACACCAGGTGTCACTAAGTAATGGACTGGAGGAGGGCTAGGATGGCAGAATTTGCAACCTTGCTTCAAGGAAGGAGGGGGCCTGATGAACGGGCATATGTCACCCGTGCAGGCGGCAGAGACAGTGGGAGAGTCAGCCAGACATAATTAAGGCAAAAAGCCAACCATCCTGCATGGTTTTAAGGAATTAAATTATTAAATCCAGGGTGAGTGGTCAAATGAAGTGGGTCAGCAACGCTGTGTGCACAGGGGAGGGAGCTAATTAACAACCCTGCACGGCTGAACGTGAGGGGGCCTTTGACCTGAAATTAAGAATAACACTCCCAGAGCAGAAGGTTGGATGGCCACAGTGAGACGAATAAGAGCGTTGTATATCAAGGATGCAGACTCAGCTGAATAGCAAGGCTGCAGGGGTCACCAGAAGTTCGCGTTCGCCTAGTTAAGACAAAAAGCTCAATTATTCTGTATTGCTATTAAAGTAACGTTAAAGTCGGAATTTAACAACAGGGTAGGCTAAAGTTATCGATATTCACACCCACTCCAATTAAACCAGGCCACAAGTTACGCCTACTGAACCATCACCATCATTAAGTCAATATGAAATGTTATTTCCATACTTTAATATACAACTCGACCCAAAGCATATGACAATCAGAACCTTCCTAAGTCAAAATTGAATCGCACCCAGACAGGAGCGAATAGTCGATATAAGGTTGAAGAGGGTATGAACAATAAGAGCGCGGCGAACTGCAAACGTAAGCAAAAGCCGGGAACGACACCAACCCAGCGACACCAGCCCAGCAACAGCGAGTCGGGCTTCGACAGGCCATAAAAGTAGGAATAATAACTCCCGGGGTCAGGGGACATCAGAAAAAGCAAGCAGACAAAAACCAGAACTGACTCCAAGGTTCAACCGCCCTCACCTACAAGGAGTGACGGAAATTAATGAGGCCTTGAGTTAACGGCGTCAGCTGGACAGCAACAACAACGGCGAGCAGAGACAGAGTGAGGCAAAGACTGCGAGGCTATGAAATGCAACTTCATGTCAGTAAAGCCGACCAACAAGTTAAGTTAAAGACATCACAATACATAATATCGTACATAACATCAATGTTAACGCTATTCACCGTCAACTATATTCCGCTTATATAACCATGCAGACACCAAGGAATACGAATTCCTAGGATCAAGAAACTTACCCCTTAACCTAAGATATCGGAAATAAGTTAATAATAATAAGCCTATGCATGAAAAGACAAAAGTAAAACTTATGAAAAGCCAGGATAGCGGGATAAATCACCACCAGGTCGAAATAAAATACATAATAAAAGAGCGATGTTAAACCCAGGGTCGGAGAGAAAGGGAGATCCTGGCCGTCTTTGTATCCCCACAGCGCGGGATGGGAGTGTGTATGTGCTCGGGGAGGCACCTCCACTTGGGTCAGGCACCACGATGGGAAACGACACACCTTAGGCTACATACAGAATCATAACTGGGAAATGGTAAGGGACAAATGTTAATTTAAAACTTTTTAACCATGTCTGTGTGCGTCTGTGAGGGTCGGAGGGAGTGTGCCCCTCCCTCCAGGTCGTGCAACACGGACAGAGACGCCTGTGAGACGATTTGTAACGTCTGTGTTTTGGTTCATGAAGAAGGCCAGACAAGAGATAATATTGCACCCAGACAGAGAGACGACTTCGAGGCAATTTGTAACATCTGATTGTTTGCTCATGGATTTTATGGAGGGAGTATGACAACGGAATATACCGTGGGTGATGCACACAAGGACACGGACGTACGGACACACACATGGACACACCTACCTACGGACAGATCCTGACACAGCAAAAATCGAAAGAAACCCCGCCTTGTGGGCAGGACCCAAAGGGATTTTTCGGCATAAAAGAAAGGACCCTGAGCATTGGAAACCAGTTCGACCAGGAGTGTCAACTCATCAGCCGAGTTCGACCGAGCGGGTCGGCTCGGGAGCGAGCTCGACCGGGAGGGTCGGCTCGACTCATCTTCAGTTCGACCAACAGGGTCGACTCAGGAGCGAGCTGCGACCAACGGGTCGGCTCGACTCTTCAACTCGTCTGGGACTCAGCCGAGTTCAGCCGGCTCTCGGGGCTCGACTCAAGCGGCTCCCCGTCTCCTCTGCAGGCGGGCAAGACCCGCATGACAGCTCAACCTCTGCCGAGTCGGAGGTCCCTGCTGCAGCTGACAATCGCGGTTTGGCGACGAGGCGACGACCCAGCACTGCGCGCTGCGAGCGAGCTGTGGGCGCCACCTACCGACCGGGTTCCGAACTACGACAGCGTATCAACAGGCATCCAAACCAATTCAACACGGCAACAGGAGAGCGCCTGATACGTATGACGCGCACCGCCCCCTCACCACACGACCACCAGGCGTCTGTTTGACATAAAGAACCGACTCCGAACATTGACTATTCAAGACCACTCTTACCACTCGAACACACTCGAACCCATAAGCCATCCGTGGCTGTGAAGAAAACACTCGAGACCGAGTGATGGCCATCCGTCGTTTATAAGAGTATTCGTAATTTTTATCTTTAATATTTAGTGGGCTGTACTCTTAATCGCATAAATTCCCAACAGATCCATCAATACGAATTGATTCTTGGCACCTCCTTCCACCGAGCAACACTCACGTGGGGAGTGGTGGCCCACCAGATCCTTATCAGGTGATCTGGTCCCCAATTAGTAAACTCTGTATAAGATAACGATCTTCGGAAAAGGAGCGCCGTCGCAGGCCTTTACTCCGAGCCATTCTGCTGTCAGATAACCTGCCGATGTATCTGTTGAGATTGGTGCCTTTAAGAATAATAACTGTCTTGATTGTGTTTTTATCGCCGTATAATCTTTCAAGTATAATCATTCATTAACGTTAAGGTTTTCTTAGCATAGTATTTGCATGTTAACGACTCTCTCTCTCACTAACAACCATCGCGTTATGCGGGATCCATGTGCCGTTGTCAAAGTGAAATCAGACAATCATTGATGATACTGTATTGATGCCGTGTTGACGTTCCGGGATTGAGAGTTCGCATACTATATCATAGTTGAGGTTGAATTAGTAATAAATTGATTAATACAGAAGTGGTTGTGTGATTCTTTCCTGAAGTCTATGCATAAGATCTGCTTCTGCGTTGAGATCTGAACTTGGCGACCTTAATAAACACACTAACACATACTCAGTAAATGTTAAAGCGATAACGGGGTGAACCGGGGACCTAAAATATAAGCGAGAATGAGACGAACCTAGACAACGATGCCGAGTTAATCTAAGTTAATCTTGCATACTTACACCACACCTGCATAACTGCATACGATTAATTGCCTTATTCCGATCGATAACCCACCCTCGTCACCGAGGCGGGGTCTGGTTATCATAACGACTTGCATTATCATAATTACACCCACTCGCATAATTACTACGATTACCTCTCGAATTGGCATAATTAAATGTGCATAATTACATAAATTAACATATTTCCGGATAATTACACATTTGGCCGAATTTCAATTGATTATTATTATTTTCACTGAATATTCATAACCCACATATACAACATAATAATTTCACCCACGCACGCATACAACACATCAAAATTTTCATACCCAACATATACAACACAGTCCATCCTGGAAGAGAAGTGTCTGATACTGCATGACAGCTATATTTTAGCAGCACATATATTGTATCAGTTTTTTGTGCCAGCTCCATAGATGGGACAGTATTATACTCCAGCAGAGGAACATTTAGCTCTTGAGGGCCCTGTCTCTTGGTATGAATGTATAGGTCCAGAACACTCTTTTGTGGTTGCAGTGTCCTTACACCTTTTCTGATGAACACAGTCTTCCTATGGTCTTCGCTTTTCATTTTACTCTGAACCATTATACCATTGGTGTGGTGGGTAGTACCTCGTCCAGACAGGGTCTCCTCCCCAAAGTCAATGTTATCCCACACCAAAACGGTTGGATGCTGCTTTGACATACACTTTGGTATATCTGTTATTGTAGCCAGCTGATATTCGGCTAAGGCTGTCTCAAAACCAATGGTACTTGATGTTGATATGCAGTGTCCAAGTCTGCTCAGAATATCTAACAATTGGGAAGAGCCGGTTAAGTGCCTAACGGTCAGTCCTAATGCAAGGGATTTAGGTATAGGCTTTTACCACTTGATGCCAGGTATACTATGTCTTGGCAGATGGACAGTAATCTCCTGTTGGTATCCTCAGGCAACTGTACTTTCTTATCAAACATAGGTTCATCTGAGGCTCCAGTACACCAGGCAATCAGATTGGACAGCTCCACAGGTACCATGGTATCTGCTGCATCAATATTCAGATCTGTTGACAGTGGTGGCCATGGCATTGTCATACCAGAAGTACCTCGCATAGCTTGTTGCACTATGATGCCAGCAGAGAACAAAGTATGCTTTCTGTCTGAACTGTAGACCTCATGTGTTGTGCAAGGTGCAGTGTCACGAGAGAGTTCACCGATATCTTCTGCACTGTCACTATCTTTTTCAGTCTCAGTACTTGAGGTCGACATTGGCTCCATAAAGTCTGTAGCTGACAGTCCTTCACAAAACACCATCTCGCTGAGATTCCATCTCACAGGTTTATGGAAGAGTAGTTATGTATAATCTCGCTGTAGGAAACGCTTCAGCAGATCGGACCTGTAAAATAGAGATACCTTTTTAGTGACTTAATTGTGGGTGAATAAAATATTTTTCAATTTCACATTTAACCAGGAGCACGAGATACGAGGAATAAGAGATATTTGTCATAGAAGAAAACAATACAACAATTCATAATTTCACAGAAAACAAATCACTGTTCTAACTTGGGATTTTATAGCCAACATTTGTGGGAACACAAAATTCACAATTGTATAATTATTACCTGTGTAATAAAGGACTCGATCCTGGTTCTGTCTCTGTCGTCCTTTATTCGGGTTCTTACACCTTTCCCGCACGGCCCTCGCTCAGAGCTCTCCCCTTGGCAGCTCCATAGCTGCTCTCGCTCCCGTAGCCTCCACACCTCTGCAGCTCCACTGCAGACCCCCTGTGCAGTCCTCCGGCTGCCCTCACTGCAGCTCCATCGCTGCCCTCACTGCAGCTCCACCGCTGCCGTCGTTCCTCCGTGCTTGGTCACCGCTGGCCGATGGTGCCAAGTCTTACCCTCTGTGTATGTGGCGATCTCGCCACTCCTCGACCTCCGCCCTGCGTGGCCTCACTCTAACTCTGTCTCCCACACTCTCTCTTCCATCCCGCTGGCTGGCGCCGTCATGAGCCCCTCAGCCACCAGGCTGAGGCACGGCGACCACCCAACGCGGTCTCCACTCTTCACTCCCCCGACTCCCAGATGTCTTCCTGTCTCCCCGCTATAACATCTCCCCCCACGTGACCCTGACTCCTCCCTCTCGGATCGTCACATCCGGCCCGCCCATTTACGCCCGCATTACACCTGCATGATCTAACGTCATATCCTTCTTCTTCTTTTATAGCCTTACAAAGCAACTGCACAAGCCTCGTCATCCGGAGAATTTCTTGCTTCTCGATTAGGCGATCCTCAATCACTGTTTTGCAGAATGCTTTTTGTAGCCTCTCTGATACTGCAGGACATTTGAGTAACGTGCTCTGAAATAGGAAAACAGAAAGTCATAATGAGTCACCTGCAAAGCAACTATTCTCTGATAGGCAAATGAAAACATGTACAATATGTCAGGATGAATGAGTTTGTGTGTTTTAGAGTGTGAGTGCGGGTAAACAGATGCAAATTAGTCCATGAATACAATCCGCGTGGCGTGTTTATATGCATGAGTCTTATGTATGTTAACCTCTTAACCCCCACCTGAACCGAGCACATTTTCTCCAGTTTGGCAACCCAAAACATAAAAGCTTAAAAAAAGCATCAAAATAACGACGAAAAACAGGATGAAAACACAGCAAAAAGTGATAAAGACAAGGCGAAAACATGACAAAAAGCTATGAAAATAAGCAATGAAAAAGCAACAAAAAACCGACAAAAACATGACAAAAGGCCACAAAAAAGTGACACAAAAACGTGACGAAAACGCAACAAAAATGTGACAAAAATGCGGCAACAATGTGACAACAAAGTTACAATCACTTTAGTAGGTCATAGCTTTCAAATGAGGCATTACGCTGAGAGTGCCTTGGTTTCTATGTTTTTTTAGGCATTACACTGTTGCTCTCCAGTTGAGAAGATTTTAGATTTGGGTAAAGCCAAAATGGAAAAAATGCACTCGGTTCAGGCAGGGGGTAAGAGATTAATTAACACGCATTGTCACGACCAAATAAACAAGTATTTAATTAAATTTGAATATCAAATGTCACTAAAATTTAATTTTAAATAGTCTTGGTCCTTTTGTATGTGTAGTGACATAAGAAGGGAGGGGCTGCTGGGGGCTCTGGGTTCCCAGGCGAGTCCAGATGCTTAAGCCTCTGGGCGCCAGGCGCTGGGTTCCCAGGGGGTCCAGATGCTTAAGCCTCTGGGCGCCAGGCGTTGAGTTCCCAGGCGCTCAATCCCCTGGGCGCCGCCAACGGGGGGTGGCTGTGTGTGCTCTGTGGGATGTCTGGTGGCGCACACGGCCCCACCCCTCGTTGGACCAGGCATAAAAGGAGAGCTCCCTGGACGATCGGGGCCCAGTTGTTACTCAAGACCCAAGACCCACGACCAGCCATCTGAAGACCCTGGGATGCTGTGAGAGCCAGTGGTGGGACTCTGGAACTCCCGACTCTACGACCTTGTGAGGGCGAGTTCCAGAGCGTAGCCAGAGTAGAGTATCTAGGCTGTGTAGCTAAGCTGTGTACCTAGGCTGTAACAGAGTATCAGGACTGTTGGAGAGTTGGACTGTTGGAGTGTTGTATTGTAATAAAGAAGTTACCTCTACAAGTGTCTCCGGAATCCGTTACATTTGGCGTCAGAAGTGGCAATGGAGACAAGAGGTGAACCACGTACCTTCAGTCCTGACGGCGATGAAGAGGAGCAGGCAGCGATGGGGCGGCCAATGCCGGCCGACAGCGACGCTGCACCGCCGGCCGACAACAACGCCGCACCGCCGGCTAAGCAGCTGTCTGCTCCGCCGACCGTCCCCTTTCCAGCATCGGGAGCAGAGATGGAGGAGGCGCTGCTTCGCCTCACAGAGCTGCTCTGCGCCACCGCCTCCCTCCGGGGCGAGATGCGGTGCTCGCGGCCGATGGCGGGAGGGAGAGAGGAGGCGCGGCGCTCGCCCGAGCCCGCCGCCGCCATTCCCCCCACGGATGTGAGGGATACTTCCAGGAATGACATCACTTCCACCGGAGGAGCAGTGACCGCTGGGAGCGACGTCACTTCCGGGCCCAGCGTGGGCCAACCCGGAGACGCCTCGTCATCAGCGCTGCGTTCCTCACCGCCGGGTGACAGCTGTTTGCAACCTAGCAACGCCGCGTCATCAGCGCTGCGACCTTCACTGCCAGACGACAGCTGGCTTCAACCTAGCATACCGCGTCATCAGCGCTGCGACCGGACAGTGAAGGCGCCATTCTTACTGTAACCAGCGCCGGTGCCAGCACATGGACCGACACGCTGGTCGCCGCCTTTGCTGCTCTGGCCAAAGGTTGGAGGTCGGGAGACCAGGCCCCTGACACTTCGTACATTTTACGCGCTCCGGATTAATGATTTTTGTTGATATTTTCTTCGTTGTCGTCGGGGAGTCGTGACTGTTGTTGGGTAAACTGTGTGGAGCTTCGCTCGTGAGTGTTGTCAATGTGTGTGCGAAACTTTGCTTGTGATTGTTAACAATGTATGGTTTGTATTGAACTTTGTTCGTGATTGTTAATGTATAGCTTGTGCTGTCATTGTTAACGATGTATATACTGTATGGGGCATTTATCTTGAGATGGTGACATGCTGCCAAGGATTTGGAATTGTCATGCTGGCTCTCAAATATCTTGGGGTGCAGATCCTCACCAGGATGGCCCAGCGGGTGTTGCGTGTCTAACACGAGAGTTGTGGTCCCGTCATGCGATGGCTGACGGCTTGACCTGACAGCCCGGAGATTGAAACACTCCGTGGCATGTCTAGCCTAGTGGGCTGTGCGCTCACATGGCTCGGAGAGTGTGGTCCCGTCATGGAGTAGCTGACGGCTTGACCTGACGGCCCGGAGGTTGAGACCCTCCGTGGTGCATCTGGAGCAGTAGGCTCGCCCTGACAGCCCGGAGATTGAAACACTCCGAGGCGCGTGGAAACAGTGGGCTGGAGATTTGTGGTGTTCAGGTGTAGTTGTCCCGTTACGTTGGGACTGTATCCCTCAGTTATTAGGGTGCATGTTGTGCAGGGAGTGAACAATGGGTCGTCTCAGATCGGTCGGTACAGCTATATGCTGCGATGCGAGTCTTGGAGAGAGATTGGGTCTCAGCTCGGTCGGTACAGCTATATGTTGCGATGCGAGTCTTGGAGAGAGGTTGGGTCTCAGATCGGTCGGTACAGCTATATGCTGCGATGCGAGTCTTGGAGAGAGATTGGGTCTCAGATCGGTCGGTACAGCTATATGCTGCGATACGAGTCTTGGAGAGAGATTGGGTCTCAGATCGGTCGGTACAGCTATATGCTGCGATGCGAGTCTTGGAGAGAGACTGGGTTGAAGTCCCCCCCGATATGGCCGACGTGCGCGGTTTTAGGATGGAGACGCCACGTTGGAAAGGCGGGGGGTGCAAACGGTTGACATGTAATGTCGGTGGTGGTCCTCATTGAGGTCTGCTGGGACGCAAGCACGGGATGCCTTGGAGATGCGGTTCGCGCGTGCGGCCACCATTTATGGACAGGAGCAGGCAGATTTATTTTGTTTGTGTCATGTAAATTTTATATATATATTTTTAAAATGTAGATACTGGAGCAGCCCTGAAGTGCGACTTCTTTGCCCAGTACATGGGTCGGCCCTGAAGTACGACTTCTCGACCCGGGACGTAGACAGACGTCCGGATAAGTGTGTGTAGAGGGGTGATAGACATGTTGGTCTTCGCCTTCTCACCACCTGACGGATGGGAGGGTGGCAGGGTGGTGTGGATCCCTGCCATCCATGCTGTGATTGTGTGATTTCGGTTCGATTACCGGTGTTGGTTGTGCATCCAACGCGTCGGAATCTGTATATTTGTTGTTAATTCCCCGTTTTCTATGCGGATCCCGAGGAGGGCTAGGTGTGCCGTGGGTCGTTTGTTCATGTGTCATTGCTTCATCTTTTTGTTGATTGATGCTTGTATATAGTGTAGAGTTGTACAGGTTGGTTATGGTATTTATGGTTGCTTTCTTGTTCTCTTTTCTTTTCCTGTTGAGGCTCGCGTATTTTTTTTTCTCTCTCTCCCTTTCGTTAATTTAAACTTTCTAATTATTGACAGCCGGGACGGCTGGAGGCTACATAGAGGGGGGTAATGTAGTGACATAAGAAGGGAGGGGCTGCTGGGGGCTCTGGGTTCCCAGGCGAGTCCAGACACTTAAGCCTCTGGGCGCCAGGCGCTGGGTTCCCAGGGGGTCCAGACGCTTAAGCCTTTGGGCGCCAGGCGTTGAGTTCCCAGGCGCTTAATCCCCTGGGCGCCGCCAACGGGGGGGGGGGGCTGTGTGTGCTCTGTGGGATGTCTGGTGGCGCACACGGCCCCACCCCTCGTTGGACCAGGCATAAAAGGAGAGCTCCCTGGACGATCGGGGCCCAGTTGTAACTCAAGACCCAAGACCCACGACCAGCCATCTGAAGACCCTGGGATGCTGTGAGAGCCAGTGGTGGGACTCTGGAACTCCCGACTCTACGACCTTATGAGGGCGAGTTCCAGAGCATAGCCAGAGTAGAGTATCTAGGCTGTGTAGCTAGGCTGTGTACCTAGGCTGTAACAGAGTATCAGGACTGTTGGAGAGTTTGACTGTTGGAGTGTTGTATTGTAATAAAGAAGTTACCTCTACAAGTGTCTCCGGAACCCGTTACATATGTATAGAAAAATGTGAAGGGCACCAAGAGCATTAGATAGGACATGTATATTTAAAGCCCTACCTTCTATAGAGAAATAATTTGATTATGGAATTACATTGCATTCACACGCAATATGTAAATGTAATTGGAGTGACCCCACAGATTTGTGAACAAACATTTTTTTGTACCTACCTATGTTTTTTCAGTTTTGCTGAGAAATCTTGTGTAATATCGATAGCAGGATTTGTGGTATCGGACCTCGATTGCAATGCAGTCTTTCCCACGAATGTGTGTCAGAATGCTCTCATCTGATTTTATTTGAGCTACCTCACGAAGAAGTCCTATATTAAAGATATGAAGAATAAATCATAAACCCAGTTGGCAATATATTAGCTTGCATAACATTCAATTCAAGTGAGTAAACATACCTGCATTTTCTGTCTCAGACTGCACCAACTTGTCAAGCTGGCGCTTTCTGTTGATTGTAATAAACCGATCAAACATTTTGCAAATTACGCACAATTTAGGCAGAACGTGCTGGCTTATTGATGGCTTTGAAGAAGTGGTTGTTGTGGTAGGGGTAACCTTCATCAAGCTGTACTTGGAACGCAGCCTCTTTGGCGAAACTGTTTCAGAGCTTTCAACCGGGGTTACAAGTCTTTTCAATCGTTCAGTCTTATCTTGATGCTTTAGTGCACAAGTCAAGCGTTTTTTGTCTTTAAAACGCCGATAGCAGGCCGGGTGAAACCCGTAGTTTGTTGGGACATCAGAGACCGGTTTGTCCAGGAGGGCAACATGTTTATTAGCAATAGCTAGCTCCGTAGTGTCCGACGTTTTAAGCCATTCCTTCGCACATTGCTTGATTTTTTTCCATCGGACTTCAGTAAAGGGCTGCGGACCTTTCCCACCATCTTTTCCGACATGAAGAATACACTTTACGGGTGTTAATCGAGCTTGATCCCCGCTATCAGATGAAGCTGCGCTGCTTACGTCCTCCTCCATGTTTACATGTGCGTAGTGATATTGGCTTGATTTTGGCTCTGACCTACTTACATTTTCGATGCTGATTGGTTGAAAATCTAGCTCAACAGTTTTATATGTCTCAATACGCAGTCAATATAGTGCGCCAATAAATTATACTTTTCTCATTAACTACAGGATAATGCGTGGAGAACGTTTTGCTTGGATACCTTTTATTAACGTTGAACATATTGAGCAAAAGAAAAAGTAGTGCCCCGTTTGTCGGAACGAAACTGAACGATACAGCTCACATACAGCGGCCTACTACGCAAAACGCTATAAAATTATAATTTTGCGTATCGCGTTGTTCACGCAAAATCGCATATCACAACGCTGTAAAAGACAACAGAAATAAAATAAGAAAAAATATCACATCCAAACCATGGTCAACTAATTTAAAGGCCTTTTTTAAATGGGACTTAAATAATGGAAATGTATTTGACGTATATGGAGCGGGAGTGCATTCCAGCTGCCGACATGAAGGAACGCCGACCCCACCATCTTGCATTTAACTTGAGGCTCTGAATGAGCAGCTCAATACTGGATGAACAAAGTATTCTGAATGGGGTGTCCATTCAAATTGTCTCTGAGTCTATGGGTTTCTGTGCGAGTCTATGGGTCTCTGTGTGCCTCAATGTGTCTCTGTGAGTTTTTGGGTCTCTCTGTGTAAGCATATGGGTTATCTTAGAGTGCAATCTTAAACCCAATTCGTAAACTAATGGGGCTGGTGGGAAGGGGGGGGGAGTCAATTAAGGGAATATAAAATGGGGTGATATGTTAATGTTTGTGGGCAAGAGTCAACACTGTTGCATTTTGGACCACCTGCATCTGTTGAAAAAGATCATTTGAGAGACCATATAAAACAGACTTGCAGTAATCCAACCTGGAGGATACATCGGCAGCAATGAGTGTTTCAGCAACAAGTAGTTTTAAACAGTTGCAGAGCTTTATTAATTTGAAACCAAATAGCCAACATCATGAAGAGTACAGCAAAGTTACACGCCCCGTTTGGAAAACACACAGGGGAAAAAGTACAGAAAAACCCGGTTAGGAGGCAGCTTAAAGCACTGATAAAACAATACGCGTTTCCATATTCCCTGAAAGCATATCAGCATTTATGCCATGGACAAAATGTAAACTTCAAAGCATTCAAATACTCCTAAATTAAATTTAAATCAGGCTATACTTTCAGGCTCTTGGTAGTTTACAATCATAATAGCAGTTTTAGCGACTTGTTATACACATCAGAAATACACAGCCTTGTTAATGTATTATTCTTTAGCTTTGTACAAACATTATTAGTATCAGATTCATTGTCTTGAGACCAGGTCTCAGGTTCAGTGTATGAAGACCGGGTTTCAGGATCGGTGTATTAAGACTGGGTTTCAGGATCGGTGTCTTGAGACGGCTAAACTCCTCCATGCTTTGGAATTATATTCAGTGTTAATTGTAGTGCAATCGCATACTAAGGCACTACGTGTTTTATTTTTATTGTGATGTACCATGTGCCATGCCCTACCCAATCATCACAGACCCGTGCATGCCAGCTACATGCATGCTGCTGCTCACTATATTGCAAATGCAGTCCTCCAAACTCACAGGCAGAGATGCGGGACTCCTAAAGACAACAGTAGTATGAATTCCATTGCGCACACAGACACACGGCATCACACAGCATCTGGTCTTTTGTGTGAGAAGTGAGTAAGTGCACAGGTTTCAACAGATCACTTGTAAATTAGATCCAACCATCAATAGTAATAAGTACAAATTAAACGATCTATCAGCGGCACCGATTTCACTTGTGTTATGGATCATCAGCATACCAATGTGACCAGTGATGCTAGTCACGAATGTAGCGTTAGAATGGCTGGGAAGCTGTGTGGCATGAAGATGGAGAGCTGCATGAGATTACACGGGCCACCAATTACACGTTACAATGCATAAGGTTACCTGAGCTCATGCCAACAGCAAGCATGACGAATGGGTCTCATTGTGATAATTGGTTCTTTACCCTTCTATCTGGCAACAAAACTGACACCTTTTTACAAGGAGTCATGTTTGCATAGACCGCAATACCTGCAGTCTATGCAAACATGACTCCTTGTAAAAAGGTGTCAGTTTTGTTGCCAGATAGAAGGGTAAAGAACCAATTATCATATTTTTACTGGCAAATGAGGTTCCCATAGGGTCTCATTGTGTTGAATAAATCCCGGATGTTCACCATTCAGCAATACAACTATGATAAAAATGGTTTGTAAAAAGAAATGTGAAGTGGTTTCCTCCCATAATTGAGGGGAAAAAATAGTTCAGCTTCAGTAACTTTACAGCATATTTATTTATGTATTTGTTTTCACTTGGTTTACCAAGAAAAGCATCACCAAGTCTCGTGACTCAAGTTTGCGCAGCAGGTGGCGATAATTGTCATGTATAATTCCAATTGAGTAAATTTCAGGTGATTTTTAAGATGTGCAAATTTTGACCGTGATGTCGCCACAAAATGGCTTGCTCTTGCGAATGACGTCACGAAATCTTGAACATTCACTCTCAAGCAGATGGCACGTGGTATTATTATGGTTATTACAGCGCAGTAATAAACCAGGGTGGCTGCTGTATTCGAACCACGAACCTCTGCAACAAGTGGTGAATCTGTTACGGCTGGGCCATATCTCTGCACCCATCAATCCATCCAGTTTCAGTTATCCCACATGTTGATGTTGTATCAATTCAGTTCACCGTTGAGTGAGGCTCGCAATCGGAAGGAAGGTTGTGAGTTCAAATCTTGGTTGCCGGTTGACTCAGCCCATCATCCATCCCTGCGGAGTGGATTAAATTATTTGTACTTTGTGGGGATTCAATAAATGGTTTTCCTATGGAATAGACTCGTCCTTGACTACTATACAAACGACGACTTTCCACCACTGGCTCAGTGCTGTAAACAGATGAGTATCATATTCTTTGGTTCTTTCGGTAAAGTCACGTAGGTAGAAAAATAATAGATCACGACGTTTCGATCGCAACACAAGCAATCATCATCAGGTGGGACAACCACAGCAAGAAAAAACTGCTGTTGTCCCACCTGATGACGATTGCTTGTGTTGCGATCGAAGCATCGTGATCTATTAATTTTCTACCTACGTGACTTTACCGAAAGAACCAAAGAGTATGGATTCCTGCAGTCACGAAAGATCCAAATCAAAATGAGTACTAGTACATCAAATGCTAATTTGAGTAGAAACTCGCTTCGACTTGTTGACTATTTTAAGTGTGCTGGCAAGATCTCGTGACAGATAAGAACAGGACCTGATGACTGGGGCGGTGTTATTCCCAGATAATTTTGCTCCACTGAGCAGGGAATGTGGCATAAACCAAACTCTAAACTGTAATCGTGGTTGGCAATTACCTCTTTTCTTTGGATGACTCCACGGGATATTTAACAGTTACAACTTTTTTGACAAAACGGCATTGAATATCGCATGGCAAAATCGTTAGCAATAAACACAACTTTTTTTTACAATTTTTACTGAAAAACAGTGGTGACATAACGGTTCACACCCTGGACTTGCATTGCAGAGGTCACCGGTTATACTCCTACCTCCCGACATGGCAGTTACAAGTAAGTTAAACACAAACAGTCGATCGGCAGGTTGAGTGTAGTGGGGTAAAGTCGAGGATAGTGGAAGAGATCGAGATCATGAAAAAAGAATTGGCTTTACCCTTTGTGGCAATAATACAGGAGGTTTTAAGATGACCAAACACCACAGACACCTATTGCAATGCATCAAGTCGAAATTAACTACACATGCTTGTGGTAAAACATGCAAACAAACATATTTTGATAATCATGCATGCATTGTCCTTGAAACGGATTGGCTTACACCAGAGACAGCTTCCTTTATGGCCTTGTCTCATTGGTGTTACACCAGAGGACAATGCCAAAAGGCCAACAGCTCAAAAACATATGTATATGTAGAACTTCTTTCGCAGCATACATAGCAAACCAAGCGAATTGGAGATGTGGGAAAAGACTGCAAATATCAAAGCATTAACCATTCGGGTGGAGCAGTTATATCTATGGGAAACCTTTGTGCCGGTATCAAGATGATGAAAAAATGTGTGGCTAATGCAGACTTGATGCCTTGTGATCATAGGTGTCTATTTGGTGTTTGGACATCTTAACACCTCCTGTATTCTTGCTGGAAAGGGTAAAGCCTTTTATTTGTTTAATCATCTTCATCCTAACAAAAAGGATCCCATAGATAGCAGACCAAGAGTGGCAAGTGCCATGCAGTTCCTATGTATGTTGAACTTCTTTTGCAACTGTGCTAAGCGGAGGTGCGGGGGAAGGACAACAAACTAAACACTAAAAACAGTTCTAAAGAAATTCGTTTTCAATCTAGATTTAAAAGTGCATAGGTCCAGTGGCATCCTAATATCGGAAAGAAGATCGTTCCAGATGGCTGTACATTCAGGCAGGAGAATTGGTCCATTCATTCATCACTAACACTCTACTGGAAACGATTTCCGCCTCCTGACTTTTGGAACCGGTAATCATTCTGATCACAGTTCCAAGACCGCCAGTTATCATATAACAACAAATTCACACTTTCCTCACACTGCTGGTGATTGCGCCGAGTTGCCAACGGAGGGCATCACCGCGTCGTCAACCGGAGGTGGGTCTGCCGGGCACGTCGCTGGGAGGGAGTTCCCGTGCTGGTGCTGGGTTGTCCATAGGCCAGGCTAAATCCGCTTGCTCCTGTATTGCACCAGCAGCGGCTCTAAGGGCAAACACACAGAACGGTCTACATTAATGGTCAAACATTACTTATCATTCTGCTTGTTTACCAAGGAAGGCCTAAAGTCATTTTCAGGAGGGTGCTATTGTAATAAAGGACTCCTTCACACGATGTTGGTCTCCGTTGGTCCTTTATTGATGTTCTTCTCCTCCTCGCCCCGCTGGCCTCCTCCTCGGCCCAGCGTCGTCTCTTCTTGCGCCTCGCGCACTCTGCAGCTACCCTGCTGCCTGTGCAACCTCGCACCCTCTGCTAGCCCTCCGCTAGCCCTGCAGCTACTCTGCTGCCTGTGCAACCTCGCACCCTCTGCTAGCCCTCCGCTAGCCCCGTGCAACCCGCACGGTCCCGCTAGCCGCTCTGCTAGCCCCGTGCAACCTCGCACGCCCTGTGCGCGCGGCGCACTCCGCTCTCTCCGCACCCCGCTGGCTGGCGCCGTCTGGCGAGCCCTATCAGCCTCGCGGCTGAGGGCACGGCAGCCACCCAACGTGGTCTCCCTCTTCCCTCCCTCGACTGCTCCAGATGTCTTCCGGTCTCCTTCCTATAACCTCTCTCCCACGTGACCCTGACTCCTCCCTCTCCCACGTGACCCTGACTCCTCCCTCTTGGATCGTCACATCCGGCCTGCCCATTTACGCTCGCATTACACTATCAAGAATCTGCAATACGGTAGTTTGAACACAATCAAGTAATTTTCAGGGTTTTTTTTGCATCCAGATATTTGGCCAACACCAATTACAGTAAGTCCTCACTTATCACATGGTGTTCACACAACGCATTTTCACTATAACACGGTTATTTAATTAGGGAACACTTGTTGCACAATGCAGAACAAACACCGTTATAATGCGGAATGTGCACCGTTATAACGCGGTTTCTGAGCGGTCGACAATGAACTACTTTCATGAGCTGCACGGCCGAGCGGTATAATGATACAATATGTAGAATGATACGGTAACCTCAGTGGCATACCCTCAGTTATTTGTCGTGCCATCTCACTGCGCGCACATCGGATCTCGCCAAACTTTATCGTGACTACATTATTTATTGGAAAATAGTTTTCACTGAACGGGGTTTTTCGCTTAACGTCAAACTTCTCAGAAACACATCTCCCGCGTTAAACGGGAGGGAAACTAGGCATACAGAAGCTAATTTAGAAAACAGAAAGCAAGAGAGTAAATGCAGCAGATTATTAACAATCTGTCTCTCTACAAACAAGTGTTTTTTTTACACATCTCATCAGTTCCACAGTGTAAAGGTCGCAGCCCTCTCCATGTACGGAGTTCCCAGAGGCAGATAGCAACAGCCAACACCGATTGACCATATCGTGCTAGTCGGCAGTTGCATCTCTGTTACACTGCTGCCGCTGGGATGACTACAATTCCTTAACTCCTTGAGGTGGCGGTGATCCAAAATGACAACGATATGGCGCACACATTCAGTTCTCTTGAACCGGTGGTCTGTGTAACCGCACAAACCTATGTGTGCTGTCAAAAACCTATGTGTGCTGTCAAATGTTATCGTGTTATGATAATAATAAACATGGTTTTCTAAAAAAGCACCATTCACACGAAGCTTCAAGGCACTGTGCATGAAGCTTAAAAGTTATGGAGAAAGCTTGTAAAAATATGCAATTTAAAAAGTGTAACGGACACAGATTCCCAAATTGACTGACAGAACAAGTGCAGGGAGGAAATTATCGGAGTGACCTAGTCACGTGATTTGGATATGGGTTAAAACGTGGGTTTTGAATATATTTTCGTCTATCAAAAACACTTTTAGAAGCACCAGCAAGCAAGGCATTGCCGTCGTCAAACCTTAATGCAATGAAGGCATGCACCAGCCTCTCGGCATCAGGCAGGAGGGACAGCATGGGTCTCAGTCGAACTGTGTTGTGTAAACTAAAAGACGATTTGCAGGAGACCAGCAACCTGCGTAGTGCTGGCCCAGCCTCAACTGGATGTCATCCAGCTTGCTGATGTAGTCCAGCAGGGCCTTGTCGGGGTCGCCATGGTCGCCAGCGCACAGAGCGCATGTGCAGGCATGCCCGTGCTCACGCCGCCGGCCTTGGCGGCGTCCATCGCCGTCTAAAGACACACATGACGACACCCTGGAGGGAGGGGGAGGGGCCGTGGGGGGTGTCTCACGCTCAACCGTAATGTACGCCGCCGTCATTGTCACGATTGATTACCATCTCATGTCATTACACAGGTGAGCTTCAAGACTCCCCTTTGGCAGGAGGGTCCTGCCAAGTTTTTGTCATAAAGGAGGGGAGCGATGTTGTTGCTTCTACTGTGTGTAATGCTAATTGAGTACGAAGAGTCCTCGCTTAATGTGCGGGGTTCACACCGCGACTCGTTTTCACTGTAACTTTACATGCAATATGCGACTTACACCGGTACCGGTCCGTGGCCTGTTAGGAACCGGGCCGCACAGCAGGAGGTGAGCTGTGAGTCCGCACGTGGCCCGCCCATTATTTTATATACCACTTCCGTCCGCGCCTCTTTCCCGCACTGCGCAACTTGTCTCATTGTCTCAGTCACAGTTTAGGTAAGCCCACAAGCTAACCTTGGCCAAAATTAGTAAAAAACAAACGTTGCTGGAGAGCTTCTTTGAAAAGGGGGAAAGACCCAATGATGAACCCCCCCCCTCCCCCCCCCCCGGTCTGTGAAAAATTTGTCTTCTATGAAACCGGTCCCTGGTGCCAAAAAGGTTGGGGACCGCCGACTTACACCGCATCTCTAACATTTTAACGGGCACTCCCAGGAATAGCCGTCCTTGTGATGTATAAGGTGACTCAGCACCTGGCCTGCAAACGGGAGTTAGTCTGCCAGTAGGGAGGAGCGATGATTGCTCTGTGTGTTCCAAATTGAGTAATGTTGGAAGCTAGCACTGCAAATTAACATTTTCTCAATTTGAGGGCAAATAAACTTTAAAAGGGTGCCATGTCTGTGCATATTTATCCCTGTCTGTTAATCTGTGTCCCCGCGCTGTAACCATTGGAACAGATAAGAGTTAATGAGTTTCTTGAATTGAGCAAGGTTATTGTGAGAGCTTGGGGAAAGAGGCGATGGGAAGGAGGGGATTCCAAAGTCGAGCGGTGCGAGTGAAGAAGCAGAAAGAAAAATGGTGTGACCTTCAGTGTTGTTAGGGGGCGAGTGGCTCTTGATTAAGTGAGTAGTTCACTGGGTGAGTTGGTGTGAGGAGGGTGAGTGAATGAGCAAGTGTGTTGTATCCTGTAGTGTGGTGAGTGGGTGAGGGGTGAGTGGCTTTTGAGTGATTGAGTGGTTGACCGGGTTCGTCGGTGATTGAGTGAATGAGTGTGTTGTTGTAACCTGTAGCATTGTGAGTGGGTGAGTGAGTGTGTGTGTGTTATTGTGACCTGCAGTGTGGCAATTGAACACAGTGTGTGTGTGGACAACAGGAAATGGTGAGTCTGGTGGACCAAGTCCTCAACGTGGGTGGAAGAATCCAAGAGTGAAGTTCACGGAGAACGCCAACCAGTGACACAGACACACGTACAAGAGCATCCATCACTGTGGCACCTGGATACGTGGCGAGCGCTCCCATGCAGACAGCAGCCATCACAGTCCATGTATGGAGAGGGGATCAAGGCTTGGTGCTCCTGCTGGGCCCCTGAAGGGAGACCGAGAGACAGAGAGACACTTTGAACCGCACTCTGCTACACACACGGCACTTCAGTACTCCATTGCTATTGTTATCATTCCGCTTGTTCACCCAGAAAAGTCTCACCGAGTCTGAAGACTGTTTTTCAGGAAGGTACTGCCAGGCTTTTGAAGTCAGGAGCAATGTTGATTTGTATGGAATGACCCTGGGGCACTCTTGCAAATGAGACTCTAACTTTATCTCTTGAGTTCCACTCACCCTGGTTACACCAAATCAACTTGACACTTCGATCTCTGCTGCATTTACAAATCAATCCCAACTCTTCCTATTACATGAATGATATTTTATTTGGCGTTTTACCCAGAAATGCTTCACTGGAGTCTCAAGACTCCTTTTCACATTAGGGGAGCGATGTTGCTGCTGTATGTGTTCCCAACTTAGTAATATTCAGGTAATGTTTCAGCATTGGGATGTTTGGTCAATACAGTTTTTTGTTTGTTATCGGAGGAAACCGGAGAACCTGGAGGAAACCCATGCAGAGTAGGAGGAGAAAACGCCTCGCAGAAAGGTGCCCCCATCAGGAATTGAATACAGACATTTCTTGCTGTGAGCCACAAGGGTTACTGCTGCACCACCACCTTGCCACCCGCTATATCAATAATCAATAGACTCTCGCCATGTTACATTCCAATTGCACGAGACTATCACGAAGGCGTTGTTTTCACAGCACCTTGCTTCGTGATAGCCTTGTGCTTTACGAATGACGAGAACACCAAATGCACTAAATTATTATTATTATCTATGCGATCCTTTTTTCCGGTATCAAAATTATAAAAAAAGAATAGGCTTTACCCTTTCCAGCAATAATACAGGAGGTATATTATTGGTTCTTTTGGTAAAGTCACGTAGAAGGGAAACAATAAAATAATAAAAATATAAAACAATAAAATTCTAACGACGTTTCGACTGCAACACAAGCAATCGTCATCAGGTGTGAAATCCACAGCAAGAAAAAATGAAAAAAATTTCAAATTGTCTTGCTGTGGATTTCACACCTGATGATGATTGCTTGTGTTGCAGTCGAAACGTCGTGAGAATTTTATTGTTTTATATTTTTATTATTTTATTGTTTCCCTTCTACGTGACTTTACCGAAAGAACCAATAATATGAATCCCTGCAGTCACGAAAGCTTTAAATCAAAATTTAATACAGGTGTTAAGATATTGAAATACCAAATAGACGTATATCACAAGAAAGTCTGCATTAACCACACATGCTTGTGGTAAAACATGCAAACACACATGCTCTGAATATATGCATTGTCTTTGAAACTGATTGGCCTACACCAGATACAGTCCTGTGGGCCCACCATCCGCAGGACAAATGGTGAGGGGCGGGTGCGATGCCAGTATGGCAGGGAGACAGACTGGACCTTAGCAATGGATACTGGCTATTGGGACGTGGAATGTCACGTCACTGGGAGGAAGGAGCCAGAGCTGGTGGAAGAGGTGGAAAGGTATCAACTAGATATAGTCGGTCTCACCTCCACACACAGCATTGGCACTGGAACCAAACTTCTCGATCAGGGGTGGTCTCTCCTATTCCGAAGTAACCCCTTTGAGAGACCCCGGGTGAGTGTGGGAATATTCACAAGCTCCTGGCTGGGTGCTGTTCAGTTGGAATTTGTTCCAGTTGTAATGCGAGCAAGGATTGAGGGGGGCGGAGTCTGGGTCACGTGAGGAGAGGGAGGAGTTAGGGTCACGTGGGGGAGAGGATTTAGGGAGAGAACCGGAAGGGGGAGTTGAGACGGAGTGAAACGGGAGGAGGCCACGCTGGGCAGTACGGGGAGGGTGGCGCGATCGCCACGTGTTGGGAGACCTCGGCACCGTCGGCCATCGGTGTCAGGGCACAGAGGGCTAGCGGGCTGTGGAAGGCTAGCTGCAGAGCGGAGCAGCAGGGTGGCTGCAGAGCAGAGCAACAGTGTGGCTGCAGGGCGGAGCAGCAGTGAGGCTGCAGAACGGAGCCGCAGGGTGGCTGTGGAGTGATCGACGGAGGAGAATCGGGCCTGAGCGAGGACGCCGTGGGAGCGAGATTTACATGAACCCAAATAAAGAACAACGGAGATCGACACTGAGAAAGAGTCCTTTATTACACTGGTGTCAGAAGTGAAACGGCATGTCAAAACAGCTCAGAAGAAAGAACGTCCCTGCACCATCTTCTGCAGCATCTTCTGAAGACGACCTCCCTCCAGCGGTGGCGCTACCGACGATGGAGGGGGGAAGCGACGCAGGGACGGGCGACGGTCCGGGGGTGCAGGACGTTGCCGCTTCGGTGGGTCCATCCACGCAAGTGGACGCTGATGAAGGATGGCGACAGGTGGCGGCCCAACTGGAGGCACTGAAGGCGGTGTTGACGCAGTTGTGCGACCTCGTGACGACGGCGACGACTTCGGGAAGGCTGAGCGGGGAACAGCGGGCCGGGGCCTTGCCGACGCCGTCAGCCCTCTCCACCACGCGGCACGAAACCGCCATCTTGGGCGTGGCCGAGGAGGAACGGTGGGAAGCCGCCATCTTACACCCTCCACCGCGGGGAGCCGCCATCTTGGACACGTTGCGGAGTGACGCCATCTTGTCATTGCCGCACGAGTCACCATCGACGGAGGACGGCGGAGCAAGGACCCGCAGCCATCATTTAACAACTGTTAAAGAGTTCTCCATCGGCGGGGATTGGAGCGCGTTCGCCTGCCGGTTTCAAGCGGCTGTACGATCCGCCAAATGGACGGACGCGGAGGCCCTGGAAGTCTTACCAACAACTTCTCAACGACGAGTCCGTCAGGTTCTTCCGCTCCATCAAGGCCGAAAAGAAGAGGATGTCTTTGAGGAAATGGCGGACGCGTATGAGCCTCCGGACGATGCTCATAGTAGATTCGTACAGCGGCAACGGGCGCCTGAAGAATCGCCGGTGGCATTCCGAGGCGCCGTTCTGGAACTGGCTATGGTCGCATATCCTGAGACGGAGCCTGATTTGTTGGAACCCCTCGTATTGGGCAAGATTCTGGAATTATCTAGAGACGTGGGGATCCCCATGCCGGTGTGCGGCCATGATAAGTTGACGTCCCGTGCTGCAGCTAAGTGCTTGGATGCCCAATTTAATCTTCGACGCTGGAAACAGGTGTCAGCTTGGACGGGGGGCCCCATCGTCGAAGGCGGTGCTACAGGGTGGGATCCTAAGAAGGCGGTCTACGTTCCTGACGACAAGGGTCCGCAGGAGTTGACGGCCGCCTCCGCCCAGTGGCCTGCTCGAGGGGGAGCGGGGCTGGGGTCCGGGCCGCCGATGCGGGAGCGTCGGGACAGAGGGGGTGCCGCGCGCCAAAACAACGTGGAGTGTTTCCGCTGCGGCCGTAAGGGCCACTTCGCCAGGGATTGTTGGGCTCGCATCCCGGGGCCGCCCCAGCAGGAGGCCTCGGCCACGGACGTGACGCGAAAGGACCATCCAGGACAGGCAAGTCGGTGCGCATCAGACACCCGGCAAGGCCTGTCACCTCATGCATCACCATCGCCGCGCGGTCCGTGTGTCGTTAACAACGGGGGGCCACCGATTGAACCGTGTCACTCGCTGACGCAGTGGCGGAGATTGGCACGGAGGGTGGTTGCGGCCACTACTGGGTCGTCCACTGTGCCTGGTTCTATTCAGGGGGTCGAGGTGCGTATTTTGGTGGACTCCAGTGCGTCCGCGACCATTATCTCAGACGTCATTTTCCATCTCTTGGGCATTCCGCCGGGGAGAGTGCGACCGGTTTATGACTCTTGCATAGCGGCGAACGGGGGAAGTATGGGCATTGTGGGCCGGGTGGACGCCAACATATCGATTGGGGGGGTGTCGGCTTCAGGGACCGTTTTGATTTCCAGGTCCCTCGCGGTGCCCTGTTTGTTGGGGACCGATTTCCTGGCAAAAATGCCCATTCAAATAAGAGTGAATCAAAATTGCATTGAATTACCGGGGGGTCTGAAAATTTCGTTCTTGCCGTCGCCCTGGGGCCACTCTGCCCCTGTCTGCCAGGTGCAGGCGCTCTCCGAGGGATCTGTTGACATTCCACCTGGTTCGCAGATGCTTATTCCGTTGAGATATCGGAAACCAATGCCTGGCGTTGAGGGAGCGGCGGGGGTTTTGTTATCACCGTCCACGGCTATAACGGGCGGCTCGGCGCTAGTTGGGGCACAAACGATTGTCCGGCCGGGCCAGCCTCCGTTTTTACAAGTGCTGAATGGGAGTGCGGAGAATGTTAACGTACCTACCTGAATTGTTTTGGCTCATGCCACGACTGCGTTCACAGCCCATGACGACCGGGGCCGCCGGGACATGGTAGGGGGGATTTCAGGCCCCACAGGGCAGGATGATCGATGGGTTGCCGAGTTGTGCGGGGAGAACTCATCCCTGACCGGGGAACAACGGTCCGCGCTTCACGCGCTGTTGCTAAGCTATTCCGACGTGTTCAGCTTGGATGATTTTGACTTGGGACGCACCTCCTTGCTTTCCCACCACATTGATACGGGGGACGCCGCTCCGATTTGGTTGAACTCGCATCGGTTGAGCCCGACGGAGCGGGATCATGTTCGCGGCGCAGTGGAGGACATGTTGGCTGCTGACATAATATCCCCGTCTAACAGTCCATGGGGCACGCCGGTAGTCCTTGTGAAGAAAAAGGATGGGAAACTGCGATTTTGTGTCGATTTTCGCAAATTAAACAAAGTGTCTGTGGCAGACGCGTACCCCCTGCCGCGTATGGATGATTCTCTCGATGCCTTGTCCGGGGCGAAGTTTTTTTCAACGTTTGATCTCTCCTCGGGATTCTGGCAGCTTCCCCTGGATGAGTCCTCGAGGGAAAAGACGGCTTTCCGTACGCCGCAGGGCTTATTTCAGTTTAATTGTCTTCCGATGGGCTTGAATGCTGCCCCCGCCACTTTTCAGCGGTTGATGGAGCTGGTGTTAACGGGTCTGGAGTGGGAGACATGTTTGATATATTTAGACGATGTCATCGTCTTTAGCCGCACATTTGACGAACATTTACAGAGATTGAAGACGGTGTTTGCTAGGATGCGCTCCGCCAATCTGAAATTTAAACCCAAAAAGTGTCACCTACTGCAACGATCTGTGCGTTATTTGGGACACATAGTCAGTGCGGATTATCGCAGGTTCGTTCTGAACTTTGCTATGATTGCTAGGCCCTTGCACCTCCTTACGAGGAAGGATCGGAGGTTCAGTTGGGGACCGCCGGAGGAAATGGCGTTTGAGGGCCTACGCGATCGTTTGGCGACGGCGCCGACATTGGACTATCCGGATTTTGATCGCCCTTTCATTCTGGATACGGACGCTAGTGACACCGGGATCGGGGCCATTCTGTCACAGTCCAAGGGCGGCGTGGAACGCGTGGTAGCCTATGGTAGCCGCGTGCTGTCCCCGGCAGAAACCCGCTACTGCGTTACTCGCCGCGAACTAATGGCTATTGTCTATTTTCTCTGCCAATATCGGCCGTATCTATACGGCCGTTCGTTTATTGTGCGCACGGACCATGCGGCTCTGCAATATGCCCTGAGAGTTGACCAACCATCTGGCCAACTGGCACGATGGTTGGAAACCCTGCAGGAATTTTCCTTCGAAATTCAATATCGGAAGGGGTCGCGTCACGCGAACGCGCTCTCCAGATTGCCGCAGGGGTCCCCTTGCGCTTGCGCGTCGGGTACGAATAGGTGTACACCAGTTCAGCAACCCCCGCGGCCTGTTGTGTCAGCTGTTGAGGTGCCCGAGGCTCCAGTGTGCCCAGGACCGGCCAATGGGGTTCTGAACCTGCCGCGCTCGGTATGGATTCGCGAGCAATTGCTTGATGACTCGTTGGGGGCTTTACGGAGTCGGGCTGCGAAGGGAGCGGGGGGACTGCTGTCCGGTGGGACGCCGGGGGATGGGTTGCTGATGTGGAGGGAGGGGTTGCACGACCGCTGGCGTCTGGTGGTACCGTCGTCGTTACGGCACGAATTGATTCGGACTCTGCACTGCGACACTCTATTACATCTCGGGGTGAAGAAAACTTTGTTAACGTTGCAGCGAGACTACTTCTGGCACGGCATGACGACGGATGTCGTCGGACACATTCGGGCGTGTCCCGAGTGTGCCCGGCGGAAGCCGCCTAAAAACCCATATGTGCCGCCGGTGCAGTCTATACAGGTGTCTCGGATTAATGAGTTGGTGGAGTTGGATATTTTGGGACCCTTCCCGCCATCCGCTAGGGGCAATACATTTTTGCTGGTCGGGGTGGAATATCTTTCCCGCTGGCCGATGGCTTGGCCCTTACCCGACCAGTCGGCGGCGTCTATCACGGACGCGTTCCTGTTTGGATATGTAATGGACAAAGGGGCGCCGGAAAGGCTGCTCACGGATCACGGGCAAAATTTTTCTTCTAAATTGTTGGCGGAAGTGTGCGCTGCTCTGGGAACCAAGAAGGTTTGTACGTCTCCCTACCACCCGCAGACAGATGGCATGGTGGAACGGCTTAATCGGACGCTGTCGGCCATGCTATGTCACACGGTTAACGAGAAACAAGCTGATTGGGATTTGCATATCCCTGGGGTACTCTCCGTGTATCGGATGACGCCTCATGCGTCCACAGGGTATTCTCCATTTTTTCTAATGTACGGCCGCGAGAATGTGCCGCCGGTGGACGTACAGCTGGGTACGGGGGCAAAGGGTCCTGTTAAGCCTCTCCCCGAGTACATTCAAGACACTGTTCAACGCGTCACCGAGGCACGGGAGGGGGCCCGATTGGCTACTGCCAAGACCCAAGCACGGAACGAACGTTGCGCCCGGCGCTCGAATGGTAAATGCCCCTGGCGAGTGGGGGACATGGCCTGGCTGCACTGCCCGCAGGTGCGGGCGGGGACCTCCCCTAAGCTGCACAAACCATGGCAGGGGCCGGTTAAGCTTATTGAGGTTCCTAACCCGCAGTCCGCGCGTGTTCGGTTCGGATCGCGGCGCTGGTACGTCCATACGTCTCGGTTGAAACCCTACGTGGCCCCGCTGACGGATGCGTCATCTCCTGATGTTGCCTTGCCGGTGTCTGTTGCATCCGACGCACCTCTGCCTTTGCCTGTTGACCCTGCAAGCGCGCCTGTCGTGCCTTCTACAGACGAACCGGCCGTGACACAGGCGGATGCAGCGAATCCTGCTCTGGGTGGGCCTACCACGGCGATGGGGACACTTGACCCCGCTGCCCCTCCAACCGCACCACAGACAAGGTTGCGGGAGACCCCGGACTCGGGTCTCTCTGGGGAACGGGACCTTGGCGTTGACGGGCCTCCAACAGCGGCGGGCGGTTCTAATCCCGTCGCTCTTAAAACCCCGTCGCGTTCTCGGTCTGTGGGGGGCCGCCGCCCGTTCGGGACGGGCCGGCGACCCGCACGCGTTCCAAATCCCTTTCCTTTCGTTGATTGTGTTCTTGTTCTTGTTGTTCTTGTTATCGTCTTGTTATAATCTCCGTTGTCCGGTGATGCCCGATGGTTAAAAAGTTGCTCACATTATTTTATTCTGTTGCAGCCGGGGACGGCTGGGTTTTTCATCAGGGGGGGGGGGGGGGTGGTCGTGTAATGCGACCAAGGATTGAGGGGGGCGGAGTCTGGGTCACGTGAGGAGAGGGAGGCGTTAGGGTCACGTGGGGGAGAGGATTTAGGGAGAGAACCGGAAGGGGATCGGGGAGTTGAGACGGAGTGAAACGGGAGGAGGCCACGCTGGGCAGTACGGGGAGGGTGGCGCGATCGCCACGTGTTGGGAGACCTCGGCACCGTCGGCCATCGGTGTCAGGGCGCAGAGGGCTAGCAGGCTGTGGAAGGCTAGCTGCAGAGCGGAGCAGCAGGGTGGCTGCAGAGCTGAGCAGCAGTGTGGCTG
This sequence comes from Lampetra fluviatilis, assembly GCF_964198595.1. Lineage (NCBI taxonomy): Eukaryota > Metazoa > Chordata > Hyperoartia > Petromyzontiformes > Petromyzontidae > Lampetra > Lampetra fluviatilis. The sequence goes on along the minus strand of NC_136276.1, from coordinate 23,258,129 downwards.
TAGGGCGGAGCAGCAGTGAGGCTGCGGAACGGAGCCGCAGGGTGGCTGTGGAGTGATCGTCGGAGGAGACGCGGGCCTGAGCGAGGACGCCGTGAGAGCGAGATTTACACAAACCCAAATAAAGGACAACGGAGATCGACACTGAGAAAGAGTCCTTTATTACACAGTGGATGAGAGGGTCACCTCAATGAGACTTCGGGTTTCAGAAATGAAAACTCTGACTTGTCTGTACTTATGCACCAAACAGCAGTTCAGGGTATTCGGCCTTCTTGGAGACGATGGGTGCAGTGCTCGATAGAGTGCCGCCTACTGACTCTATAGTCTTACTGGGTGAATTCAATGCTCACATGGGAAATGATGGAGATACCTCGAGAGGCGTGAATGCAGGAATGCCCCCCTGATCTGAACCCAAATGGTGATATGTTATTTGAATTCTGCACTAGTAACAGAATGTCAATAACAAACGCCATGTTCGAACACAAGGATGCTCATAAGTGTACTTGATACCAAAGCACCTTAGGCCGAAGGTCAATGATTGACTTTATAGTCGTATCATCGGACCTAAGTCCATATGTTCCGGACACTCAGGTGAAGAGAGGGGCAGAGCTATCAACTGATCACCACCTCATGGTAAGTTAGATCCGATGCTTGGGGCACCGACCAGATAGACGTGGAAGGCCCAAACTAACAGCGTGGGTTTTCTGGGAACGTCTGCCAGAAGACCCAGTGCACAAAGGTGTCAACTGCCACCTCCAGGAAAACTTCTACACTCCAGGGGAGGTCATTGACATTGAGTCCAAGTGAACGATGTTCAAAACCTCAATTGTCGATGCAGCTGCGAAAAGGAGATAGTCGAGAGGTGGAAGGACCACTTTGAGGACATGCCCTCTTCTAAGGAGGTAGCCCTGGAAACAGCTGGGTAGTCGGATCCATTACGCTTGCTGAAGTCACTGCGGCAGTTGAGGGCCTTCGTAGCAGCAAAGTTGCTGGGGTGAATGAGATTCGCCCAGAGTTGTTAAAAGTGCCGGACAGTGCAGGACTGTCGTGGTTAATACGCCTCTTCAATGTTGCATGGAAGGCAGGTACAGTACCTCTTGGTTCCCATTTTTAGGAAAGGTGACCAGAGGGTATGCTCCAACTATAGAGGGTCACACTCCTTAGCATCCCAGGTAAAGCCAATGCCAGAGTGCTGGACAGGAGGCTATGCCTGGTGGTCGAGCCTCAGATTGAGGAGGAACAATGAGGATTCCGTCCGGGTAATGGAACAATGGACCGGCTGTTTTTGCTCTCACAAATATTTGAGGGGTCACGGGAGTATGCTTCTCCAGTCTACCTCTGCTTTGTAGAGTTAGAGATGGCATATGACCGTGTTCCCCGCAATGTCTTTTGGTAGGTGCTTCAGGCATATGATCTACAGGTGCCGCTTTTGCGTGCTATCCAGTCCCTCTAGTCCCGAAGAGAGAGCTGTGTCTGTATTCTTGATGTTAAATAAAAGCCTTTCACTGTGGGTGTTGGACACGCCAAGGGTGCGTCTTTGTCTCCACTCCTGTTTGTGATTTTCATGGCCAGGATATCAAGGCGCAGCCGAGGTATAGAGAGTATCCAGTACGGGTGCATGGAGGTGGCATAGCTGCTTTTTGCAGATGATGTTGTTCTCTTTTCCTCGTCAGTTTGTGATCTCCAGCGTGCACTTGAATGGTTTGATGCCGAGTGTGAAGCGGCTAGGATGAGGATCAGCACTTCCACATCTGAGGTCATGTTTCGCTCCCGGGAGATGGTGGACTGTGCTCTTCAGGTGAGAGAGGAAAAGCTGCCCTTAGTGGAGGAGTTTAAGTACCTCGGGGTCTCTTTCGTGAGTGATGGTAAGTGGGAGCGGGAGATCGGCCGGCGGATTGGTGCGGCAATTGCTGTATTGTGGGCGCTGTATCGTTCCATGCTAGTGAAGCGAGAGCCGAGTTCTCTTGTTTTACAGGTCGATCTATGTTCCCACCCTCACCTATGGGCATGAGCTTTTAGTAATGACCAAAAATACGAGATCGCGGGTATGAGAAGCGAAAATTAGGTTTCTCTGCAGGGTTGCCGGACTCACACTTTGTGATCGGGTGAGGAGCTCGGTAATCCGCGAGGGCCTCAGAGTCGAGCCACTGCTCATCTGAATCGAGAGGAGTCAGTGGAGGTGGTTCGGGCACCTGGTAATGATTCCACCTGGTAAACTCTCCCTGGAACTCTACCTGGCATGTCCCACTGGGCAAAGACCCAAGGCCGACCCAGGACACGCTGGTGGAACTATGTCATTCGGCTGGTCTGGGAACGCCTGGGAATTCCCCAGGAAGAGTCTGTCGCCAGGAAAAGGGAGGTCTGGACCGCCCGACTCAATATGCTGCCGCTGCAACCTTCACCAGGACAAGCAGATTGAGAAACGAATGAACGAACAGATTTCTTTCATTTCTACGTGACTTTACTGAAAGAACCAAAGAGTAATTCCTGCAGTCACGAAAGCTTCAAATCAAGTTTGAACCACCTCCACAGGGAGGATTTCCACACAACTCACACTTAACTTCAAATTTAGCAATCTTTGGAAGAAAGTAATCAACCAGGTTAAGTGTTAACGGTTGTGTTAGCCGACTGTGTTGCATTGCATTACATTTCTAAGTTTACTAGGTTTGTTTCCTCAACTTCCAATTTCTCTTCCTCTGCCGCTCTGATTAACATGCTAATTTCTCTGCCCCCCCCCTCTCTCTATATATAATGCCTCGTCACAGAGGCGTTGTTTCTCTGTGTGTCTCTGTGTGTGTCTCTCTCTGCGTGTGTGTCTCTCTGTGTCTCTCCCCCATGTGTCTCTCTCTCTCTCTGTGGCTGTGTTTGTCTCTCTCTCTCTGTATATATGTCTCTCTCTGAGCTTGCATTTATTGACACCTGATGATGGTTGCTTGTGTTGCAATCGAAATGTCGTATTCTATTATTTATTTTATTTTATTTCTACGTGACTTTACCGAAAGAACCGAAGAGGAACAGATATAGCTTCCTTTATAGCATTGTATCACTGGTGTTAAACCAAAGAATGCAACATGACAAACAGTACAAGGACAATGCAAATATCAAAGCATGAATGGCTCCGGTTGAGCAGTTATATGGATGGGACCCTTTTCGCTGGTATCAAAATTATGAACAAAAAATTGGCTTGATCCTGCAAGAATAGCGGAGGTGTTAAGATGTTCAAACACCAAATAGACACCTATTGCAAGGCATCAAGTCTGCATGAACCACACAGTTTCAATGACTACGCATATATTATTTGCATGTTTTACTACAAGCACGTGTGGTTAATGCAGACTTGATGCCTTGTGACTATAGGCATCTATTCTGTATTTGAGCATCTTAACACCTTCTGTATTATTGCCGGGAAGGGTGAAGTCTCAATAATAATGAGTATTACCTGGGAGCTGGTAGTAGAGCTGCCTGTCATGGCCTTGCAGCTGAAACCTGCCGGGGAAATTGGCATCACGCATGATAGCACAGAACCAACAACACCAACAGCATCTTCCATTACCCATGAAAAGGCGGTGACATCACCACAGGACTTGTGCCAGGCCAGGTGCACTCCGAGGCCACGTGAAGTGTCGAAGGCCCGCTAGCAGGTCACAGGACAGACCCAGGTGCCATGGGTACACTGTTATGACTGGCAGATGCACCACCTATGTCCCCCTACCGTGGCAATTTGCTGTATTTTATCCGCCTGGTGCTCTGCTTGTTGTTGTGAGCATCGCTCCTCCACCCTCTGCTGTTGTTGGAGGGCGACTGCCCCCAACTGCCCAGTAGCATCCTTCATGAGCCTCTTCCATAGAGGCTGATCTTGACACGGCTGGAACTGATTTTCATCAAGTCCACTCAGCTCCACATCCTCCTGTACCGTATCAGCCCATCTCTTCTCCAGCCCGTGCCGAGCCCATTTAACCCCCTCTATCCGGAAAACACAGAAGATGCTTGGGCAGCACACGGTGGCTCGGCTGCATGACCCAGCCTCCACAGCCCCGCACAGAACCACGCATGGGCATACGCGTGACCGTGCGTCTACCCCTGCCCTGCTCTTTATATGCATTCAGGAGAGGCATACAGAGTCATGAGTCTTTTTCAGTAAGGTCCTGCATTTTAAAAATATATTTTCAGTCAATTAATGAGTGTTTATTATATCCTGTGAATCCAGAGCGTCAAGTGAATACACACATTCGAGAGGAAGGGGGGCAAACACTTGTTCCCCATACAGCTGGAAACAGACAGCAATCAGTCCCCTGGCTGTACTGTCTGCTCCTGGCGAGCCAGGGTTGGGCACCTCCTCGACGTCCACGGGAAACGAGTTTCACAACAACCATCGCTCTTGTTGCCTCGACACCGCTTGGTTAAAGCACCCCCACCCCTCCCCACTACCCCTCCACGCCCCCGGTCCTCCCCGCCCTCTCCCCGACAACCCATTACTGCCCCCTCCCCGTCCCATCCCCCTCACCGCCCCCTCCCGACCGGACGGTGGCGGTGCCTCCACTACCTGCGTGCGGCCATGACGGCCCTGACGGCGATGCGCAGCCTCTTGAGGGCCGTGCCACTCTCCGCCGTCGCTGTCGTCGTCGCCGTCATCCCCCCCACACTGTCTCTCCGCCCCAACTCCCAGCTGAGCGCGAGCAGCAGGTACTGCTTCTGGAAGACGAGTGATCGCCGGTGTCGCTCGCTTTGCAGGAACTGCTCGTACACCTCGGCGAACTGCACCAGACACGTAGCCGGAAATGTGCCGTCAAGACAAAGGCACATTGTAGCCTTTACAGATTGTTGGGGTAAGTGGTGTTAGTGAGTAGCAGGGCCTATGAAGGCCGGCACGACACATGAGGGGCTGAGTGGCCAACACCACACCAACTTCGTCTCCCCTTGTGGCAATGTTTTACACACCGCACTGGGAACACATTTGAGGCTGTTTCTACCTAGGGGAGGCCTAGGCCCAGTTCAGATAATCGTCACTGGTGTTCGTGGCGAGGGAGCGATGATTGCCCTGCATCAACCCCAACTGGGAACATGAAGCGAAGCAGCGGCTAGGCGCATCTCCGGGAGGACTGTAGTTGGTATTGCCTACACATCCCAATGCTGAGAAAATAATCTTCAAATTACCCAATTGGGAGTACACAGCAGGAGCTGCAACATTGCCCCCTACTGTGAAAAACTTACCTTTGTTCATAAAATCAGGAGGCAGTGACTCTCGTACCTTGCCAGCTGGCACGTACGGCGTAGGGATGCGTCCAGACTCAAAAGGGTCTTGCTCACAATCCTCCCTCTCCTCTTCCTCCTGCACGTGGCTCCCATCGTGAGCCTCTCCCACGCCCGGCTGACCGCTGGCCTGTGGGGGGTCAAGGCACAGACCAGGAGTCCATCGCCCACACATCTGACTCGCTGGGCAAACGCTCAGCGTGGAGATGACCTAAATTTATTCAAAATACAAGTTAAAACAATAATGATGAGACGAACAATTGGTGTTTTTATACAGAGCAGGATTCATGGAAACTGCACAATTCACAACACATGGGATTTACTTATATACTTTCTTTAAATGTATTTATTTTAGTGACTTGCTTACCTTTTTCCTATCGTCGATCATCTTGTGTATTGTTTGTTGTTGTAAATTGCTGACACCACCCACTACTAGATATTTGTGAAATACCTTCATAGCTCATCAGATTCCTCAAATCTAAATAAAGATTCTGATTCTGAATTTGCAAGTGTTTTGAATTTACAAAAATTTGGACCGTGATGTCAGTACACGGTGCTAAGTTACATCACACAGAGCAGTCATCGCTACTCCCCACTGGCAGACTAACGCCCCATCACAGGCTAGGTGCCGAGTCACCTTGTGCCGCACAGGGACAGCTGCCACCAGGGATGCCCCACTTCACATGCCGCCGTCACTCACGTGGCCACCAGGCTCCGAGGTGGCCCGTCGTGCCGGGTGGGCGTTCCCAGCGTGCCCATTCTCCCTTTCCATGGCGAGCACGGTCCGGCGCAGGGCCGCCTTCTCGGCGGTGAGTGAGCACACGTGCTCCGTGAGCCCCGCCAACTGGCGCAGCAGCTGGCTCAGCAGGCTACTGTCCCCTAGAGGAGCACCTTGCTAAAGCGAATGACACAACGATGATAGGACGGCAACACGACGACGACATGGAACACGACGACACGGACAAGACAACAGAATAACACGCCAATGGCACAAAGATGACAAGACGACGAGACAATGATGTGGACACAACAATGACAAAAAGATGACATGACAATGACATGGACACAACATGACGCGACGATGACATGACGATGACTCGACGACGACAAGACGATGACGACATGGAGACATTTGCAGGCCATGTGCAGTCACTTCGTGCCGCACAGGGACAATTGTTACTGGAAGCGCGCATTCAAATGTTAGAGATGCGGTGTAAGTCGCTTATCGCATGTAAAGCACTCTGACACGGCCAGGCATAAATACACATGGTGTTGGCCAAACATCGCAATGTTGAAAACTAACCTGCAAATTAGTAAATTGAAATCACACAGACCAGCAGCAACATTGCCCCCTGCTAATGAGTCTTGAGGCTGTCCTGTATAACCATGCATTGTGGTAATCATCATGACGGCGTTAATTATGGTTGAGCGTGCGACGCCCTCGCACTGACAGCTGTCATTGGCGGTGTACTTTTAACATTTGAAATGAGAAGCGACACGTTTCTCTTATCACATGCGAAGCACTCTGTTAAATGGGACTCATGATCACAACCACCACAACCACTACATCCAACGCCATGTCGCAGTTCCCTGTGCTAGTACCTGGGCGAGCTGCAGGTTGACGTGAACCAACTCCTGGTCAGTCTGCCTGATGCGCGTAAGCAGCATCTTAACATCCTCATCCTCCAGGAGGCGCTGATGGAACCTGTCCGAGCAGAGACACAACGAGGGCGGGCAGCAGCGTCGTTATACACGACATTGAACCTCGATATTTGATCATTTGCTATTGGGGAGAATTCAGCAAAGCTGCACTTTCAGCAAATACTGTATATTAGTAATTTGGCATGAGCCGAATTGCCGTACTGAATGGCCCAATTTCGGAATACATGTAGAATGACGCCATTCGCCACGTCCTACCAGCAATGAAGCCTCCAGTGCAGTGTCTTCAGTCTCTGGATATTCTTCCACAGACACCTCTGTCAGCAGTCAAGTGCCACATCAGCTAACATCGTCTGACAGCGAGTAATGTGGTGTAAAAGTGTTAAATAATGTAGTCTTTAAGTAAAAAAGTTGTTAAGTAAAAAATGTGAAGTTTAAGTTAGTGTAATTTTGTGTTTAAGTTATAATTTAGTGATAAAAGTGAACATACATACAGTAGGTGAATACTAAGTGCATTAAGCCCTCCTCCAAAAGATCTGTCACCTACCACATCCTCCTTCTTCATCTGCGGTGCTGGTTACTGATGGTAAGTGTTACTGTTTTTGGAAAACAAATTTCGATTTTTTTTTTATTGGGGCAGGAGGCATTGGGAGTGCTATTATACATCATTCGGAATATTTACGTGTTATAACGGCACGCGTTCCGCTTTATTACAGTGCGCATTATGTGTTGTGCGAAACGTGTTCCCGAATGGAAGAACCCACTGAGCTATGTAGCTCTTTTTCAGAAGCAACCTGGCCACAAATGATAGTTTAATGAAGTTGCTTATCATGTGGAAATGTATAGCAGCCAAATACTGTAAACGCATGCTGATTATAAATGGAGGGAAAAACCGTAAGACCCGGTGAGAAATCCACGTGACCACGGGGAGAACACGCAAGCTCCTAATAAATAGGCATCAGGGTTGGAATCGAACACACGACCTCCTACAAAACAGGCGAGGTAGATTACATGCGGCGCCCCCCACAGAACGGGCGAGGCATCGCCATGTTGACGATTGTGCGAGTTCATCCAGGACGGCCTCAACTGTTTTTTCAGGAGGTTCCTGCCAACTTTTTTGCATTAGGCGGCAATGGTCCTGCAATAGCGTAAATTTCAAATAATCATTAATCATTAGGATGTTTGACCAATGCCAGTTACATTGTATGCCTGGGATGTAATTAGCATTAAATACGCTAGATAAACTGAATTTCTTATTATTATTATGTTTTTTTTAATCATGGGAGGAAACCGGAGAACCTAGAGAAAACCCATGTAGAACAGGGGGAGAGAATACAAAAGTAATGCATAAAGATGCCCGAGTCTGGAATTTAACTCAGGTGCTTCTTGGTGTGAGGCGCGATTGTCACTGCTACGCCACCAGCCTATTGACCTTTGTGCCAGTGGAGTCGCAGCTCTTTCCAAGTGCATTTGAGGGCTGTGTGACTCATGCACCGCCGTTGCCTCTATTGAGGCTTTAAAACAAATAACTGTTCAACTGTAAACACGTTGCGATGGCATCACGATGGCATCACGTGTGTTGACTGGGAGGCGCACTATGCTATCACAATTGTAAACGGATCCAAAAATCTCGTCTTAAAAAAAATCTAAATACGTTAAGTGCTTGGTCAGCGCGGGGTGTTGACACAACGCGTTTTAGCTATAACGCGGTTCTTCCATTCGGGAACACGTTTCGCACAACACATAATGCGCACTGTAATAAAGCGGAACGCGTGCCATTATAACACGTAAATGTACTGTAACGCAGAACGTAAACCACTGTAGTGCGGAACACGTGCCGTTCAAACGCGGAATGATACCATTATAACGCGCAACACGTGCCGTTATAACGTCATTTCTGAGCGGTTGACTACTAACTACTTTCTTGAGCTGAGCGGTACAGTGATACAGTATGTGTAATGATAGAGTAAGGTGGTGGTGTACCCTCAGTTATTTGTCACGTGATCTCACTTCGTGTGCGTAGTACATGGTATCTTGCCAAACTTTATCATGACATTATTTATGGGAAATTGTTTTCGCTTTACGCATTTTTAAATTAACGCAGCATCGACTACTACCGCGTTAAATGGGGACTTACTGTACTTCATATATATTTTTGATCTAAAACTCATACGATGGCCTTTGCTAGCGAGCTGAGTTGTGTCCCTTTGATTAACGTGGAGATGACCTAAACCCAGCGGGCCGCTTGGAGCGCCGGCCCTGCCCCCACGTGCTTGAGCTTCGCACCTCTCCTCGTTTTCCTCCTCCTCCATGCCACGACCCGGCCGCTGCTCCACGTCTCCATGGCGATCTGCACTGCCATCGCCGTGGGTTGTGCCCTCGCCCTCCGGTGGCTGCGGAGTCGGCACAGACCGCGCCTGTTACACACTGGCACACTGCGTGCAGTTTACTATTATACTCTTTGGTTCTTTCGGTAAAGTCACGTAGGTATGAAATAGAATAAATCACGACGTTTTGATTGCAACACAAGCGGTCGTCCTCAGGCGAAAAAAATATAATCCAGCAGTGGAACTGCAAAAACCAGTGAGAGAGCAGTTACAACAAGGTTATATATGTGTCGATGGGCAAGCAAGCGGGGTCTGAGCTGGAAAATAATGCCATCCACGGACGCAAGCACGTTAGTTGTGTTCATTTGGGAGATTAGGGAGAGAGGGATTAGGGTGGGAGATTAGCATGAATGAGCTTCCGTCGCCGCATAAGAGTATCATACCTGCATATGCGCACAACAGCAGTGTTAATGAGAGATTAGCACCATGAAAGTGCAATCCAAAGGACATGTGAGCATGAGAGTGCAATCCAAAGGACATGTGAGCATGAGAGTGCAATCCAAAGGACATGTGAGAGATCTAAGAGAGAGGCATAGAGAGAGAGAGTCGGAAATAACAGCTGACATAGGCAGGTAGGATGGAAACATCACAGTCAGTTAAGACTTTACCTGGTTAATAACGTCCTTCCAATGATTGCTCAGTTTTTACCCATCCTCTCGGTTGAAGTTGTGTCTGTGTTTATATATCTGGATGGCTTCATGAACAAATCTCTGAAGGTAACCGGTAAGTTTGCAGAGTACCTCCATCTTGGAAAAATGAATTTCGTGTGAGCCCACAGCGTTAAAACAACGATCAGCAACGGCAGAGGTATTGGTCCTACCGTGTTTCAGATCTGCCTTGTGTTCACGAACGCGGTTCGAGAGATGTCGTTTCGTTTCCCCAATGTAACTGCTGCCACAACCACAACTCAGTTTGTAGACGCCAGGGTATTGCATGTGTTGTCATCAAAACGTCGTGATTTATTTTATTTTATACCTATGTGACTTTACCAAAAGAACCAAATAGTATGGATTCCTGCAGTCACGAAAGCTTCAAATCAAGTTTACTATTATGCTTTTCCCTCCTTGTACCCTTCCACTGGAATAAACTTCCCCTGTACATTAAGTAGCACTGCCCATAGACTCAACACTGCCTATAGACTCAGTACTATCCGTAGACTCAACAATGCCTGTAGACTTGACACCTCACCATACATTAAGCAGTCCTGCTCCTTAACTTCCTTCCATTCCTCTCTTAAAGTGCCACCTCTTCTTCCCTTTCCCATCCACTCCTTCCCTCCCCTATAGCCCTTTCGTGACCTCTGTTATGGTCACTCATTCCTCGGCCCTTGGACTGCCTTTGCCATCAAAATCATAACTGTTGTTTACCCACGAAAGTTTCACTGAGTCTCAAGATGTTGCTGCTGCTGTGTGTAATCCCAGTTATGTAATTGGCATCATCAGTATATATTGGTCACTACCAGTTACATTGTATGGTTATTAGCCACAGGAGGAAATCAGAAATCTTGGAGCAAACCCATGCAGAACAGAAGGAGCGAATATAAACTGCACCAAGAAAAGTGCCGATGTTTACACATCACAACAGGTACTAATTTGAGGATGAGTCGACCTAGGGGAGGACTAGGACTGGTTCAGATAATCGTCACTGGTGTTGGCTGTGAGTGGGAATCGAACTTGGGTTGCCATGTTCGTAGCGTAGCGCACTAACCGCTATGCCACCGGTTAACTGGGATCACATACAGCAGCAGCAGCATCGAGCCCCCTCCTACAGAAAAATTGGCAGGATCCTCCTGAAAAAAGAGTTTTGAGTCCTGACGAGGCGTTCCTGGGTGAACGAGCATCATGAACGATGCTGCTCTATGTGGACCGGCTCACCCGTGGGTCTTGCTGCCGCGCGTTTTCTTCAGAGCCGAGTCCGTCGCTCTCTCTGCCAGGACCCAGCTGCTTCACTGAGAGCTGAAGCCCGTCGGCCACGTCACCCATGATGGGGCGGCCCTCGGGGGGCCCTCTCTGCCCAATGCCGCCATCTTCTCCCGTCAGACGTGTCGCCACCGCATTCAGGTCGTCGCCTTCAGCCTGCACCGGCCGTGCATGAGACCGCTGAGGTCCATCGCTGCCCACCGGAGCTTCGGAGTCGGTGTGACCGTCGGTCTGAGTGGAGGAGGAGGCGGTGGCGGCCGCCTCCCCCAATGCGGAACGCTCCTGCAGCTGGAACCTCAGCTCCTGCACCTGATGACCCATTGCACCGATCTCACTGTCTTTCTCTCGGATTGTTTCTTCAAGCTCTTCTACGCGCTCGTTGCTTTTTGACAGAGCCCCGAGGTTGGCGTCATCATCCACGTTACTACTATTATTATCATTGTCACCATCACATCCCTCGTCATTCCCAAACTCCTTCCCGGGGGAGTTCACCGATCCCTTTGGTGCATCTTTATCAGAGAGCTGGCTGCTGAGCATCCCATTCCCAGCCTCATTAGCAGAACGCTCTGGCGGACCATTCAAGTCCCCTTGTGTCAGGTTATTTCTCAGAGCCCTGTTGTCACTTTCCGTGGCCTCCAGCGGACTCCTCTGCCGCGCCATTTCCTGGATCTGCCCGTGCAGCGTGTGCAGCTCGGAGGCCATGTCGGAGACCTGGCCGTGCAGGCTATGGACCTCCTCCTCGCGGCTCTTCAGCTGCACCAGCAGAGACTCGATTTCCGAATCCTTCTGAGCCATGAGGGAGCCAAGCTCCCTTGTGTCTGCCTGCAGCCTTCCGAGCCGCCCGTCCGCCGTAAATTTTGGTTCCACGGCATCTCCTTCATTGTTATCTCCTTCGTTATCTTGTTCGGTTTGACGCTTCCCTGTGAAGGGTGCAAAGACATGATTCGCTTAACAGAAACATTCAAGGTAAAAAGATCAACTTTTGATAGATTTACTGTCATTGCGACCAATGTATGTGAATATATAATTTAGGTATTACATAGAGAGAGTCATTGAGCAAAGCAATCTGGTGAAATAGGAGTTAATGTCGTTCAGCGTAGGCTGATGTGATATTCTTATCTGATGTATATTTATATCGTGCCTCTAATTAAGGCAATATATAAATCTATATAATGACAAAAACAAGAATACAGGAGCAATAATACAGGAGGGGTGAAGATGTTTAAACACCGAATCGGCAACTATTTCAAGATAAGATCTGCATTAACCACACATCATTTTCCGTGGTAAAATATGCAAACAAATATTTTTTGATCATGTTATGCATTATCTTTCAAACAGATTGGCTTACACCAGAGACAGCCTACTTAATGGCCTTGTCTCACCAGTGTCCGACCAGAGAACATCAAAAAGTACAAGTGTAATGGGTTGAACTGAGTCGCAGATGGAGACTTGGAGGCAACACATTTATTCAGTTCCAACATACGGGGTAACTTCCCCTTAACAGAATAACAATCTAAGGTGGTGACAATCAGGCTAACTATACTAGTTACAACGTAACTGCTACTGTAGTGACATAAGAAGGGAGGGGCTGCTGGGGGCTCTGGGCTCCCGGGCGGGTCCAGACGCTTAAGCCTCTGGGCGCCAGGCGCTGGGTTCCCAGGGGGTCCAGACGCTTAAGCCTCTGGGCGCCAGGCGTTAGGTTCCCAGGCGCTTAAGCCTTTTGGCGCCGCAAACGGGGGGGGGGCTGTGTGTGCTCTGTGGGATGTCTGGTGGCGCACACGGCCCCACCCCTCGTTGGACTAGGCATAAAAAGGGGAGCTCCCTAGACGATGGGGGCCAGTTGTAACTCAAGACCCAAGACCCACGACCAGCCATCTGAAGACCCTGGGATGTTGTGAGAGCGAGTGGTGGGTCTCTGGAACTCCCGACTCTACGACCTTGTGAGGGCGAGTTCCAGAGCGTAGCCAGAGTAGAGTATCTAGGCTGTGTACCTAGGCTGTGTACCTAGGCTGTGTACCTAGGCTGTAACAGAGTATCAGGACTGTTGGAGTGTTGTGTTGTAATAAAGAAGTTACATCTACAAGTGTCTCCGGAACCCGTTACATTTGGCGTCAGAAGTGGCAATGGAGACAAGAAGTAAGCCACGTACCTTCAGTCCTGACGGCGATGTTGAAGAGCAAGCGGCGACGGGGCAGCCAACTCGGGCCGACAACGACGCCGCACCGCCGGCTGAGCAGTCGTCCACCACACCTACCGATCCTCCTCCAGCGTCGGGAGCAGCAATGGAGGAAACGCTGCTTCGCCTCACCGAGCTGCTCCACGCCACCGTCTCCATCCTGGACGACATGCATTGCTCACAGGCGGAGACAGGAGGGAGAGAGGCGGCGCAGCGGCCGTGCCATTCCGCCGGCTCCTACACAAAGATGGCAGCCGTTCTCGCCGCAAATACATCCGGGTGTGTCGTCACTTCTGCCGGGGGAGCAATGACCGCTGGGAGCGACGTCACTTCCGGGCCCAGCGTCGGCCAACCCGACGACGCCGCGTCATCAGCGCTGCGTCCCTCACCGCCGGGTGACAGCTGTTTGCAACCTAGCAACGCCGCGTCATCAGCGCTGCGTCCCTCACCGCCGAGTGACAGCGCTGGGAACGCGAAGCCAGCTTCAGCCGGGTTGCCAGGCAACGAGCGCGGGGCTCACATCCACCAACGCCTGCCGGCACTCAAGGCATTTTCTTCAGAGGGAGGTGAGTGGGCAGCGTTCGAACGTCGGTTCGTCTCTCTTATAGAGACGTCCGGCTGGTCGGAGTATGAAGCGCTCCAGGGCCTCCCGGCCATGCTCGACGACGACTCCCTCGCAGCACTCCTTGCGGTGCCACGGGCAAAACGTGCCACGCTCACGGATGCCCTTCATCAGATGCGGCTGATTTATGGACCCCCATCCGAAGCACGTCACCGCTTCGATGCGAGGAGGAAGAAGGCCTCCGAGTCGGCGATGGGGTACCGCAGCGCGCTGCTGGCCATGGCGCGGGTTGCCTACCCTCGCATGGATGAAGACGCTGTGGAGGCACTCGTGCTGCAGAAGCTCATGAGCTTGGCCCGCCAGCTTCGAGTTGCCATGCCGACAGCCGACGACGACGACGACTTCACGTCGCTACGTGCTTGCCAGGTGCATCCAAGCACACCTACATTGCGATGAGGACACGACCATCGCCGCCTGCGCAGGCCCACCTGATGCACAAGCCTATGACGTGCATTCGGGGCCTCATCAGGCCTTCGCGGCAACAGAAAATCGCGGATCGTCCAACTGGCGATCCCAGCGAGATCACCACCAGCGGGACCGGCCAATCTCGCGCCAGGATGGGACGTCCATCGTCTGCCACAACTGTGGCCTTCGGGGCCATGTGGCGTCCGGCTACCGGGTCCCCCGACGCCGGACTTCAGGACCTCCGGCGCCTCGGCCACCACCGTATCCTCGGCATACCCAGGCGAGTCACGACACCTCGCACTCTCGGCCCCCACTTACAACAAGCACGCACCCTCACACCACACAGGGGGGTCATGCTTCGGAGGAGGAGGATTCGGGCCCATCATCGAACAACCGGGCGCTCGGACCAGGTCAATGGTCCGAGTTGGCCCATAGGGTCGTTGCCGCGGCGGCAGGGTCCTCTGCCGTAGTGGGTTCCATCGAGGGCGTTGATGTTCGTATGTTGATCGATACGGGTGCGTCGGCGACCATCATTTCAGACATAATTTATAACATTCTGCCCGATACATGCTGTCCCTTGCAGCCAGTTGATGTGCCATGCTATGCCGCAAATGGGGGTTCGTTGGGCATCACCGGACGGATCAATGCTCAGATCCGCATTGCTGACGTCCAATTAGTTGGGCCCATTTTGGTCTCATCCACCCTCGCCGTTCCGTGCCTCCTCGGAACAGATTTCTTGGGGAAGATGCCCATTAAAATTCTCATTAACAAAGGGTGTATTGAGCTCCCCTCCGGCCGACGCTTTCCTTCCTACCCACACCCACTCGGTTGCACTCCGCATCTACGACGGTGCAGGCGTTGGCGGCGTGCACAATTCACATTCCTCCCGGCTCTCAGATGTTAGTTCCCCTCCGGTTTCGTAAACCCCTTGATTACGACGCGTTCATGGGGGGTGCTGTGATCGGGCCTTCGCGTTCAGCTGAGCGGGTGTCGGACCTCGTGTGTGCACAAACACTCGTGCGAAGCGACCATGACCCCTTTATCCAGGTCCTTAACGCGGGATTGGAAACGGCCGTTATCTGTCAGGGAATGGTGCTTGCTCACGCGACGCCAGCCCCGCCAGAAGATGTGATCGTGGGTCACGTAGGGGGCGAGTCCTCTTCCGTTGCCAAGCCAGGTCCTGACACAGGATGGCTCGACGCGCTTTGCTCCACTTCTGCCGATTTGTCACCATTACAGCATGCTAAATTACGCACGCTGCTGAGCTATTTCGCCGACGTTTTCAGTCAAAGCAAATTCGACATTGGCTGCACTAAATTGCTAAGCCACCACATCGACACGGGTGATGCCGCTCCAATTCGTCAAAACCCATTCCGGTTGAGCCCGGCCGAAAAGGAACATGTACGGGTGGCCGTCAACGATATGTTGGCGGCCGATGTCATTGCGCCATGAAATAGCCCATGGGGGGCGCCGATCGTTCTTGTTAAGAAGCACGACGGGAGCCTCCGCTTTTGTGTTGACTTCAGGAAACTTAATAAGATTTCTGTGGCCGACGCCTACCCGCTTCCCAGGATGGACGAGTCGCTCGATGCCTTAGCAGGTGCGCACTACTTCTCCACCTTGGATCTCCTCTCGGGGTTTTGGCAGCTACCCCTTGATGACGCATCCAAACCAAAGACAGCCTTTCGCACGCCGCAGGGACTGTTCCAATTCAACAGACTTCCTATGGGTCTTCACTCGGCCCCGGCGACGTTCCAGCGCCTGATGGAGCTGGTCCTCGCTGGGTTCCAGTGGGATTCTTGCCTAATCTACCTCGACGATGTAATCGTGTTCAGCAAAACTTTTTATGAACACCTCACGCGATTGAAGGCAGTTTTCCTTAAAATGCGAGCAGCTAACCTCAAATTCAAACCGCAAAAGTGCCACCTCATGAGGGATTCGGTTCGTTATTTGGGCCATATTGTCAGCCGCTCTGGAATTGCCACGGACCCCGAAAAGACAAATTGCGTGCGCTAATGGCCAACTCCTACCTCTGTTGGGGAGGTGCGGAGTTTTATCGGCTTCGCCTCATATTATCGACGATTTGTTGCGGGATTCGCATCCATCGCGAAGCCCCTCCACGCATTAACGGCCAAAGGGATCAAATTCCGCTGGGGAGAGTTAGAACAGGCATCGTTCAATGCCGTCCGAAAAGCACTGGTCGATGCTCCTACCCTGTCTTATCCAGATTTTACTACTCCGTTCATTCTGGATACAGACGCCAGCAACACCGGAATTGGAGGGGTGCTGTCGCAAATTGTCAATGGAGTGGAACGCGTCGTCGCCTATGGCAGCAGGGTGCTGTCGCCCGCGGAGCAACGTTACTGCGTGACGCGCCGCGAATTGCTTGCTATCGTTTTTTTCATAAAGCAGTACAGGCCATACGTGTATGGCAGGCATTTCACAGTACGCTCCGACCACGCGGCGCTACAATACGCCTTGCGAGTGGACCAACCATCTGGAAAGCTCTCGCGTTGGCTCGAGATCCTCCAGGACTTTGCGTTCACTGTCATTTACCGCAAGGGGATTCAACACGGGAACGCCGACGGGTTGTCGCGACTGCCGAACAATGGGCGCTGTGCTTGTTTTTTGGGTGCGGGGCGTTGTAGGCAGCCTGACGGGGTACCGCCCCCATCCCTTGCGGCCGCGGCCGGGGATGGGGTCGGGGACCACGGGGCTCCCTCCATGCAAGTTCCGCAGGACGCATTGCTGGGCCTCGGGTTGGACGACTGAGGACGTCTTCAGATGGAAGACGTCTCCCTCCTCAAATTGAGACGCCGCGCTAGGGATGCCGAGGGTCACAGGGGGCAGGGGGGCCCCGTATCATATGTCATCCGGGAAGGCGTCCTCATGCGTTGGGATGGGGGGTCCCAATCCCACACATTGGTGGTGCCCACCTCCCTGCGGGGGCGACTTGTGTGGGAAACGCACAGTCGCCTCTTGCACTTGGGTGTTCAGAAAACACTAGCTAAAATCCAATTGGAATTTTTCTGGCCGGGCATGTCAAACGATGTAGCTGACCTTGTGCAAGGTTGCACAGAATGTGCATGGCGGAAACCACCTGCTAGGCCGTCCTGCCCGCCGCTCCAATCCATTAAGGTTTCCCGGGTCAATGAGATCGTCGCATTGGATATTTTGGGTCCGTTTCCCGCTACTCCTCGGGGTAGTAAGTACCTTTTGGTTGGGGTCGAATATTTTACCCGATGGGCCATGGCCTGGCCACTCCCCAACCAGTCTGCAGCAGCCATTACAGAAGCCTTTTTCCAGGGCTACGTCCTCGATAAGGGTGCTCCCGAACGCCTGCTGACCGACCAAGGGAAAAATTTCTCTTCCACCCTGTTGCGGGATGTGTGCAACCTGCTAGGGACACACAAAATTCGCACCTCGCCATATCACCCCCAGACTGACGGTATGGTCGAGCGATTACATAGGACACTTACCTCCATGCTAAGCCACCAGGTGTCTGAGTCACAGACTGATTGGGATCTCCACATACCTGGTGTCTTGGCCGCCTATAGAATGGCGCCCCATGCTGCCACGGGGTACTCGCCATTCTATCTTATGTATGGTAGGGAGGTTTGCCCCCCGATCGACGTACAATTGCACATTAAACAGCCCGCACCTAAGGCTAAGATTGCCGACCACATCCGTGCTAATGTGCATCGTCTCGTGGATGCCCGGGAGGCTGCTCAAAATAACTCAGAAGCCCGTCAGCTTGCCAACGAGCGGTTGCGGAATCTCCGCACGTCCCGCCACGTTTGGGTAGAAGGGGACCGCGCCTGGCTCCACTGCCCGCAGGTACCATTGGCTACTTCCTCAAAACTTCTTAAGCCTTGGAGAGGCCCGGTTGTTATTATTCGCGTTCTCCGCCCGCAGTGTGTCAGGATCCAGCATGGCAAGCGACGTTGGTTCGTGCACCCGTCACGTCTAAAACCTTACATTCAACCCTACACACCTCCTTCACTTCTCCGGGGCCGAGAGCGCGACATGTCTGACGAGCCGCGCCGCGATGATGCTGCTTCTAACTCTCGGGCAGGTCCCGCTGTCCCGCCCTCAGGTGCCTTGGGAATGAAACCCGCCACGGCCGACCCAGCGGGAACAAGCTTGCCCGCGGGATCAGCGACCCAGGACACAAGCGCAACAGCGGGTCGTCGGTCCCCTCCCGCCTCCGTCGCGAATGATGGACCTGCCACTCGGACTCGCTCAAAACTCAAACGATTTTCATGACCCCCGCCCACGAACTCTCGTCCCAACGTGACGCCACTCACCTTGCCATCATGTATAGTGGGTGATTGGGGCGTGCGTTCATCCTGCATATATGTGTTTATACAGTGTTGTTCTGCATCGGTGACCACAGGAGGGGGAGAGGCGCTTTCTTCTCATTTTTTTTCTTGATTTGTCACACACTCATTCTGATGGTTAACAAATAATTTATTGTACAATTGTATTTTTTTTGACAGCCGGGTCGGCTGGAGGCTACGTAGAGGGGGGTAATGTAGTGACATAAGAAGGGAGGGGCTGCTGGGGGCTCTGGGTTCCCGGGCGGGTCCAGACGCTTAAGCCTCTGGGCGCCAGGCGCTGGGTTCCCAGGGGGTCCAGACGCTTAAGCCTCTGGGCGCCAGGTGTTGGGTTCCCAGGCGCTTAAGCCTTTTGGTGCCGCCAACGGGGGGGGGGGCTGTGTGTGCTCTGTGGGATGTCTGGTGGCGCACACGGCCCCACATCTCGTTGGACTAGGCATAAAAAGGGGAGCTCCCTAGAAGATCGGGGCCAGTTGTAACTCAAGAACCAAGACCCACGACCAGCCATCTGAAGACCCTGGAATGTTGTGAGAGCGAGTGGTGGGACTCTGGAACTCCCGACTCTACGACCTTGTGAGGGCGAGTTCCAGAGCGTAGCCAGAGTAGAGTATCTAGGCTGTGTACCTAGGCTGTGTACCTAGGCTGTAACAGAGTATCAGGACTGTTGGAGTGTTGTGTTGTAATAAAGAAGTTACCTCTACAAGTGTCTCCGGAACCCGTTACACTACTATGGACCGGGACCAACGACTTCAGCCCGGGTCCACGTGTTGGAGACTCGTTGAACGGAGAACGTAGACGAAGGGTTTCTTCCAGGATGAACAACAATCCTGGTCCCTCTCGGGACCCGGCTTATATTCTCTGTGGCATGGCCGGCTCCGCCCTTGGCCACGTCCACCTTTCAGAATCCTCGGGAAGGATCTGGGTCCCAATCATGTGACCCCCCCCCCCCCCTAGCCCCCACTTGGGGTCCCTTTGTCAACTTAACTGGTCACGTGTTCTCCCGGGTCAACCAGAGTGCCATGGCCTCACACAACCTCGTCCTTCGGTGGTACAATCTTGATTTGAAGCTTTCGTGACTGCAGGAATCCATACTCTTGGTTTGATTAGGATAATTTTGTTGATCGAACTTATTTATGGAGGGTCCTGCAACATTTTTGCAGTCATCAGTTACGATTGCTATGCGTCTCTCAATTTAGTGCTGGAGACAGCAGGTACATTTAAAATTGTGATTTCTAACTTTGATCCTTACCCATGTACCATCGATAGCAAAATTTGAATGTACAATTTTATTGAGGGACTGTGTGTTGTCTTTTGTTGTGGTCTGGGTCTTTTGTTGTTGTTTTGCTGCTTTGCCCCAAGCTGGCATTTGTTGTTTATATACTTGTAATGCGAGCAAGGACAGCGTCACGTGAGTGTGGGCGGAGTCAGGGTCACGTGCGGAGGAGTCAGGGTCACGTGAGGGGGAGGATATAAGGGGAGAACCGGAAGGGGATCGGGAGTGGAGACAATAGAGAAGGGAGAGGCCACGCGGAGTGCTGGCGAGGAGTGGCGCGATTGCCACGAGGCAGGAGTCACGGCACCATCGGCCAGCGGTGTTCGTGAAGCAGCGGGGGTGTCTGCAGAGTGTGCGGGAGCACACAGAGCAGCAGGGTGGCTGCGGGGTGCGCGGGAAGCACACGGAGCAGCAAGGGGGCTGCGGAGTGTGCGGAGCACACGAGCAGCGGGGTGGCTGCAGAGAGAGTGAGCGGGAGCGGAGGACTCAGACGACGTGCGGAGGCACGAGGCGGAGAAGGTGCGGGTCGGAGCGGAGACATCGCGGGGTGCGAGCAAGAACCCAATAAAGGATCAACGGAGAGTGACATCGGCTGAGAGTCCTTTATTACATACTTATGAAATTTGTACTGATATACAGTATACTCTCTGGTTCTTCCTGTAAAGTCACGTAGATAGAAACAATAATAAAAGAACACGACGTTTCGGTCGCAACACAAGCGTCCGTCATCAGGTGAAAAAGAATGCCGATTGATTACACTATGTAACACAATTTTTGTTCCTGGGTAGTAAGTGTTTTTTCATAATTGCTTATGCCTCAAAAGTACAGAAAATGGATATTATTCCCCACAAACTTTGCTTTTGTGACCAGGATAGTGATATTTTGAAATTTACCTATTTTCAATGACAAAACAGGCGAATTTGTGTCTTTTCGTTCACATAAAGTGACAGATAAACAACACATGAATCAAAATTAACATGTATTTATACTAATGTAGTGACTGTACTTGTCACTGTATGGTGCCGGGACCCAGCTTGTGGTCCGGACCGGGATAGTGAACCGTGTCTAGTTCTGCCGTAGCGCAGTGAGATGGGCATTCGAGACCCGAGCGTAAGTTGTGTTATGTTACGTACTGTTATGTGAATAAATAGTGTTGCTCTGAAGATAACGTCTGCGACTCAGTTGGCTCACTACAATTGGTGTCGGAAGTGGCCAACTTGCTAAGCTGTAGCTAGCGGTAGACAAGTATGCCTACACGTCGCAGAGTTCATGTACGTGCATCGAACGACGAAGACGACGAGGAGCTGATTCTGCCCACGGCCGATGAGAATGGAGCGGAGATGCTGGCCGCGGAGCAGGGTGCAGCCGGGGCGCGGGGCGCCTCGCCTTCTGTTGAGGAACTCATCAGGGACATGCATGGCCGTCTCGTGGCGTCCTCCATCCTCGTCGAGATGCAGTCCTTCCCCTCGACGGCGAAGGAAGGAGCGGTGGAGCTGTCTGAACGAGGCGACTTAGCCGCCATTTCGCGAAGGGCGAGAACGCCATCGCCGCTGTCCGCGCTCGCGAGCACCATTTTGCCCCCGACGGGGAGCGCGGAACCCGCCAAGCTTTAAGCGGGGACGTCCTCGTCATTTGATGTCCAGTCGCTTCGCCGTTGGCTGCCCTTCATTAAAGAATGTGTTGCCGCCAACGGAGATAGGGTGGTGTTTAAAGGAAGATTTCTTACGAATGCCAATGTGGCAGGGTGGTCGGAAGTGGACGCGCTGAAGGCGCTTCCCGCCGCCCTCGTTGACGATGCTTTGGTGGCGTTCCTCGCCATCCAGCCGTCCGAGAAGACCACCCTCACGCAGGCGTTTGACCAGATGGCCGCCACTTTTCAGCCTCCGCTGAACACCTGCCAGAAGTTAAAAGTGAGGCGGAGAGGTGACGCTGAATCGGCCCTCGTGTAAAGGAGTGCGCTCTTGGCGCTGGCGAAGGCCGCGTATCCGCGCATGGGTCACGATGGCCATGACGCGCTTGTCCTTGAGAAGATGTTGGAGCTCGCCAAGGATCTCCGCACTGTGCTTCCCGCCGATGGCGGGGTAGTTTATTTGCTCAAGATTGCCAGGTGTATCCAGGCGCAGCACACCCTGCAGCATGACAGGGTGTTGGTGGCGTTCTCCGCGTCTTTTGTGGGGCCCGAGGGTCACACGGACGGAGCGGCTGTGTCCACGTGCTCGCTGCATCAGCGGGGCACCGATCGACAGGGTGACGGTGATCGGCGGCGGGACGACCGGCGGCAGGCGAGGTCTGCTTCATCCCATTCCAGCGATGGACGGGTCACCTGCTACAACTGCGGCCTGCCGGGGGCATGTCCAGTCGAGCTGCCGGGTTCCTCAACGGCGGGCCTTGGGACGTCCGCCTTCCTACAACTCCATACCCCCTAAGGCGAGTCGTGGTGCACCTCACACTCGGCCCCGGGGTTCCCTTCATTCATCAGGGGGGTCCGGTGTGCGTCGGGGTCGCGCGCGTGTTCGGGGGGAGTCGGGTCGTGTTCGCGACGCGCGGCCGCTCCGACCTGATCAGTGGTCGGAGCTGGCAGGTCGCGTGGTCGTGGCAACCGCGGCGTCGTCGGCCATGCTCGGGTTTGTTGAGGGGGTTGAGGTGCGCATGCTTATGGATACTGGCGCATCCTCGACCATTATATCCGAGTTGATTTATAAGATTTTGCCATGCCGGTGTCGCGTTTTGGAGTCGGTAGATGCTCCGCGTTTCGCCGCTAATGGCAGTTCGTTGGGGATAATAGGCCGGATGTCTGTTGCGTTGCGCATTACCGATGTTCAATTGTCGGGCCACGTGTTGGTTTCCACGGCCCTGGCTGTCCCGTGCCTACTGGGGACTGATTTTCTCGGCATGATGCCCCTGAAAATTCGTATCGATCAGGGATGTTTGGAGTTGCCGTCGGGACGGCGTATGGCTTTTCTTCTATCCCCGACTCGCATTAATGTTGCTAATGCTACGGTGCAGGCACTTGCATGCCGCACGGTGCAGATCCCCCCCGGCGCGCAAATGCTAGCGCCTCTTCGTTTGCGAAAACCGCTCGATGCGCGTGTCTTGAGTGACAGCATTGTGCTTGATCCATCGAATAAAATAACTCGAGGGATGTCGCTGGTTGCGGCGCAGACGCTGGTCTCCCTGGACCAGTGACCGTTTATACAGGTCCTTAACACCGGGTCTGACACTACAATTATTCAAGAGGGTTCCGTGATCGCAAACGTGTCCCCGGCGTGTCCGAAAGTGGATGTTGTGGGAAACGTCGGGGTCGGCATTCGCTCTCCGGTGGTCGATGAGGCATGGATCGACAAACTATGTTCGGAATGCGGCGATTTGTCTGCAGGCCAAATGCGGAAGCTAAGGGGCACTCCTGCGGGAATTTTCAGACATTTTTAGTAAGTCGAAATTTTATATCGATCGGACATCTCTATTGAGCCACCATATTGACACGGGTAATGCTGCCCCTATTCGCCAGAATCCTTATCGCCCGAGTCCGGCTGAGAAGGACCGTGTTCATGTGGCAGTGGATGAAATGTTGGCCGCGGATATCATTTCGCCGTCCACCAGTCCATGGGGGGCTCTGATTGTCCTTGTTAAGAAACACGACGGCAGTCTGCGGTTTTGCGTCGATTTCAGGAAACTAAACAAAGTCTCAGTCGCGGATGCCTACCCCCTGCCTCACATGAACAATTCATTGGACGCTCTGGCAGGCGCGCGGTATTTTTCGACCCTCGACCTTTTGTTCGGGTTTTGGCAGTTGCCGCTTGACGAGGCCTCGAGGCCCCAGACGGCTTTTCGGACGCCCCAAAGGCTGTTCCGAGTTCAACTGACTTCCGATGGGGCTTCCATTCCGTGCCTGTCACTTTTCAGAGGCTAATGGAATTGGCGGGCCTCCAGTGGGATTCGTGCCTGATATATTGAGATGACGTCATCATGTTAACAGTGTCATTTTTCGGCTGCACGTTTGATGAGCATTTGAATCGCCTGCGGCCTGTAGGTTGTGTTATGTTACGTACTGTTATGTGAATAAATAGTGTTGCTCCCAAGATAACGTCTGCGACTCAGTTGGACTCACTACACTAAAGTAATACAAAAATGACTACAAAAAATTTATAATTGAGTAGTTTTTCGAAATTGTTCCTCCTCACAGAGAACTCGGTCCGCTGTGGCCAGTCCCGCCTGTGGTAGTGCGCCTTGGTGTCTAAATCTTTTGTAGTCATTTTTGTATTACTTTAGAATAAACACATGTTAATTTTGATTACTATGTTGGTTTTTTACTTTATGTGAACGTAAAGACACAAATTCGCCCGTTTTCTCATTGAAAATAGGTACATTTCAAAATATCACTGTCCTGGTCACAAAAGCAAAGTTTGTGGGGAATAATAGCCATTTTCTGTACTCTTGAGGAATAAGCAATTAGGAAATAACACTTACTACTCAGGAACAAAAAAAAATTGTTACAGTGTTAACAGTGTCATTTTTCCAACAGACCAAGACGCGGGCACACGGCGGCCGCCTCTTTTCAAACGATGTCACGGGATCTTCAACTTCTGCTCTAACGGGAGACGGTGTATGGTATTTCATGATTAATACCACACCACCGCAGTGAGGCTTATGTAGTGAATGAAAAAAATAAATGTGTTAATGTTGGTCGGCCTAATAGATTAGATCCACGAAGCTGTGCACGAAACGGGGAGCGCGCCACTGAGAGGCAAGGTGACTCACCTACCGAGAGGCTGCTCCCCACCGGCTCCGTCACGCCACCTTCCTGTATGCAACACAGTAATGAAGAAATAGATTCAGAATACTCTTTGGTTCTTTCGGTAAAGTCACGTAGGTATAAAATAAAATAAATAAAATCACGACGTTTCAGCAACACAAGTGCTCGTCATCAGGTGGAAGCACCCACAGCAATAAACAATTGTTAAAGTGGGCAAAAGGAGGCTGCTTGTGACACGAGGCTATATATACGTAAGAGGGGGGGAGGAGCCAGGGAGGAGACCATTGTTAAAACGCTGTGGGCTCTCATGATATTGTTTTTTTCGAGACCAAGATGCTCTGCAAACCTTCGGGCTACTATCAAAGGTTTGTTCATGAAGCCATCCAGATATATAAACATAGACATAACTTCAACCGAGAAGATGGATACAAATTGAGCAATCATTGAAAGGATGTTATTAACCAGGTAAAACCTTAACTGCTTTATAGTTTGCCTTCGTATCCACATCTCCAGTTTCTTCAGCCTCCTACCCTCCAGCCCCGCTCACTTCCCAGACCCAACATTTTGTCGTACTCGGGCTCGGGTTGGAGCTTGCACTTCAAAGCCCCTGGCATTGTGTTGTACTCGGGCTCGGGTGCAACTTGAACTTCGCCACTCTCCCTACCCCACACCCCCACCCTCTTTTTCTCTCCTCCCTGGCTCCTCCCCCCCCTCTTAAGTATATATAGCCTCGTGTCACAAGCAGCCTCCTTTTGCCCACTTTAGCAATTGTTTATTGCTGTGGGTGCTTCCACCTGATGACGGGCACTTGTGTTGCGCCCAAAATATCGTGATTTATTTTATTTGATACCTACGTGACTTTACCGAAAGAACCAAAGAGTATGGATTCCTGCAGTCACGAAAACTTCAAATCTAGATTAGATTCAAAATCTTCATTTATACGGGAGGAATCCAATGACCTATTAAGCTCTTTTTCACAGATGTCCAATAGGGATGGGTAAGAACGTGACAACAACAAACAATACAAAAATATGATAGTAGTGTGAGAAAGGTAAAAACAAATAACCCAAACAGATACAAATAAAACTAAACCATCCCAATCCGATGAGGCAAAGCCCACTGAGGTATTAACTTATTTTTCAGAAGTGACCTGGCCACAAATGATCGCTCAACAAAGTGGCTTTTCACTTGAATATTTAAGCAAGCAAAATAATATACATAATCTCAATTATGTTTTTACATATGGAGGGGAAAACCTGAGGACCCGAAGAAAAAAATCCACCGAGAGAAAATGCAAACTCCAAATATGTTTACCCAGGAAAGCTTCAGTGTATTTCTAACTTCAAAATAAAATATGTCCAAGTGCCCGGGTTCACTAGACTCCATACAACAGATAGGCGTAGAGCGTTAGAATTGAGACACTAATGAGGTAGCCCCCGCCATGTCTGGATGTGAGCCTCTTGTCAGGAGGGTCATGCCAGGTGTTCGCAATACTGTAACGGGCGATGTTGCTGCTGCTGTGTGCCTGATCACAATTCAGTAATTTGCGGTGTAATTTGTCAAACTCCGTCAACTTGGACCATGCTGCCAGCACACTGCAGCCTTCTCTTATCAAACGACGTCACAGGATCGTTCACGTCCACTGTTGAAGAAGATAACGCATGGTATTTTATGGCGGATATGCACCGCAGCGTTCACCAGGGTGGCCTGCCGGATTCCAATGATGAACATCCCCGCAACAAGCCGTCTCACCGCATGCGCCGAAAGCGCGCGCTCGCCAAAAGCGCGCGCTCGCCGAAAGCGCGCGCTCGCCAAAAGCGCGTGCTCACTGACCCTCCTACCGAAATATTCACAGCACACCGCATTCTTGTTTTTCATTGATGCTTATGAAAATTGTAAACTTAGCGGGACCAGGACTCCCCCAATTAGTCTGGTGAGCCGGGGTTTTAGAACCGTATCTTCAGTGCGGATTCGGCTCTGGCTTGGCTCGGGCTTGAGCCGCTCGTGCGAGTAAGCGGCTCAGCCATGGCCTGGTTCAGGCTCAGCCTCATGGCACCCACACTGATAGCTGGCTCAAGTTAAACACGGTGGCTTTGAGCCGGCTCACTGGAGCCAGAGCAAAGCCTGAGCCGAGCCTTGACTAAGAATACGGGAGCCTTAATCAGGGCCGGACAATAACATTGCTGGGGCTGTAAGCTACATCAATGTCTGTATATTTTTGTCATATTGGAATGAAAATAACCGTATAAGAGAGAATTTTAGTTTTTCAAAAGTGTTAGACCAGAGACTAGGTTTTACCCTATTCTTATACTCTTAGGGTAAAACCTATTCTTATCCCTTGATACTGGCAAGTAAGGTTCCATGTTGTAGCTGCTCACCGAGCTATAAATGCCCTGATAGTGCATTGTCTTTGTGCTGTTTGCCTTTTGGGTTCTCTGGTCTAACACTGTTTGAAACTAAGCCCTAAAAAAGGCTGTCTCTGGTGTAGACCAATCGGTTCAAAGACAATGCATATATTACGAGAGCATGTTGTTGTTTGCATGTTCACCTTAAGTATGTGTGGTTAATGCAACCATTATTCCTTGCAAACGGTTTTTGTTTGGTGTTTGTACATCTTAACACCTGTTTTATTGGCAGAAAGGGTAAAACCTATTCTTATAATGATAGTTGTCTTAGTTTGTTTTCGGATTTAGAGGCCCCTCATAATGTGGGGCAATAAGCTGTAGCTTACTTAGCTTGTGCCCAAGTCCAGCACGGGCTTTAATGTACGTGCGCTTAGACAGGGAGCTGTTACCGGCTGTGGGTGGACTGTGTCCGTCGCTGTTCCTAGCTGAGGGCCACCCGGCCAGCCTGGCAGACCTTCCGTCGAGTTGCCCAGCGAGCCTCGTGTTTGCTTCGGGATTTTGCCGCTCCGTGCATCGCTCTCCACTCGGCCTGTCGCACCATGAAGCTCAAGTGTCACATAGGGTTTGGTGTAACCAGGCAGAGTGTAACTCAAGAGACCAGGATAGAGTAGAATTTGCAAGAGTGACCCAGGTTACCAAAATGAAACAAGCAATGGGGTAAAAATAAAGTGCAGCAAGCGAGAAAATAGAAATCAGAACAAAAACAACCGAATATCAACCAGAGCAGAGATAACCCTGTTACATACAATATCGACATCGGTACAAGAAAAATAATCTATCTTCAATCAAATTAATTAGCAATATCATAAGTTGGCTCAGACAAATTACAGTCATTGTTTAACACACTCGTAGTAGATGCAGTTCCTGAATAGTTCCACATGATTAGAAAGAAATTTCTCCATAAATAATGTAGAAATAATGTTTGGCGAGATACGGTGTACTGTGCATACGCAGTGAGATAACAAAGAGCTGAAGGTACACTACCGCATTACCGTATCAATCCGCGTACTGTATCACTATATCGCTCAGCCATGCAGCTCAAGAAAGTCAACCGCTCAGAAACTGCGTTATAACAGTGCTGGTTGTGTTATAATGGTGAGCGTTCCAAATTTTGCTAAAAGTGTTCCCTCATGGAAGAACTGCATGGTCGCGAAAACACGTGGCGTGAACACCAACGCGTTAAGCGAGGACTTGCCGTACTTTTGAAAATCGTTTCAGATGGCTTAGGTCAATTGCTCTGTCACACCTAAATTAAATATTCAAGGACGATAAGTCAATTCACCAGATGGCTTAGGTCAATTGCTCTGTCACACCTAAATTAAATATTCAAGGACGATAAGTCATTGCTTAACGTGCTACATTCACACAAAGTATTTTCTTCCATTATGGAACTTTTCGCACAACGCGGAACATGCACCGTTATAAGTAATACGGTTTCTGAGCAGTCAACGATGAATTACTTTTTTGAGTTGTGCGCTAAGCGGTACAGTGATACAGTACGCAGACTGATACAGGAACGCGGTGGCGTGCCCTCAGTGATTTGTGCCATCTCACTGCGTGCGCGTAGTACATCGTATCTCGCCAAACTTTATCATTACATTATTTATGAAGAATTATTTTTGCTTCATACGTTCAACACGTTAAACGAGGACTTGCTGTCCATTAGTAGCATTTAGAGTAATTGAAATTGCCGCACGGAAGCGCAGTGGTTACATTTGTGCCTCACAGTACAAAGCTCCTGGGTTATATTGCTGGCTTAAGAAGCTTTCTGCGTGGCGTTTGTGTGTTCTCCACCCAACTCTGCATGGGCTTCCTCCGGGTTCTTCGATTTCCTCTTATAGATCAAAAGTGAATGTACTTGGTATTGGCAAAAACATTGCAATGCTGAAAAGTTATCTTCCAATTTACCAATTGAGTACGGGACTCTACTTTAACATGACCACACTCATCTTAACATTTGTGGTCCTGTGCGACTTGTTTATCAAGAAAAAAATAAAAAAACAATAACTGTTGATGTGACAGTACAGGTGGTAATGCCCATGTGGGATCATGTGATGTGACGGGGGGGGGAGGCAGAGGTATAAGGTGGGATTGGTGGCTCCGATGGACTGAGGTGGAGCGAGTTGGAGCTAGGCATCTCAGGGCATAGGTGTGAATGGGTGAGAAAAAGGCTGGAGTGGTGCCCCAGGAAAGGATTAAAAAGGGACTGCCCACCAAAGGTGTGGTCGAAGGACGGTGGTTGCTGGAGACCGCAGAGGCAGGAGAGCTAGAAAGATCGGCAGATCATTTTTGTTCTACTTTAATGCACCCTGCCTGAGCAGGTGGCTGGTCGGAAGCATTATTTTATTTTCTGGACAGTACTCCGTGGTGGGACCGTGCAGTTGTTCCACCAACCAGCACAGCTAGGTGAAGAGCAACCAATGCCACGTACACGAGGCAGCATTAGCCAGCATGGTAGAACCGTAAGTTATGACGGCCGGCTGGACCTGGGTGTAGCCGCAAAGGTGGTTTTACCCAGGCTGCGGAGAATTGTCAGAGTGGTGGGCCACTGAGTCCCACCAAGCAGGCTGAATTTCAGGCATGCACAACCTACAAGGAGGGCCACTGTGCGGCTGAACACCTGACAACTCGAGAGCTGGGCAGCAAAGCAGGGAGCGCTGGTCAAGGGTGACCAGCATCGTAAGGAGGGCTACCCTGGTGTCAGTTCCTTGGTGGCCTGGGCACTGGTGGGCATCCTAGACAGCAGTTGGAGGTTGTGAGCAACCGTAAAGATTTGCAAGGGCTGTGAGCTACTCCCTTGCACCTACCTCAACACTCTCGTCTTCACACTAACACTTTCTCACTCCCATACACACTATTGATCAATGCACCCACTTCAAGACATTATCTCGGCAAGAAGATCTTTATTTGATGACTGCGTGTGAACTGGCATGGACATTCATCGAAACACATTGTTATTTGCGCACGTCTCTTCCTGTTCTGTTGTGTCAAGGTTCGTGACGTTTAAGTGCATCAAATATGTGCTTTGTGATTACTGTTATGAAACTGAGTTATGCTTGTGGCATTTAGTGTTCACCTGGTAAGGTGAAGTTTTGCTGTAGTTGACATCCGGTCTGAGGTCGTGTTGGTACTGTTAAACCTGGGGTTGCTTTGCCTGGTTTTGCCACCGGGGGTTGTAAACGTATACTTCTATGGTTATAAGCCTTCCTTTGTAGTCATTAAAGACTTAAACTCGTAACTGTTTTAAATCAGTTATGGTGGTCCCTTTTTTACCTGGTGCCTTTGGTCTTCTACTCCAACCCAGAGTCTGCAAACCTTAAACAAACCCCTGGGTTGCATTTATAAGAGTGAGCGTGGCATCCGAACCAGCACCCCCACCACTCATCCCAGGCAAAACCTCACAGCTATGTAGTACAACTTTTGATAGTGTTGTTTGTTGCTGGCGGCTTCACGTTTTGGGCCTGTGCTCAGCAGTAGCGAAGGGTAGTGGTAGTGCAGCCATTAGCACGCTGCGCTACGATCCCACGGTTAACAGCAGTGACGATTATCTGAACCGGTCCTGGGCCTCTCCTAGGTTGAATCAGCTTCAAATAAGTACCTGGTGCATTGTGTAAACATCGACAAAGGTGGCCAGGCATGGTGCTGGCCAGCCATCCCCTCGTGTGCCGGTTTCGGCCTTCAGGAGGTGCCCGCCAACAGCAATTGTTCCTACAGTCTGTTAAGCCTATACGGGGCATCTTTGTTTTTGTATAGGTATGTTTCAGTGTGTGGGATCAGTGTGTGGGGTCAGTGTGTGTTAGTGTAGATGTGTCAGTGTACTATCAATGTGCGTGTCTCAGTGCGTGGGGAGCGGTGGCACAGTGATTAGCGCCCTACCCTACAAACCTGGCAACCCGAGTTCAATTCCTACTCACTGCCCAACACCAGTGATGATTATCTGAACTTGTCCTGGGCCTCCCCTAGGTTGGCTCGGTCTCAAATGAGGACCTGGTGGAGTGTGTAAAACATGTCTACGAGCGAGACAAAGGCAGCCAGGCATGGGGCTGGCCACCCAGCCCCTCGTGTACCATTCCTCGCTTCGTAGGTGCTATTCGCTAACAGCACTTGCCCAAGCAGTCTGCAAAGGCTACGGGGGGGGGGATCTTTATGCTCAGCAGCTGCGTTGAGGCAGCGGTGGTGGCGTGGACTCACTCGTGATCTCGCGCGTCACCCTGGCACCCGTCCTCGTGGTGTCCTGTATGAGCCTGGTCTCCACCTCGTATGCCTGTTCACTCTGCGCGTGCACAGCACACACAACCCCCACCAAACGACAGAATTGGCCAAACATCCCAATATAGGACAAAAGAGCTTGGGCAAGTTGTTAGTAGTGCCAGTTCTGGCTGCCTTTCTAGCACCTCTAATCAAATAGATACACAACCACACAAACCATTGCCGGTAGTGAACATTCTACATTCCTATGGTCACGGCACATTTATACACAAGACAACCAATGATGACTTCCCCACAAAGTGGTAAATATTTTATCAACCCTAGAGAGATGATGGGCTGAGTCGATCACCAACCAGGGATGTGAAATCGCAACCTTCCGATTGGGAACCGCCCACTCTAGGGCCCTGCCAACTGGCCGGCTACATATTTTGCCGAAATATAAAAATGTGCCGCTTACATCAGCATTGTCAACGTGCTGTGTATTCATTCTAACCACTCCGAACAGCCAACGTCCTTAGGTTGAGTGGCATTTCTTGAGTCACTGCTGCGGTGATTATTATTGTTATCGTTGTTATCCATCCAGTGAGGTGGCTCAGCAATAGCAAAGGCAGCTCACAATCAAAATCTTTATTTATCGTGGATGAACCCGTTGAGCTATGAAGCTCTTTTTCACAGATGCCCAGTATGGGCGGATCAGCAAGTTGTAACAACAAACAATGCAAAAAAATGATCTGAGTGCAAAATAGAAAAAAGGTAAGCAAAGTCAATATAAAATAAATATAAATCAAGTGTATAACTACAAGTACACTAATTCCAGCCGATCTTTACAAAACTAAATGCAAGCTTGGGATAAGGCAGTAAAACAACAATAGTACCAGACCACACCAAGACAACACGCAGTACCTGAAATAAATTGCACATTAAAATGTATCTATCGATGGTACACGGTTAAAGATCAAACTTACAAATCAAATTTGCAAATGTGCCTGCTGTATCTAGCACCTTACTTCTGCATCAGGATATGTTTTGAAGGAAGATTCACGATGTTAACGGGAAGAAACAAGGTTCTTCCAAAAGGTTGGTGCTGCAACAATAAAGGCTTTGTCACCAATTCTTGTTGCCTGTTTTGCACACCGCCCAGATACTCATTTCAGGCTGAGTCGACCTAGGGGTGGCCCAGGACCAGTTCAGATAATCATCACTGGTGTTGGCAGGAATCGAACGCGCGTCACAATGAGACGCACTGCATGGCACGCCCGGGCACTGCTTGCGGGGGGGGGCGACGATGACGACGCCGACAACGGCATGGTTACCCGGTATGGTGGTGTAGGCAGCGCGATCTCGGTGGCGATGCGCGCCCCGCTCGCATCGTCCGCCTCATCGTGGTAGCGGAAGATCCGCGTGCGCACGCTGATGTGGCCCTCTGCGCCAGGCGGTGCGACCACACCGGGCGGCAGCGGCACGGTGGTGAGCACCTCGCACATGCCCAGCTCGGCGCCTGCCGCCCACACCGAACCCTCGGGGGCCGGCTCCATGGAGGTCGGCGAAGCCCCATTGGGGCCCAGCGGAAGGGACCGTGGTGGCGGTGGCACGTCGGACGCAATGCGAGCGGCCCGCGCCTTCTTGTCCCGGAGCGCCTTCTTGAGTTTCTCTTTCTTCCTCGGCTTCTCCGGGTTCGCCACGTCAGGGGTGGCTTCCTCGGGCTCCTCCGAGATGGTGAAGAGTTGGACTGTGGCTCCCTGAAAACAATAAGAACCACGTGCAACGCTTTCTTGCTCCCGGCACTGAAATCTTAAAATGCTGCTTAACTACATTCCCAACAATATTATTACGCATGTCTTAAGACTCTTGCTCATAGTAGCGGGCGATGTTGCTAATGCTGTGTGTAATCCCAATTGAGTAATTTTTAGGAAATTTCCAGAATTAGGTTTTTAACTAAGGGAGGAGACCGGGTAACTTAAGAGGGAATGGGAAACCCATGCAGAACACAGAACAGCGACCAGGAATCGAGCCAAGACCCTTCTTGCTGTGTTACCACTGCACCACTATTGTTCCAACACATGTCCTCGTTTAATGCATTTTCAGACAACGCATTTTCGCTAGAACATGGAACACACTATTATAATGCAGAATGCACACGGTTATGAAGCGGTTTCTGAGCGGTTGACTACTTTCTTGAGCTGCACCGCTGAGCGGTAGAGTGATACAGTCACGCAGTGATGTACCCTCAGTTATTAGTCCTGCCATCTATATATATAACATCGCAAATCTGTCTGTCTGTCTGTGTGTGTGTCTGTGTGTCGCCGGACCATACGCAGTTTCATTGGACGGCGGTTGCCCCTGGCAACGGGTAGCGACGCATTCGCTGCGGGGTGGACGCAATTTTTAATTTCCATAAAAAATATGCGCACGCATTAACACGCGACTCTCAGGTAAATTCATCAAAGTTTTACATCCTCTTCACTCCCCCCCACCACAATGTGTGCAATTACTATTATAGGCTCGGTAGATAATAAAATTATAGCGATTAGACAGTATTATTGTAGCGCGGGGGGGGGGGAACGGCCCCGGTACCCAGCCTCAGCCGGGTGGGCAATCTAGGCGAGGCCGGAGGCTCTGCACGGTACTAGGCCTCGACACCCAGCACGCGACTCTGAGGTAAAATCATCAAAGTTTCACGTCCTCTTCACTCCCCCCCCACCACAATGTGTGCAATTACTATTATAGGGTCGGTAGATCATAAAATTATAGCGATTAGACAGTATTATTGTAGCGCGGGGGGGGGGGTAACGGCCCCTGTACCCAGCCTCAGCCGGGTGGGCAATTTAGGCGAGGCCGGAGGCTCTGCACGGTACTAGGCCTCGACACCCCACCCGTGTCAAGCGACACCTTTGTGGTATAAACTCGATATACCCAGCGTTGCCCGGGGGGAAAATACATTTAAAATCTTCTGAAAACTTTCAAACATTATACCAATGAAAAAACAACTGTGTAATTACTTTTAAACCCCACGCGCCAAGAATCGATTCTTTAAATGTTGACTGTACAAATAGTCATTAAGCTGCGTGAGCGTACTGCCAGTCTATAATGTAGACTGTAGCCTGGTTATTAAATTGGGTGAGTGTACTGCCAGTCTATAATGCAGACTGTAGCCTGGTTATTAAGCTGGGTGAGCGTACTGGCAGTCTATAATGTAGACTGTAGCCTGGTTATTAAGCTGGGTGGGTGTACTGGCAGTCTATAATGTTGACTGTAGCCTGGTTATTAAGTAAAGTTAGTCAATTTGTAACACGTACGCTTTCGCGACCATTATTCATAAACAACGTTATTGGGTTTAGATCGCCTTATTTATAAATGTGTTGTAACCCTCCAACACCCGACACGGCCAATCAGTAAAAAAGTGTCACGTTCATAAAAGACTAATAGTTCACTGCTTTAGCCCACCGGTGTGTTCAAGCGTGAAACCACAACAATTACCATTTCTGATGAAAAAACAACTGTGTAATTACTTTTAAACCCGACGCGCCAAGAATCGATTCTTTAAATGTTGACTGTACAAATAGTCATTAAGCTGGGTGAGCATACTGGCAGTCTATAATGTAGACTGTAGCCTGGTTATTAAGCTGGGTGGGTGTACTGGCAGTCTATAATGTAGACTGTAGCCTGGTTATTAAGTAAAGTGAGTCAATTTGTAACACGTAGGCTTTCGCGACCATTATTCATAAACAACGTTATTGGGTTTAGATCGCCTTATTTATTAATGTGTTGTAACCCTCCACCACCCGACACGGCCAATCAGTAAAAAAGTGTCACGTTGATAAAAGACTAATAGTTGGTAGTGAGGGGAACATTTTATTTTGCGTTAAAAATGCTTTAAAAATACACTAAACGCTCAGGTAAATTCTTCACTGCGTGATGTCCCCCCCACCCCGATGCGTGCAGTGATTACTACTATACATTTGCTACATGCTACCACTATAGGCCGTAGATATTACTGCACAGCGGCCGAGGAGATCGTGGCTGGGGGGGGCAGGGGTAGCAGGCCATCTGTGTATATATGTAAGGTTATTAAGAAATATATTTTTCACCCGGGCAACGCCGGGTACTTCTGCTAGTCTCACTACGTGTGCGTTCATCGTAGCTTGCCAAACTTTATTGTTACATCATCATTTATGGGGAAAATTGGTTTCACTGAACGCCTTTTTCGCTTCATGCGACACTTTTCAGGAATGCATCTACTGCCGTGTAAAACGAGCCCTACCTGTACTTGGAATTTGAAAGTATCTTTTCTTTGTAAAATTTTACGTAGAAATACATTGATTCATGATATAATTTTTGGATAGTATGGCCAAATCCTAAGACCCTCCACCCCCCCAAAAATATATTTCGCCACTACAGCTATGCACCTTTAAATCTAGATTGAAAACTAATTTATTTAGAACTGCTTTTTGTTGTTAGTTTGTTGTCCTTCCCCGTACCTCCAATTAGCATGATTGGCTATGTACTGTGCGAAAAGTCCAACATACATAAGTTGGATTCTAGCTTCCTGTACCTCGTCCTAATGATGATGCTTGATGTAATTTCAAGTGAAACATCACGAATCTAAATCTCTCAATCTAGCCGTGAGACTCGGCCTTCACTTCACCGGTGTGAGCGAGAAAGGTACGAAGCGGCGTTCAACTACTGGACATGCTGATGATGAAGTCGTTTGGCGCCATCAAATGGTGGAGCATCTTCAGAACAAGTTCCAGGAGGAAGTCAGAGTAATTGTTGCTGACTGCTGAAATTTGTATTTTATTTTACTCTTACTGCCTGTCTTGTCCGAATGATGCTTGTACACCTGACCATTTAAGTTGTTTTTCAGTGGCCGGATTGTTACATAGTGGCCTAAGCCAAATCTCCATGACGATTGATATACCAACTGCAAAAACCTACGTGTTACGATCAAATTTCCGATAACAGGAAACAAAACACATGCACAGTAAGTCCTCGTTTAAAGTGATAGATGCGTTTCTGAAAAGTAACACGTTCAGAAAAAATATATTTCCTCAATGTAGTAACTATAACGTTTGGCGGGATACGATGTACTACACACATGCAGTGAGATGGTGGTACAAATGAGGGTATGCCGCCTTACTGTATCATTCCACGTACTGTATCACTGTACCGCTCAGCAGCACAGCTCAAGAAAGTAATTCATCATCGACCACTCAAAAACCGCATTGTAAAAGTGCGCATTCTGCGTTACAACGGTGCGAGTTCTGCACTATAACAAGCACGTCCCACGCTATAACTGCGCGTGTCTCGCGTTATAACGTCCCCCGTTATAATGGTGCGCGGTCCGCGCTATAACGGGGATGTTTCACGTTATAACAGGCGCGTTCTGCGTTTTAACCGTGCATGTTCCGCGTTATAACGGACACATTCCACGCTATAACGGTGCGTTTTCCACGTTATAGCTGTGCGCGTTCCCAATTATAACAGTCCAAGTCTGTGCTATAACAGTCCGCATTCCACGGTATAACGGACATGTTCCACGTTATAACGGTGCAGGTTCCATGTTATAACAATGCAGGTTCCGCATTATAACAGTGCATGACCTGCATTATAATGGTGCGCGTTCCGCTTTGTGTGACAAGTGTTCACTAATGGCAGACCCGCATTGGACAAAACGAGTTGTGTGAACATCTCGCGTTAAGCGAGGACTTACCGTAATTACATTTATAAAATCAATTGGAAGCTGTGGCGCAGTGGTTAGCGCACCGTGTCGTCAACCCCAGCAAACTCCGTTTGATCCGCGACCATGGCTAACGTCATTGGCACCCGACAAGCAGCGTCTAAACCGATCCTCGGCCATCTCTTTGCCAAACCGGCACGAACCAGTGTGGTGAAGTATGGTCAAACGATCCCCGACTGATAAGGCCCATTGTTCGATGTCACGTGACATGCTGAATTATTAATGACCACCCGAGCCCCATCCCGAGCTGGGTTTCCGAGCGCGCGGCTGGTAGGCCACACGGCACTCGGTGAAAACAAGCTTAGCAGAATGTTTGCAAACATTCATATAGACACAACCGGTTTAGTTTTACAATGGGTAGTGCTGTAGTGTGGTTACATTTTATAATAATGCCAGTACCAAATATATATTTTCTACGCTGATGAGTGGGTTGGTGAGTTGTATTGTGAATTGTCTGGTGTCTTAGTATGTTGGTGAATTGTCTGGTGTCTTAATGAGTAGGTTTGTGAGTGAGATTGCGAATTGTCTGGCGATTATCATAGTGAGTGGGTTGGTGCATTTTCTGGTGTCTTAGCGAGTGGGTTGGTGAGTGGGATTGTGAATTGTCTGGTGAGTGTCTTAGTGAGTGGGCTCATGAATGGTTTGGTGTCTTGGTGAGTGGGTTGGTGAAATGTCTGGTGTCTTAGTGAGTGGGTTTCTGAGTGGGTTGGTGAATTGTATGGTGTCTTGGTGAGTGTCTTGGTGGGTGGGCAGGTGAATGGGTTAGCGAGTGGGACGGTGCATGGCATGGTATGTGGCAGTGGCAGTGGGTTAGTAAGATGGTGATGGTGAGTGACATTACACGTGGCACCATTGCCACCTCATGCGATAACTTGACAGGACCCTCCTAAAAAAATATTCTTGACACTTGGCGAGGCTTCGCCGAGTAAATGAGCAGGAATACACATTTTACAATGCCGACCTTCCCTCGCGAGAAACGAACAAACCTAGGGGCAGTAGGCGTTTGCAAACCCTGGCCAGATTCCATACAGTGATAAGCGCAGCCTCAACCGTGCCTGCAATCGACACCCCCCCCTTACCTGTCCAGGCTCTGTGGCTTCACCGTCCATGGCCAGGAGGAGTCACGCCCCTCACCTCCCCCGTGATCCACAGTGGGTCCAAACAGCGCGAGGCGCGTGACCGCACACAGCCACCTGCCGCAGCTATCGGCTGCGGTTCGAACACCGGTGGCTCGTGAGCGTGCACCGCCACCGCCGTCGATCGGCGCATTCAATCGGCGTCTCTCCCTGCGCCCAGGTGTTTGGACGGGGGGAGGAACCGCGCACTGTACATGCACGGCCTGCTGAGGTCGTCACACGATCGGTGCGGGACCGGCACGCGATCGGTATGCGCCCCGGAGCAAAGGGGGCAAGGAGCGCCGCTACGTTGAGCCGCGCCACACCCAGCTGTAACCCGAAAAACTTTGACTTTGTCCGCCCTCTCCCCACTCACTCTCTCGGTCTCTTATCGGCGGCACCTTCGCGAGGCGATGACGCAGCTCAGGGGTAGGCGCGTCGCCCGCTCAATGCAGAGGGTCAGAATATCTTGTCATTTAGACTGCAAGTGGAGGAATCCGATGAGCTGTGGAGCTCTTTTTCACAGATGTCCAGTAGGGGCAAGTTACAATAACAATACAAAAAACCGATAGTGCAAATTAGAAAAAAGGTAAGCAACGCACAAAAATAATATTTAAAAAATATATAAATACAAATTACATACATTCCTGCCAAATTTTCAACACTAAATGCAAGCTTGGGCAAGGCAGCAAACAGCAACAATAGTCTCAGACCACATCAAGACAACAACAACAGTGCCAGACCACACCAAGACAACACAGAGATTCGCAGTATGATTCTGGCGAGCAGCGCTGGTTAACACTGCGGGATTGCATAACCCTAGTAGTAGTAGTAACAATAACAACACTGCACTGTCTGCTGCATGGTGGACGTTAAATATTACGTGGCGTCTTTCAACACGGTCCCAATTTGAGAAGTGCACTGCCAATGACTAAGTTGGGATATCACACAGCTGCAACATCGCCTCCTGTTGCGAGACTGCAGGCTGTCTGTGAAACACAGCAGCACCTGTAGCTTCGTGATGACCGCCCCTGTGCAATAAGAACAACGCGAATACCAGACCATAAAGAAAAAAAACTGATCCGGAACTATGCAGCCTTTTAACCTTTAAGATACGTGCCAGAAATTCTACCGTGATTTCTGCCATTTTTAAAACACCGTGAAAGATTGACATCGCCGAAAAATCCAGGCACTTGGTAACCAGTAAATATTGACCCAACTATGTGAACCAAAGCAATACGACAACACTTTGCTAATCGCGCGGTGTTCACACATTGCGTTTTCGCTGTAACGCGGCTCTTCCATTTTTTTTGCACAATGCGAAAAGTATAACGCAGAACCACACTCATTACAATGCAACACGCGCACCGTTATAACGCGGAACACACCCGTTATAATGCACCCATTACAACGCAGAACGTTATAATGTGGAACGTATCCGTTATAACGCGGTTTCTGAGTGGTCGACGACGAACTACTTTCTTGAGCTGTGCAGCCGAGCGGTACAGTGATACAGTAAGCAAAGTGATACAATAAGCAGAATGATACAGTAATGCGGCCATGTACCCTCAGTTATTTGTCCCGCCATCTCACTGTTGTACAGTTACATCGTATCTCGCCAAACTTTATTGTGACTAGTTTATTTATGGGGAAATTGTTTTCGCTTAACGCGGAATTTTTAGGAACGCATCTACCGCGTGAAACAAGGACTGACTGTGAAATCGGTAATCAAATCTAAAAACGGTCACCAGTTCACCTGTTGACGATTACAGGTAAACCTCGCTTAGTGCGACCCCGTAGAACGCTGATTCGTTTGAGTGTTGTCTTGGTGAACATTTTTACAGAAAATTGAAATAAAAACACACCGTATATAAAGCGCTACGAGTCAGACCGAGGAAACGTACCCGCCCCCATGATTCGCTCAGCCAATGAGAGCAACGAATGCTCTCAGCCAACCACGATTCGATTATCACGATTCATGGTGACAATCACATTAAATTTCGATTTAAAGCTTTCGTGACTGCAGGGATTCATTTTCTTGGTTCTTTCGGTAAAGTCACGTAGAAGGGAAGTAATAAAATAATAAAATAAAACATAATAAAACAATTCTCACGACGTTTCGGCTACAACGCAAGCAGCCGTCTTCAGGTGAAGAATGAGACACTGCCAAGCTAGGAGCTTATATATAAGCTGAGTTGGAGGTGGAAGAAGAAGAGAGCCTTAACAAAAGAATGTGCATATCAAGAGGAATTTAGCATATTCATGGGAAATGTGTAGGAGGTGGGCGGGGGGGGTTTCAAAGTCATATTATGCCCATGCATTATGCAGGATCAGCAGCACCAAAGGGAGGGGGGGGTAGCATTAACAAAGGGAGGGCATGTTAATAGTATGTAGAAGCAATGAAACATGTGAATGGGAAAACGGTGGCAGGAGATCCGCAGCAGAGCAAATAATGCATTCCCTGTGGAGAACATAAGATACACAGTTAATGCCAGTGAGTGGACTGCGGTCTGAAAGTCACCATAAACGTGAACAACAATCAGTTAAGATCCGAAGTGGTTTATTACGTCCTTCCAATGATTGCTGAGCCAGAATCCATCTTCTCGGTTGAAATTGTCTCTATACAAACACAGAGACAATTTCAACCGAGAAGATGGATTCTGGCTCAGCAATCATTGGAAGGACGTAATAAACCACTTCGGATCTTAACTGATTGTTGTTCACGTTTATGGTGACTTTCAGACCGCAGTCCACTCACTGGCATTAACTGTGTATCTTATGTTCTCCACAGGGAATGCATTATTTGCTCTGCTGCGGATCTCCTGCCACCGTTTTCCCATTCACATGTTTCATTGCTTCTTCATACTATTAACATGCCCTCCCTTTGTTAATGCTACCCCCCCCTCCCTTTGGTGCTGCTGATCCTGCATAATGCATGGGCATAATATGACTTTGAAACCCCCCGCCCACCTCCTACACATTTCCCATGAATATGCTAAATTCCTCTTGATATGCACATTCTTTTGTTAAGGCTCTCTTCTTCTTCCACCTCCAACTCAGCTTATATATAAGCTCCTAGCTTGGCAGTGTCTCATTCTTCACCTGAAGACGGCTGCTTGCGTTGTAGCCGAAACGTCGTGATAATTGTTTTATTATGTTTTATTTTATTATTTTATTACTTCCCTTCTACGTGACTTTACCGAAAGAACCAAGAAGACAATCACATTTTGAAAATAAAATCAATGTTAATAGCCAGGTGAGATTTCATGAGACCAGGATAGTCTCAGGCTCCACCTAAACGAAACCTCACCACAGACAACCTCGTCTCCCACCGCTGTCTTGTACGAGCACATTAGATTGCACTCTTGAGTACCGTACATAAAACTTACTCATGTTATAATAAATTACTATTTTTATTTACAAAATGTTTACCATCTGTATTATTAAACACGCTATGATCGGCATCCCAATTAAGTCCTTATATACTGCCCATAGTAAAAAAATAACGCTGTCGGGAACGCATCCCTATGTGGTATACCAATAGTTTAACGTCCCCTTTTAGTGCCGATTCGATGAGCGCATCTTGAGCGCTAATCAAGGTCTGCCTGTATTGTATTCAGCAATAGGATCGTTTTGGCCAATACCAGATACATTGTGTGCTTTTTTCAGAATGTTGCAATGAAATTCGAAACCGGCTTATCGAGGCCGATATCGTTCACCGAAGCGGATGAGGTGTGCAAACAGAGATCATGGCAAAAGCCCCTCCTACTGTACGTATTATCCACAACTACGAGGAGAGATGCTACCGAGTATCAGAATATTTATTTCGGGTTTCTCTGAACGACAGCCGGTAAATTGGTACCAAATGTTACAATCGATGGAACGTGAGGAAAGGACGCGTCCATTGGAACGCGGTGCGAACGTACAAACCGCACGGCAGTCTAAGTTATCACGTGGTTACAAACGCCCAGAGATGAGTACACCGCCACGTTCCTTACCAATCCTCATACTGTATTACTCTGCTCAGCCTGTGCAGCTCAAGAAAGTAGTTCATCGTTGATCGCTCAGAAACCGCGTTATAGCGGTGCACGTTCCACATTATAACGGTGCTTGATACACGTTTTAACTGTGTACGTTCCACGTGTAAATGAGGACTTGCTGTACTCAAGATTCCTCCTTTCATAAAAAAACAACCACTCCTGAGAAACGGAATGGAACCAAATGGACAGACATCTCAACGCGAGATTATTCTGTGTACCGTGACTGTGTCTGTGACACACAGAAGCACCTCCTTCCTGACG
This sequence comes from Lampetra fluviatilis, assembly GCF_964198595.1. Classification (NCBI taxonomy): domain Eukaryota; kingdom Metazoa; phylum Chordata; class Hyperoartia; order Petromyzontiformes; family Petromyzontidae; genus Lampetra; species Lampetra fluviatilis. Next base: position 23,215,581 of record NC_136276.1, on the reverse strand, counting down.
ATAGCCTTGCGTTATAAGAATAACGCCAATACAAAATGTACATTATATACGATTACTAGCTTTACTACCCGGCTTCGCCAGGGACTTGGATTCACGACGCCCGGCCGCCTTTGTCTCCCCAGTGGCGATGTTCTCACCAGTTACTCGTTTGAGGCTGAGTCGATCTAGGGGAGGCCCAGGACCGGTTAAAATAATCTTCACCGGTGGTGGCCGTGAGCGGGAATCAAACTCGGGTCGCCGGGTTCATAGCGCAGCGCACTAACCACTACACTACCGTTCCCCTCACACATAAGTGCGCGTCCATAGGTACACATACACGCGCTTGCTGCAGACACACATAACTTTTAGGGTGCATACGGCAGTAAACGACTCAAATAATAAACGCATTAGACCTGCAACACACTTCTATTTCACTTTATCCGTGGAGGGTGGGGGGTGTGACGTCAGCAGGCACACTCCGTTACGCTTCCGCATACGGGTCATATGACAGAAATGTGACGTCGCAAAATATATGCATTATTGCGCCCCCTCCCCAAAAAAAAGTCTATTTTTATAATTTTTGCATGGTGTATAGTCTGGAAAGTACCCACATGGCAAATTTCAAGTTTGTTGTATGTCGGGAAGTACGCTAAACATTTTGAACAGACACACATAATCACAAATTTCGCTTTTATATATATAGATTATTGCAGTGGCAGGGTGGAGGGCATCCAGCTAGAAGGGTAGCAGAGCTGGTGGTGGCGCAGTGGCGACACCCGCGCCTCAGCAAACAGGTCACGGGTTCGATTTCAGACTATACCCCCGCAATAGCTAAATTGGCATACAGAGAGGTTGCCCACGATATGTCGAAACCGCAAACGAATAAAACAGTGATAATTCAAGGGGCTCCCGTACTGCATGAGAGATGATTATTATTATTTGGTTCTTTCGGTAAAGTCACGTAGATCGAAAAATAAAGTGAATACAATTTATTATTATTAAATGTATTCACTTTATTATTATTATTATTTATATCTACGTGACTTTACCGAAAGAACCAAAGAATATGAATTCCTGCAGTCACGAAAATTCTAAGCCAAAATTATTATATATTATATTGCAGTGGCAGGGGGGTGGTATCGTGGTAACACTTGTGCCGCAGCAAGAAGGGCCCTGGGTTCGATTCCAAACTCGGGCGCTTCTCTGTATGGAGTTTGTAAGTTCTCCCTTTGTTCTGCGTAGGTTTCCTCTGGATTCTCTCATTTCTTCCCATAGCTAATACAAAAGAAAACGCCTATACAATTTAACTGCATTGGCCAAACATCTCAATGCTGAGCAAAAATCTGCAAATCACTCAATTGGGATCACACGCAGCAGTAGTAGCAGTGAAATTGGCTCTTACTGAGAAAACCTGGCATGAACCTTCCGAAAAAAAAGTATTGATAGTCGGCGAGACTTTGCAGTGTGTACAACCCGCGTCATAAGTTATTATTAAAACCGTACTCACTCTCGCCACGGGATGGCGCCGTCTACTGGAGTGCAGACGCCACGACCTCAACGCGTCTGCGACTTTTAAAAGTTGTTTGATTTGTTACGCGCCTGATCCCGTTTTGCCAGTTTCTCGGATGTTTCACAGGGGGAGATGCGTGGTGGTGCGTGGGTTTGTGATGCTCCATATTCAAATCTTATGCTCCACAAAAAAACACGCATCCAATGCAATGTGGTAGAAGATGTGTGTTATGGTAATTTTGCGAAATGAAATGTAAAGTATATGCTAATTTTACACTGAGGCTTAAGGGGCGATTAAAACTACAAAGGGGAACAGAGAGATGATACCAAGGATATGGGCAAAAACGAGTCAACCGATTCTCAAGTAACTCCATAGCTCAACTCAGATGTTAACTATGTCACCTGGTTTGCAGTTTGTGGGTTTGATCCTGACACCTGCTGTATATTTGGAGTTTGCATATGTTCTCTCTTTCTCTACCCGTGGTCGTATGCATTTTTCTCTGGTTCCTCCGGGTTTTCCCTCCGCATTTATAATCAACGTTGCGTTAAGAGTATTTCGCTGCAGCTATAAATGTCCACGTGATAAGTCACTTCGTTGAGCTATCATTTTTGGTAAAGTCCCTTCTTAAAAAGAGCTACATAGCTCATTGGGCCTTGCCTGGTAAACTAAAAATAGTAGAAAATAGTTCAACAAAATCTCATAGATTTGCTGAGAGAAGTGGAGAGATGCATTCCTTGCCATGCGGGGCGTTGTCAGCCAATAATATCCTGATTTATGATTGATCTTTGGGTTAGGCCATGTAATGCTCTGACCAAATTTGTGTCGTCACACCACCATTACAGACAAACAAATATAATTGTTGCGAGTGCAAGTACAATCAGGATCTCATTCTTAAGATGCTCGACGCAGTCTTAAATGAAACGCTCCGTAATCTAATCACTGAATGCAGTTGTGAGAATCTCTCATCGCCTCACCGGCGAGCGAGCTGAAAACGATGCCAATTGGTGCTTTAAAAACGCTTCTAAATCTGGCAATGAATTTGTTTGGCTGTGTTTAGGGTGGCAGAAGACAGCACGATACAGGCAACACCGTAGTGCCTGCCTTCCCTCTGCACCCATCCACCCTGCAGGGCAGCTTAACTAAATCTCAAGACTCACTTTCAGGAGGGTCCTGCCAATGTTTTCACAGTAGGGGGCTCGATGTTGCTGCTGCTATTTGCGATCAGAGCAGAGCAATTTGCAGGCCGTCATTCAGCACAAGAATGCCTGACCAATATCGCTGACATTCAGAGTGTGGGGGGTTTTAGCTATGGGAGAAAGGAGAACTCGGAGGAATCCCACACAGAACACAGCACAGAATGGTGCCCGAGTAGGGAGTTGAACCCAGGTCCTTTTAGCTGTGATCTGTGATTCGCTACCTACCACCCCTTGCTACCCTCTGTAATTTGCTGTGTGGTGTGGTATGCGTGGTGGTGTGGTGATGTGTGGTAGTGTGTGGTGGCGTCTCGTGTATTTGACGTACGTGGTGGTGTGTGGTGGTGGTGGTGTGGTGGTGGTGGTGTGGTGATGTGTGGTGGTGGTGTGTGGTGTGTGGTGGTGGTTTGTGATGGTGTGGTGGTGTGTGATGGTGTGTTGATGTAAAACGTGTGTGGTTGTCTGGTGGTGTAGTGGTGGTGTGGTGGTGGTGTGTTGGTGGCGTGGTGATGTGTGGTAGTGTGTGGTGGTATGTGGTGGTGTATCGTGTTTGTGGTGTGACGGCGGTGTGGTGGGGTGTGTGGCTGTGGTGTGTGGTGGTGTGAGATGATGTGATGGTGTATCATGTATGTGATGTGTGTAGGGGTGTCTAGGTAGGTAGCATAGTGGTTAGCGCACTGTGCTATGAACCCGGCCACCAACACCAGTGATGATTATCTGAACCGGTCCTGAATCTCCCCAAGGCCAACTCAACCTCAAATGAGTACCTGGTGCGATGTATAAACACCGCCACTGGGGAGACAAAAGCAGCCTGGCGTGGTCCTGGCTACCCACCCCCCGTGTGCCGTTCAGACTTTCATAGTTGTTCGCTCACAGCACTTGCCCCAAGAGTCGGTAAAGGCTATACGGGGGTGTTTGTGTAGGTGTGTCCATGTTCTCTGATGCACCTAACTTGTCTGGCCAGCCCTGCTTGTTGCATAGCCCGGAGCCCACGTCAGATGTAATTACTCTGCACCTGTCACCACTGTAGCTTCTTATCATCCCTGTCTCTCCCGCACAACTCAACCCTTTCTGGCAAGAATACAGGAGGAGTGTCTATGCATGTCGATGCTACTCCCATAGAGACAATTCAACTCAACGTAGACATGTTAACTATGCCTGGGACACACCAGTGTGACCAATGCCACCATTGTTAACGAATTCGACACACGCGGTGTTCCTTTCTTTGTAACAGCCTTTCAAATAAAACTCAAAGTGTTTCAATCTATTTAGCCTGGGAAATTATTAAACAGCAAAGGCATAGATCCCACGTATAGCCTTAATAGACTTTTGGACAAGTGCTGTTAGCGGGCGGCACCTATGAAGGCCGGCAATGGCACACAAGGCGGTGAGTGTCAAGCACCACGCCCAGCCACCTTTGTCTCCCCAGTGGTGATGTTTACACACCATACCAGGTACTCCTTTGAGGTTGAGTTGACCTAGAGGAGGCCCGGGACCAGTTCAGATAATCGTCACTGGTGTTGGTGGTGGCCAGGAGCGGGAAACGAACGCTGTTCGCCAGGTTCGTAGTGCAGCACGCCACTGCTCCCCAGATGAGAAACAAACATTAAACCGCACACACAACGCACAGCAGCAGCAGAGCCCCGGGGTGTGGGTGCCTGGTATGCACCGAGAGGTGTGTTGGCGGTCGGGGAGTGGCCCTGGTTTCTGCCCACAGAGTGTGTGTATATTTAACCAAGTAATCGTTTCTCTAGCTGTCAATGGCCTCAGTTTACGCCATCGCAAAAATAGCCATCGTTAACGCCTTACCTCAAGACATAATTAAGTTTACACACGTTTCCGGATAGATTTTATTACATTGCAATTATTTAATTATTCTGCTTGTTTAACCAGGAAAGCCTCAATGAGTCTCAAGACTCATTTTTTCAGGAGGGTCTTGCTATATTTGGGATGTTTGGTCAAAACCAATTATAGTGTATGTGTTTTTTTCTTCACATTATATTAAGCGCATTTTACAACTATGAATTTTAAGATTATTCTTGGTTCTTTTGGTAAAGTCACATAGAAGGGAAATAATAAAATAATCATCATCATACCTGATGATGATTTCTTGTGTTGCAATCGAAACGTCATGAGCATTTTATAGTTTTTATTATTATTTTATTATTTCCCTTCTACGTGACTTTACCGAATTAACCAAGAATATGAATCCCTGCAGTCACAAAAGCTTTCAATCTAAATTTTAAGCTTGTTTACCAAGTAAAGCCTCAGGTGAACTTCATCAAGACCCTTTGCCGGTGTCTCTGAATTCCAATGCCAAAGGGATTTTCTTTGAAATTGTGATTAAAAAAATAGATATATATTTGAAGGGTGTACTGGAGATAATTTACATGTGCTCCTCCTTAGCAAGATATCCTGGAGACATACGATCTTGATTTAGGGGGAGCCCCCCCACCCCCTCCCCCCCCCCGACAGAGGTTATGGGCAGGGCGAGTTCCCACGACATACCGCGGGAGCGTTCACAACGCCAACGCCAGCCACGACGTTCGCAACGTTCACTCGACTTTCCTCCTGCATTGCGCGGAACGTCTGCAGCGTATGCAGGGCCAACGTCCCACTTTTCAACATCATGATAATAATAATAATAAAAATAACTGATTTAACCTGGGAAAGCCTCATCGAGTCTCAAGACTCTTTGTCAGGTGGGTCCTGCTACATTGGGATGTTTGGCGAACACCAATTACAGTGAGGGGAAAAAGTATTTGATCCCCTGCTGATTTTGTACGTTTGCCCACTGACAAAGAAATGATCAGTCTATAATTTTAATGGTAGGTTTATTTGAACAGTGAGAGACAGAATAACAACAACAATATCCAGAAAAACGCATGTCAAAAATGTTATAAATTGATTTGCATTTTAATGAGGGAAATAAGTATTTGACCCCCTCTCAATCAGAAAGATTTCTGGCTCCCAGGTGTCTTTTATACAGGTAACGAGCTGAGATTAGGAGCACACTCTTAACGGGAGTGCTCCTAATCTCAGCTTGTTACCTGTATAAAAGACACCTGTTCACAGAAGCAATCAATCAATCAGATTCCAAACTCTCTACCATGGCCAAGACGAAAGAGCTCTCCAAGGATGTCAGGGACAAGATTGTAGACCTACACAAGGCTGGAATGGGCTACAAGACCATCGCCAAGCAGCTTGGTGAGAAGGTGACAACAGTTGGTGCGATTACTCGCAAATGGAAGAAACACAAAATAACTGTCAATCTCCCTCAGCCTGGGGCTCCATGCAAGATCTCACCTCGTAGAGTTGCAATGATCATGAGAACGGTGAGGAATCAGCCCAGAACTACACGGGAGGATCTTGTCAATGATCTCAAGGCAGCTGGGACCATAGTCACCAGGAAAACAGTTGGTAACACACTACGCCGTGAAGGACTGAAATCCTGCAGCGCCCGCAAGGTCCCCCTGCTCAAGAAAGCACATATACATGCCCGTCTGAAGTTTGCCAATGAACATCTGAATGATTCAGAGGACAACTGGGTGAAAGTGTTGTGGTCAGATGAGACCAAAATGGAGCTCTTTGGCATAAACTCAACTCGTCGTGTTTGGAGGAGGAGGAATGCTGCCTATGACCCCAAGAACACCATCCCCGCCGTCAAACATGGAGGTGGAAACATTATGCTTTGGGGGTGTTTTTCTGCTAAGGGGACATGACAACTTCACTGCATCAAAGGGACGATGGACGGGGCCATGTACCGTCAAATCTTGGGTGAGAACCTCCTTCCCTCAGCCAGGGCATTGAAAATGGGTCGTGGATGGGTATTCCAGCATGACAATGACCCAAAACACACGGCCAAGACAACAAAGGAGTGGCTCAAGAAGAAGCAAATTAAGGTCCTGGAGTGGCCTAGCCAGTCTCCAGACCTTAATCCCATAGCAAATCTGTAGAGAGAGCTGAAGGTTCGAGTTGCCAAACGTCAGCCTCGAAACCTTAATGACTTGGCCAACTACAAAAAACGTCTGACCTCTGTGATTGCCAACAAGGGTTTTGCCACCAAGTACTAAGTCATGTTTTGCAGAGGGGTCATATACTTATTTCCCTCATTAAAATGCAAATCAATTTATAACATTTTTGACAAGCGTTTTTCTGGATATTGTTGTTGTTATTATGCCTCTCACTGTTCAAATAAACCGACCATTAAAATTATAGACTGATCATTTCTTTGTCAGTGGGCAAACGTACAAAATCAGCAGGGGATCAAATACTTTTTTCCCTCACTGTACATAGCAGGCGTTACCAAAAAGATTTCACGAATCTTAAACAAACACAAGATCCAGGTCCGATTCAGTACAGTACACACAATCTGTGATCTAATCCCATCTGTGAAGGATGTCATTCCTGACATGCAATATCCTGGAGTCTACAAACTAAGTTGCACCTGTGGTGATTGTTACATTGGGGAAACGAAACGTCATGTCTCGGTCCGTGTTCACGAGCACAAGGCAGATCTGAAACACGGCAGAACTAATACCTCCACCGTGGCTGACCACTGCTATAATGCTGTGGACTCTCACGATATTATTTTTTTCCGAGACCAAGGTGCTCTGCAAACCTTCGGGCTACTATCAAAGGTGTGTTCATGAAGCCATCCAGATATATAAACATAGACATAACTTCAACCGGGAAGATGGATACAGATTGAGCAATCATTGGAAGGATGTTATTAACCAGGTAAAACCATAACTGCTTTTGGCCTACCTTCATATCCGCATCTCCAATTTCCTAACCCTCCCACTCTAAGCACCGCCCACTTCCCCTCCCCGGCATTTTTTGCCGTGCTTGTGTCTTACTTGTAGCCTCCACTCCCTCTACCCCACACCCCCACCCTCCCTGTCTCCCCTCCCTGTCTCTCCTCCCTGGCTCCTCCCCCCCTTACCTTTCCTCTATGGCCTCTTGTTGCAGCAGTCCCTTTTTGCCCACTTCAGCAATTGTTTCTTGCTGTGGTTGCCCCACCTGATGACGGACGCTTGTGTTGCGCCCGAAACGTCGTGATTTTATTTATTTTATTTTATACCTACGTGACTTTACCGAAAGAACCAAAGAGTACATGTTTTATTATTAATTTTCATCGTGTTTATCCAGTAAAGCCTCAGTGAGTTCAAGACTCTTTTGTCCGTAGGCCCCTTCCGGGTTTTCAAAGTAGGGAGTGATGTTGCTGCTGCTCCTGCGTGATCGCAAATTTTGTCATTTACCATGTAAAGTTTTAGCATTGGGATGTTTGATAAATATTGGTTAAATTTCGATTTAAAGCTTTCATGACTGCAGGGATTCATCTTCTTGGTTCTTTCGGTAAAGTCACGTAGAAGGGAAATAATAAAATAATAAAAATAAAACATAATAAAATTATTCTCATGACGTTTCGGCCACAACGCAAGAAGCCGTCCTCAGGTGAAGACCAGGTCTGTCGGGGAGACAGCGTCTGAATGAAACACCACCACGCTTGGAGCGTCTATTTAAGCTGGGTTGAAAGGGGGGAAGGGCACCTTGACAAAATAATTTGCATATCAAGAGGAATTTAGCATATTTATGGGAAATGCAGGTATGTGATTAGTACTACGTAAAAAACTAAAGTATAAACTACATAGTATCATCAGTATACTGAATATACTCTCCAGTATATATTTATAAACTACATAGTATCATCAGTATACTAAATATACTCTCCAGTATATATTTAGTATACTGATGATACTATGTAGTTTATACTTTAGTTTTTTACGTGGTTGTTTAGTTACTGCAGCTACATACTATTAACATTCCTTCCCTTTATTAATACTACCCCTATCCCCTACCTTTGATGCTGCTAATCCTGCATAATGCACGGGCATAATATGACTTTGAAACCCCTCGCCCATCTCCTACGCATTTCACAAGTAGTACTAATCACATACCTGCATTTCCCAAAAATATGCTAAATTCCTCTTGATATGCAAATTATTTTGTCAAGGTGCCCTTCCCCCCTTCCAACCCAGCTTAAATAGACGCTCCAAGCGTGGTGGTGTTTCATTCAGACGCTGTCTCCCCGACAGACCTGGTCTTCACCTGAGGACGGCTGCTTGCGTTGTGGCCGAAACGTCATGAGAAAATTTTTATTATGTTGAATTTTTATTATTTTATTATTTCCCTTCTACGTGACTTTACCGAAAGAACCAAGAAAATATTGGTTATATTCTGCATGTGCATTTAGCTATCGGAGGAAACTGAAGAACTTGGAGGAAACAAGGGGAAAGAATACAAACTCCAGGCAGAAAGGCACTCCGAGTCAGGAATCGAATCCAGGTCCTTTTGGCTGAGGCACAAGCGGCAACACTGTGCCACCACACAACCCAACGTGAGTCTGTTACGGACTCTATACCATTTGGTGAAAGAAAGCAAAGTTTATCCATTGCCATCTTCACTGGTGGATAAAAAAAACAGCCAGAGAAACTACACATTTATATGGCAGGGACCAGTCAACCCGCAAGACCCCAACGGGTGACTCATGTAACCCACAGTACCTGTAGCGACGTGGCGTCTGCAGAGACTTGGGTCCTCAGCCGAGTCTCCAGCTCCTCCAGCAGGGCCCACAGACTCAGAGGCTCTGCTCGCACCAGGGTTGGCCAGGAGGATTTGTAAGGGAGGGAGGAGAGAGGCGAGGCAGGGAGATTACATGGACTGAAACTTGTATAAATGTACACACACATACATATATATTTCTAGAATATAAAAAATGTAAAGTGTGTAAAATATGTCTTGATGCATAAGGTTGCTGAGCGCAGTAGGCCCAAAACTTCAAGGGGCCAGCAACAAACAGCACCAATAAAGTTGTAATGGATGAGGTGACACGTTTCTTAAAATGAGCAGGGTTATTGTGAGAGCTTGGAGAAAAGAGACCTCCAGTGTTGTGAGTGGGTGGGTGAGTGTGTTGTTGTGACTTGCTATGTGGTGAATGATTCATTATGTGTTGTTGTGATCTGCATTGCGGCGAGTGAGTGGGTTGGTGGGTGAGTCAGTGGGTGAGTCAGTGGGTGGGTGAGCGAGTCACTGAGTAAGTGAATAGGGAAGTGAGTGAGTGGGCAAGTCTGTTATGACCTGGAGTGTGGTGATTGAAGACAATATTGATGAGACAAAACAGTCAGCCTGGTGGCAGACCGAGTCCTCAAAGTGGGTGGAGGAATAAATGAGTAAAGTTCATTGGAACAGGAACCATGGTGGTAGTAACAATAGAAGAGTGATAAGGAGGTGACGGACTGCTGGTGCCTGGAGTGAATCGATTCGTCCTGGAACAAACAAACCGACTCCTTTACTCTGAATTCTATCAAGTGTCGCATTACTATTATCTTATTTTTATTTTGCTGTCTCAAGACTGTTTTTCAGTAGGGGGGGTGCAATGATTGCCACGTGTTATCCCAACTGAATAATTACCAGTGTACATTTGCTACGAACGACGTCGCGGTGATCTTGAACGTCCCCCACGGAGCAGCACGGACGGTGCGCTGAGCATTCAACGGTTAAGTTCCGTACCGCACCACGTCGCTATTCACCGTGGCGGCCCGGCGGATTTGCAGCGCCAACCTCCGCCATGGTGGCCAAAGCACGACATCCGGCGTACAAAGCAAAACTCCCTTACAATGTCCAGGTGACGTCGAGGGGAGGGTGATGCACGGGCACAGAGGCGCAGCAGACACATTTATCAAAAAGTGCCCGTAATTTGTCAATTGTGTTCATGCGAAATTTCGTAAACTGAACGTTCGTAAAACAAGGGATACCTGTACTGCGAAAAACCTAGCAGGACCCTCCCCTGCCAGGTGACCCCCGCTACCTGGTAGGGGCCATTAGGAGGGGACTCTGACAGCAGTGGAAAGCAAGCCAGAGCAGCCAACTCAGAGCACCTCACACGTCCAAACTTCTCAAGACTGGACAGGCGAGATCGGGCGGAGTTCGTAAGGTGCTGTTGTGTTCACGGAGGTGGTGGCGCTGCCCTTTAGTGAATGTCACATTTGGCCCGTCCCAACACCCGCCACCCTACCTGTCTCCATGCCAGTCTTCCTGTCTACCTCCTTGCAACACGAGTGCAATCATCACCATATCCCTTTAGTGATTTTTCTGTAAGAGAATTTTACTTTGAACGATTTTGAAGTATGTATGTTGAACTTCTTTCGCACCATACGTAGCCTAATTGGAAGTGCGTGTTTTGGTACAGAAACTTTATTCTTGTAAACATTGCTTGTGTGTTTGTGGACTGTTTTTAATCGCATCCATAATTGCAGTTGTTTTAGTTTTGATTTATATGACTATGCCTGTTGTTATGCATTGGCTTTTGTCAAATGAGACTCTAACCTGGTTTCTTGAGTTCCACTCACTCTGGTTACACAAAATCAACTTGACACTTAAAACTCTGCTGCATGCACGAATCAATCCCAGCTTTTCTTATTGCATTGATTATACTCTTTAGTTCTTTTGGTAAAGTCACGTAGTTATAAATTAAATAAAATAAATCATGACGTTTCGATCGCAACACAAGTGGTTGTCATCAGGCCAAATCACTACCGCTTGTGTTGCGATCGAAACGTCGTGATTTGTTTTATTTTATTTATAACTAAGTGACTTTACCGAAAGCACCAAAGAGTATGGATTCCTGCAGTCACGAAAGCTTCAAATCTGCATTGATTATATTTTATTTAGTTTTTTCATCAGGAAAGCCTCACTAGAGTCTTAAAAATCGTGTGTCCTTTCAGATAATGAGCGAAGGAACAATGCCTGGCACTTACATCAGGTTTGGTGAACACCTCGCAGTGTTTACACATTTGAGTTCATCGTTGTGTTATTTATTTTAACTGCGATTATGCTTTTTTCACCCAGGAAAGCCTCAGTGAGAGTCTTGTTCAGGAGGATCCTGCCAGGTTTTTAACATTAGAGAGGCGATGTTGGTGCTGCTGCTGTGTAATCCAAATTGCGAAATAAAATGGTAATTTTTCAACATTGGGATGTTTTGGCCAATACTGGTTACACTGTGTGTGGTATTTTAATAGGTATGGCAGAAAACTGGAGAATCCGGAGGAAACCCATGCAGAACAGGGGGAGAGAATACAAACTCCACACAGAGAGGCGCCCGAGTTGGGAATCAAACCCAGGGTTCTTGCTGTGAGGCACGAGTGTTACCACTATACCACCACCCTGCCATTGAAATGATAAACTACAATGTAGTAGGGGAGATCCTTGAATATCACGGGAGAATCATTTGCAATTTCGACCTATTGCAGGCAAGCCCTCTGTATGCCAACTTAGCAATCGCGGAGGTTAGTTTTGGCCTTCCGCTGGGGTATAGTCGCGAGGTGCGGGTGTCACCACTGCACCACCACCACCGCTGCCACCTTTCTAGCTAGGTGCCCTATTGGCCGGGCCGTGCCTCCTGCCAAGACTCTAGATCTGTCCCCACGGTGCCCTGAGGCCCCGCCATGTCAGCTGTGCTAGCCGCTCCCGGCACCCACCGTCAGCAACAGGAGCCGCCCCTTCGGCACGCCCACGGCTCGGGGAGGGCCCGGGGCTGGGCGCGCCCCGGACGAGGTGGCCGCACTCGAGCAGCAGCTCCCGCAGGCGCCAGCCGGCTCGGAACACCTCCTCCCTGCCTCGCACATGGCACACGCGACGCATCGTCCGTATTGTGTATAGTGTAGTGTATAGTGTCATTTATGGTGTATAGTGTGGTGTAGTGTGCGGTGTGGAGTGCACTGTGTATAGTGTAGTATATAGTATAGTGTACAATGTAGTTTATAGTGTGTGTGATGAAAAGTATACTGTATAGTGTAGCATATGGTGCATAGTGTAGCGTAGTGTATTGTGTAGTGTGCAGTGTATAGTGTAGTCTATAGTGTAGTATGCGGTGTATAGTTTAGTACGTGGTGTATAGTGTAGTGTGTGGTGTAAAGTGTGGTGTATAGTGTAGTGTGCGGTGTATAGTGTAGTGTATGGTGTATAGTGCAAGGTATATATTGAATAGTATTGTAGTCCAGCCAAAACAACCCCCATTTCCTCGATGGTGCCAGATGGTAACGCTGTCGTGTCTGTAAGCAATATCATGGGGGGTGGACCGATTCAAATTGGCTGTTCCCCATGTGGTGCTCATAGCCACTACAGCAGAACAAAAGGGCTCTAGACGGGTGCGCCCCCTCTACCCTCAAATTAATTACCACTAAACCACGTGTAAAATATTATTTGGGTCTTTCGGTAAAGTCACGTAGATAGCTTCAAATTAATAAAATTAATAAATAAAAAACTACCACGTTTCGATCACAACACAAGCGATTGTCATCAGGAGGAAAAAAGAGGGGGAAAGCTGCTGACTTCAGACTGTTCTAGAGGTTTAAAATGGGTATAGTCCAAGGGTCATAAACGAAGTGGGCGGGGCTAGTGATGTTAATGTGAGAAATTAGCATGTCAATGTAAGATCGGAGAGCGGCCTCCACGGCGAGCGCGCGGAGGTGGCTATGTACCCATCTTCTGGTTTGAAATTGTGTCCGTGCCTGCACATATGGATGTCTTCATGAACGAATCTTTGTTGATAGCCAGTGGGCTTACAAAGTACCTTCGTCTTCGAGAAATCTATTTCGTGTGAGCCAATCGCATTAAAACAATGATCAGCCACGGCCGACGTGTTGGTTCTACCGTGTTTCAAATCTGCCTTATGCTCACGAACACGGTCCGAGACATGTAGCTTGAACCTATCTACGTGACTTTACCGAAAGACCCAAAGAATATGAATTCCTGCAGTCACGAAAGCTTTAAGTCAGGTGAAAAATATCAAGCCAAGCTTGGTCTGGAGGCCCCAGGGAGACAGAGGTCTATGACATCTCCTATCCAAACCTTATTTGGCGAAGCCAGGAGACTGAATCTGGACCCTTAGCGTTCCTCCCAAAATGGAAAAAGCCACTGCGAGTGGGCACGTGAAATGTTCGAATGCTCACTGTGGAGAAGAGGCTGCCACTCCTCTGTCGACAGATGGACCGGTACCGCCTGGGTCTCTGTAGTATTCAAGAGATTCTGGCTCCAGTCAATAGGAGGTGGACAGTCCTCTACTTGGGCAGGAAACGCCAAACAATTATTTTCTGAACAAGAAAATGAAGGGGGTGTGGGAACCTGGTGCTGAGTTGTGGAAAGCTGTAATCTCAGGCTACTGTGGGCTCGCCGCTCCATCAACAGTAGGCAAGGAATGGTGGAGGGATCCAGGGAAGGCCGATGAGTCAGATGGCTTCTATGACCTCCTGTCACAGGTGCTGGCTAAAGTGGCCCCTCGGGATAGTCATCCTGTTGGGTAACTTTAATGCCAGAGTGGGTCATGACGCAGGTACCCGAGCTGAAGTGATTGAAAGGCATGGGCCAGATTAGCTCAATGACAATGGCAGAAGGCTGCTAGACTTCTGTGCAGGCCCATGGGCTTGTAATTGCCAACATGCTGTCCCAGCACATCATAGATGCAAGACCTTCCATGGAGCTGATCTGCCCAACGACCATCGGCTTGTCATTTGTAACATGCGTCTACCATTCCTCCACTGCGGTGGTGGGTGTTCATCTCAGACACCATTCAAAACTACAGTGCCCTGGTCTCAGCTAGCTGAAGTTGCGAAAACGTTATCATCGCTTGCAGCTGGGGTTGGTATTGTCCTGATGCCCAGGAAAAATGGGCGAGGTTTAGGACTGTGGCTAATGCAGCTGCAATGGCTGGTTTGGATACACGGTCCAGACCTTCCCAGAGACTCTGGCTGATCTTCACCATTATTCCTTTCGGGAAAATCACTCCAGCTCAATGCAAATTTACTTTACTCGGCAATTCTCACGAATGCAACCCCCAGGTTAAGCGGGGAATTGCTGTACTGGAGACCTCTGGACGATCATGAGGACTCACTGACAGACTGTCCGTATCGACAGTTCTCGATTTATAAATGGGTTCCGTTCCTGAGACCCGTTTGAGAGTTGAACGGTTGGCAAGTCGGAACACAATAATGTATCGTATTTAAATGCACATCGTCAGCGCTGCGCCCGGCTGCCTTTGACTCCCCAGTGGTGATGTTTACACACCGTACCAGGTACTCATTTGAGGCTGAGTCGACCTAGGGGAAGCCCAAGACCCATTAAAATGATCGTCACTGGTATTGGTCATGAGCAGGAATCGAAATCGGGTCGCCGGGTAGGTCATAGAGTGCGCTAACCATTACACTACCGCTCCCCACACACACACACGGGGGCACGCACACACCCGCATGGGTAAAAAAGTTAACAAATCTCAGGAGAGGTTGAGAAAGCTAGACCAGTGCCCTAAACTAAACTCACCGCTCCTTCTGCAGAGCTGCCCTCTGGGCTTGCAGGCTGCTGGGAGGCTGCTCAAGCTTGAGGGAAGACCTCCCCAGCTCCTCCAACGACTCTGCCGCTCCGTCATGAACGTCCGCCGTGCCGCCTTTCACAGCCGCCTCCCCAGTTAGCTCTCCTCTTCCCTGCCAGGGGCACAAGCATCAGATGGTTGACCCCAACCTCCAAGACGAACAATGCAGGGCCCTCGCGGGAACAATGACAACGGGAGAGAGGGAAGCAGTGCCGAGTTCAGTCAGGGTGAGAACTCAAGAGAGCAGGTTAGAGGTGCATTTTTTTAATTTTATCAGGTAAGGTCCACTGAACTATATAGCTCTTTTTTCAGAATGGACCTGTCCACAAATGATAGTTCAACGAAGTGGCCTTATCATGTGGAAATGTATCGCAGCCATTTTCACTAAACACATGTTTCTGAATGTGGAGGGAAAAACCGGAAGACCTGGGGAAAAATCCACACGACCATGGGGGGAGAGAGATGCAAACTCCAAATATACAGCAGGCTTTGGGGTCGAGATTGAACCCATGACCTCCTGTATATCAGGTGAGGTAGTTAACATCTCGCCATTGTGGCACGACAGTGACTCGGGCCACCAAAATGATGAAAGCAATAATAAACAAATACAGTGTGGCAAGTAATCAAATAAAAATCTGGGCAAAAACAACCATGTAAAAGTTACAATTTAAAACAGCACAAAGCCTCTTTCTTAATTCCTCTTCATCGCACCATCAATCATCCATCACCTTCTCTTGGCGAGTCGGTAGCTGCTCCTTCAGAGACGCCCTCTCCTGCTCGAACACGGAGAGCTCCTCTGGAAAGCAGAGCACATGGCACGGACGACTTAGCACCGTTCATGTTCACAATGATGTATGTCCATCGCCAGGTTTGTCGTGTGTGACACCGCGCACACAGTTTTCGTTAAGATTCACAGCCACGGGGAAACCACGGGCAAGCTGAAAGGCAGCCAGAACTGGCGCCAGAAATTTCCAAGCTCTGTTGTCCTATATTGGGATGTTTGGCCAAGTCCATTAACAAGTGATTATTATATACGTGGGAGGAAACGGAGTAGCAGGAAAAAACCCACGCGCACGTTGTGCACTGGGGGGAATAACTCTTAATCCCCATACAGATGGAATTTAGATGTAAATGAACCCACTTGCTCTACTGCCATCACATCCTGGCTACAATCCAGGAAATAGCAATCGCGACGCCCTACGAGTGTGTGCCTGATCCACCAACCCTGGCTGTCGAAGAGTTGGCATTGGTCTTTTGTCAAATATTTAGGATATTACCTATATATTTTTTTACGCTTTTACATGGTGCAAAAAACGCAACAAAGGGCTTCAGAGTGCCAAACAGTATAGATATATTTTTTTACATCTATAGTTTATCTAACATATAGGAAATAAGGGGAATTTAAGTTTATTCCTAAATGAGGCAATCTCGGCGGTCAGGTGCAGTTCTTCAGGCAGAGAGCATTCCAAATCTGACGGAACTAAAAATCCCGAGCTCCAAAACTTTTTGCTGACTGAGGATTGTGGTCACAGTGTGAAGATCTCAGACTCCGAGAACAAGGGTTTGTGAAGCTGCAGTTTACCAGTCAATTATCTAAGCAACTGCTGAAAGAGTGCTTTGCAAAGTAAGCACAGTAAGTTGAATCGTGCAGCACAGAATCTCAATTGGGAAGCCGGCGGCGTAGGTCCGGTAAAGTTTGGGAGGTTGGGTCCCACTGAGAATGACTGGTCAGTCAAAAGTCACGCAGAGGTGTTTTGAATGCCCTGGATTAGTCTATACATCGGCATAAATGAAGTCATAGATCTATCGATAGTTTTTTTATATTATTTTGACCATAGGCATAATTAGAAATTAAATTGAAGGTGGCCATTGCACAATCTGTGCGTGGCGTTGCTATTAGCGCTGAATGGGGTCCCTGGAGTGCCTTTGCAAATGACTTCATCTGGAAGTTCCAAGAGCAAGACATGGGAAAGGTTGAGAGTAGGGCCATCCCTTGAGGGGTGCGGGCTCCAGGGCAAATCAACCGATGCCTTCAAACTAAACCGAAATATATTACATCTTAGACCGAAGCACAGAGGCCCCCACCCCCCAAAGCGCGGGGCCCAGGGCAGTCACCCCGATTCGCTATAACCGAGGGACGGCTCTGGTTGAGAGTGATATGAGAAGTAGGAGAGT
This sequence comes from Lampetra fluviatilis, assembly GCF_964198595.1. Lineage (NCBI taxonomy): Eukaryota > Metazoa > Chordata > Hyperoartia > Petromyzontiformes > Petromyzontidae > Lampetra > Lampetra fluviatilis. The sequence goes on along the minus strand of NC_136276.1, from coordinate 23,198,300 downwards.
ATGTGAGAGGGTGCGAGAGCGTGCGACACATACAAGAACGAATGCTCGCGCATTAAGGTTAAAAACGCCTTTATCGTATGGGCGATGGGGCTCTTACCTGGCGACGTCGTGAGTGCTGACAGGGGCACAATGTCTCTGCACTGCTGCGGGGGAGCGCCGAGACGCTGCCGTAGTGCTCGGCATAGCCCCCTTACCGCAAGCAGTTGCTGCAGCTCTGGACTCAACGTGGCCGTTTTCACGCCGGCGCTCTTGGCGTCGGCGATTGAATTGCCATCGGCACCTCGAGGAGCCTCCTCCGCATCACCTCCAGCAGCTTCGGCGTCGTTCAGGAGCGAGAGAACGTGCACCAGCTCCTCCTGTAAGGCAGCCAGCTGCTGACCGTACTCGCAGCGTCGCTTTTCCTCCTGCTTCTCCTCCTGCTGCTGCTGCTCCCGACTCGCTCTCTCGGCCTCCAGCTCAGCACGAGCCTCGACATTTGCAGCGTGTTTGTTCGAACCCTCGCCACTCGCCCCTTCCCCGTCTGCAGCTGACGCGGGAAGCGGTTGCGAGTGCCTTTGTTCCAACGCCTGCCTCAGTGCATCCATCTGTAGTTCTGCGAGTTCCATTTCCTTCCGATGCTCGGAGCGAAGGTCACTCTGCATCGCCACAAATTCCTCCGCCCGCCGGCCCCGCTCTTCCTCCACGACCTCCTCCAGTTCCCGCATGTGGCTTCTCTCCAGGTCCTCCACGAGCCTCTTGACATCGTCCTCGCTATAACGCAGCCGCTCGCTCTCCTTGGCGTCGCGCTCCATCATGTCCACCCGCACGCGGTAGTTCTCCACCTCCTGCAACGATTCGAATTCAAGCTCCGTGTTGGCGTTGAGCGCCAGCGCCAGCTGCTCGCGCAGACCCTGCATTGTCTGCTGCATCAGCTCGGCGCGCCGCTTCAAGCCCTTGGCCTTCAGCCCCAGTTCCTTGTTGACTTCTCGCAGGAGCTTTGCGTGCTGCTCGGCCTTCACTTTGTGCTCCAAGTACTTGTCAATGGACTTCTTGTGGCCGCAGATCAAGGCCCCCATCTCGATTTTGTGCTGTAGGCTCAGTCTGGACGCCTGCTTTTTGAAATCGTTGTTCAACTCCTCCCTCAGCTCATCCTCTCGGCTCCGCCAGGCGACCTCCCTCACTGACGAGCCGGTGAAGAACTCAATGTCCCCGCCGGGCGATTCCTGGTCGAAGTCGTCCACTTGCTCACAGAGCTCCCTCACCATCTCGTCCACCCGCACGAGGCCGTCGCTTAATGTCGCGGTCACCTCATCACTCTTGGCCTCCTTGCAAAGTTTCTCCAGATCGGCAAGAGTCTCGTGAAGTTGCTGCCTCAGCTTCGCCACTCTTCGCTCTCTTGTGAGTGGCTGCTCAAAGACGTCTTCATCTTCCCCTCCTTCTACAATCTTGGAACGAACACGAAAAATGTTAGTACATCAAAGCTTTGCCCATCGGGGCTGGGGTTATGTTCTTTCAAATAGCCACAAACGGCAAATCCGTGATCCGCAAGCTCAAAGGCAAATTGGTAACATAGGGTTTGGTTCACGGTTCGTAATGACACCCACCCCCCTCCTTATGTTTTATGTTACCCTACGACAACCCAAACATTAAACATAAAGTATTTTGAATGTAAGACATGATTAATATATTCTACAGTGTTAAATATAATTTGTATGGTAAATGTATAGAATGAAAACAATTAACATAGTGTATAATACTGTACACATATCTGTGTACAGTACTGTACACGACAGGAAGAAACATCACAGGCGGCTGAACCTCACTGCCTCTTCACTGAAGGCTGGGAACACCGCGTGGCCTTGGACCCTGGATGGGCCGCCTGTGTTCTTCCACGGCAGCATCATCGCGAACAGTGCAGTTACAATGCGTACAAGAATGTCGCGGTCAAACGCGAATAGTCGAGCCACAGGAGGGCGATCGGTGAACTGTATCTCAATTAATTTACTGCTAAACCACAAAACCGCGATAGCTAAACCGGCAAGAGAGAAGGGTTTGCTGTACTGCAATAATTAACCACACGCAAACATACCATGGAACATAAGCTATCTAGATTAAATCATTTCAAATAATTTCAATTATTTTCTCTTAAATAAAGTTGCTGAGAATAGGCTGAAACAATATATGGCTGGTAAAAAAACAGCACGATGAAAGTTACAAGAGATTCTTGACTTGAGCAAGGTTATTTTACGAGGCTGGGGGAAGAGAGACGATGGAAGGGAACTTCTGAGTGCAGGGCAGTGCAAGGGGAGAAGCAGATAGAGATGCGTTGTAACCTGCAGTGTGGTGAGTGGGTGAGGGGAGTGTTGAGTGGATGGGTGGGTGAGTAACTGTTGCTGTGAACTGCAGCGTAATCAGCGGTTGAACGAGTGGGTTGAGTCAGTGGGTGGGCGAGTATTCTTTGTGAACTGCAGTGTGGTGGTTGAGTACATGGTTGAGTGGGTGAGTGGATGGGTGGTTGAGTGAGTGGGTGAGTGTTTCTGTGACCTGCAGTGTGGTGATTGACACAATATGGAGGAGGGGATGACACACTCTCACAGATCGAGTCCTCAACATTGGTGGAGCAATGTGAAGTTCACGATAAAATTACTGTACACTTCAGATATTATATAAAGTGATTTTTCAGACTAATCGGATGACATATTCTTCAGTTATCTGTCCCACTGCATTACACAGCACAAGTCACTCATCTCTTAAAAATAACATCACGACCAAACAGCATTCAAATAAACCGAGTTATATCTTTTCCTCCTCGATAGAAACCCAACGACCGTCAACTGCAACAACAATGCAAGCCGAAAACCGTTACATTCTTTGACATCGGTCAAACCAACGCGAGTAAGAGAGGAGTGGCTTTCGGGAAACTCCCAAATTGAAATGTCATGTATGTAAAAGTTATTTCGCACCGTACGTAGCCAACCATGCAATCGGAGTTGCGGGGGAAGGAGAACAACCCAAACACAAAAAGCAATTCTAAAGAAATTAGTTTTCTTTTGAGAAAATGCACTTTCATAGAAAACCCATAGAGATACAAAGAATCATAGACTCAAAGAGAAATGTTAATGACAAGTCACATTAGTGTGATTGTGGCCATGCAACCAAAAGCTATGGACTGTAGAATACTCAGAGACACAAAGAGATACATTAAAGGCAAGCAACAGTAGTAAGATTGTGTCCATGCAACCCAAACTATGGACTTTACAGTAGACTCGTAGAGATACAAAGACTCTGCCACAAAGAGATGCAGAGCGATTCAAAGCGATACATTAAAGACAAGCCACAGTAGTGCAACTGTGGCCATGCAACCCAAACTATGGGCCATATATAGTGAACGATTGTGGTCTGTACTCCTTCATTGGAGGAGGAACAGCCAAACTACACGAACTCTCTCTCCTGAAGCCCTCTCGTCAAGGCATGTAGACCTCGACATTGCGATGTAGCTCCTAAACCATATTGGCATCTTAAAGCAAGAATATAATACTGTGTGTTCAGTAGTGGTACCATATTCATTTTGCCAATCCACTATTGCAGGGGTCGGCAACCAAAATAACAAGAGCCATATTTTCGAATTCGGTAAAAAACTCAATATTTCAAGAGCCGCAATGCATGTGAATACGTCTAGAGACGGTGGTCCTTAATAAGTAACGTCACGAAACGGCTTCGGAGCCAGAGGTTGCTGACCCCTGTACTATGGTAATCCACTCGAGTCTACTTACATTGAGAGACAACATGAATGGGCACGTGAATGAGCGATCACATGAGGGTTAATGCCACCATGGAGCAGGGAGATGTCATCTCCATAAGTGATCGATTGATGAAGCAGAACATTGGAGCCACATTTGCAAATATATTCTGTAACTTTGATCCTTACCCGTGTACCATCGATTGTTACATTTCAACGTGCAATTTATTCGAGGGAACGTGTGTTGTCTTCGTGTGGTCTGGGACTGTTGTTGTTTTGCTGCCTTGCTCCAAGCTTGCATTTGGTGTAGAAAAATTGGCAGGAATTGATGTACTTGTGCAACTTGTAGTTATACACTTTATTTATATCTATGTGTTTCGTGACTTGCTTACCTTTTCCCTACTTTGCACTTCTATCATTTTTTTGTAACCCACCAACCCGTCCCTTCTGCATATCTGTGAAAAAAGAGCTTCATCGCTCATCAGATTCCTCCTGCAGTCTAAGCAACGATTCTGATTCTGGAGTGGCAGACAACATAATGGGACACGTTCGCCAAGGAGAGGAGATAGAGCGATGAAATGGGAACAGGTGCAGGGCGGATCGTTAACATCACAGGGTCGCGAGACGTTTCGCTAGCCACTTGGGGAGGCCTGCATCCAGCAGTAGATGGACCATGGATGATGATGTTGTTATAAACGTCACGATTCTGCTGTGGCTCCTGCCCAACGCTTTATAGAGCAGCAGCAGCAACACCTTATCTTGATACGCGTCAACTGCTCCCTTTTAAACATCATCTATGGGGGTGCTATTTGTTGCTGCCCGTTAGACTTGTTGGGCCTTTTGGGCTCGCCCGACGACTTTGTTCGAGTTACATACCCCACACACACACCCCACACACACACCGTACACATAATCCACACACCCCCCACACACACCCCCCCCCCACACACACAACAACAACCGCCATTCGCCACTAAGTGGCGGTGACGTCACCACGACGCTTGTGCCAGGCCATGTGCACCTTGAGGCCACGTGAAGTGTCGAACGCCCGCTGGCAGGAGGTCACGGGGTAGACCCAGGTGTCACGGGTCGACTGACTGAGATGACCGAGATGACTGGCTGATGCACCACCTGTGCCCCCTACTGTGCCAACTTGCTGTGCTTTAGCCACCCGGCGCGCCGCTCGTTGTTGTGAGCGTCGCTCCTCTGCCCTCCGTTGTTGGAAGGCGATTGCCTCCAACTGCCCAGTAGCGTCCTTCACGAGCCTCCTCCACAGAGGCCGATCTTGACACCGCTGGTACCAGTCATCGGCAAGTCCACTCAGCTCCACGTCCTCCTGTACCACATCACTCCATCTCTTCTCTAGCCCGTGCCGCGCCCGTTTAGCCCCCTCGATCCGGCCGAACAAAAGCTATTTAGGCATACGGTGGCTGGGCATGCGGGCTACATGACCTAGCCAACGCAGCCTTGCCTGCCGGAGGAGCTCACCGATGGGACTTTGCCCAGATCTTTCAAGGATTTATGAGCTCCTCACATAATCCAGCCTGGTTAAACCCAGGATGGATCGTAGGCAGGCCAGCCTAAATGTTTCTAACCGGCGAAGATGCTCCATTAGGGGGGTCCACGTTTCGCAAGCGTAGAGAAGGGAGGGAATGACTGTGGCCGAGAAGACCTGAAGCTTCGTGCGGAGCGACAGACCATGTAGCTTCCACACAGCGTTACGCAACCGATGAAAAGATATTGCCGCTCGACTGATTCGGAGTGAGACCTCTGCTGTTAAACTGGAGCCGGTCATAAGCACACTGCCCAGGTATGGGAAACTCTCCACTCTCTCCACAACTGCCCCATCACCGATTGGGAGTTGTGTGGGTGGAGTGTCCGATGGTACAAAATACCCATGCAGGTGCTTAGTTTTGGTTGGGTTGATGGTAAGGCCCAACCTCTTAGTGGCACGCTCCAGTCTCAGCAGCAGCGTCTCCAACTCCTTCTCTGAATGAGCAGCTATTACCAAATCATCGGCATACATAACGTGGTTGACCAATAGGGAGCCATCCCTTGATCGCACCCGGGCATCGATCAGCCTCCCATTATATCTGTACCAAAAGGAAATTACCTCGGTACAACTATTGAAGGCTTCACAAACTACGTGGTCAAAATAGATGTTAAATAATGTGGGAGCCAGAGGACATCCCTGTTGCACCCCAAGGTGTACAGGGAATGGCTCTGACTCCCGGCCACGTAGTTTTACCCGGGCCTGCTCACCATCATGAAGGTCCTTAATGATTGTGAGCAGAGATTCAGGGACTCCGAAAGCACCAAAAACAACCTAGAGCCCAGGCCTACTGATGGTATCATAGGCCTTGGCCAGGTCAATAAAGCAGAGATGGAGGTCTTGTTGGAATTCCCTACACCTCTGCTGTAGCAGACAGACAGAAAATATGGCATCTGTGCAGGACCGCCCTTTCCTGAAACCGCTTTGGGGCTTCGCAAGCCTCTCCTCAGTGTGCCTAGCAAGGCGATTAAAATAATCCTTGCCAGGACCTTTCCCGGCACACTGAGGAGTGAGATGCCCCTGTAGTTGTTACAGTCTGTTGCGGTCCCCCTTCTTAAAGAGGGGGACTACCAGGGCATCCTTCCAATCCTGCGGAACCCGTCCAGTGGTCCAGACTGTTGTTATGATGTCATATAGGGCAGTCTGTGCACAAACGCCACCCTCCCTCAGCATTTCAATTGGGAGATCATCTCTGCCCGGTGCCTTTCCTGGTCTCAGACTCCGGATCGCCTTCAGTACTTCCTCACAGGATGGCACCTCAGCCAGCCACTCACAGGGGGTGACTTCTTCCAATATTTGAGGCACCGCAGCCTCAGCAGGGTCATCCCCACTTTGTGCCATGATGTTTTCCTGGCTGAGGGATTTCCCCTCCCCCAGGACCTCACAGAAATGCTCAGAAAATCTGCAAACCTGTTCCTGGGGGTCGGAGATTGGATCCCGTTTTTTCCCCTAATGATGGTAATCGGTGTGGCGCTGCAGGTTACTTTTTTGATGAAGTTAAATAGTGATTTGTGATTGCGGGCCACTGAGGCAGACTCCATCTCCTCAGCACCCCGCACACACCCCGCACACACCCCGCACACACCCCCCCCCCCACACACCCCCCCCACACACCCCCCCCCACACACCCCCCCCCCCACACACCCCCCCCCACACACCCCCCCCACACACCCCCCCCCACACACCCCCCCCACCACACAACCCCCCCCCACACATCCCCCCCCCCACACACCCCCCCCACACACCCCCCCCACACACCGCCCCCTCACACACCCCCCCCCCCACACACCCCCCCCCCACACCGCACACCCCCCCCCCCCCACACACCGCACACCCCCCCCCCCACACACCGCACACACACCCCGCACACACACCCCACACACACCCACCGCACACCTTCTGAATGCGAAGTCGGCCACGTTGTATGCAGGGTACCGATCGGTAACGCCACTAGTCCCTTGCACTGCGGATTACACTCCACGCCCCGGGCCGCCTTTTCCTCCTCGCTGCTGCTCCTGTTGCTGCTGATGCTGATGTTGTTGTTGTTTACACACTGCATCAGTTACTGTACCGTACTTGTTTGAGGCCGAGTCGACCTAGAGGGAGCCTAGGACCGGTTCAAGGCCAACCACTTGGCATGAATGGCAGCCCTGGGGACTGGCGAAGAGGTGGCGGCGGTGTGAAGGGGATCGGGGTGATGTGAGGATGGGGGTGATGGGGGAGGGGATGAGGTGATGGTTATGATTGGGTTGATAGAAGGATGGGGACGGTGATGAGGTGGGGAGATTTGCCGTGGGTCTAATTGTGGTTTTATCCTCGCGTTTGTAAAATGACATATGTTGTAGGAGAAAACATTTATTAAAAAGTATTTAATTAAGTAGAACGTATTGTCTATATTTATTTAAAGTTGCGCATTTTGATGTGACGTCAAATTTATCAAACCCCTCCCCCCTCGTCACACATCGTCACAAATGTCTGACCCCCCCCCCCCCCCTAGGTGCGTGACGTCTTTATGGACGGCCCCCAGGACCGGTTCATACAATCGTCACTGCTGTTGGTGGCCGTGAGCGGGAATCGACATTGGTTTGTCGGGCTCGTAGCGCAGCGCGCTAACCACTACACTGCCACTTCCCAGTATACGATGAATGTCACAACCCAACACACACGACTCATTCAGTGGAGCGCACACTCCACACAGCACCCAGATGTCGTGCCCGTGAGTTTCATGGAGGAGTTCAAGACGAGCGGAGTGCTTCTGTGTCTGCGAGATCGTTTCATATCCAAGTGTAACCTCGCCTAAAGTGTTATACGACATGCATATATATAACTAGTAAGACTAAGTTAGTAGTGTACGTTTGAACACAAATGGCTAAAACTATTTAATGAAATAAACTTCCATACTTGGAACAATCGGTAGCGTGTCTGCTGTCCCTGTGACACTTCTATTATTCTACAATTTCACGTCCCGCTCTCACAACCTAGCCTCTCTTCTCCTGGCTTAACTGCCTCTTACCTGCCCTTCAACTCCCTAACCTGCCCTTCAACTCCCTAACCTGCCCTTCAACTCCCTAACCCGCCCTTCAACTCCCTAACCCGCCCTTCAACTCCCTAACCCACCCTTCAACTCCCTAACGTGCCCTTCAACTCCCTAACCCGCCCTTCAACTCCCTAACCTGCCCTTCAACTCCCTAACCTGACCTTCAACTCCCTAACCTGCCATTCAACTCCCTAACCTGACCTTCAACTCCATAACCTGCCATTCAACTCCCTAACCTGCCCTTCAACTCCCTAACCCACCCTTCAACTCCCTAACCCGCCCTTCAACTCCCTAACCCACCCTTGAACTCCCTAACCTGCCCTTCAACTCCCTAACCTGAACTTCAACTCCCAAGCATGCCCCTCAACTCCCTAACCTGCCCTTCAACTCCCTAACCTGCCCTTCAACTTCCAAGCCTGCCCTTCAACTCCCTAACCTGCCCTTCAACTCCCTTACCCGCCCTTCAACTCCATAACCTGATCTTCAACTCCCTAAACTGCCCTTCAACTCCCTAACCTGACCTTCAACTCCCTAACCTGCCCTTCAACTCCCTAACCTGCCCTTCAACTCCCTTACCCGCCCTTCAACTCCCTAACCTGATCTTCAACTCCCTAAACTGTCCTTCAACTCCCTAACCCGCCCTTCAATTCCTTAATCTGCCCTTCAACTCCCTAACCTGACCTTCAACTCCCTAACCTGCCCTTCAACTCCCTAACCAGACCTTCAACTCCCTAACCTGCCCTTCAACTCCCTAACCCGCCCTTCAATTCCCTAATCTGCCCTTCAACTCCCTAACCTGCCCTTCAACTCACTAACCTGCCCTTCAACTCCCTAACCTGCCCTTCAACTCCCTAACCTGCCCCTCAACTCCCTAACCTGCCCTTCAACTCCCTAACCTGCCCTTCAACTCCCTAAACTGCCCTTCAACTCCCTAAACTGACCTTCAACTCCCTAACCTGCCCTTCAACTCCCTAACCTGATCTTCAACTCCCTGAACTGCCCTTCAACTCCCTAACCTGCGCCTCAACTCCCTAACCTGCCCTTCAACTCCCTAACCTGACCTTCAACTCCCTAAACTGCCCTTCAACTCCCTAACCTGCCCTTCAACTCCCTAACCTGACCTTCAACTCCCTAACCTGCCCTTCAACTCCCTAACCTGACCTTCAACTCCCTAACCTGCCCCTCAACTCCCGAACCTGCCCTTCAACTCCCTAACCTGCCCTTCAACTCCCTAACCTGACCTTCAACTCCCTAACCTGCCCCTCAACTCCCGAACCTGCCCTTCAACTCCCTAACCTGCCCTTCAACTCCATAACCTGACCTTCAACTCCCAAGCATGCCCCTCAACTCCCTAACCTGCCCTTCAACTACCTAACCTGCCCTTCAACTCCCTAATCTGCCCTTCAACTCCCTAACCTGACCTTCAACTCCCTAACCTGCCCTTCAACTCCCTAACCAGACCTTCAACTCCCTAACCTGCCCTTCAACTCCCTAACCCGCCCTTCAATTCCCTAATCTGCCCTTCAACTCCCTAACCTGCCCTTCAACTCACTAACCTGCCCTTCAACTCCCTAACCTGCCCTTCAACTCCCTAACCTGCCCCTCAACTCCCTAACCTGCCCTTCAACTCCCTAACCTGCCCTTCAACTCCCTAAACTGCCCTTCAACTCCCTAACCTGACCTTCAACTCCCTTACCTGCCCTTCAACTCCCTAACCTGATCTTGAACTCCCTGAACTGCCCTTCAACTCCCTAACCTGCGCCTCAACTCCCTAAACTGCCCTTCAACTCCCTAACCTGACCTTCAACTCCCTTACCTGCCCTTCAACTCCCTAACCTGATCTTGAACTCCCTAACCTGACCTTCAACTCCCTAACCTGCCCCTCAACTCCCGAACCTGCCCTTCAACTCCCTAACCTGCCCTTCAACTCCCTAACCTGACCTTCAACTCCCTAACCTGCCCCTCAACTCCCGAACCTGCCCTTCAACTCCCTAACCTGCCCTTCAACTCCATAACCTGACCTTCAACTCCCAAGCATGCCCCTCAACTCCCTAACCTGCCCTTCAACTACCTAACCTGCCCTTCAACTCCCTAACCTGCCCTTCAACTCCCTAACCTGACCTTCAACTTCCTAACCTGACCTTCAACTCCCTAACCTGCCCTTCAACTCCCTAACCTGCCCTTCAACTCCCAAGCCTGCCCTTCAACTACCTTAACGGCTTCGACACGCAGTGTCTCATCGGCGGAGTCAGGCTTGTCTGAATCAAATCTGAACTGTCGGATGTCACAGGCAAGGTCCCCAGCCTCTGCTAGCTATGGGTCTCCTGCTTCGAGGAAAGAGCGTGTATTGGTATGTGTACGCATAAACTATACTCTTTGGTTCTTTCGATAAAGTCACGTAGGTATAAAATAAAATAAATAACGTTTCAGTCGCAACACAAGCGTCCGTCATCAGGTGAGAGAGCATGATCTGCTGCTGAGGCAGCTGAGGCAGCAGATCATGCTGAGGCAGCAGATCATGCTCTTTATTTTATTTTATACCTACGTGACTTTACCGAAAGAACCAAAGAGTATGGAATTCCTGCCGTCACGAAAGCTTCAAATCAAGATTACGTATATACTGTATATCTATTTATAGCGACTTGCTTACCGTTTCTCTGTTTTGCATGTATATATCTTCTTTGTTTGTTGATGTAAATGTTTGACCTGCTCCTACTGGACATCTGTGAAAAAGAGCTTCATAGCTCATCAGATTCCTCCAGTTTAAATATTCTGATGTCTTGTTAAAGCAGCTCTAATCCGCGGTGACGATATGTTAACTCCCTCGCCTGGTATGCAGGGTTTGATCCCGATCCTGACGCCTGTACATTTGGCGTTTGCATGTTCTCCCGGTGGTCGAGTGGATTTTTCTCCGGGACTTTCGGTTTACCCCTCCACATTTAGAATCAACATCACGCGTTTAGAATATTTGGCTACAATCAATTTCCACATGATAAGCCACTTAGTTGAGCTTTCATTTGTGGCCAGGTCGCTTCTGACAAAGAACTATATAGTTCAGTGCGCCTTACCTGGTAAAATATTTTTTTTTAAATTGGCTTTTATAGTTTAGTTTGATTTCTCTCAAAGCCGACCAGAGAGCCAATTGATCCACAGAGTCAAAAGCTGCCTTCAAATAAATATAAGCCACATGCAATGGGCGGTCGAACTCACGGTGCAGTTCGGCAAGTAGGCGGAGTGCAAGCACAGCATCCATCGTAGATCGATCACAAGCCTCACAGCCCAACTAATCACCCGGTCTGTTTACAGCTAATGAAAAACAAGTGTTGGACATTGCCATTTCCTACAGCGAGCCCCGTTCCTACAGCGAGACAGAGCAAGCCTATCCATATAAAACCATTTAAATGCTGTACGTCATCGCAACCAGCACCCAGGCACAACACTCTCACGTTGACTTGATCATCACCCCGACCTCCTCATGCGACCAAAGACAATCATCTCCCTTATAGCCTGAACAGACGTTTGGGTCAAGTGCTATCAGCGAGCACATATTCATTACCAGCACGGCGCACGAGGGGGTAGGTGACCAGCACCACGCCCGGTCGCATTTTTCCCCTGGTGGCGATGTTTACACACCACACCAGGTACTAATTTGAGGTTGAGTTGACCTAGGGGAGGAGGTCAAAGAAACCCGGTTCTGATAATCGTGGCCGTGAGCTGGAAATGAACTCGGGCGCCGCGCAATGCGGAGACCCCTGCACTAAACACGTACAAAGATAGGGATCTGCATATAGCCTGAACAGACTCTTGAGGCAACTGCTGCTACTAATTTTATTTTAACAGGTAAGGTCCACTGAGCTAAGTGAATTGACAACAAATGATAGCTCAACGAAGTGGCTTATCATGTGTTTATAGTAACCAAATACTCTAAACGAATGTTGATTCTATTTGTGGAGGGGAAAACCGGAGGACCCGGAGAAAAATCCACGTGACCACCACGGGGAGAGACGGAGAATATTGCCACAAATAATCTCAACAAAGTAGCTTTTAGTTTAAAAATTCATAGAAGCCAAATGCTCCCAACGTATGAGTCTAAATGTGGAGGGAAATCAGAAGACCTGGAGAAATACCCATGCGCCCGCGGGGAGAACATGCAAACTCCAAATATACATCAGCAGGCGTCAGGGTCGGGATCGAACCCACGCCCTCCTGCATACAAAGCGAGGGAGTTAACATCTCGCCACCACGGCGAGTGCTGTGAGCAAGCACCTCGGAGGAGGCCGGGTACCTGCACACAGGTGTTGGCAGGGTACCTGCAGGGCTGACTCTGCTGCCGAGGCCTCCTGATCGCTGCTCCGTCCACGTTCCATGGCGCCGCTGCCTCGCGCGAGTGAAGCGAGGCTGCCTCTGGGTCCCGCGGAGTGAGCAGGGTGAGCCGTCTCTCACCGTCCCACGTCACTCGCCGCGGAATGTGCCCCAAGGCTCTTTGGCGGTCACTCCGCTCACGCACAGGGTGGTGGTGGAGGTGACACTTTTGCCTCACAACCAGAAGGACATGGGTTCGATTCCTCACCTGGGTGCCTTTCTCTGTGCGAAGTTTGTTTGTTCTCCCCCTGTTCTGTGGAGTGTATGTTCTCTTTCCGTTCTGTAGAGTGAGGGAGTGGAATGTGTGTGTTTTCCCCTGTTCTCGTGAGAGTGAATGGACTTTTTGTGTTCTTCCCCTGTTCTGCAGTGAGAGTGAGTGGAGTTTGTATGTTCTCCCCCTGTTTTGTAGAGTGAGTGAGTTTGTATGCCCTCCCATTGTTCTGTAGAGTGAGTGGAGTGTGTGTTTTCCCCTGTTCTACCTTGAATTTGTGTGTACTCCCCCTGTTTTGTAGAGTGTGAGTTTGTATGTTCTCCCCTTGTTCTGTAGAATGAGTGGAATTTGTGTGTTCTCTCCCTGTTCTGTAGAGAGTGAGTGGAGTTTGCGTGTTCTCACCCTGTTCTATGGAGTGACAGTGAGTGAGTGTAGTTTGTGTGTTCTCCCTCTGTTCTGCAGTAAATTGGAGTGTGAATGATATCTCCCCCTGTTATGGAGAGTGAGTGTGCTGAGTTTGTATTCTCTGCGTTTGTTCTGCACGTGTTTCCTCTGGGTTCTGCAGTTTCTGCCCATAGCTACAAAAACATTTCCACTTTGTAACTGTAATTAGCTCAATTACCCCATTCTGAAATTTACGCTGTAAATTACTCAATTGGGATTACACAGCAGCAGTACTTGTCAGGACCCTCTTATAATATGTTCTTGAGATTCAGTCAGGCTTTATTTCTGGTTAAGCAGCGCAATGGTGATAATAATTTTGCTCGTTAAGAAATGCAAATACAGGTCACGCGGCATTGCTCACCGACATACTTGGCCCACGTAGGAGGTTCTTGAATCTGGAATTTTAACTAATTCGATTTCAATTAGGGTTGCTACCTGTTCGGGAATCGGCATCTGTGTTTGGCTGGCAGCACATTATTTGTACCAAGATCTGGTGGCATCATCTTGAACCTTAGTTTAGTAGGAAAATGCATTTAAAGACTTTCACCGAATAGTATTATAATCGTGGTAATTGGACATTGAATCTCACCATTGGAAATTGTTTCTTGCAATAACCGGTGCTTGATTCAGCTACTCAGTGAGCCTGAAATATTTCTGCACCCGGAATAGCGTAGTAAGTGTACCTCTCACTATGGATGGAGATGCGAGTCACGTGCCTTAGCCAATCTTACAGGGAGCCGGAAAAATATTCGGTGACAAATCTGCAATCCCTGAAAACAGCATGCAGAGCGTGAACCTAAATGCAAGCGCGTGTTCATTGCTAGATACTTCTGTATACGGCTCTGTATAAGCGCAAACCGGTAACCGTTTGAAACCAGATTTGTTCTATTTGCCTATCAGTAATTCCATCCTGCTCTCTCGAGTTCTCGCCTGGCTAAACAAAACAGACGTGAGCATGTACATGGATGGATCAATAATTGATCCTTATGGCGGTACCCTGGGGTACCAAATAATTCAATGGCCGAGGCAATTAAATATTTTATTTCTGGGACACTATTTCTTCCAGAGGATGTACTTAACTCCGCGACTGGGGTACCAATCAATCCGAAATCACTGCGATGTCGAAACGCCAAACATTAGCATAAAACAAACGTCATCTAAAAATTCAACTTTGTATAGTGCATCGTGTACAGCTCGTCGAGATGAGTCGATTGCCGCATCGCCGACCATCAACAGACTAAAAATTACTGCATCACGGACATTATGCGAGAGCCGGGGTACTCATCTTCTTAGGTTTTTTCGGTAAAGTCACGTAGAAAGTAAAATAAAATATTCTGTCTACAGAAAAGCCACCCACACAGACTCCTACTTGAAACCGGATTCCCACCACCACCCATCTCAAAAGAACTCTCTCATCAAAACGCTATACCACAGAGCACATGGCATTTCTGACAAACACCACCTGACCGGTGAATTAAGACATGTACATCGGGCCCTCAGGATGAACGGATACTCTGACCGTACTATCCGCCAAGCTGTCTCTCCCACCACACAGAAACAGCCACATGAAACTCCGACCAAAACCATCACGTTACCATACATAGCTGGCGTGACCAAAAAGATCTCCAAAATTCTAAACAAACATAAGATCCAAGTCCGATTCAGTACAGTGCATAAAATCCGTGATCTGATTCCATCTGTGAAGGATGTCGTTCCTGACTTACAGTATCCTGGAGTCTACAAATTGAGTTGCATTTGTGGTGATTGCTACATTGGAGAAACGAAACGTCATGTTTCTGATCGTGTCCGCGAGCACAAGTCAGATCTGAAACACGGCAGAACTGATTCTTCTGCCGTGGCCGATCATTGCTACAACTCGGTGGGCTCTCATGAAATTGTCTTTTCCGAGACCAAGGTTCTCTGGAAACCTCCCGGCTACCATCAAAGGTTTGTACACGAAGCCATACAAATATACAAACACAGACATAATTTCAACCGTGATGATGGGTACAAACTTAGTAATCATTGGAAAGATGTTATCAACCACGCAAAAAAAAGACTTAATCACAAATTTTTTGGACCATCTTATCTGACAGGCACTATTTTACTGTACTTTACCGAGTGTTAACATCCCCAGTTATTTTAACAGTACTCTCTTCATTGTTCAGCCAGCATTGGTATAAACATGGGCATTTTCGTTCTTTTGTCTATCATGTGTACCAGACCCCCCCTCCCCCTCTCTCTCCATTGTGTTGGCGTGTGCAGTAATTGGCCGCTTGCGCACAAGCGCTTCCACGTCCGTCGCCCACCCTTTTGGCCTCGCCCCCCCCCCCGCCCCCCCTCCCTCCCGATACGTTCCATTCATTGGCTACCATAGTCTGATGAGCTCCCCCTAAGTTTGTACCCATCATCATTTTCGTTCTTTTGTCTATCATGTGTATTAGACCTCCCCTCCTCCTCTCTGCCCATTGTGTTGGCGGGTGCAGTGGCTGGCCGCTTGCGCACAATCGCTCCATTGTGTTGGCGTGTGCAGTAATTGGCCGCTTGCGCACAAGCGCTTCCACGTCCATCGCCCACCCTTTTGGCCTCGCCCCCCCTCCCTCCCGATACGTTCCTTTCATTGGCTACCATAGTCTGATGAGCTCCCCCCTCCCTCTTCCTCCCCCCTCAACTCGCTTTTAAGGGATTACATCTTGAATCATTGCCTCACTTGATAGAGCTAATCTGGCTGTGACAGTCCCACCTGATGACGGAGACTTGTGTTGCCTCCGAAACGTCGTGATTTTTGTTTTTATTTTACTTTCTACGTGACTTTACCGAAAAAACCTAAGAAGATGAGTCCTTGCAGTCACGAAAGCTTCAAATCTAGAATTAAAGCCGGGGTACTATGGTACCCCAGGGTACCGCCATAAGGTTTAATTATGCGTCGTACGTGTCTTTTGTTAACCCACGCCAGGCTCCAGAGAGCCACGCTCAAAGCCATGAGCTTAACTTGTGCCTGCTCTAAGCACAGTGCCTGCTACTCTCAGGATTCCCATGAGGCTGAGCCAGAGCCACAGCCGGACCGTGGCTGAGTCGCTCAACTGACGCAACTTTTAAACTATTTGAGCGACTCAAGCCCGAGCCGAGCGTCGGTGTTAGGTAGGGACCGAGCCATGACCAGTGAAGCAGTGAAGCATCTAGCCAGCCCTGACGAGAGCACCCTCTGCTGTCAGTTCCGGAGAGCTGGATCCTAACTACTCAGTATGGCGAGTCCTCGCTTAACGCGTGGTATTCACACAACACGTTTTCGCTGTAATGCGGTTCTTATATTCGGAAATGCACAACGTGGAACGCGTCCGTTATAACTAAACTAAACTGAAATACAAATGTTTTATTTTACCACGTAAGGCCCACTTAGCCATATAGCTATTTTTCAGAAGTGACCTGGCTACGAATGGTAGCTCAACGAAGTGGCTTATCACGTAGAAATTTTAAGTAGCCAAATACAAAAAAATCATGTTTCTAAATGTGAAGGGCCCAGAGAAAAATCCAGGGTTATGATCGAACCCACGACCTCCTGTATACCAGGCGAGGTCGTTAACATCTCAACAGAACGCGCACCGATATAACGCAGAACATGCCCTGATATAATGTGGTTTCTGAGCGGTCGACGACTAACTACTCTCTTGAGCTGCACAGCTGAGCGGAATGATACAGTAAACGCATGATACAGTAACGCAGCGGCGTACCTTCAATTATTTGTCCCGCCATCTTACTGCGTGTAACTCGTCATCATATCTCGTCAAACTTTATCGTTACATTATTTATGGGGCAATTGTTTTCACTTTTGGCCTGAACAGCATTTGGCCCCGGAAACGTTTAAATCTGGGCACCAAATTGACGGTCTACTTACTCTACTAGTTCTGCGTTTCGTCAGTTTTGTATGGTGCGGAGGCCTGGACATTGCTTCAAGCAGATTTGGATCAGCTGCAGTCCTACCACACGCGATGCTAAAGGTGCCTCCTTGGCATCCAATGGTTTGAAATCGTCAGAAATATCACCATTGCTTCTGCGACTGGTCTCCTCGCGATCGAAAGCTTAGTTTGAGGGAGACGGCTGACACTTTTTGGACACGTCGCCCCGTCTTGATGCGCAAACTTCAAAAAATGGTGCACTTCAGTTGGCGGTTGACGTTCGAAGTGGACTGCAACCCTCAAAGAAATGGCTCCACCCCTGTGGTCGCCTCCTGTGATCCATGGATCAAACAAATTACTCGAGACACCGGTGTATGGCAGAAAGAGCAATTTATGTCATTGCTATCATGAGAGGTCACATGTTTGGCGCAACGGTCCTTCACTGACTATGCGTGATGATTTAAAGTTTTCGCATCATTCTGCACTTTTCAGGAATGCATCTACAGTGTTAAACGAGGTCTTACTGTAATTATAATCATGTAATACGTTTGTTATTCCGGCCATTACTATTGCATAAGGCTTGAAAGAAGGCGCTGTTTCATATACAGTATACTGCATGAGTTGGGTGGCGATGTTGTGTACAGTATATAATAATTTGAGGGTTTTTTTTCCTTTCAAATTTGGCGTCTTATAGATTTATATAGCGCCTTAATCCAAGGTGCTTTACAACAATTATACAATTGTACATAAGATAGTGGTTAAGTTAATAAAGAGTGGGGTTGTTAATAAAAGTGGTGGTTAAGCTGATTACAGGCGGAAGTAGTTAAGGAGGGGTAGGTTTAGTGATAGGGGCGGTAGTAGGAGTTTGGGTAGGCCTGGTCGTCGCTGGGGGGCAGGGAGTAGCTAGTGGAGAAGAGATGGGGGTTGTTTTACTGGTAGGAACGAAGTGAACCAGCCTACAATAGATTATATCGTCCGTCCGTCCGATGTCCGATTAGGTGTAGCAACATCGCCCCCTACTGCAAACACTTGGCAGGACCATACAAAAACCTTTAGACTCAGTGAGGCTTTCCTGGCTAAACAAGTGTAACATTCCCTTATAATTCCCTGAGATAGTTTTTAAATAATTCCCTGAGATAGTTTTTAATTAAAACATTTAAATTAAAAATTAACTCACAGCGACCTAAAGCCTACAGCTAGGCATAAAGCCTAGAACTTGGCCTCAAACTCTCCCTTCGTATCGTACCCCCGCCATTTCATTTTATTATAGCCATTCATTTGTTCGTTCCTACCAGCCCACCCCGCAGGGACCTGTTAAGGGAGGAACGGGAGCAGCTTATAGTGAAGGTGGTTGCTCTGTGTGCTGCAGGGGGAGTTGGTTCCAGTGGAGGGGAATGAAAAGGGAGAATGAGCGAGACTGAGGGCAGGGCGAGGGACGCACAGAGAGGGGCAGTCTAGACTGGGAGCATAGAGGATGGGATGGGACAGAGTAGTGAGAGATGAGAGAAGCGAGATGAGGTGGGGAAAGACCATGGAGTGATGTATATGGAGTGACTGTGGATGTTACTGTGTGGTCCCGGGCTTACGAAGCCACGGCAGATAATGTGTTGGCATTATGTGTAGCCCGCTTACTGGGTGTAGTACCAGCCCTAGCGGGGCTTGGGTGAGCACTGGTCAGCGCGGAGGCACCACGTACAGTGTGTGGTGCGGGCTCCCGGTGAGGGAGTGAGAGGAAGTGTCAGCCAGCCAGGGTTACATTGGGGCATGATACACTGGTTGACCTGCCGACACGTGACCGGATGATATTGGAGGGGGGCCACCGGTGGACGGGGGCTGCTGGACGGGGGCCGCTGGGCGGTCACGTGGTATAAAAGAACTCTCGGGAGCCTTCGGGAAAGAGCTCGAGAGATCTAGAAGGTGGGTGGGGCGAGGGGCGGAGCCAGCCCCAGCCCAGGCCGATAAAACGGGGCCCCGTGAGGGGCTCGGGGTTCTTCGGGTTGCTGGTGAAGAAGATCCACGTCGGGTTAAGAAGCCTCTAGCCACACGGTCCGGGACCCAGCTTGTGGGCCAGGCCGGGATAGCGAACCGTGACTAGTTCTGCCGTAGTGTGGCTAGATGGGCATTCAACACCCAAGTGTAGGTTGTGTTATGTTATGTTGAGTGGGTGGAATAAAGTGTTGCTCCCAAGACAACGTCTGCGACTCAGTTGGACTCACTACATATATATGGCACGTGGTATTTACCGTCGATGTACCTGGAGCATTAACCAGGGTGTCCTGCCGCATTTGAACTGTGAACCTCTGCAACAACAAGTGGAGACTGTGCAACCGCTATGCCGTCCCACCACCCCAAGTTAAGCAACTAAAAAAATAAGTTGGACTTCGAGCATCTGAGAAGGATGTTGGGAATTCTCCCACAACCCATCTTGCACATGCGTCCCACCCCAATTTTACGATTTTGCCAAATCACACCTGAGATAAATTGCGGCCATTCCAGAGGGAGCTGGCAGCAGTGGACACTGGCCACTGGACTGAACTAATAAAACCTAATTAGGATGAAACCTGCCCAGAGTTGAGTCATTATTTCACTGCTGTCTGCTGGGACGGTCACATTTCCTTGACTCCTTGAGTTGGCAGTGTAAACGACAAAATAGCTACACGTTCAGTTCTTTGGAGCTGGTGGTCTGGATAACGCTTAGAGCTTTCAACTCGTGTCATGCTGCATATAGCTATGTGTTGTTAAATTCACGGATGAATTATATGGAATATGGTACTTCTGAGTAAATCTCTGGGGACAAACTCTTCATTGTGGATAAAACTGCACTAATCTCCGGGTCAAAAAACAACACTAGCTGCCATTAGGCCCATATCGCATTGCTTCTGAGTCATATTTGGGGTTAGCCCACCACACAAAGATCTGACCAAATTTGTGTTGTCAAGAACCGCCACTGTCCACCACGTCACCTCGGGTTAGATGCGCTTTTTCATTTCAAATGACAGTAAATACACGTTTAATGCGATATATGCGTTCCTGAAAAGTGCCACTTTAAGCAGAAAACGTGTGAAAATTTCCCCATAAATAATGTAGTAATGATCAAGTTTGGCGAGATACGATGTACTACGCACACACGTGAGATGACGGGACAAATAACTGAGGGTACGCCACCGTGTTACTGTCATTCCACGTACCGTATCACTCCACTCAGCTGCACAGCTCAAGAAAGTAATGCGTCGACCACTCAAAAACCGTGGGGCGTTGCGCATTATAATGGGCGCGTTGTGCGAAGTGTTCCCTGGTGGAAGAACCGCGTTATTACAAAAACGTGTTGTGTGAACATCATTAGAACAAGATCCAGGAACAAAACTGACACCTTTTTTTTTTTTGTTGCCAGATAGAAGGGTAAAGAACCAATTATCATATTTTTACTGGCAAATGAGGTTCCCATAGTGAAGATCCAGGAAGTTAATATAATTGGTGGATTTTTAAACACCACACAACACCGCACAATGAAATCGTCTGCACAATATGTTATAGAATCCCTATTGGAATGTGAATGACAGTGATGATACACTCATTATGGTCAACTAATTCATCAGAGCATTACACACATTGGCCATCATAACTTAGGCTGAACTATGACCATTAAATATATGGGACCCTTTTTGTTCGTATCAAAATAATGAAAAATAAAAAAGGCAAGAATACAGGAAGTGTTAAGATGTTCAAACACCAAATAGACACCAATTGCAAGGCATGAAGTCTGCATTAACCACACATGCTTGTGCTAAAACATGCAAACAAACATTATTTCATAATATATGCATAAAGGAGGCTGGCTCTGATGTAGGCCAATCTGTTTCAAAGATAAATGCGTAAATTACCTAAGCAAGTTTGTTTGCATGTTTTACCAGAAGCATTTGTGGTTTACGCAGATTTGATGCATTGTAACAGGTATCAATTTGTATGTATGTATAACTTTTTTCGCACTGTACTTAGCCAACAGTGCTAATCGGAGTGGTGGGAAGAACAAACTAAACAGAAAAAGCAGTCCTAAAGAAATTCGTTTTTAATCTAGATTTAAAAGTGCATTGCTCCAGTGGCTTCTTAATATCGGAAGTGTTCCAGACGGCCGTAGAAGCGCATCTGAAAGCGTGCGATGCAGTAATCGTCTTTGTTTGATGTCCAGCTGAAAGCTTCTGCGAGGATGATTTAGAGTTCGCGTGATGGTTTATGCTTCTTGACGAGATCAGCAAGGTATTGTGGTTCATTTGTGGCAAGGACTTTGTGTGTAAACAGTGCAACCTTATATTTGGTGTTTGACCATCTTAACACTTATTATTGCCGGAAAGGGTAACGTCTATTATTTTTCATCGTTATAACCAGTAAATTATGAACTCTGTACACGTTTGTATCAAGTGAAACTTGAGCAAAATTACCACATGAAACTGCCGTTACTTAGAAAGAAAACGCCCTTCAGATGTAGAACTTATTTCGCACCTTACACAGCCACCCATGCTCATCAGAGGTGAAAGGACTGAATATTATGTTGGTTTGGATTTCATAATACAAGCATCAACATCTGTGGTTTATTGTAGGCTTATCTCCTGTTGACAACCCTACAGAGCCAGTGGTGGAAATTCCACGGTGCTATGATCTATTCATAGGACTTCCCCACACAACCTTAACAATTGTATTACCCCAGAGGGATGATTCGATCATAAAATCGGGATATGACCTAATAATAAAAAAAACGTTCTATGGTCACAAATGTGGTGCTGTCCATTTCAAATTGCCTCCCAAGAGCAACAAATGCACTGATGTACTCTGCATTTCCAGACACTATATTTAGTGGTTTCTCTTTTCCTTTCCCATAAAAGGAGCTAGTTGAGTCACAGCCAGTAAATGTGTGTAGTCCTATCAGTGCCTCTGTTAGTGAAGGACCCAAAGCAGAACCAATAGCCTGGAGATCTAACATTCTTTGCCTGTATTTTGTTCCTGTCAGAAAGTACATCTTTGCTGAGGGAAGCTTGGCCATTATTGAAAATGAAATGATAGCAACATCAGTGTCAGGACTCTGGATGATTATCTTATTATAAAGTTCACTCCAGGCATGTTTTGCATGAAGTAGGAGCCTCGTGTCAGCTTCTTCATGGTCACAAGTCAAAGATTCTACCTCTTTGACAGACATAATGCCATCTTCACGAGTGAGTTGATGACATACATTTCTGTGTGCCACAAAGATAGCTATGTCTTTTCCAGCTGCTTGTAAAGGCACAGTTCTCCATGTCTCAAAGAGAAAGTCTGTCAAGGCTTCTTTATTTTCACCACTGGCTAGAAACTTGGTCCACTGACTTGGAGTCTTCTGCTTGATGCTGTATATTTGCAGTAATTGTTGTCCAGCAACAGCACGTCTTGATCGTTCAGCATTTTTGATGCTCACTGCCGGGTAGCGATCAATGACAAAATCGACCCTTGGACAACTGAACTTTCTACCCATCTTAATCATAAGTTGAAGAAGATCATCAGCAAGCTCACCGAATGTGTCTGGTATATTCTTGAGACTCCTGATCAATGCCATGCCATCTATCAGTAGGGCACCATTATCACAAACAGTCTTGTTCACATGACAGTCCTTGTTCTTTGATTCTAAACAAGCTAGAAGAGCAGCCTTATTTGTTTTGGCTAATGCACCATCAGTGCTTGCTAGCGGGGATGAGATATTGCCAAGTGAATGTCAGAATCTCTTTCAAGTTTACAGACCGGGATTGACTTATCACTAACAGTCGTGCAAAGAGTCTCCTGTCATTTTTTAGAATGACTTGATTTCCATCTTTTGTCTTGGATGATTTCTTCATTTGATCCCCAAACGTAGTGAGCTTCAAGGACTTTATTGGAGAGAAGAAGTCTGTTTTTGATGACTGGACTCGATCTTGGATGAAAATTTTCAGAGCTGTTTCACCTTTATCACAAGCACTTTGTATGTCATCTCTTACAGTCTTTGTAGCAACAACACCAGAGCTAATACATACAAGATATTCACGAGGCAGGAAGGGATTGATCATAGACTCAACCGCTGAAACCAACGATATAACAGCAGCATTGTCTTTTGCAATTCTTGTTGCATCCAACTCTTTATGACCCCTCTCTTCATGTTGCATTCCAGCCATCATTTCACACTGCCTTGTGATTGCAGAACGTTCAGGATGAGACAGTATCCATCGCTGGACGGCACCTCTGTTCAATGTTATCCCAGTTATGCCGCCTTTGGTCTTTGAATCACGGTTGCAGGTTTGTTCCATTGCTTGGTCACAAGCTATGGATGATAACCTGTTAGCATCCTTACGCTGTACTGTCCAGTTTCCTTTTGCAGTAACTTCTTCATAGCAGTGTGGATGAGTCTTTGGAAGATTGATCATCTCGACCCAATATGCTGATAGGTACCTTGCATAATTTTGGCGGTCATATGCAAAATACCATGCCAGCATACGTCTCACTGTTGCTAAGTGAAGGCTCCAGTCAGAGTCTCTGGTTGCTCTAATGAAACTCAGTAACAGTTGAACCATTTCAATGTATGAGCTCCAAAGTCCAAAGGTGGGATTAACAGAGTTCATCTCATGTACATATCTATCATAGCAGGACAGCATATCTGATATGTCAGACACTGAGATAGATGAAAATCCTGCCTCAGACTTGTACTCTCGTACTAGATCTTCCATGGCTGATATGTAACAAGTGTGCTTTTGCTCAGGAAGGGACTGAAGAAATGACCTCAACCGCAAGATATGCATTGCCTCAAATAGGAGTTTGTGTGCACGAATGCTACGGTTGTATTGATGTCCACTAATGACTCCATTTATTGAACCAACAGCTACCACATTTGATTCAATCAGCATATTCTGTAGTCCTGCTTCTTTGAAACGTTTGCCTATCACTGCCATAAAGGACATGGCTGTGTGGAACTCACCTAGTCTTGGGATGATACGCTGCATCAGATTTTGGTCTTTCCACCTTATTTGCTGCGCTTTAGCGTATATAGCCTGGTCATACACAGTGACAATACTCTCCAACTCTAGTCGATCAGCAATTTCCACACTTCTAGTATGGTGTTTACAGTGGTCATTGCTGTAGGGGAAGCCTCTATAACTGGTAGATAGTAGAGAGCAGATTTTGGCAGTGAGCTAGTCTGAGTATAACAATTAAACCCAGTCCATCCTGGAAGATAAGTGTCTGATACTGCATGACAGCTATATTTTAGCAGCACATAGATTGTATCAGTTTTTTGTGCCAGCTCCATAGATGGGACAGTATTATACTCCAGCAGAGGAACATTTAGCTCTTGAGGGCCCTGTCTCTTGGTATGAATGTATAGGTCCAGAACACTCTTTTGTGGTTGCAGTGTCCTTACACCTTTTCTGATGAGCACAGTCCTCCTATGGTCTTCGCTTTTCATTTTACTCTGAACCATTATACCATTGGTGTGGTGGGTAGTACCTCGTCCAGACAGGGTCTCCTCCCCAAAGTAAATGTTATCCCACACCAAAACGGTTGGATGCTGCTTTGACATACACTTTGGTATATCTGTTATGGTAGCCAGCTGATATTCGGCTAAGGCTGTCTCAAAACCAATGGTACTTGATGTTGATATGCAGTGTCCAAGTCTGCTCAGAATATCTAACAATTGGGAAGAGCCGGTTAAGTGCCTAACGGTCAGTCCTAATGCAAGGGATTTAGGTGTAGGCTTTTTACCACTTGATGCCAGGTATACTATGTCTTGGCAGATGGACAGTAATCTCCTGTTGGTATCCTCAGGCAACTGTACTTTCTTATCAAACATAGGTTCATCTGATGCTCCAGTACACCAGGCAATCAGATTGTACAGCTCCACAGGTACCATGGTATCTGCTGCATCAATATTCAGATCTGTTGACAGTGGTGGCCATGGCATTGTCATACCAGACGTACCTCGCATAGCTTGTTGCACTATGATGCCAGCAGAGAACAAAGTATGCTTTCTGTCTGAACTGTAGACCTCATGTGTTGTGTAAGGTGCAGGGTCACGAGAGAGTTCACCGATATCTTCTGCACTGTCACTATCTTTTTCAGTCTCAGTACTTGATGTCGACATTGGCTCCATAAAGTCTGTAGCTGACAGTCCTTCACAAAACACCATCTCGCTGAGATTCCGTCTCACAGGTTTATGGAAGAGTAGTTGTGGATAATCTCAGTGTAGGAAACGCTTCAGCAGATCGGACCTGTAAAATAGAGATACCTTTTTAGTGACTTAATTGTGGGTGAATAAAATATTTTTCAATTTCACATTTAACCAGGAGCACGAGATACGAGGTATAAGAGATATTTGTCATAGAAGAAAACAATACAATTCATAATTTCACAGAAAACAAATCACTGTTCTAACTTGGGTTTTTATAGCCAACATTTATGTGGGAACACAAACTTCACAATTGTATAATTATTACCTGTATGATCTAACGTCATATCCTTCTTCTTCTTTTATAGCCTTACAAAACAACTGCACAAGCCTCATCATCCGGAGAATTTCTTGCTTCTCGATAAGGCGATCCTCAATCACTGTTTTTCAGAATGCTCTGTAGCCTCTCTGATACTGCAGGACAGTTGAGTAACGTGCTCTGATATAGGAAAACAGAAAGTCATAATGAGTCACCTGCAAAGCAACTATTCTCTGATAGGCAAATGAAAACATGTACAATATGTCAGGATGAATGAGTTTGTGTGTTTTAGAGTCTGAGTGCGGGTAAACAGATGCAAATTAGTCCATGAATACAATCCGTGTGGCGTGTTTACATGCATGAGTCTGATGTATGTTAACCTCTTAACCCCCACCTGAACCGAGCACATTTTCTCCAGTTTGGCAACCCAAAACATAAAAGCTTAAAAAAAAGCATCAAAATAACGACGAAAAACAGGATGAAAACGCAGCAAAAAAGTGACAAAAACAAGGCAAAACATGACAAAAAAGCAATGAAAATAAGCAATGAAAAAGCAACAAAAAAACGACAAAAACATGACAAAAGGCCACAAAAAAGTGACAAAAACGTGACGAAAACGCAACAAAAATGTGACAAAAACGCGGCAACAATGTGACAACAAAGTTACAATCACTTTAGTAGGTCATAGCTTTCAAATGAGGCATTACGCTGAGAGTGCCTTGGTTTCTATGTTTTTTTAGGCATTACACTGTTGCTCTCCAGTTGAGATTTTAGATTTGGGTAAAGCCAAAATGGAAAAAATGCACTCGGTTCAGGCAGGGGGTAAGAGATTAATGAACATGCATTGTCACGACCAAATAAACAAGTAATTAATTAAATTTGAATATCAGATGTCACTGAAATTTTATTTGAAATAGTCTTGGTCCTTTTGTATGTATAGAAAAATGTGAAGTCACCAAGAGCATTAGATAGGACATGTATATTTAAAGCCCTACCTTCTATAGATAAATAATTTGATTATGGAATTACATTGCATTCACACGCAATATGTAAATGTAATTGGAGTGACCCCACAGATTTGTGAACAAACATTTTTTTGTACCTACCTGTTTTTTCAGTTTTGCTGAGAAATCTTGTGTAATCTCGATAGCAGGATTTGTGGTATCGGACCTCGATTGCAATGCAGTCTTTCCCACGAATGTGTGTCAGAATGCTCTCATCTGATTTCATTTGAGCTGCCTCACGAAGAAGTCCTATATTAAAGGTATGAAGAATAAATTATAAACCCAGTTGGCAATATATTAGCTTGCATAACATTCAATTCAAGTGAGTAAACATACCTGCATTTTCTGTCTCAGACTGCACCAACTTGTCAAGCTGGCGCTTTCTGTTGATTGTAATAAACCGATCAAACATTTAGCAAATTATGCACAATTTAGGCAGAACGTGCTGGCTTGTTGATGGCTTTGAAGAAGTGGTTGTTGTGGTAGGGGTAACCTTCATCAAGCTGTACTTGGAACGCAGCCTCTTTGGCAAAACTGTTTCAGAGCTTTCAACCGGGGTTACAAGTCTTTTCAACCGTTCAGTCTTATCTTGACGCTTTAGTGCACAAGTCAAGCGTTTTTTGTCTTTAAAACGCCGATAGCAGGCCGGGTGAAACTCGTAGTTTGTTGGGACATCAGAGACCGGTTTGTCCAGGAGGGCAACATGTTTATTAGCAATAGCTAGCTCCGTAGTGTCCGACGTTTTGAGCCATTCCTTCGCACATTGCTTGATTTTTTTCCATCGGACTTCAGTAAAGGGCTGCGGACCTTTCCCACCATCTTTTCCGACATGAAGAATAAACTTTACGGGTGTTAATCGAGCTTGATCGCCGCTATCAGATGAAGCTGCGCTGCTTAAGTCCTCCTCCATGTGCACATGTGCGTAGTGATATTGGCTTGATTTTGGCTCTGACCTACTTACATTTTCGATGCTGATTGGTTGAAAATCTAGCTCAACAGTTTTATATGTCTCAATACGCAGTCAATATAGTGCGCCAATAAATTACACTTTTCTCATTAACTGCAGGATAATGCGTGGATAACTTTTTGCTTGGATACCTTTTATTAACGTTGAACATATTGAGCAAAAGAAAAAGTAGTGCCCCGTTTGTCGGAACGAAACTGAACGATACAACTCACGTACAGCGGCCTATAATTGCAGCTGCACGTAATAGACTGGGATTACCTACAGCAGCAGCATCGCCCCCTACTGTGAAAACCAGGCACGACCCTCCTCAGCAAGGCTTTCCTGGGTAGTTATGCATTTGTACTTATTTACTTTAAATGTATTTATTTGGAGTGACTTGCTTACCTTTACTCTATTTTGCACTCCAAACATTTAGATGTTATTTTATTTCTCCACAACTGTTCCTCCATAACTATTGAAAGGTGATTTGCATCCTATCAGCAGAGGGTTCTTAATCAAGGTCTGGATGTCCAGCAAGGGAGAGACAGTATAATTGTTTCTCTGTTCAAAGGGAAAGCATCCCGTACAACATGCATCAATTATAGACCTATATCCGTACTTTCAGTACCGGGAAGGGTTTTTTCACATGTACTTCTGGGAAAGCTGCAACCACACTCCTAACAAAACACCGTCGCCCACAGAAATCAGTATTCACAGCTTGGTCAATCTAAGATGAACGCTGTGTGGATTCCTCCTTTTCCCAGAACTGCACCGTGAGTTCGACCACCCACGGCATGTCATTTACATTGATATGAAGGCAGCTTTTGACTCAGTGTATTGATTGGCTCTCTGGTCTGCCTTGATTGGAATTGGGGTCCCTGGCATCCTCCTGGACCTTGTGAAGGATCTGCATGCAGGCACATGTGCAAATGTTCGTGTCGGGTCTGGACTTTCACTATAATTCGAGACCACATCTGGAGTATGTCAAGGATGCATTCTTGCACCGGCGTTCTTCTGTCAGGCGATCGACTGGATCGTTGAAAAGATGACCCATGACCTTGGAGTCAGGATTGGCCGGCACCACTTAATTGACCTCGACTATGCTAATAATGCAGCCTTGTTTGTGCAGAACCCTAAACATTTACACCAGTCCTCCACCATTTCCACAACCATCCATGAAAAATGTCACTGTTTCGTGGAAGAAAACAAAAGTCCAGAACTTAGGCTGCAGACCTCCAGCACTCTGCATAATCAAAGGCAACGCTGTCGAAGCAGTGGATGCATTTCTCTACCTGGGATCTGTACAGACAACTGATGGATAATGTAGACCTGATGTCATGTGCCGGATAGGTTTGGCCTCAGGAATAATGGTCTGAACCGCATTTGGTCCCAGAAATGTTTAAATCTGGGCAGTGCTGTTTAATCAGTTTCGTTGTATCGTGCGGAGGCCTGGAAATTCAAGCTGATTTGGATTGGCTGCAGTCCTTCCACATGCATATAGTGACACGGCTGTCACTTTTTGAACACGTTGCCCATCTGGATGTGCAAACTTCAGCAAATCATGCACTTAAGTTGGCGGTTGACTTTCGAAGTAGACTGCGACTCTCAAAGGAATGGCACCACCCCCGTGGTCGCTTCCCGTGATCCATGGATTAAACAAATTAATTGAGACACCGGTTTATGGCAGCCAAAGCAGTTTATGTGAATACTGTCACAAGAGGTCACATGTTTGGCGCAACGGTCCTTCGCTGACTATGCATGATGAATTAATTAATGTTGTAACTCGCTGACCTGCCAGCCCCTACTGGGTATCTTTGAAAAAGAGCTTCATAGCTCATCTGATTCATTTTCCAGGATACATATTCGGATTCTAATATTAAAATAATAAAGTGTCACGAGATACGATTCCACAACAAAGCTACATTTAAAACCTTTACTTGTTACAAAAGGAATAAACTCAATCAGACACACTTTGCAAAAATCCATGCGCACACTCATAACGTGCTCGCTCTCATCCCACGCATGGACACCCAGCCTCCGCCACAATCCAATAAAAACTGACTGCGAACCAATCACTCATCGTGCAGATATTAACCAATCAAAAAAAGGGGGCCTTTCACATACTAACTCATGGGAATACTCGATCCATAAATCACATGCCAATTAATCGACAGTGATTAACCCTGGATGAATTGATACTCTCACATGGCTCTTGGATCTACTGTAAACAGAATAAATACAAAAGACACCTTGATTCAGATTCCACAAGTCCATATATGGGAAAAGACACGTCCCTACGGGCAACGTCACTCCTACTTTCTCCCATATGTGGTAATAGACATGCCCTTACGGGGAACACCACGCCTACTTTCTCCCATATATGGACAGAGGCAGGTCCCAACAGGCAACGCCATGACTACTTTCTCCCATATATGAGGGGAAACACGACCCTACGGGCAATACCATGCCGACCGTCTCCCAAATATGTGAAGAGACACCCCTACAAGCAACGCCACACCTACTTTCTCCCATGATGGACAGATATGTCCCAACAGGCAATGCCACATCTACTTTCTCCCATATATGGCAGATACATATCCCAACAGGCAACGCCACGCCTACTTTCTCTCATATATTGGAAGACACCCTTATGGGCAACACCACACCTACTTTCTTCCATGTATGGGCTGATGGGTTATTTCGTGGGGTATCTGATTGTATCATCTTACAGCGCCCCTGTCACTTGCACGTCTCCGTCCTCGCATGGATCTTCTCATGCCTGCGCAGATCGCCCAGCTGCACGAAGGACTTGCCGCACAGTGTGCAGCGGTGCGGCTTCTCGCCAGCATGGTAGCGCCGGTGTGTCTTGAGGTAGGAGAAGTCAGAGAAGGCCTTTCCACACTCGGTGCAACGGTGCGGTCGCTCGGTGGCGTGCGCTGAGCGCGCGTGACGCCGCAGCGCGTGCATGTAGGAGAACGCACGGCCGCACTCCCGGCACGCGTGCGGTCTGCCACCGGTGTGCGTGCGCTCATGCGCCCGCAAGTTGCCCGACTGGGAGAACGACTTCCCGCAGGCTGCGCAAACGTGCAGCCTGTGGCCTGCGTGCGTCCGCCCGTGCCGGCGCAGGCCCAACGCGTCGGCGAACGACTTGGTGCACTCACAGCAAACATGCGGCTTGGCCCCAGCCCGCGGAGCAACAGACGGGCCCGCCGAGGCCCCGACCTCGCCCGTCGAGCCGTCAACGTCGTTGTCCGAGGCGTCCGCGGCACAGCCCTCCTCGCCGGGCCCCTCCGGTAGGCGACGCTCGGCATGTCGCGTAAACTCGGCTGGGCGGCAGAACCCTTCGCCGCAGGAAAAGCAAGCGTGCGGCTTCTCCTCCGCCGTCCGGGTGGTCTCTGCCATGACTTCTCGTCGCTTCGTCCACCGGCATGGCTCGAGAAGCCCTCGGTCGCGACCGCGCGGCGCCTCAGCACTCGCTGCCCCTGTCGTGTGAGTCCGCTCGTGCCTCTTGAGGTTCGTGACGTCGGCGAATGTCTTTCCGCACTCGCTGCAGGCGTGCGGCCGCTCGCCTGAGTGGGTGCGCGCGTGGCCCCGCAGCGTGTGCCGGTACGCAAAGGCCTTCCCGCACTCGATGCACGCATAGGGCCTCTCTCCCGAGTGCGTGCGCCGGTGCTTGCGCAGGTTGCTCGACTGTGTGAAGGCCTTGCCGCACTCGCGGCAGACGTATGGCCGCTCGCCCGTGTGCGTCTTCAGGTGGCGCTGCAGGTTGCTCCGGTGGTCGGTGTTGTAGGGGCACAGGAAGCACTGGAATGGCTTCTGCCGTTGTCCGGTGCCGTCCGCCGTCTCTGCTGCGGGGAAGAATCAGGATCAGAATCTTTATTCAGAAAATCCAACGAGATATGAAGCTCTATTCCAGCCGTCCAGTAGGAGCTGGGGTGTCAATTGAGTTACAACAACAAATACGAAAATCGATATGAGCACAAAGTAGAGAAAACGTAAAGAAGTTATTATAACTAAATAAAAATCCATTATACAGGCAGTCATCGACTTATGGATGGGTTACGTTCCTGGAACCCATTCATAAGTCGATGTTTTTGTATCTTTGAACTAAATATTGAATTGTATACAAGGTCAGTGTTATAAAATGTGTTATGGTTAAATAGGAAAGGGAAGCATTGTAAAACTCATAAATAAAAATGTATTTTGTACATTTATATACAATACTTAATATCGTGGGCTTATCGTTTACAATTTCAACCTATCGCGGGCAACCTCTATGGAAACCAAATTTAGCTATTTCGGTGGTTCGTTTTAGCCTTTCGCGGATATACTGTACACGGAAGTATTACTCGAGACGCTTCTCGAGTGATGGTGTTGTGTGACTGATACTGTGGTGTAGGGCAGGCGAGGGACGCGAGGCACTCAGTGACACCTCAACCTTTGCCGTGCAAGCTCTCGCGGACAGAGGCAAACAGCCCCTGTATAACCTATTAACAAACTGTTGGGACAAGTGCTGTTAGTGAGCACCTATGAAGGCCGGCATGGCACAAGCGGGTGGGTAGCCAGCACCACGCCCGGCCGCCTTTGTCTCCTCATTGGCGATGTTTACACATTGCACCAGGTAACCATTTGAAGCCGAGTCGACCTAGCGGAAGTCCAGGACCGATTCAGATAATAATGGGTCCTGGGCCTCCCCGATTCAGATAATCATCACTGGTGTTGGGCTTAAGCTGGAATCAAACTCGGATCGCCGGGTTCGCGCTAACTGCTTCGCTACCGTTCCCCACTCACGGACAAACACACACACCCATGTTGGATCATCATCGGCAAGTACAGCATATATTTAGTATTTATACTATTACATGTTTATTACAATTATATCGTTTTTATTTCATTTGCATTACAGTACTTATATCAATTGTGATGTCTATTTTTGGTTGCCGTGTACCTAACCCTATTATTTAGGTAAGGCTTAAGTATTGAATAAAGCGGTTTGGGCGTTTACGGCACTTTACAAGAACGTAACTCCACCGATATTCAAGGGTTTTTAAATATTGTAAATAAAATAAAATGCAGTAACATAAAAAATTATATATCTGTTTTATTTTCACTTACCTTGAGTCCTGGAGGATCACTCCACCGAAAAAAATAGTTTTACGGATCAGTTCAAAGTATAACCGAACATTCGCAAGTCGGATGGTTAAAAATCATAACATCGTATGGCGGTTCGTTTGTAAGTGCCAATGTTTGTAAGACGGATGTTCGTATCGCGAGGACTGTCTATATTTTTACAAATTGCACAAGCACATGCATTCCTTCCGATTCATCAACACAAAATGTAAACTTGGGCAAGGCAGCAAAACAACAACAGTCCTAGACCACATCAAGACAACACACAGTCCCTCAAAATGTAACTATTGATACACGGGTCATGTTCAAAGTTACAAATCACATTTGCTTGCGGAGCTGGATTTAGCCAATGCTGTGCATATCTCGTTAATATTCTTTATTGTGATTGACGCTCGTTACATAGGAAAGCGTCCCTGAGAGACACGGAGAGAGCTGGAGTGCTCACGCGATTACGCCAAGTCCTCTCTTAGCTCGTGGGGTTTACACAACGCATTGTCGCTATAACGCGGTTCTTCCATCAGGGAACACTTTTCACACAACGCAGAACACGCACCATTAAAACGCGGAACACGCACTCCATTAGAACGTGGAAGACTCCCCGTCATAACGTGGAACGCGCCAGTTATAACGTGGAACGCGCACCCCGTTATAAAGCGGAAGGCGACCTGTTATAATGCACAATGCGCGCTGTTATTCCGCGGTTTCTGAGCGGTTTACGATGAACTTTCTTGAGCAGTGCGGCTGAGCGGTACCATGATACAGTATGTGAAATTATACATTAACGCATCGACATACCCCAGTTATATATATTTCTTCCTGCCTCAGCAGTCCGCCTGCTGTATTTTTTCACCTGAAGACGATTGCTCGTGTTGCGATCGAAACGTCGTGATTTTTATTTATTTTTCTATCTATGTGACTTTACCGAAAGACCCAAAGAGTATACCCCAGTATTTTTCGCACCATCTCACCGCATGCGTGTAGTACATCATATCTTGTCGAACTTTATCGTCACATTTTTTATGGGGAAACTGTTTTCGCTTAACGCGGCACTTTTCATGGAACACATCTATTACTGCATTAAACGAGGAATTACTGTGCATCAAATCGCGTGTCTTGACTTGAAACTCACCAACACATGGAGCGGCAGGGTGGTGGGGCAGCGCTTGTTGTGTCTCACAGCAAGAATCCCCCGAGTTCGATTCCCGACTTGGGCGCCGTTCTGTGAGAAGTCTGTAAGTTCTCCCCCTGTTCTGCATGGGTTTCCTCCGGGACCTCCGGTTTACTCCCATAACTGAAACAAAAACACACAATGTTACTGGCATTATATGTTGAACTTCTTTCGCATCATACGTAGCCAACCGTGCTAAAATTTGTATTCCCTCGTTATTCATGAATTTGCTATTCGCCTATTTGGCTATCTGTCAATCGCATCTTGAATTCTCAACTGTGTGTCAAACACGACTCTAGATCAAACATGACTCGATATTATTCATCATTAATTTGAATGTAAGAACCAACTTTTTTCTGATACAGACACCATATATTCTGCAAATAAAAATGAAAAATTCAAGGCTTCACACAAAACACAACGATGTTCTAGAGGTCCCCTGCCTTACCTGACATCACAAAGACAAAGATCCACCGTATAGCCTTCAACAGACCATTAGGGAAAGTGCTGTGAATGAGCACCTAAACTATTAAAACTAGGTTTTATTTTACCAGGTAAGACCTACTCAGTTATATAGCTCTTGTTCAGAAGCGACCTGGCCACAAATGATAGCTCAAGGAAGTGGCTTATCATTAAATGAAAATATATAGCAGCCAACTACCTACCCTAAAACGCATGTTTCTAAATATGCAACCACGGGGAGAACATGCAATTTTCAAATATACAGACGTCATGGTCAGATCAAACTCATGACCTGTAGATAGTTAACATCTCGCCACCGCGGCACCCCTATTGAGGCCTTTGTCCCCCAAATGTGGATGTGTACACACCACACCAAACCAGATACTAATTTAAGGCTGAATCGACCTATGATAGGCTCAACTGGCTCCAAAGACAAAGATCCCCCATATAGCCTAAGCAGACTTTTTTGGCAAGTGCTGTTTTCGAGCACCCATGAAGGCCGGCATAGTACACGAGGGGGTTTGTCGTCAGCACCACGCCCAGCCGCCTTTTTCTCCCCAGTGGTGATGTTTACTCATCGTACCAGGTACTCATTTGTGGCTGAGTCAACCTATGCGAGGCCCAGGACTGGTTCAGATAGTCGTCACTGGTGTTGGTGACCGTGAGGGGGAATCAAATTTGGGTCGTTAGGTTCAGAACGCAGCGCTTACCACTGCGCCACCGCTCCCCACAATGAGCGAGCCCCCTTCCATGCCTTTGTCACCACAATGCCATGACTCACCCGCCTCCTCACCTTTCCCCATCCACGTCCCAATGCTCGGCGTCTCTTCGCACTCCTGCTTGACGCTCACTGCTCCAGGTAAACATGAGTCCGCCCCACGCGCTTCCCGCTCCGTGCCTGCAAGTGAAGACCACTCATCACCGTCAACAATCATGGTTCTGACAACCTACTACAGTCGACGGCTGGCGCCATTCCTAGAGCACGAGGCTATCACGACAAAAGGCGCTCCGTTTCACGACGTATGTAGTAGTTTCACAGAAGGAAGTGATGATTACTACCGTGTGTTATCCATGAGGTTTTTTTTTCAGTTAGATCGCGTGAATATAAATGTGTCATTAAACCCGCCACCACCCGACAGCCAATTAGTAAAATTTGGCACGTAAACAAAACATGCCAAGTAGTTATTAGTTCAGCACACTGGTGTGTTGGAGAGATTAAACCTACAACATTTACAATTCGAGTATGACGTTTCGCCGGTAATTACAACAATGCTCATCAGGTGATAGCCAGAATTGTGGATAAATCCTCCTGTTTCGGTCTTAAAAATAGAGATAAATGTGATAACTTCACTGTGAGCCGATCAAATGCGAAGCCCAGAGGGGGGTTTAATGTTGTTATATAAATTACAATGGATATCTATTATTATTTGGGTTATTCACAGTTAATCAACATCCCACGAACAGGAATTAGCAAATTTGGCAAGTTTTGACCACGACGCTGGCACACGATGGCCTTACTTGATTTGAATGTCAACGTTCACTGAGAAGGAGACAGCGCGTAGTAGTTTACGATTAACAGCGCGTAGTAGTTTACGGTTAACACCACACACACCGCAGTGATAGTCTGGGCGGTCTGCTGGGTTAGATC
The DNA here is from genome assembly GCF_964198595.1 of Lampetra fluviatilis. Lineage (NCBI taxonomy): Eukaryota > Metazoa > Chordata > Hyperoartia > Petromyzontiformes > Petromyzontidae > Lampetra > Lampetra fluviatilis. The sequence continues at coordinate 23,162,254 of NC_136276.1, read as the reverse complement.
CATGAACTTCTTCCCTGCAACAAGCAGGCCACTTGAGCCGCATCACCACCAGGGTTCTCATTCCCTCTGAATTAACATCGGGTCACATGATTCTGATGCTTCTACACATGTGGCTCACCGAGCGGCATGCTCTGACGGGAAGGGGTAGGAGGAACGCAAAGGGCGGCAGGGTGGTAGATATGGGAGGAAAGTGGCGGACCCGGAGAAAAGCCATGCAACACAAGGACACATGCAATCTCCACGAGGCGCCCGAGTCAGGACTCAAACCTTCTTGCTGTGAGGCACGAGCATTACCACTCCGCCACCGCCGCCGCCCTGCCGCCCACATTGATAGATCGGATACGGAACGGCTTGCTAATGGTCACTGCTGGCGCCAGGGACTCCATGAGAGACCGCTCTGGAGGGTATTGCTCTGCTTTTCCGGGCCGTTCAGGCATTTTGGAAGAGATGGGAGGTAACCAGGGCCGTCTATAGGGGGGGTGTGGGGTGCGGGGCCCGTGGCAAACCCCACTGTGTGGGCCCCCCGGATGCCTTCAAACTAAACGGGAAGAATTACATCTGGCAGTGTGACGTCAAAGCGCGGGGGCCCCCAAAGCGCGGGGGCCCCCAAAGCGCGGGGCCCGGGGAAGTCACCCTGATTCACTGTACCCTATCGACGGCTCTGGGTGGCGCGTCACGCATCGCAGGAAGAAGTACCTGGGTTCGATTCCCGACTTGGGAGCCTGTATGCGTGGAATATGTATGTTCTCCCCCCTGTTCTGAGTGGGTTTCCTCCGGATTCTCTGGTTCCCTACCATAGCAAAAAAAAACCACACTATGTAACTATAATTAACCAAATAACCCAATACTTAAAATTGCACTGCAAATTACTCAATCGGGATTACACAGCAGCAGCACTTGGCAGGACCCTCCTAAAACGATTCTTGAGATTCAGTCAGGCTTTATTCCTGGGCAAACAACGCAGTGATAATAATTTCGCTAGCTATTAATTGCAAATGCAGGTCACACGCCATTGTTCTGCCCACATAGGATGTTCTTGAGTCTGGCATTTGAACTTATATTTCAATTAGGGTTGCTACCTAATTAGAGTCTGTATGTTTTACCCCTGTTCTGCATGGGTGTCCTCCAAAAGCAAAAACAAAGACTAACTGGTATTGGCCAAAGAAATCCAAATGCTGAATAAATTACGCTGCACATTACTTAATTAAGATTACACAGCAGCAGCAGTAACATCACCTACTTCCGCGAAAACCTGGCAGGACCCTAATGAAAAACACTGACTGAGAGGCTTTCTTGGGTAAAATGGGATAACAGTAAAAATAAACACAACGATCAACTCAAATGTGTAAATACTGCGAGGTGTTCACCAAACCTGATGCGAGTGCCAGGGATTGCTCCATCGCACATTCTCTGAAAGGCAAAACGGCGAGAGGAGGCGAATTGGTGGCATGGACTCGTGCTCGGCTCATCTCACCAACGCGTTCGAGAACCAAACCCTGAACTAAACATCTCACTCACAACATCCCACTCACAACATCCCTGAGTCTCTCACTCTTGAGTCTCACGCTCAGGGTCCGCGCCCATTCACACCGGCGATTATTGACCTTCTCGCGTTTCCGCGTATCGATTCTCCCGAGTCTCCGAATCGGTGGTTGCGCGTTTTTGGAATCGATTCTCTCGGATGTAAACATCAAAATAGCGATCTTAATTTGGAGCTTTCGTGACTGCAGGAATTACTCTTTGGTTCTTTCGGTAAAGTCACGTATAAAGATAAAATAATAAATTAAATACTAGCATACGACGTTTCGCCTAGCCGCCAACGTTTCGGTCGACTGCCCTGATTTAGTGTGGCCAAAGAGGTTGGAGGACTCGCGTTCACCAGACGGACTCGCAAGTCACAACAGCACTCTCCCACGCATTTCTCCCACTCACCCCTGCAGGTCACAACACACTCGGTGAACGCCACAACGGCGCTTGTGCCAAGCTAGGTGCACTTTGAGGAAGGTCACGAAACAGAGCCAGGTGCCATGGGTTGATTGACTGATGAATGGCAGATGCACCACGCGTGCCCCCTACTGTGCCAACTTTCTGCTTTTTAGCTGCCACGCGCTCCGCTCGTTGTGAGCGTCGCTCCTCCGCCCTCCGTTGTTGTTGGAGGGCGACTGCCTCCAACTTGCCCAGTAGCAGCGTCCTTCACGAGCCTCCACCTCCAAAGGCCGATCTTGACACCGCTGGTACCAGTCATCGACAAGTCCACTCAGCTCCATATCCTCCTGTACCACATCACTCCATCTCTTCTCTAGCCCGTTTAGCCCCCCTAGATCCGGTCAAACGGAAGCTGCTTAGGCAGCATGCTGTGGCTGGGTCACGTATCCCGCATGGCCGGCCACCGCAGCCTCGGCTCACTCACCAAATTATTCAAGCACCACACTGAAGGTCACAACACCACACCCACTCACCGACCCACCCACTGGCTCACCAAACCACTCACCCACACACTGGCTCACCCTACCACTCACCCACACACTGGCTCACCATACCACTCACCCACACACTGGCTCACCATACCACTCACCCACACACTGCCTCACCCTACCACTCACCCACACACTGCCTCACCCTACCACTCACCCACATACTGGCTCACCAAACCACTCACCCACACACACTGGCTCACCCTACCACTCACCCACACACTGGCTCACCCTACCACTCACCCACACACTGGCTCACCCTACCACTCACCCACACACTGGCTCACCCTACCACTCACCCACACACTGGCTCACCCTACCACTCACCCACACACTGGCTCACCCAACCACTCACCCACACACTGGCTCACCCTACCACTCACCCACACACACTGGCTCACCCTACCACTCACCCACACACACATTGGCTCACCCTACCACTCACCCACACACTGGCTCACCCTACCACTCACCCACACACTGGCTCACCCAGCCACTCACCCACACACTGGCTCACCCAGCCACTCACCCACACACTGGCTCACCCTACCACTCACCCACACACTGGCTCACCCTACCACTCACCCACACACTGGCTCACCCTACCACTCACCCACACACTGGCTCAACCTACCACTCACCCACACACTGGCTCACCCTACCACTCACCCACACACTGGCTCACCCTACCACTCACCCACACACTGGCTCACCCTACCACTCACCCACACACTGGCTCACCCTACCACTCACCCACACACACATTGGCTCACCCTACCACTCACCCACACACTGGCTCACCCTACCACTCACCCACACACTGGCTCACGCAGCCACTCACCCACACACTGGCTCACGCAGCCACTCACCCACACACTGGCTCACCCAGCCACTCACCCACACACTGGCTCACCCAGCCACTCACCCACACAATGGCTCACCCAACCACTCACCCACCCACGCACACTGGCTCACCCCATCCACTACACTCGCTCACTCACCTCGTACACTTACACTGCAGGTCACCTTTCTGCTTCTCTCCCCCCCACCCCACACTCTTGCTCAGTACAACACGTGCGGCGCTGTCTCTCCGTTACACGGCGACTTCGATACGCGTTGTTCGCTGTTGGCCGGGGCTCCACGCACGAGAGGTGGGGGGCGGTGAATCGACTCCAGCGATTCGTTTGACCGCGGAAAAGTCCCCTGAGGGTCCGCGGTCATTTACCCGCTTGCCGCGAACGACTGAGACGTAAAGAATCGGAATTTGTATTGAGACCGCAGGAGGAATCCGATGAGCTCTAAAGCTCTTTTTTTCGTAACAGGTGTCCAGTATGGGGGCAGGTCAGAACGTTAGAACAACAAACAATACAAAAACACAAAAGGAGTGCGACGTATAGGAATTGTAAACAACACTGAAAAATATAAGCAAATTAAACAAAGGGGCTGTCCATAAATGACGTCACGCGATTTTGGACGATTTTTAAGGCCCACTGCGCTGCTCTTATTCAGAAGTGACCTGGCCAAAATGATAGTTCAATGAAGTGGCTGATCATTTGGAAATGTATAGTAGCCAAATACGAAAACGAATGTTGATTCTAAATGTGGAGGGGAAAACCGGAGGACCGAAAAATCCACACGACCACGGGGAGAGGCATGCAAACTCCAAATATATACAGCTGGCGCGTCAGGGTCGGGATTGAACCAACGACCTCCTACACACCAGGCGAGGGAGTTCACATCTCGCCACCATGGCGCACACCCATGTCAACACCTGGGTGGCGACTTGGGGAGGCCTTCATCCAGCAGTGGATCAATCATGGCTGATGATGATTAGCAGCAGGAGGCGTTTGTGATACGCTCCTAAATTCCAAGGAATGCAACATTGAAACATACATTGGCGTTGTTGTAGACAATTACAAAATAACTGCAGACAGCTCACTGCCTCCACACACATCCTTCCCTCCATACAAAATAAACGCATTCTTTGACGCATCCCATCAGCGGCACAGCCTCCTTCAGGGAGTGCATTATTTCAGCAGCATTTGTTCAACACAAGCACGAATCATAATCTGTATTGATTCCGCAGGACGAATCCAATGAGCTATGACGCTCTTTTCACAGAGGTCCAGTAGGGGCAGGTAAACAAGTAAAACAACAATTACAGAAAACTACAGGAGTGCAAATTATAAACTCTGGACCGGTTTTATACCAGTTTTGACATCAGCAGAATCAGGTTTCCTGGTGAACTGCCAGATATTTATACACGAGGACCCTCTCCTCCAATGGATTTGGATCGAGTTCGACACAAAATAATAAAACATAACCCAGAACAATCATGATTACTTTGTTTTATGTGTTCAGCATCGTCCATAATGTATTCAGTATTTACAATTGACTTCCAAACGTGAATGCAAATTGTTAGACCTTCAATAGTGCTGCTTGTTGCTGGCCACTTGCCATTATAGATATTTGTGCCAGTCCTCAGCAATTGATTTTAAAAAAATTCATACCGTCAATTTGGTATTCAAGCTGTCATTGTTACAGCGCAAGGCTATCACAAGGGAAGGCGCTGCTGTTTCAGTCTGCGGTCACTTCATAGTAGGGAGCGATGTTGCTGCTGTGTGTATGTTATTTTTTCGAATTTGGACCAAAACGCCAGCACACAATGGCCTCCCCGTCTCAAATTACGACAGGGTATCTTTTCCGTCCACTCTGAAGCAGATGAGGAGTGGTATTTTACGGTTCATACACACACCGCAGTATTAATGATGGCCTGCCGGATTGTAACTACGAGCCTCTGTAATAAGCGGCAAACTTGCTAACTCTGAGCCACGTCACCATCCCAAAAGTTCGAGAGGGGCTTCCAGGGTAACGAGGTAGTTGCCAAAGTCATTGTCCGGAGGCTGGCATGGTAGAGCGTGGAGAGGTGGTGAGGCTGACATAGCAGAGCGTGGTAAGGTTCTTGAGGCATCTCTGTACAATGTTGTGCCACCCGCAGCTCGAGCAGGTTTCGACGGTGGGAGTCAGAACGTCCCAGCTGTGAGAGGCGCGAGCGTGACGCCCGTGATGCGGCCGTATTCCAACAGCACCTCGCTCTCCTTCTCGTACATCTGCAAGCACAATGGCCAACATTTGCCGCTTTATTATTACACAGCTCATCTCAAGACTTTTTCAGGGGGTCCTGCTGAGTTTCCACTGTAGGGAGTCATGTTGCAACATATAATTCCAATTCAATAATTTTCAGGAACATTTTCAGCATTGGATTTTTTTTAGCAAATACCGATTAAATTGTGCTTTTTTTTGTAGATATGGTAGGAAAGCAGAGGACCCGGAGGAAAACCATGCAAAACAAGGACACATGCAATCTCCACGAGGTGCCCGAGTCCTGCCGCCCATGGTTGATAGGACGGATACAGAATTGCTTGCTCAGTCACTGCTGGCGGCAGGGCCTCCACGAGAGACCGATTTGGAGGGTATTTCTCTGTTCTTCTGGGACGTTCTGGCGTTTTGGAAGAGATAGGAGGTAACCAGGGCCGTCTATAGGGAGATACGGGACCCGGGGCAAACCCCACTGTGTTGGGCCAGCGGATGCCTTAAAACTAAACGGGAGGTATTATATCTGACAGCGTGACATCGAAGCGGGTGTCCCCCCAAAGTGCGGCGCATTGGGCGATCGTCCCGATTCGCCGTACCCGAGGGACGGCTCTGCGAGTAACTACACATAACCCCACCGCACCTGACCTGCCGATCAAATAACTGTGGTGCACACCCAACTGCCATTCCAGGAGACTGAATCGACATCTTTCACGTTTTCCAAGATCACCGAAAAGCCACTTACTGTGAATAAAACAATTACTGACCACGATGTGTTATTGATGTAGCAACCTCACTTTACTCCAGGGCATTTCAGAGGGTTGTGCATGTGATCTCAAACAAGTGAAAGGGCACCCCCAGTGGCAGTGTAGGGGCACAAGGTGACTCGGGGGGCCTAGCCTGCCAATGGGCATGAGTCCACCACGAGTAGCAAGCGCTAGCTATAAAACCACTTTGGAACAGAAGGTAAGGTTGAGTGTATTTGAGGCAGGAAGGCTATCTGCATTATGGTAGGGATCAGAGAGCTGGACCCTCGGTAGCTAGGAAAAAAGTTGTCATGCATTGGATCCCAGGTGACTGAGCCAGATGCTAGGAAGCCAGGAGAAGAATTGCACAATTCGGGAAGAGAACATGGCAGTTGAGTGTTGTAGTTACGATAACGCAGGATGGGGGAGTGCCAATTGCCGAGACAGGCAGAGCAGTTGGTGGGAGACTGTCAGGCCAGCTGTGTGGGTCAATGTGAGAATGTGGGTCTCTTTGAGTCTACGGCTAGATGGTGAGATACTGTCAGAGCAGACCTCACCTGAGGGATCTGGTGGAGGCTAGAGAGTGTTGGAGGCATTGGTGACTCTGGCTATTATGCCATCGTGATCTTGAGTGGCAGCGTAGCACAGAACGTCCACTAACGTTCTCTCAGCGAGCACACGCAGCACCAGCCTGGTCTCATGTACATGCACAGTACCTCACCTGCTTCCAATCGGCCATGGTATCATGGGTGTAGCCCAGTAAATGGCACATGCCATGTAATAAAGTCACCTGCGAGGGAACACGACACATACTAATCATCGTTACACACGCAAATAGTTAACGATTACTACATATTAGTGTAATGATTGTTAAGCCAGGAAAGCTTCACTGAGTCTCAAACTCTTTCAGGAGCGTCCTGCTAAGTGTTCACAGTATGGGGGTGATGTGACTTTCTTTAATCTTCTTTGAGAAATTTGTAATGCATTATTTCTTATTTGCCAAATTTTGGATGACACCGGCAGACAATGACCTGCGTTTTTAGAATGACATCACGGGATCTTTGACTTCCACTGTGCAGGAGACGGTCGGTGCATGGTGTTTTTTTTGTTAATCCACACTGCAGTATTAACCAGGGTGACCGCCATCCTTCAACAACAAACTCTGCAACAAGTGACGAACGCGCTACCCCTCCACCAGTGGTGACGCTCACGCCTCAAAGTAAGAAGCGTCTGGATTTGACTTTCGACTCTGGTGCCTTCTGTGTGGAGTTTGTATGTTCTGCCCCTGTTATGCATGCATTTTCCATTTTTTCCCCTATAGCTAAAAAGACAAACATTCCATTGGTATTGGCTAAACATCAAAATGCTGAGAAATTAACTGCAAATTACCAAATTTGGAATTACACAACAGCAACATTGCCCCTTACTGCAAAAACTTGGCAGGAAACTCCGGGAAAATACGTGGTGTGCGTTGTACATCGTATTGTATCTTGCCAAACTTTATCGTTACTTTATTTATCGGAATTTTTTTTCTTAATGCGTTTTTTGCATAACACGGCACTTTTCAGGGATACATCTACCACTTCAAGTACTTACAGTACTTGATATGATTGACTCTGTTGGTTGGCGGAAGCCATAGCTGAATATTGGCTTTAACGTACTAACCCACAGCTAACTATGAATCTTAACGGTAGTCTTCGTGGTGAGCACGCGTTGTGAGTCCTGGTTGTGAGTGCACGTCGTGAGTCATGGTGAGTGCGTGTGATGAGTCCTTGTCGTGAGCCCACGTGGTGAGCACGCATAGCTGGTGCTCGGCGTGCTTGGGGAATCTGCCTGGCCGGAGCCTCGCTCACCGTGAGCGCGTCATGAAAACGTTCTCCTGCACGCAGGCTCTGCTGGATGTAGCTCACCCCCAGGTACACATCCCCCAGGTTCACGTCCCCCAGAGAGTCGCCCGTGCCGTCCTCGGCTTCCAGCAGCACCCCTGGAGCCACGACCTACGGGCATACCCGAATGGTTTGCAAAGTTGACAGCCCATCAGCCCTCTGGGGGTTGAGGGTCATAAAAAATAAGTTCCACTTTTTGCGGTGAGTCAACTGCCAGCTGTGCTACAGACTCGCCCCTGCCACGTGAACGTGTAATTCCACGGCTGCCACTGAAGGACTGTTAAATACAGTAGACTATCGATAATCCGCGCTGACAGGGAAGACGGCCACGGATAATTCAAAATCGCGGATAATTCAAAAATAAAAAAATTTTGCGGATCTCTGTGCAAAAACGAACGATCGACTGATCAATGTGCGTGCTCAGTGATAACACTTTCCTGCTTCCCCGCAGAAGAGTCCACCCACTAAGTGGATCGCAGAGCCACGCCAATCAACATCAGACTCCACCTACTGATGTAAAGATCTGCAACTACTTTCCTGGAGGCGATCACGTGGATTTTGTAATAACCGGAGCTCATATTTGTTTCGTTTAAGCACGTGACTTGTAATACACATTTCCAAGAATAGCAATGTATAACTTTATTATTAATTTGGGCTTAAGGGAAAATCCATGAGTTATTAATTCATGTCAAAATCTCAAATGCGCGGTTAATCCGCAAATCGGAGAAACAGCACGCGGATAATCGAGAGTCTACTGAAGATGAGCTTTACTCATTTGAGCAGAAATCACTTTTGACGGCCAATGAGAGCGACGTTCTTTCAGCCAGTGTTAAGTTAACGTCAAGACGCGGGGTTTGAATGAATGAATTACATCACACCCTGATTGTACACAACATATGACGCCACCCCGGGCAATGTGGCGAGAATACCAAACATGAACGAACGATTCCCCGGCGCGGCACCTGCGCGTAGGGGAACGCCAGCACATCAGTGGCGCGGTCTTCCCCGCGGTAGTGGAGGTTGAGGTTGCGGATGCGAGGCGAGGAGACGCAGAGTGCGGAGAGGAGGAGGCGACTAGGAGGAGGAGGTGGTGGAGGAGGCGCCGAGCGGCCAGTCACAAGCAGCACGCGCAGCAGCAGCTCCGCGTCGCGCCGCAAACGCGAGCGGGACACGGGCACCAGGGCCTGCGCGTTACGAATTAGCACACTCATACCACCACTAACCACCACCATAACTAAACTAACTACACGATCACAACTATCACCACCAACTACCGCCGCCCAACCACGGCGCTTGTGCCAGGCTAGGTGCACTTCGAAGCCACTTGAGGTGTCCGGAGGCTCGCTGCTGGCAGGAATTTCACGGAACAGACCGTGCAGGTGCCGTGGTTTGACTGGCAGATTCAGGCGAGGGGACAGACAGACCGGCGTTTCTTTAACAAACTCAGCACCACCACCACCGCTAACTTGTACCATGAGCACCGCAGCCTCCACTCCCAGGCCCGGCGCTGCGGCGCACGGTGCGGGCCCGGCAAGCTTCGGGAGTTGACGGCCCAGGCACCTTAACCCTTAACAAGTGGAGCAGCGGCCAGCAACCTTCAGCACTATCTCATCCCGCAGGTGTTATTACAGGCGGCAGGGTGGTACACAAACGCTAGGTTCTGGGCAGCGAGGGAGCGTCTCGGCAGTGAGACGCTAAAGCCGCGAGCGAGCAGGAGGCGCAAGTGCGTGAGCGACCCCTCCTGTTCGATCCCATAGCAAACACACGCCGTGTACCATCGTAGTATCACAATGCCGAAAATATACTCGCAGATGATGTACTCAAAATTGATCAAAGACAAACATCCCCCGTATAATTTTAACACACTTTTGGGGCAAGTGCTGTTATAGCGAGCATCTATGAAGACCACGCCCGGCCGCCTTTGTCTCCCTCGTGGTTTAAATTTTACACATCACACCGGGTACTCAATTGATGCTCAGTCGACCCAGGTGCTACTCGCTAACAGCACTTGCCCCAACAGTCTGTTAAGACTAAACGGGGGATCTTTGCCATGTGTGTGCACGAACACCCGCGCTGACGTCCACCCCCTCCACTCCCCCCTCCTCCTCCTCGTCGGCCGCCTCTCGCCGGGCCCCCGCAAATTGGGTGATCCCCCCCCAGCGCCAGCGCCCTCTCTGAGGGACATCGCTAATTGGCTGGCTCACCACCGCCCGGGGTTATCTCCCACACGCCCACGTACACCACCACAAAGAACGAACGCGGTGGCGTGCACGCGCGCGCCCCTGCAGGCGCTTGTTTTACACAACGGCCCCAAAAAGCGACGATGGCTTGGTGGCTGCTGCTCCTCGCTGGACCCCGCAACGCCGGCAGGACACGCAGCGCGACAGGGCCGGATGGTCGCGAGCGGGGGCAGAGGCGGCCGACCGTTGGGCGGCCGCCACATGCTTCAAGTGTGGCCGACTGGGCCACTTCGCCCGTGATTGTCGGCGCCGGTTCCGACCTCCGCAGCTTCCGTCGGCCCTTCCTCCATCTTCTCCACCGGACGCGGATCGCCATCTTTCTTGGGCAAGTCAGCATGCATCGAGTACCCGGCAGGTCCCAACACCTCATGCATCCGCTCGCACCCCCGTAGGTTTATCGGATGTTAATTGTCGGCATGCTGATTCGGTACCGCACACTATTACTCAGTGGAAGAAATTAGCTCGGAGGGTGGTTGCGGCCGCGTCGGGGTCTTCTACGGTGCCGGGCACCATTCAAGGGGTAGACGTGCGTATTTTGGTGGACACCGGTGCGTCGGCAACCATCATTTCGGGCATAATTTTTCACCTGTTATCCATCCCTGCGTCGCGGGTCAAGCTGGCTATCGACGCATGCATTCCCGCTAATGGGGTGGCATGGGTATCATAGGACGGGTAGATGTCCACGTTGCCATAGGGAATGTTGCCGCGTCGGACCGGTTCTTATCTCCCGATCGTTGGCAGTTCCCTGTCTGTTGGGCACCGATTTTCTTCGTCGGATGCCTGTTAAAATCCTTGTCGATCAGGGCTGTTTAGAAATGCCAGGGGGCTGTAGGATGTCTTTCCTGCCGTCCTTGTGGGGCCGCCCACCTCCGGGACACGCCGTTCACGCACTTGCCGATATCACTGTGGAGATCCCCCCTGGTACACAGATGCTCATCCCATTGCGTTATCGAAAGCGGGTGGAGGTCGCTGACAGGGAGGCGGGTGTGTTGCTGTCCCCGTCAAACTCCTTGGCTAAGGCTTTCTTTCTTGTCGCGGCTCAAACTATCGTTCGGGCTGGACAAGCCCCGTTCTTGCAAGTGTTGAATGGGGGCCGGGAACAAGTAGTCATTCCGGGGGGTGCAGTATTGGCCCATGCCACTACCGACTTCACTAGCCTTGATGGGGACCGGCCGAGGGTACTGGCTGCTGGCGTGTCTCGGGCCACTAATTCAGACGATCGATGGATCGCCAAATTGTGCCATGAGAATTCGTCTTTGTCCTCCACGCAGCGAAACGCATTGCGTTCACTACTGTCGAAATACGCTGACGTCTTCAGCAAAGATTACTTTGATTTGGGTCGTACCTCGCTCTTGTCACACCATATTGACACCGGTGCGGCAGGACCGATATGTATGAACCCACACCGCATGAGTCCTGCTGAAAGGGAGCACGTGCGTGGCGCGGTGGACGACATGTTGGCGGCCGACATAATTTCGCCGTCCAACAGTCCTTGGGGCGCACCAGTGGTGTTGGTTAAAAAGAAGGACGGCGGATTGAGGTTCTGTGTTGATTTTCGCCGGCTAAATAAAATATCCGTGGCGGATGCGTACCCCCTGCCACGGATGGACGATTCGTTAGACGCCTTGTCGGGGGCTATTTTTTTCTCTACCCTGGACCTCTCGTCAGGTTTTTGGCAACTTCCCCTCGATGATGCGTCGAAGCCAAAAACGTCGTTTCGCACGCCGCAAGGTTTGTTTGAATTTAACCACCTTCCCATGGGCTTGAATGCCGCGCCTGTGACGTTCCAGCGCCTGATGGAGTTGGTACTGGCAGGACAACAGTGGGAGACGTGTCTCATATATTTGGACGACATTATTGTTTTCAGTCGCACTTTCACCTTCAACGCCTGGAGGATGTTTTTCAAAGAATGTGGTCTGCCGATCTCAAATTTAAACCAAAAAAGTGTCATTTATTGCAGCATTCCGTCCGTTACCTCGGACACATTGTCAGCTCTAGTGGTGTCTCCACTGACCCTCACAAGACTTCATGTGTCCGTGAGTGGCTGACGCCCACTTCCGTAGGCGACGTGCGATGGTTCATAGGCTTTGCATCCTATTGTAATAAGGGACTCTTCAAACAGTGTAGATCTCCGTTGTCCTTTATTCGGGTTCTTGTCTCTCTCTCGCCCCTACGGCGTTCTCGCTCAGACCCGCACCTCCTCCACCGTGCACCCTGCAGCCACACCGCTGCTCCGCTCTGCAGCCACATTGCTGCTCTGTGTGCCCCGCACACTCTGCTAGCTCTTCACGCCCGGCTAGCTTCCCACACTCCACTAGCTCTGCTGTGCCCCACGTACACCACTGGCCGACGGTGCCGTGGCCTTCCACCACGTGGCAATCGCGCCACCCTCTCGCCACTGCCCAGCGTGGCCTCCTCCTGTTTCCACTCCTCCTCAACTCCCAGATCCCTTCCGGTTCTCCCCCTAAATCCTCTCTCTCACGTGACCCTGACTCCTCCTTCTCCTCACGTGACCCAGACTCCGCCCCCTCATTCCTTGCTTGCATTACATGACCCCCCCCCCCTGATGAAAAACCCAGCCGTCCCCGGCTGCAACAGAACAAAATAATGCGAGCAAATTACAACCATCGGGCATCACCAGACAACGGAGATTATAACAACACAACAACAACAAGAACAACAATTAACGAAACAACAACAAGAACAACAATTAACGAAAGGAAAGGGACTTGGAACGCGTGCGGGTCGCCGGCCCGTCCCAAACGAGAGGCGGCCCCCCCACAGACCGTGACCGCGACAGGGTTTCAAAAGCGGCGGGATCGGAACCGCCCGCCGCTGTTGGAGGCCCGTCAACACCAAAGTCCCGTTCCCCAGAGAGACCCATTGCCGGGGTCTCCCGCAGTCGCGTCCGTGGTGGGGTTGGAGGGGCAGCGGGGTCAAGTGTCCCCGTCGCCGTGGTAGGCCCACCCGGAGCAGGATTGGCTGCATCCGCCTGTGTCACGGCCGGTTCGTCTGTAGAAGGCACGACAGGCGCGCTTGCAGGTTGAACAGGCAAAGTCAGAGGCGCGTCGGATGCAACAGACACCGGCAAGGCAACATTAGGAGATGACGCATCCGTCTGCGGGGCCACGTAGGGTTTCAACCAAGATGTATGGACGTACCAGCGCCGTGATCCGAACCGAACACATGCGGACTGCGGGTTAGGAACCTCAATAAGCTTAACCGGCCCCTGCCATGGCTTGTGCAACTTAGGGAAGGTCCCCGCCCGCACCTGCGGGCAGTGCAGGCAGGCCATGTCCCCCACTCGCCAGAGGGATTTCCCATCCGAGCGCCGAGCGCAACATTCATTCCGGGCCTGGGTCTTGGCCGTAGCCAATCGGGCCCCCTCCCGTACCTCTGCCACGCGACGAACAGCGTCCTGAATGTACTCGGGGAGAGGCTTAACAGGACCCTTCATCCCCGTACCCAGCTGCACGTCCACCGGCGGCACATTCTCGCGGCCGTACATAAAAAAGAAAGGTGAATACCCCGTCGACGCATGAGGCGTCATCCGGTATGCGGAGAGTACCCCAGGGATATGCAAATCCCAATCAGCCTGTTTTTTTTGCTAACCGTGTGACACAGCATGGCCGACAGGGTCCGATTTAGCCGTTCCACCATGCCATCCGTTTGCGGGTAGTAGGGAGACGTCCGAACCTTCTTGGTTCCCAGTGCAGCACACACCTCAGCCAACAATTTAGAAGAAAAATTCCGCCCTTGGTCCGTGAGCAACCTTTCCGGCGCCCCTTTGTCCATTACATATCCGAACAGGAACGCGTCCGTGATAGACGCCGCCGACTGGTCGGGTAAGGGCCAAGACATCGGCCAGCGGGAAAGATATTCCACCCCGACCAGCAAAAATGTATTCCCCCTAGAGGATGGCGGGAAGGGCCCCAAAATATCCAACGCCACCAACTCATTAATCCGAGACACCTGTATGGACTGCACTGGCGGCACATATGGGTGTTTAGGCGGCTTCCACCGGGCACATTCGGGACACGCCCGAATGTGCCCGACGACATCAGTCGTCATGCCGTGCCAGAAGTAGTCCCGCTGCAACGTCAACAAGGTTTTCTGCACCCCGAGATGTAACAAAGTCTCGGAGTGCGAACCAACTCGTACCGTAACGACGACGGCACCACCAGACGCCAGCGATCATGCAACCCTTCCCTCCACATCAGCAAGCCATCCCGGAGAGCGGCTCCCGGCGTCCCACCGGACAGCGGTCCCCCCATCCCCTTCGCAGCCCGACCCCGCAAGGCCCCCAGCGACTCATCAAGCAATTGCTCGCGAATCCATACCGAGCGCGGCAGGTTCAAAACCCCATCAGCCGGTCCTGGGCATACAGGAGCATCGGGCACCTCGACAACTGACACGACAGGCCGAGGGGGTTGCGGAACCCGCGTACACCTATTCGTACCTGGAGCGCAAGCGCAAGGGGATCCCTGCGGCAATCTGGAGAGTGCGTCCGCGTTCGCGTGACGTGACCCCTTCTGATACTGAATTTCGAACGAAAATTCCTGCAGGGTTTCCAACCATCGTGCCAATTAGCCAGATGGTTGGTCAACTCTCAGGGCATATTGCAAAGCCGCATGGTCCGTCCGAACAATAAACGTACGGCCGTATAGATACGGCCGATATTGGTGGAGAAAATGCACAATAGCCAATAGTTCGCGGCGAGTAACGCAGTAGTGGGTCTCTGCCGGACACAGCACGCGGCTACCCTAAGCTACTACGCGTTCAACGCCGCCCTTGGACTGTGACAGAACGGCCCCAATCCCGGTGTCACTAGCGTCAGTATCCAGAATAAAAGGCTGATCAAAATCCGGATAGTCCAACGTCGGTGCCGTCGCCAAACGATCGCGTAGGCCCTCAAACGCCGCTTCCTCCGTCGGCCCCCAGCTAAACCTCCGGCCCTTGGCCGTAAGGAGGTGCAACGGCCTAGCGATCGTAGCAAAGTTCGGAACGAACCTGCGATAATATGAAGCGAACCCAACGAACCGACGTATGTCCCCCACTGTGGCCGGAGTCAGCCAGTTACGAACGCACGCCGTCTTCTCTGGGTCCGTGGCCACCCCGTCCGCACTGACTATGTGGCCCAAATAACGCACGGATCGCTGCAGTAGGTGACACTTCTTGGGTTTAAATTTCAAATTGGCGGAGCGCATCCTAGCAAACGCCGCGTTCAATCTCTGCAGATGTTCCTCAAACGTGCGGCTGAAGACGATAACATCATCTAAATATATCAAACATGTCTCCCACTGCAGACCCATTAACACAAGCTCCATCAGCCGCTGAAAAGTGGCAGGGGAAGCATTCAAGCCCATTCGAAGACAATTAAACTGAAATAAGCCCTGCGGCGTACGGAAAGACGTCTTTTCCCTCGAGGACTCCTCCAGGGGAAGCTGCCAGAATCCCGACGAGAGGTCAAGCGTAGAAAAAAACTTCGCCCCAGACAAGGCATCGAGGGAATCATCCATATGCGGCAGGTGGTACGCGTCTGCCACCGACACTTTATTCAATTTGCGAAAATCTACACAAAATCGCAATTTCCCATCCTTTTTCTTCACAAGGACCACCGGCGCGCCCCACGCATTGTTGGACGGGGAAATAATGTCAGCAACCAGCATATCCTCCACTGCGCCGCGAATATGATCCCGCTCCGTCGGACTCAAACGATGCGGGTTCATCCGAATCGGAGCGGCATCCCCCGTATCAATATGGTGGGAGAGCAAGGAGGTGCGTCCCAAGTCTAAATCGTCCGAACTAAAAACGTCGGAATACCTTTCCAACAGCGCGCAAAGCGCGGACTGTTGGTCCCCAGTCAAAGACGCGTTTTCCTGGCACAACTCGGCAATCCACCGATCATCCTGCGCCGTGGAGGCCGAGACCCCCCCTACAAGGCCCCGGCAGTGCCGGTCGTCATGGGCCGTGAAAGCCGTCGTAGCGTGAGCCAAAACCGTTCCGGCCGGTACACTAACACTATCCGCACTTCCATTCAATACTTGTAAAAACGGAGGCTGACCCGGCCGGACAATAGTCTGTGCCCCGACCAGCGTCGAGCCACCCGTTATAGCCGTGGACGGCGATAACAACACACCCGCCGCTCCCTCAATGCCAGGCACAGGTTTCCGATACCTCAACGGAATAAGCATCTGCGAACCAGGTGGAATATCAACAGATACCTCGGACAGCGCCTGTACCTGGCAGACAGGAGCAGACTGGCCCCAGGGCGACGGCAAGAATGAAATTTTCCAACCCCCCGGTAATTCAATACAATTATGATTCACCCTTATTTGAATGGGCATTTTTGCCAGGAAATCGGTCCCCAACAAACAGGGCACCACGAGGGACCTTCAAATCAACACGGTCCCTGAAGCCGACACCCCACCAATTGATATGCTGGCGTCCACCTGGCCCACAATGCCCATACTTCCCCTGTTCGCCGCAATGCAAGAGTCATAAACCGGTCGCACCCTCCCCGGCGGAATGGCTAGGAGATGGAAAATCACGTCAGAGATAATAGTCGCGGACGCACCTGAGTCCACCAAAATGCGCACATCGACCCCTTGGATCGAACCAGGCACAGTGGACGACCCAGTAGCGGCCGCCACCACCCTCCGTGCCAATTTCCGCCACTGCATCAGCGAGCGACACGGGTCAATCACCGCCCCCCCGTTATTAATGGCACACGGACCGCGCGGCGATGGTGATGCATGAGATGACAGGCCTTGTCGGATGTCTGATTCGTACCGACTTGCCTGTCCTGGATGGTCCTGCCGTGTCGCGTCCGTGGTCGAGGCCTCCTGCTGGAGCGGCCGCGGAATGCGAGCCCAACAATTTCTGGCGAAGTGGCCTTTACGGCCGCAGCGGAAACACGCCAAGTCGGTTCGCCGTGCAGCACCCCCTCTGTCTTGGCGCTCCCGCGCCGGCGGCCCGGAGCGCAACCCCGTTCCCACTCGAGCAGGCCACTGGGTGGATGCCGCCGTCAACTCCTCAGGACCCCTGTCATCTCGAACGTAGACAGCCTTCTTCGGGTCCCACCCTGTCGCACCGCCTTCGACCGTGGGGCCCCCCGTCCAAGCCGACACCTGTTTCTACCGTCGAAGGTTAAATTGGGCATCCAGGCACTTAGCCGCTGCACGGGACGTTAACTTATCGTGCCCGCACACCGGCATGGGGATGCCCAGGTCCCTGGATAACTCCAACATCTTTCCCAATATCAGGGGTTCCAACAAATCGGGCTCCGTCTCCGGATACGCGGCCATAGCTAGCTCCATCACGGCTCCCCGGAATGCCACCGGCGATTCTTCAGGTGCCCGTTGTCGCTGCACGAACCTACGATGAGCATCGTCCGGGGGTTCATACGCCTCCGCCATTTCTTCAAACACCCCTGTAGCGTCCTCTTCTTTTCGGCCTTGATGGAGCGGAAGAACCTGACGGACTCGTCGTCAAGAAGTGTTGGCAGAACCTCCAATGCTTCCGCGTCCGTCCATTTCGCGGATCGTACAGCCGCTTGAAAACGGCAGGCGAATGCGCTCCAATCTCCGCCGATGGAGAACTCTTTCACAGTTGTTAGACGATGGCTGCGGGTCCCTGTTCCGCCGTCTTCCGTTGATGGTGATTCGTGCGGCAGCGACAAGATGGCGTCACTCCGCAACGTGTTCAAAATGGCGGCGCCCCGCGGTGGAGGGCGCAAGATGGCGGCTTCCCGCCGTTCCTCCCCAGCCACGCCCAAGATGGCGGTTTTGTACCGCGTGTCGGAGAGGGCTTACTGCGTCGGCAAGGCCCCAGTCGGATGGTCCCCGCTTGGCCTCCCCGAACTCGTCATGGGCGTCACAAGGGTGCATAGCTGCGTTAAAACAGCCTTCAGCGACTCAAGTTGGGCCGCCACGTGTCGCCATCCTCCATCAGCGTCCACCAACGCGGACGGACCTGCTGAGCCGGCAACGTCCTGCACCCCCGGCGCGTCGCTCGTCCCTGCGTCGCCTCCTCCCTCCATCGTCGGTAGCGCCACCGCCGGAGGAAGATCGTCTTCAGAAGATGGTGCAGAAGATGGTGCAGGGCTGTTCTTTCTTCTGAGCTGTTTTGACATCCCGTTTCACTTCCGACACCAATGTAATAAGGGACTCTTCAAACAGTGTAGATCTCCGTTGTCCTTTATTCGGGTTCTTGTCTCTCTCTCGCCCCCTACGGCGTCCTCGCTCAGACCCGCACCTCCTCCACCGTGCACCCTGCAGCCACACCACTGCTCCGCTCCGCAGCTACACCGCTGCTCCGTCTGCAGCCACACCGCTGCTCCGCTCTGCAGCCACACTGCTGCTCTGTGTGCCCCGCACACTCTGCTAGCTCTTCACTCCCGGCTAGTTTCCCACACTCCACTAGCTCTGCTGTGCCCCACGTACACCGCTGGCCGACGGTGCCGTGGCCTTCCACCACGTGGCAATCGCGCCACCCTTTCGCCACTGTCCAGCGTGGCCTCCTCCTGTTTCCACTCCTTCTCAACTCCCAGATCCCTTCCGGTTCTCCTCCTAAATCCTCTCTCTCACGTGACCCTGACTCCTCCTTCTCCTCACGTGACCCAGACTCTGCCCCCTCATTCCTTGCTCGCATTACACTATTATCGCCGGTTCGTTAAGAATTTCGCCACGTTGGCAAAGCCTCTGCATGTCCTGACGGGAAAGAATCAGAGATTCAAATGGGGTCCGGAGGAGGAACTAGCTTTCCAATCTCTCCGAGATCGATTGGCCACCTCGCCGACACTCGATTACCCGGATTTTTCGCAACCGTTCATCCTGGACACGGATGCTAGCGACATCAGCATCGGTGCTGTTTTGTCTCAACGGAAGGACAGTGTTGAACGAGTTGTGGCATATGGCAGCAGGGTTTTGTCTCCCGCCGAAACTCGCTATTGTGTCACTCGTCGGGAGTTACTGGCGATCGTCCATTTTGTTCGCCAGTACCGGCCGTACCTGTATGGTAGAAAATCCTCGTGCGCACTGACCATGTGGCCCTGCAATACTCACTGAAATTGGAACAACCGTCTGGACAATTGGCTCGATGGTTGGAATTGTTGCAGGAATTTTCTTTTGACATAACATACCATAAGGGTACCCACCATGGCAATGCAGACGCTCTCTTCAGATTGCCCCTGAACCCTCCTTGTGCCTGTTTGATGGGTACACATCGCTGTGCATCGCCACCCCCGCCCTGTCCTGTTACGGGCGCGGTGCCGAAAGATGACAGGCGGCGTATGTCTGTTGGGGCCGATGGCACGCTGCACTTGCCGCACTCGGTGTGGCTGCGTGAGCAAATGACTGATGACTCGTTGGCTCCACTGCAAAATCAGGTCAGAAGGCCGAGTTCTCACTTGTCGGGCGGGAAGTCGCAGCCATTTACCGACTGGGAAGGGTTGCTCATGTGCACAGACAGCTTGTCTGATCGTTCACGCCTTGTTGTGCCAACATCCCTTTCGTCATGATCTTATTCGCGCGCTACACGCCGACAAGTTGATGCATCTCGGCGTGCAGAAGACCTTGCTCACGATGCAGCAGGATTTCTTTTGGCCGGGTATGACGGCGGATATCATCAGGACTATCCGGGCATGCCAGGATTGTGCGAAGCGGAAACCGCCACGTCAAAATTACGTTCCGCCCTTGAAATCGATCGAGGTATATCGTATTAATGAGCTGGTTGCTCTGGATATCCTCGGCCCGTTTCCCCCATCGGCTAGGGGTAATAAGTACCTCTTGGTCGGGGTGGAATATTTTTCTCGCTGGCCTATGGCCTGGCCCCTACCCGACCAATCTGCTTCGTCCATCACCGACGCTTTCTTGAATGGGTACGTGATGGACAAGGGGGCTCCGGAGAAGTTACTTACGGATCAAGGCCTTAACTTCTCCTCTAAATTACTCCGGGATGTATGCGCTGCTTTGGGTACGAAAAAAATCTGCACTTCCCCTTACCACCCACAGACGGATGGAATGGTGGAACGATTTAACCGTACCCTTTCGGCCATGCTTTGTCACACGGTGAGTGAAAAGCAGACCGACTGGGACTTGCACATGCCTGGCGTTTTGTCTGCTTACCGCATGGTCCCGCACGCGTCCACGGGGTATTCGCCATTTTTTCTTATGTATGGGCGGAAGAACGCGCCTCTGATTGATGTGCAACTGGGTACGGCCGTGAAGGAACCCTCCCCTTCCTTGCCTGAACACGTCCGTGATTCGCTTCGGCGTGTTACGGAGGCGCGAGAAACTGCCAGATGTGCAACAGCCCGGACACAGGCCCGGAACGAGAGATACACGCATCGGTCGCGACCTGACATGCCTTGGGCGGTGGGCGACGCGGCGTGGCTCCATTGCCTTCAGGTGCCTGTGGGTACAGCCCCTAAACTGCACAGGCCTTGGCAAGTGCCCGTTAAACTAATAAAAATCCGCAATCCCCAAAGTGTTCGCATCCAGTATGGGCCGAATACTTCGAACCGTGAGTAGCAAGGTGAAATAGTATCGTAAGCAGATAAATCGGAAATAGGCATAAAGGTATCAGCGTAGACCAGCCTCGTCGAATCATACTGACTTAACAACAAGTCCCAGGTAGCAGACAATAAATCATTAATAGCTGATCGTGGCCTCGTGTGATCTCGTTAAGAAGTGTGAACGCGTGTGGTGCTGTGTATATAGCGGCTCGCCTCGTGGGAGCGCTGTGCAGAGCGGCACAAGAGAGGGTGTCGCGTTTGGAGTGCACGGAGCTGCGTGTGTGTGTGGGTGTGTGTACGTTCGCTACGTGTCGGATACAGGTGCGCATTGGTAACGTGGTTATTCGACGTGGAGGCGAGTGCTGCACAGGGCTGTAGACGGGCACACGCTCGCAATGTGCGAGAGCTGTACGTAGCGGTGTAAAAAGGGGGAGTATGGCGTTTGATTGATGATGCTGTGCGTACGTATGCTTGCAGCGTGGGAGCGCTGCGTGAGGCCGTATGAGTAGGGGCGTCGCATTCAAATGCCGGCGAAACCCTAGCGGGTATTAGGGTGGTGGGGTAACGTAAACGAAATAGGGGATGCAGGCGGGGGAGACCCCGGGGCCAACGGCCCCCACAGTGTATTGTTGTGACCATTGAATATTCGGGATCGTCACAAATTGTGCGTACCTGTTCGGCATTGGATCAGTTCAGTGGGGGATCCTAATTAAAATTTTATGTGTTGTGATGGTGTTAAATTGCGATTGTGTGGGGGATGACTGCCTTGGTTTGTGGCTCTATCGTCATTGGTATGGAGCATTTCAATTGCGATGGTGACATGCTGCCAGGGATTTTGAATTGTGGTGCTGGCTGTCACCTATCTTGGGGCGCAGATCCTGACCAGGATGGCCCAGTGAGAGTTGCGTGTCTAACACGAACGTTGAGGTCCCGTCATGCTGTGTCTGACGGCTTGATCTGACAGCCCGGACATCGAGACACTCCGTGGCATGTCTAGCCTAGTGGGCTGTGCGCTCACATGGCTCAGAGGGTGTGGTCCCGTCATGCTATGGCTGACTGCTTGACCTAACGGCCCGGAGAGTGAGACATTCCGAGGCGCGTTGAAACAGTGGGCTGGAGATTCGTAGTGTTCAGGTGGAGTTGTCCCGTTACATTGGGACTTTATCCCTCAGTTGTTAGGGTACATGTTGTGCAGTGAGTGAACGATGGGTCATCTCAGCTCGGTCGGTAAAGCTATATGCTGCGGTGCGAGTCTTGGAGAGAGACTGGGTTAAAATCCCCCCCGATATGGCCGACGCGTGCTACTGGTTGTGACGCCGCGTCGGAAAGGTGGTGGGGTGGTAACATGGAAATTCCCCCCCGATATGGCCGACGCGTGCTACTGGTTGTGACGCTGTGTCGGAAAGGCGGTGGGGTGGTAACATGGAAATTCCCCCCCCGATATGGCCGACGTGCACGGTTTTAGGATGGAGACGCCACGTCGGAAAGGCGGGGGGTGCTAACGGGTGACTGTCATGTCCGAAGAGCGGAGGCGAGTGTTCGTTGAGTGATGCCTCAGGAGGGTTTGTTTCTCGTCACAGGAGGCAGTATCTACCTGGCACCTTGGAGTCGCCAGTTATGCCGACCGGCTATGGACTGGGGGGGGAGGGAGTGGAGCATGCGTCAGCTACTCCTGCTCCTCCTGTTCTTGACTCCTGGGGAGGGGCCGTGCCCTTTGGGGGTGTGTGCACCTCCTCTGGGGGGCCCGGCCACATGGACTCGTGGAAGACTGGCTGCTCTACATGGCTCTCAGACGCCTTGCTCATTGCCTACGCCATCGTTCCAATGGCCACACTCACATGTCGATGCATGCGTGATTCTCACGGGGAGGCTGTGCTGGAGCGTAAGTGGGTTAGCCAGTTTTCATGTATATTTGTTGTTGTTAATTCTCCGTTTTTTATGCGGTTCCCTTCCTTTTACCCTCGTCGATTCTGTGTACATTACGTGATTGTATTTCTTATCGGTCGCCGGTCATTTATTGATGTTGCTGGTTCGGAGGCACACCTTTTCGATGTTCACAGTTGTATTACAGCCGGGGATGGCTGTGTGTTTATACAGGAGGGGAGGTGATGTAGTGACATAGGACGTCACTATTGTGTCGGCCCGTACGAGGGCCCCAAGGGGGTGCCTGGGGGGTCACGTGGTGGAGAGACGCAGACATTCCCTTGAGGTGGGGGAAGGGAGGCGTGGCCTGGGAAGGGAGGCGTGGCCTGGGCGGAGCCGGCCACGCCGGAGCGAATATAAGCGGAGTGTGGATGCAGAGCGGGGGCTGTTGAACTCCGAAGTGAAGACGACATCATCGGTCCTCAAGTCCCGGGTCGTCGTCCTGGACCAGGCAGGCCGTCGCCTGCCTGGTCCACTCTGTGTCGTGTTCCAGAGTGTTAGTGAGTTGAGGAAGGTGGTCACCACATCATGTACAGTGTTATATTACTTACCGTTTAATAAATAGTGTTGCCTCCAAGTTGTGTGTGTGTGCACCTAATTCGAACCCACTACATAAGTTCCCCACTCTGAGGTAACCCCTCGTTTAAAATTGGGGGCAAGGAGATCAAATGGACCAGTTGGAGAGAGGCAGGACTGGAAATAGTTGGTGACCACCTGCACACTTACAGATCAGGGACCATTCAGTAAACTCAATAATAATGAAAGTTAAATAGAGTCTAGCAGAGGCATACCGCCTTGTAAAAGGTGAGGGATTTTGAACCAGGCTGACCACTAGCAGACTGGAATAAACATTTGGGCCAAGATATCCCCCACATAAATGGACCCAGATCTGACAGGCCCCTTTGTCTGGCCCAAGATCTCTATCACTAAAGCTCATTCAATTACAATGTATGCATGGCGTCTAATGACCAATCAGAAGCGAGCCAAATTCATGGACGTCTCTCCAGACTGCTCCAGGTGTCCCCCAGGTATGGTCCAGAGGTACCTTAATTTTCCACCCTTCCGAAACCCAGGGTGTGGACTTCGGTACGCGGATTTTCTGTACCCCTATTTCCTTGTTGCCGTCTGTTCATGTCTTTTACCGGGCTCGTGTCGAATAGAAGAAAAAGAAGAAACATTTGGTAAAAAACAAGTGTTTCTATGCACACACTTTTATTTACATCCGAATGTAGAAAATCTATTATTTTCACCCCTGAAATCAATACAATTTGATGTGCTGAATAAAAGAGGGTGGCTTGCATAAAGAAAATAAAACATATCGAAAGGAAGCCATCCACTTTTATTCAGTACATCAAATTGTATTAATTTCTGGGGTGAAAATAAGTAATTTTCTACTCTCGAGTGCAAATAAAAGTGTGTGCATATGCTATTTTATTTTACCAGGTAAGACCCACTAGAGCGGAAAACCGCGCATTCTATGGAAAACCCTTAAAGATCTTCTACATCCTGGTAGCACCATGGTCCCTCACCTTAGCAATCCCCTGGCCTCACTGACACTTGCCACTTCTTTTAATACTTACTTCACCAACATGCTGATCACCATCGCAAACTCTTGCACGTCTACCCACATCGCACCATTGTATCCCGCTCAAGTTACCTGCAATTGTAAGCACTCAACCAGACACCTTTCTAACTACGCTCAAACCGGTGTCTACAAAAGACGTTTTCTCTTTATTTGAATCACTTCAATTGAAGTCATCTCTACTCGACGTGCTACCAGGTTCCTTGTTCAAGCAATGTGCTCCGGAACTCGCCATCATGATCAGGAACATCACAAATGCCTCATTCTCTATGGGGTGTTTTCCATCCAACCTCAAATTTGGCCTGGTTTCTCCCTTGTTAAAAGTCTCGACCCGGATGACCCATCTAGTTATCGTCCCATCACTAATCTCTCGAACCTCTCTAAACTCCTTGAACGATTAGCCCTCACCAAACTAAAACCACACATCACCTCCTCCGCAAACTACTGCTGCTTCCAGTCGACTTACCATCAAAACTACTCCACAGAAACAGCACTCACTAGAGTGCTCGATGACATTTTAACGATCATTGATTCCGGCTCCATTGTTGCACTTGTAAGTCTGGACATTTCGTCAGCTTTTGACACCATCAACCACTAGCTCCTTACTTCCCTCCTGAAATCTGACTTCGGTATATGTGGCTCAGTACTCAAATGGGTAGTTTCGTACCTTTCTGACCGGAAATCTTCAGTCAGGGTGGGCACGTCCACATCGCCTGAAACAAAAGCATTATGCGGGGTTCCCCAGAGCTCCATCCTAGGTCCCTGCAAGTTCACAGCCTACACTTCCCTGATCGGCCGGCTCATCGCAAGCTTGGATGATAAGCACCACTCATACGCGGATGACACTATTCACCGCCATCGATTCTAGCAATGCATCTGGATTCGAGAGGCTCTCGGAATGTACCACCGCCTTGCAACAGTGGTTCACTGCACACAACCTAGCCCTTAATCCGAAAAAGTCAGTGGCCATCATGTTAGGTACCAAGCAACGTCTCAACTCATCAGCACTCCCAACACATGAGATCTCTTTTACCAGTGGCAAAATATAATGGTAGGTTTTTACCCTTTTAACTGGTACAAAACTGACACCTTTATTCAAGGCATCATGTTTGCAATGACCACAACACAAGTAGTCAATAAAGCAAACAAAAAGAAGCAACTCTGGGCCAATCAACTTCAAGTACAGTGCATATTATTATCCTTATCAGAGTTGCTTCTTTTTGTTTGCTTTATTGACTACTTGTGTTGTGGTCATTGCAAACATGATGCCTTGAATAAAGGTGTCAGTTTTGTACCAGTTAAAAGGGTAAAAACCTACCATTATACTCCCAACACACATACACATCTTTGGTCACAGCATCAGGTTTACCAATCACTTCATCGCTTCAACTACCTCGGTGTCATCCTAGATTAAACTTTATCCTTCGATCGTCAAACCGATCATATCATCAGTTCATGTAACTTTCACCTGAAGGCTCTCAGACACCTACGTCCTCTCATCTTCACTGAAATTGCCAACACATTGGCATGTTGCATAGTTGGGCCTCGCCTTGACTATTGCAACTCCGTCCTAGTCCGGACCTCCACTGGCAACCTAAAAAAAACTTCAAAGAGTACAAAACAACCTAGCATGCATCGTCATTGGCCACACTCATACCCGTCTCGACTCACTTGCCTGTCTCCGTGCCCTCAACTGGCTACCCATCACCAGTAAGGTCATATACAAGATCGTCTGCCTCTGCTACCACGCCTTCACATCCGCCTGCCCGCCGTACCTTTCTTCATTATTGACAACTTGCAGCTCAGCACACGGCAGATGCCTGCGCAGTGCGACTCACGACCTCCTCTTGATACCAAGATCCAGGATGGTCATGTCTATGCACCACTTCTCGGTGGCAGCCCCAACAGTCTGGAACGCTATCCCTCTACATATTCGCAGCATTACCTCAATCGCCTCCTTCAAGAGACACTTAAAAACTCACCTCTATAACCATGCTTTAGAGCGACTCTGAGCTTGGCTCCACGCCTCTGAGTTGCGGCCGTTACGTCCGCAAATTTGCACGCGTTATAAATTGCATTATTATAATATTATTATTGATATCTGTTGTGAATATGAAATTGGAGAACACATCGGGTTGTCAGAACGCAGAGGATTATTATTATACAAAGTGGCCAAAAAGTCAGAACACAAAGGATTGTTATTATTATTGAAGGTGGCCCAAAAGCAAGGACACAAAGAGTTGTTATTATACAGGGTGGCCCAAAAGTTACGACACAGATGATTATTATAATACAAGGTAACCCAAAGGTCAGGGCAGATAGGGTTGTTATGAAAGGTGGCCCAAAAGTTAGGACTCATAGGGTTGTTGTGATTAAGATTGGCCGAAAAGTCAGGACACATAGGATTATTATTATTATACAGGGTGGCACAAAAGTCAAAACACAATGGGTTGCTGTTATACAGGGTAGCCCAAAAGTCAGGACATACTGTATAGGGTTATTTTTATGGGTGCCGCAAAGTCAAGATACAAAGTGATATTGCACAGGATGGCCCAAAAGTTACAACACATAGGGTTATTATTATACAGGGTAGCCCAAAAGTAATAACACATGGTTATTATTATACAGGGCAGCCTAAAAGTCAGAAAACATTGGGTTGTTATACAGGGTTGCCAAACAGTCACGACACATACGTGAATTATAAAGGGTGGCCCAAAAGTCAGGACACACTGGGTTATGATACAGGTGTAATAAAAGACTCCGTCAGGCACTGCTGGTCTCCGCTTGTCTTTTATTCAGGTTCTTCTCCGCACCCCGCTGGTCTCCTCCACGGACCAGCGTCGTCTCGCGCGCGCCCTGTGCACGCTGCCTCTCGCGTGCCACGCACGCTCCTCCGTTAGCTCCTCTACTCCCGCACTCCGCACCCCGCTGGCCGACGGCGTGCTGAGGTCCTTCGGCCACGTGGCCGATGGCGCGGATCTCTCTCTCACCACCCAACGTGGCTCAGACTCTTAACTTCCCCGACTGCCCCGATATCTTCCGGGCTCCCACTTATATCCATTTCCCCCACGTGACCCTGACTCCTCCCCTTCCGGATCATCAGATCCGGCCTTCCCATACTACCCCGCTGGCTCCGCCCCCATTCACCTCGCCTCCCATTGGAGCCGAGGTGAACGGTGGCTCCTTCCACACGCCCCGCAGACCAGGCTCCGCCCCCCAATACCCCGGGCCGTGTGATTGGACCAGAGCCCAGCAACAACCCCATTTACGCTCGCATTACACAGGATGAACCAAATTCAGGACACATAGGGAATATTATATAGGGTGGTCAAATGTCAGGACACATAGCGTTATTATGCAGGGTGGTCTGAAAGTTATAACACTTAGGGTTATTATTATACAGGTTGGCCCCAAAAATCAGGACACATGGTTATTATACAGGGTCACCCAAATGTCACGATACATAGGGTTATTATGCAAGGTGACCCAAAAGTCAAAATCCATAGGGTTATAGTTATACAGGGTGACCCAAAAGTTAGGACACATAATTATTATACAGGGTCGCCCAAAAGTCATGACACATAGGATTATTATACAGTGTGGCCCAACAGTTATAACACTCATGGTTATTATTATACAGGGCGGCATAAAAGTCAGCAAACATTGGGTTGTTATATAGGGTGACCCAACAGTCAGGACACATAGGGTTATCATTATTATACAGGGTGGCCCAAAATTCATGACACATTGGGTTGTTATACAGGGTTGCTCGAAAGTCAGGACACATTGGGTTATTATACATGGTGGACCAAAAGTCAGGATACATAGGGAATATTATATAGTTTAACACGTAGGCTTTTCCTTTCTGTCTATTGTGTGTGGTATTCTTTGTGGTCTGACCAGCTAGTTGTGCCTCAGCCTTGTTCCATCTGGGCCGACCCTCTAGCTGCTACCGTAGGCGCACACCAGGCTCAACATCCCTGGTGAGTCGGTACAGTCAGCAGCTGACAACACACCAGGGTCAAATCCCTGGTGAGTCGGTACAGTCAGCAGCTGCCAACGCCGAACCCTGGGCGGCGGTTAACTAACCCGGAAAACTCAGCTTATCTGAGCCTGGGCATGTGGAACCACTGGTGGAGAAAATTCCACCAAAAGGGTCTTTGGACCTTCCACTGCAACCAGGACCATCTCCAGTCGTCTTGTCTACGTCTTGCCACTGGGTACAGATGGGGCTGGTCGAGAGAGTGAGGTTGACGCTGCGCAAATCACCCTCACTTAAATCCAAGTTCTCTGCGCAAGTCATGGCACTTTTACCATCGTCATTATCCAAGTCCTGTGGCGATGGGTGAGCGACGAAGCAGCAGGCACAGATATGCTAGAAGCTGTAGCCGCAAACCTGCACGCAGGCGGCTCAGGATATTGGTCGTTCCCTCACTGGACCGAAGCAGCAGTGAAGTCCGGCAGCACCCTGAGTGACTGAGCAGCCATATTCAGGATCACACTGCTCACCCACATAGTGAGGAAAGGGTTAGAAAAGGTACCCTAAACATTGCCTGATTAAAAACATCCTGTCCAGCCTACCGCAGCTGGTGGGAACCCATACTTGCGGTCGAAAAAAAATAAAATGAAAAAGACCAAAGTGATACCACTCACTGTTGACGCCTGAAATATGCGCACTTTGATGGACACATCTGGATCAACAAGTCCTGAGAGACGCACCGCCCTCGTGGGCAGAGAGCTAGCCAGATATAATGTGGATGTTACTGCCCTTAGTGAGACCCGACTAGCCAATACTGGACAGGTGACTGAAGTGGGTGCAGGTTACACATTCTTCTGGAGTGGACGAGGCCAGGAGGAGAGACCTGATGCTGGTGTTGGTTTTGCAGTAAAAAAACACATGGTCAACCAACTGGCAAGCCAACCCAAGGGTATAAACGACCGTTTAATGACCTTAAAGCTCCACCTATTGGGTTAAAAGGAGACCATCATCATCAGTGCCTATGCCCCT
Source organism: Lampetra fluviatilis (assembly GCF_964198595.1). NCBI lineage: Eukaryota > Metazoa > Chordata > Hyperoartia > Petromyzontiformes > Petromyzontidae > Lampetra > Lampetra fluviatilis. Next base: position 23,132,786 of record NC_136276.1, on the reverse strand, counting down.
ACCATGACCAACTCTGACGAGATGAAAACCAGGTTTTATAATGACCTGGAAGTCATTATTGCTGCCACAGCCAGCTCTGACAAACTCCTGATACTTGGTGACTTCAATGCCAGAGTTGGAAGTGACCATCAATCATGGAATGGAGTCATAGGTGCACATGGCATTGGAAAATGTAACAGCAACGGTCTTCTGCTGCTGAAAACATGCTCTGAATTGGACCTGCTCATCAACATGATATTCCAACTACCAAAGCGCAAGAAACTTCATGGATGCATCCTCGTTCACACCACTGGCACTTGATTGACTACGTCATCATGAGGAGGAGCGACCAGCACGATGTCAGGGTGACCAAGGAAATGTGTGGTGCTGAATGTTTGACTGACCATCGTCTCATCATCTCCAAACTTAACATCCGGATTAAGCCTCCCAGACGCCCACAAGGAAAAAGACGTGTCAAGCGTCTTAACATCACTCGTCTACAACAGGAACACACCAGACTGGCCTTTGTTGAGGCTCTAGACCAGTGGTTCTTAACCTTGTTGGAGGTACTGAACCCCACCAGTTTCATAATGCGCATTCACCGAACCCTTCTTTATTGGAAAAATAAAATATGATTTTTTCAAATTCAAAACATAGGTATATGTTTAACTGGTGCACAAAATGAATCGTGCATCAACATCACTGTGTTCAAAGAACAAAACCAGTAAAACATGATTTTCACACAAAAACAAAAACATAATAATGAATACTTACTGCAAATCAGTGTGACTTCTGCTGTTGCCTTTCAGAGACCAGTTTAGAAATGCGCGGCTTCACCTTGGCAAGTGCCACTCTGATGTCATCCTCGCAACAAAGTCTGTTCCTTTTCTTCGTTTTTATGTCCAGCATCCTCGAAAATGATTGCTCGCAAAGATATGTTGTAACAAACGGTATGAAAATCTTCAGGGCTTTCTTAGCAATAACAGAGTACGTTACCAGTTGTTGACACCAAAACGTTGAGAGCGTTGTTGTTCTGAAGAGTTGCTGTTGAACCTGGCTCTGCTGAATTTCAATGATTTCGTCGAGGTATTCATCATTGACATCTGCTGTCTCAACACTAAACGTGAACGGCTGTCTCACCCATGCTGGATATGACTCTCTTGTAGGGAAGTATCCGTCGAGAGACTTTGCAAGCTCATCTAAGTGCGTGGCAATTGCTTGCTTCAGTTCCGCGGGTACAGAAATGTCTCTGATTTCAGATACATCTTCGATCTTACTTACATAGTCGTCCAGCAGGGGAAAGTTATCGTTCTCTGTTCGTCGTTTCCACAACGGTAGCTTTTTTTGAAAAGCCTTCAGGTTTTCTTCCGCTTCAATGATGTTGACTCCACCGCCCTGCATCTGCTGATTGAGATGATTGAGAGCTGCGAAGATATCAGCCATGTACGCTAAAATGAGAATGAACTCAGAATTTTTGAAGCAATTTGCATGACAATATTGGTGCTCTTGCAAAAACAGGGCTAATTCCACACTCATGGCAAAAACACGATTCAGCACCTGTACAGAAGTACTTCGAATTCAGAGCCCATTTCTTTACACGGCTCACTGAAGATGCGGTGCCTCAGAGCACTATTTCGCACATAGTTCACGCATTCCACTACAATTTTTAATACTTCTGTCAGTTTTGGAGGCAAGGTTTATGTTGCCAACGCATGCCTGTGCAGAATACAATGTGTAACAATGATGTGTGGTGCATCGGCTTTCACTAGCGCACCAAAACCAGACTTTCTTCCCAGCATGACTGGAGCTCCGTCCGAACAAACTGCAGAAACCATATCCCACTAAAGATTGTTGTCTTTGAAGAAGTCATCCACAAGTTTCTTCACATCGGCTGCCTTAGTTGTTTTAAGAGGCTTACAAAATAAAAATAAATCTTCCTTTATCACGTCGTCTTTCACATAGCGCACGAATACAGCAAGCTGGCTTAGATTGGAAACTTCTGTGGTCTCGTCGAGTTGCAGGCTGAATTTTGCCGGGCTTGAAATCAGATCTGCAACTACTTGAGCCAAGATGTCTTTACTCATGTCCTCTATTCTGTCGCTGATGGTGTCATTTGAAAGAGGAATTTGGGATAACTTAACTTCAGCCGCTTTTCCCAGCATGATATTCGCCATCTTCAACACAGCTGGTTTTATGAGTGTTTCACCAATGGTGTGTGGTTTACCCTGCTTTGCGATCAGGTAAGCAACTTCGTACGATGCTGTGAGGATCGGTTTGTTGATGGGTACAAAGCCGAGAACAGGCAGAGTAGCCTTTTCATCGAATCTGGCTCTCTTCACCTTGAATTCAGCGAGCGTTGTGTTCTTGTATTCCCCATCTCCATGCAGCTTAAGGAAGTGTTCCCTTAGTTTTGCCAGTGCTAGACTCAAATTGCTCAACTTGGCATTGAAAATAATGCAGTTAGGACGCTGACTCCCATCACGTTCCGTTATACATGTGAATCCATATTGTACATATTCGTCCGACCACTTTCTTTTTTTGCTCGACAAAGTTAGTATGAAGGGATTCAAATATTAAGAAAGAAATCACACGACGTGCCATCACGACAGTCACAAGTCGACTACCGAGCGCACCAAATTCCCTGCAGCACAGATAGGCCAAGCGATGTAGCGTGATCACTTGCAGCCAATGATGGCCAAGCCGGACGTGTCATCACGAATCATATGAGTCGGGTGTGTGTCTTAACCTCCGCCGAACCCCTGAGACTGACTCACCGAACCCCTGCGGTTCCATCGAACCCAGGTTAAGAACCACTGCTCTAGACCATCACCTGGAGTCTCTAAGCTTCGAGCATACAGACGCTGAGGCAGACTGGACTGCTCTCAAGACCGTGTTGCATTCTACAGCCCTTGAATCACTTGGTGTCCCCATATGTACACATCAAGATTGGTTTGCTGAGAACGATGCAGAAATCCGAGCACTCCTTGACGAAAAACATCGCCTGCATAAAGCATATCTGAATGAGAGCAGCTCAAGCTTAAAGAAAACTGCCTTCCTCAACATTCGCAGGGTTGTTCAGCGGAGACTCAGAGTCATGCAAGACACCTGGCTGTGCGCAAGAGCTGAGGAGATTCAGCCATACGCTGACAGTAACAACACCAAGTGCCTCTATGATGCACTCAAGCAGGTCTATGGTCCGCAACACTCAGGAACTTCACCTCTCTTGAATGCAGATGGAACAACACTCCTAACAGAGGACAAAATACTTGCAAGGTGGGCTGAACACTTCAGCGCAGTCCTCAACCAGCCATCATGCATACATGAGGAGGCAATTGCGAGACTGCCTCAAGTTGAAATAAACCAGTCCCTTGCTGTTCTACCATCCATTGAGGAAACTACCAGAGCCATAAGCCCCCTCTCATCAGGCAAAGCTCCAGGGTCAGATGCCATTCCAGCGGAAATATACAAGGCTGGAGGGCCTCGCTTCGTCGAAAAACTGACCGACCTCTTCCAGTCTCTGTGGAAATTAGAAGCCGTTCCACAGGAGTTCAAGGGTGCCTCTATAAGCCATCTCTATAGGAGGGAAAGCAATCGGCAGGCCTGCGACAACCATAGAGGCATCTTCATACTATCAATCGCTGGCAAAGTCTTGTCAAGAATCCGTCTGAACTGCCTAATTGTCCACCTAGACCAGGGTCTGCTACCTGATGGTCAGTGTGGTTTCAGAAAAGACTGCGGAACCACTGACATAATATTTACTGCCCGGCAGGTACAGGAGAAATGCCAAGAACAAAATGTTGATTTATATGTGGCTTTCGTTGATCTAACAAAAGCCTTCGGCACAGTCAGCCGGGAGAGCCTATAGAAGTTCATGGCCAAGTATGGGTGTCCAGGCAAGTTCATTGGCATCGTGCGCAAACTCCATGATGGCATGATGGCCAGCGTCAGAGACCAGCAAGAACTCTCTGATCCGTTCCCAATCACAAACGGGGTGAAGCAAGGCTGCGTTTTAGCGCCAATTCTCTTCAGCATGGTGTTTTGTGCCATGCTGCAAGACTCAATCCAGAACCACAATACTGGGATTAGCTTCATCTACCATTTTTATGGTGGGCTATTCAATCTGCGGAGGATGCAAGCCAAAACTAGAGTGGAGGAAGTCACTGTTCGAGAACTTTTGTTTGCTGATGACTGTGCTCTGGCTGCTGGCTCAAATAAAAATCTACAGGACAGTATGGACCACTTCTCCTCAGCTTGTAACAACTTCGGCCTAACAATCAGCACAAAGAAGATTGAAGTCCTATACCAACCTGCTCCTGGGAAACCCTACACTGAGCCCACCATCTTTGTGAATGGGCAAAAGCTTTCAGCCGTTGACAAGTTTACTTACCTTGGTAGTACTCTGACTCGCGCTGTGCACATAGATGATGAAGTTAACATCAGGTTTGTCAAGGCCAGTGCAGCCTTTGGACGTCTACATAACTCGGTATGGGAAAGGACTGGCATCAAGCAGGAGACAAAACTGAAGGTCTACCAGGTTGTTGTCTTACCAACTCTTCTGTATGGGTGCAAGGCCTGGACAGTACCAGTGCCATGCCAAGAAATTGAATCATCTCCACTTGAGCTGTCTGAGGAAACTGCTGAGGATCAAGTGGCAAGACCGAATCCCTGACACGGAAGTCCTCAGCAAGGCCAATATCCCCAGCATCCACACCTTGCTTGCGAAGGAACAGCTTAGATGGACTGGCCACGTGACCAGAATGCCCTACGCGAGACTGCCAAAACAAGTCTTCTTTGGCGAGCTGAAGAATGACAAGCGAGCGCAAGGTGGCCCCAAAAAACGCTACAAGTGTAATAAAACAGGTCGACGACAAGCGACTGTGTCTCCATCTCTTTATTTCTTCGTTATTTGGACAGCTCGCGTTCCGCTCTCCCGGTCGTTTCGCGGCACGTCGCGGGAGCTGACGTCCCGCTCTCGCGCCGCTCTCTTGCTTCCCCGCTCCCGCGCTCCGCGTCGCCACGTGGCCGAAGGCTCGCAAGACCCTCGACATAGCCCAGCTTCCAGCTTCCACCAACTGACCCCGAGCCCCTTCTGGCTCCCCCTCATATCCTCTTCCCACGTCACCCAGACTCTGCCCTTCGCCACACCCCTTAAGAACTTTCCAGATAATACCACCCCCTAACGGCCACGGGCTCCGCCCTTAAACCCTGTCCCCGATAGTTTGTGGCGCCTGGTTGGCTTAGGGGCTGGGGCGGCAAAACCCAGCATATGCTCGCATTACACAAGGACACCCTTAAAGCTTCCTTGAAGAGCTTTGGATTCGACCTGAAAAGCTGGGAACCACTAGCTCAGGACCGACCTGCCTGTAGAAGAAAAGTACAGGATGGTGCAGTCCTCTGTGAGAGTAGGAGAAGCTCCTGTGCTATCTTGAAGAGGCAGCAGCGCAAATCTACCAAGGAAGGACTTGTGGCTGCACCTCAGAGCTCTACATCCTCCCTAACCTGTCCAGTGTGCCACAGAGAATTCCGGGCTCGGATTGGCCTGTTCAGCCATCCGCGCACTCATCAAAACCCAACAAGATGACAAACGTGCTATGGTCATCATCAACTTGATGGACGAACAAGAGAGAGATTCTTCACAGAGGCACACACTTTGACTTGGAGGCAACACGTTTATAACACAGCCCCAGCAGGGCTACTACGTAAATGTACACACACTAACTAGACCCCAACAGGGTAATCACATAACCGGGTCAGTCAGTAACATCCTGACTGACCCATGATGCAGAGCGAAGACCGAAGATCCAAGAGACGTAGCGCCGAGGGTTGATTTCAGAGAACAGCCACGAACGCTCCCGGGACTGCCCCTTTATGCTCCTGAATGGGGCCTCGCTCCACCCTCGGCCACGCCCCCTTCGGTATCTTTCCCGAAGGATCCCGACTGAACATCCCGTGTCCCTCAAGCCCCCTTCGCTACCCTGTCCCGGTCACGTACCCTCTCGGGTTCACCCAGACTACCCCATTCTCACTTGTCCTCTCTCAGGCCGTCACCAGGACTATGCCCCCTTTTCTTTCAGTAAACGCTGTGAACAGAGTAGTCACATCAACATCATTCGGGTTAAGCTTAATATATTTAATTATATTTACGACATGTTCAGAGTTTTTGATGAACGAAGTGGTCCTACCAATGTAGGGCTGTATTTGTTTCGTTACGTATTTTGCTAATTTGTATGTGGCAGAGTCTATTGTACTAACTATGGGTCTTCATGGGACATCAGGTTTGTGAATTTTTGGTAGCTCATAAAGTCTTGGTGGTTTTGATGCCCTTGGTTTGATCAGGTATTGCTCTTCCTTGGGAATTGATGTCTTGGCAATGATTGCCGTTGTTCGAAGGTGAAATTAAACATGTTAAAGAAGTGTTGCAAATGAACGGTTACAATGATGCACAATGATGCTTCAGTGAAACAAAAGCCTTAAGAGAATTGAAAGCAAATAAAGATATCCAAATTTTTGCTGGTGATAACGGCCGATCAACTGTTGTGATGCCCCGTGAGCGTGTGCTTGCTAAAGCAGAGCGCACGCCCGGGGTTCGATGCCAAGATCATTGATGACCTTGCCGCCGAGAAAGTTCAGCAGTATCTGATTAGCACGGCGTGGTGTCAGCCAGATGTGAACTGCCCGTATCCCCCATTGAACACCCTTGTCGAGCGCGCACGTGTGTGTGAGAGATTTGCTCACGAGCGCGCGCAGTTCCGAGGGCTGGGACAGGGTGTGCACCATCGCAAGCCTCCTTCCAAAAGAGGGGGAACTCGCCAGGATGGGGAGGAGGGGGACGAGGGAGCCTCTGGGACCAGTGAGGCCACCCCAGGATGGGTGGCAGGGATACAGACTGGCATAGGAGATATTGCGGGCAATGTGAGCCATTTACATGGGGAGGTGACCCAAGTACGCGGTGAGGTGAACAAGCTGCAGTCCACAGTGGAGGTAATCTAGTCTGAGGTGGGAGGGCTACGCTCCACGGTAGGGGGGCTAACCGGGCGAGTGTCTCAATTAGAGGCAGAGCTCAAACAAATGCGCACTGAGAGGGGAAGGGAGAGTGAGCAAGGGGCCTCTTATGGAGCCACCGCCCTTCCCCGTGCGTGCTATCTATGCGACCAATGGAGGCATCTCGTGAGAGACTGTTCCCAGATCGCCCGCGCTAGACAAGCGCCAGGGTTAAACAACAATGAGTGCAATCGACGTGGTCCCAACACAAATAGATGATAATGATAATGGTGAGTGAGTGACCCCCACGCAGATGCCGACAACAACACCCAAGAACGCGGCGACTGCAGGCGACTGGCTGCGGGAGCTAGTGGCAGGAATCATGGGGGCCACGTCACTGGTGGAAAGGCAGGTGAACGGGCGGCGTACCCGGATTCTGCTGGACACGGGCGCGGTAGCCTCACTCGTGAGCGCAACACACTGCCCGGATTGCGCGCTGCACACTGCAAGTGGAGCTGGGATGGGACTGCTGGGGAGGGTCACCCTTGAGGTCTGCCTCAGACACCAGGTGTGTAACCAGGAGTTCTATATGTCTAGCGTGTTATGCCACGTGTGTATTGCAGGAACCGACCTCCTGGAAAAGTTGGGGCTCAACGTGCAGCCCCGTCAGCGATGCTCCACCGTGGAGGGCAGCGGGGAGCGGATTCTGTTCTTGGGACAGGAGCCGGATCGCCTCCGCTTTGAGCCCGTGGCCACTTTCCTGGCGTCGGCCATCACCGTCGGCCCCCTCACGGAGATGCTGTTGCCGGTAGCAACGCCCCCCACCGACCCCTCTCACCGACCATCGGGTGAGGTAATGTTGACTCCTTAACTGGTGTTGGCGGCTCAGTACGGGGTTGTAGGGTTGGCCACGTTGGTAAACGCTGACGAGGGCTGGCTGTTTCTGCGAGTTTTTAACCCCCACAGTACCCCAGCAACGCTGCGATGCTGCGACGGCGCACCACAGTGGCCACCATGTACCCCCTGCACACGCGCCACTCTAGCAGCTCGGTGTGTGCCCTCTGGCCTGAGGACCGCTGCTGCCCCGAGGACAACCAACACCTGGCGTGGCGGATCGGCCCGACCCCCCGAGCTGAGGTCGTCCCCCTCCTTGACCTGCTATGATTACCCTGGGCAGATTGAATCGAGGTGAAAGCCAATCAGCTGCGGGGGTTACTACGGGAGTAAGCAGATGTGTTTACTGAGCACGATTCGGATGTTGGCCGGACAGACCTCGTGAAGCACCAAATTGCCACAGGTGCAGCCCGACCCATTAAACTCCCTGCATACCGAGTGGGCACACCTTAATGGGCCCAGATTAAAGAGGTGGTTGCAGATATGCTCCGCGATAACATAATCCAGCCCTCAGTGAGCCCCTGATCTGCCCCTGTTGTGCTGGTGACGAAACAAGATGGGTCAACTCGGTTCTGTGTTAATTATTGGAAGCTGAACGCGGTTACCCTCGACAATGCCTTCCCCATCCCCTGCATCGATAACACCTTTGACAACCTCGCGGGGGCATGGTATTTCTCCACCCTAGATCTAGCATCCGGGTACTGGCAGGTGGAGATGGCAGAGGAGGATCGGCCGAAGACCGCATTTACCACCTCGATGGGACTGTTCGAGTTCCGAGTGCTTCCGTTCGGACTCACTAACATGCCTGCGACGTTCCAGCGGTTGATGGAGTTGGTGATGCGGGGCTTGCAGTGGGAACAGTGCCTGATTTACCTGGATGACGTGATATGTCGCGTGCACACTGACCATTATGCTCTGCAGTTCCACCTCACTTTTATGGAACCACGGGGGCAGATGGCCCGGTGGCTGACGCAGCTGCAGGAATATAACCTGCAGATCGAGTACAGGGCTGGACGGACGCACGCAAACGCGGACGTGTTGTCAAAGTGATCCGTGGTGTGCTCTGAGACACGGGCTGAGGAGGTCTGCCTGTGTTTCACGGGGCGGCGCTGCCGACACGCCCTGAGTCTAACCCCCCTCTGTTAAGAAAGAGTGCCGTGTGTCACAGAGGTCTCTGCTGAAGGGGCCGGGGGCCTGGGAGGCCGCACGGCGGGCACGGAGCCCACACCCAGGGGCCTGACGGGATGCTCTGACCAACCCGGTCGGATCCAAGAGGATGTCGGCTGTGCATTCCCTGGCCTGGACAACGAACAGCTGCGACAGGCCCAGCAGCGGGACCCGGACCTGGCGGCGGTGGACGCGGCCCTGCGGGAGGAAAAGGTCGCCGTACAGGGACCTGGAGCGGGCTGTACTCCTGGTTGTGTGTGACGGATGGGGTGGTGCGGGAACTAGCCGAAGCCGGGCAGCCGGGGTGCATCTGTGTTCTTGCCCAGGTGCGGCCCCAGCTGCTACGGCTGGTGCACAACCACCCACTTGGAGGCCATGATGGGGAACGGCACATCCGGAAGACCCTGCGTCGCCAGTATCTCTCGCCCAAACTGATGCAAGACGTAGCTGCCTGGGTACAGGGCTGCCGCATGTGTCAACAGTGTGGGTAGAAGCCGGCATGATATCAGGTGCCTCTGAGGCTGTTCCACGTCAGCTGAACGATCCAGTTGGTTGGGGTCGACCTTTAGGGGCCATTCCCGCAATCCCACCAAGGCAACCGGTACATTCTTGTAGCAGTGGAGTATTTTACGTGCTATCCAGTGGCAGTGACCATCCCCGATAAGACGGCCCGTGTGGTCGTCCGGATATTTGTGGAGCATTACGTGCTCAAACATGGGATCATCGAACGAGTCATTACCGACCAGAGTAGTGAGTTCGAGGCAGAGCTATTTCAGGTGCTGTACCGGGAGTTCAGAATCCAGAAGGACCGAACCACGTCATACCACCCCCAAGCAAATGGTATGGTGGAGTGCATGAACCATACCTTGGCCAGAAAGCTCAAATGTATGGCGGCCACCAATCAGCAGGATTGGGAAGAACACCTCCCATACGCCCTGTTCGACTACACCACCACGGCACACACATCTACTGGACAGACCCCATTCCTAATGATGGTTGGTCGTGAGTCTCGCTTATCGGCACACCTGTTGTTCGGCGTTCCCCCTCCACAACCGGAAGAAGGGAGCCAGACCGTGGAGCACCTAATGGGGACCCTGCGAGCGGCCCATGGCTGGGCCTACCAGCAGGGGGAGGCCGCCCATCAGCGGCAATAGCAGGGAGCCCGTCCCCGTGTGGAGCGTCCCTTCTACTCGGCGGGCTCTAAAGTATGGCTGCATACTCCGCGCATACGGGCCGGACAGGTGGGGAACATAACCACCTACTGGCGTGGACCCTGGACCATGGTGCGGCAGTTCTCCCCCTGAATCGTGCTGATCCAAGGCAGGGAGAGGGGTCGAGAGACGGTGGTTAACGTCCACCGATTAAAACCCTGGAGGGCGGCCCCGACGGGAGAGGAGCCCGCCTCCCGGGTGCCCCCAAATCCCAAAACTCCCACACCCCCCATGCCCCCCATACCTGATGGCTTCACGCCATACATGGGCCCCGCTGAGCCCGAGTTCCCAGCGGACCCCGGCCCGGCAAAGAGGCAACGAGCGCGGCGGCACCTAAACCCCTCTACCCCTGAGTTGGTTCCGCAGCCAGTGGACGCCGGAGGGCAGGAGGATCCTCTGGAGTGGAGACGGAGACCACCGCAGGGGCCTCGGAAAGCTGTGCCACCACCCACGAAACCAATAACGAGAGCCGGGTGGGTCCCACGGACTCTGCGGCACTACCTGGTTGGAGCGACCCAGGCGAGGTGCTCCAGTCAGCCCGGGACAGGGATGGGCACTTCGGGGGGCTATGTGGTGCCACGGCCATGGAGCAACTCCGCAAGCGCCACAACTCCCCCCTGGCCCCCACACTGAGCACACACCCACAACACACACACGTAGTGTCTTGGCGGGGGATTTCATCTGAAGGGTCCCTAGGAGGAATGTCCCACGGTTTCCCGGTGCCGAGAGATTGACCGAGCCTCGCAGGAGAGGTCACATTGCAACGATGTCGGGAGATCGCAGCACCACGACCCCCCCCCCCCCCGACCCCCATACCGAATACACACTCGCAGGTGTGTGATTCATCAGCCTGGCGGCTGTCCTTGAGGTTACCCAGGGTAAGCGCATGGTTGGCCGGGCGGACGTCTTTGAGATTACCCAGGGTAGGCGCACGATTGGCCGGGCGGTACAATGCGAACCCGGGCTTTTTGAAGTTAGGGGGGATAAAAAGGGGAACCTGGGACCATTCACTTTCTCTTGTCTTCAACCTTTGGGCCGCTAAGACCCACTCCCTGCCATCCTGCCTCCTCGAGCCGCTCGCAACATCCGTGTGATGCCAGCGAGTGCTGCTAGGAGGCAGGTAAAGTTTTCTCTCATCCTTCTCCCTCCGACTCTTACAGCGTCCGTGGGATGCCGTGAGTACAGCTTCGAGGTACGTGGTAGGACGTTTGAGTGACTGGGAACTTAGGCTGCAGTAGGCTAGGCTCTTCTTGCAAGATATTCCCGCAGGTAGTGTGTATAAAATAGAAGTTAGCACAGAGCATTGGTGTGGTATCTGCGATTTATATGTGGAGCAACTGCGTGGAGAAATGCTCTGCGAGAGTGAACGCGGAGCCACGGCACGGGCGCGCGTTGCGGTAATCGCTCGCAGGTGTGGGCGCGAGCGTGGCGCTGTATGAGCGTTAGCGGTGGTGTGAGTGCGCATTAGGAGATAATTGCCCGCGGGTGTGGGCGTGTTCACAAGCCCCTATTTTAGTGTAAAGGGGAGCCGACACGAGATTGCAGGGGTCTCGTCCTTTATTCCTTTTCTTCCATTCACACCTGTCCCCAGCCGTCCCAATCTCGTTCCCGCCAAAGGCCCCCTTTTCCCGCCCGTTCCCTCCTTATATCTCCTTGATCACCCCTCCCACTAACCCACCTATTGGTGGGAATCCTTCCCCTGACACCCCTACATCACCCCCCCCCCCCCCCCCCCCGGAGAAAAAATAACCGTCCTCGGTTCTGCCTCCCCCATGGACCATTTAAGTCTCCCCATGCCTCCCACCACTGACAGTGACGACAGCCCTTAACCCCCCCACAACCATACAATGCAATATAACACAACAAAATCAATTGCGCGGCCTGCCCAGGTCTCCAGCCAGCATCCCGTAACAGCCCGGACATCCACAGGCAGCAGATGACCGTGGCGGCCCCCTCCTTCGAAGGCCCTCTCGTCGCGGTCCCTGGTTCGGTGGTGCCGGTGTCGCCTTGCCTGGCGCCGCTGTCTCTCCGGCCCCCGCTCGTGCCGCCGCTCCGTCAGGCCTCACATGGGGTGCTGTAGGTGACAAGGGAACACAGGGCACCGAACCCCCTGCCGGTCGGCGCGTGGTGGTCGGCGACCTTGGCCTGGGTAGGGATGATGATGATGTTGGCAGTGATGTTGGTGGTGATGTTGGTGAAGATGACGGTGGAGAGATGTATGGCTTAAGGCGGGTGGGGTGTACAAACCATCGTTGCTTACCCAGTTGGATTTGGACGCACTGCGGTCGGAGTGCTTTAATGACCTTGACCGGCCCTTTCCAGGGTCAGTGCAGCTTTGGTGAGAGGCCAACCGGCACCTGAGGACAGTGTAGCCATGCCTGGTCCCCGACTTTAAAGGGATTGGCTGTCACTGTCCTCTCCCGTATCCATACATTACTCTCTTGGCTCGTGGCCGATGCGGCCTCGGCTGCTTGGCGGGCCTCTCTCAAATAAATGAGGGAGGTCTTTAGTGCCTTCGGCCATGTGTCAGCTCTTGCGGGAATGTCCGTCAGCTGCACCTCAATAGGCGGAACGGGATCCCGTCCGTACATCAGGAAAAACGGCGAGAACCCCGTCGCCGCGTGCGGGGCCACCCTGTACGCCGCTAAGACCGATGGAATGTGGAGGTCCCAGTCGGAATGGTTTTCGTCCACCACTTGGGACAGCATGGCCGCTATGGTGCGGTTAAGCCGCTCTACCATCCCATCGGTCTGGGAATGATACGGAGATGTTCGGACCTTTTTAGTGCCCAGGATAGAGCAGACGTCCTTCAAAAGCTGTGAGGAGAAATTCCTGCCCTGATCCGTGAGCAACCGCTCTGGTGCCCCCTTATCAAGGACATAGCCTCCCACGAAGGCATTGGCGATGGTCTGTGCCGTTTGGTCCGGGAGGGCCCACGCCATCGGCCACCTCGTGAAGTACTCCACTCCGACCAACAGGTGTTTATTTCCCCGTGGCGTGACCGGCAGTGGTCCCAGGATGTCCAACGCAACCAATTCGTTGACCCTGGTCACCGTGATGGGCTGTAGGGGCGCCCGGCTTACCCGGGGTGGCGGCTTTCGCCGCGCACATTCGACGCAGGTAGCGACCCATCGATGCACGTCAGCGGTCATACCTGGCCAAAAGTACCGACCCTGTAATGTGTACAGTGTCTTCCGCCCCGCCAGGTGCAGCAGCTGGCGGCCGTGTACGTCCATAACCAATTGTTGACGCAGCGACTCCGGAACTACCAGGCATCGCCGGCGCCCTGTCGGGTCCCATCGCATGAGGAGATCCTCCCATACGATGTATTCCTCCCCCCCTGCCTCTGCTGAGGCGCGTAGTGTTCGCAGTGGGGCTTCCTCCAGCTGTAGCCGTCTCTAATCGTCCAAGGTCAGCCCCAGGTCGTGGTCGGTCAGCTGGACCTCACCCTGTGCGCCCTCCGCCGTGCGTACGGGAGCGATGAACGTCCCCTCCGGCCTCGCCTCCTTGCAGCGTGCCCCGCCTGTGGTGCATGCACAAGGGCCCTGGGGTGCCAGTCGGGACAATGCGTCTGCGTTGGCATGTCTGGTCCCTTTGCGATGCACTACTTGGTACCTGTACTCCTGCAGGCGCTCTATCCATCTGGCCAGCTGGCCCGAAGGCTGGTCGATGCGGAGCGAATACTGCAAGGCCGTGTGGTCAGTGCGGACCGTAAATTTGCGACCATACAGGTAGGGTCGGAATTGCTGCACGAAGTGAACGACTGCCAGGAGTTCCCTACGTGTGACGCAGTAGCGCTGCTCTGCTGCTGAAAGCACGCGACTACCATAGGCGATAACCACCTCCCGACCTTGCTGGACTTGCGACAAAACACTGCCGATGCCCACATCGCTGGCGTCCGTGTCCAGGATAAAGGAGAGGCCAAAATCCGGAAAGGCCAATGGTGGTGCATCTGTCAGACGTGAGCGCAGCTGCTGGAATACCTCTTCCTCCAGAGGGCCCCAATAAAACCTCTGGTTCTTCGCCGTCAACACGTGCAAGGGCTTGGCAATGGTTGCGAAGTTGGGCACAAACCGGCGGTAGTAAGAAACGAAACCCACAAACCGGCGTACCTCCGGAACCGTTGTGGGAACAGCCCAGGCCCTCACGCAGGCCGTCTTTTCTGGGTCTGTAGCCAGACTCACTGACGACGTGGCCCAAGTAGCGTATCGACGACTGCATAAGGTGGCACTTCGACGGCTTGAGCTTCAAGTTCGCGTTCCGGAACCGCAGGAATACCTGACGTAATCGGTCAATGTGTTACTCGAATGATCGGCTGAAAACAATGACGTCATCCAGGTAGATGAGGCACGTTTCCCATTGGAGGCCTGCTAAGGCCAACTCCATTATGCGTTGGAACGTTGCCGGCGCAGTCTGGAGGCCCATAGGCAGGCAGTTGAACTCGAACAGGCCCTGTGGTGTCCGGAACGCTGTTTTAGGCCGGGAGTCCGCGTCTAGTGGGACCTGCCAGAACCCGGACAATAAATCCAGCGTACTGAAAAATTTTGCTCCCGCCAGTGCATCCAATGAGTCGTCGATACGTGGTAGGGGATATGCGTTGGCCAGCGTGACGGCATTGAGGCGTCGGAAGTCCACACAGAATCTCAGTGACCCATCTGACTTCTTGACTAGGACCACCGGTGCCCCCCAGGGACTCGAGGATGGAGAAATTATGTCGGCCCGCAGCATCTTCTGCACCGCTTGTTGAATGTGCCCTTTTTCCATTGGGCTCATTCTATATGTGTTTTGGCGCAGGGGTGCGGCATCTCCCGTGTTGATGTGGTGCTGCGACAGATTTGTGCGCCCTAGGTCGAACGGTCCCCGGCTGAACACGTCCGAGAACTCCTGCAATAACGAGTGCAGCTGCTGTTTCTGGTCGGGCGGTAATCCCGGCTCAGGCCCCGCCAGCTGGTCCATCCACGATTCGGCCCCTCTGTCCTCGGACTGGCTGATGCTGCCTACAAGCTCGGGCTCTGTCCCTGGGGCTCCTAGTGACAAGGGACTAACGTGGGCCAGAACTGTTCCCTCCTGCACCGTCGCTGTTTTATCGGAGGTGTTCAGCACCTGAATGAACAGATGCTGGTTCCTCTGTACAATAGTTTCGGCTCCCACCAGCGCATGGCGATCCATGGCAGCTGACGCCGGAGACACCAGGATGGGTGAGTCTGGTCGGGCTGTCACGAGGGGGGACCGATATTGCAGCGGAACCAGCATCTGGGCTGCCGGGGGAATGGAGACAGACTTACTGACCAGAGCCTGCACGTAGGGTACACCCCAGCTGGCCCCCTCCGCCTTTAGGAAATGGAGATGCGTTCCCTGGACTTCCACCCGCCCATTGGCCAGATCGATTTTCATTGGCATCCGCCTCAGAAAGTCCGTCCCCAACAGGCAGGGTACGGGCAACGTTGCGGAGACAAGGATGGGTCCTGCTACCGAAAGCTGCCCAATCTGTATCGGGGCTTCAACCTGGCCCAGGAAGCCCATGCTGCCTCCATTTGCTGCAATGAACGTTGTCTTGACGGGGACTAAAGGTCGGATTTTATCCGGCAGCATCTCGTGCATGGTGCTCGAGATGATCGTGGCTGATGCCCCCATATCCACCAAGATACGTGCCGACACTCCCGCGATTTCACCGACCAGGACCGAGGTTCCTGACGTGGCCGCTACCACCCGCCTTGCCAGCTTCCTCCATTGTGTGGCTGAGTCCGGCCACTGACCAGGCGGCGTCTCGTTATCCTGTGGTGCATGGTGAAATGATGGGGGATGTGAATGGACCGAAGATGGGGTTCCTCCCTTTGGAGTGCGTTGCAGCACGGTGAGCGCACCCTTGTTACATAGTGTGGGCTTACCCCTGGGTTGCGGGCTGGGCTCTCTATGTGGTGCAAATTGCCCCCCCTTGGTGACGTAGGATGGGCCCCCCTTGTGGTGTGGGGGGGCCCCCTGGGGGGGCCCCCCCCTTGTAGGGGGCGGTGGGGACTGGAGGGTGGGCCTTCCCGTGAGCCCCTCCCTTCTCCCCTCCCTTTCCTTTGTCACCGGGGCGTGGTCCCCCTGGTTCCGTCTCGCTCTGCCGCAAAGCGGTGGCGAGGCGGGCCGTGGAACTGCTCCAGGGCGCAATGTCAATCGTGTGGGCTGCCTCCGCCCCCAGGCCGTTGCCCCTGGCAACTCGCCGGCGTCGCAGGTAACTGGCGATGTCACGCCCGCCGGCGACGTCACGCCCGCCGGCGACGTCACACCCGCCGGCGACGTCACGCCCGCCCGCGAAACCACGCCCGCCCGCGACGTCACGCCCGCCCGCGAAACCCCGCCCGCCCGCGACGTCACGCCCGCCCACGACGCCACGCCCGGCATCGACGTTACTGCCGGCCGCGACGTCACTTCCGCCCGCGACGTCACCTCCGCCCGCGACGTCACATCCGCCCGCGACGTCACCTCCGCCCGCGACGTCACCTCCGCCCGCGACGTCACCTCCGCCCGCGACGTCCCTCCCGGCCTCGGCGCGACTCCCGGCGCGGTCCCCGGCCTCGGCACGATCCCCGACGCGGTCCCCGGCCCCGGCGCAATTCCCAGCGCGATCCACGGCCCCGGCGCAATTCCCGGCGCGATCCGCGACACCACTTTCGGCCGCGACGTCACTTCCGGATGCAACGTCACGTCCGTTCGCGACGCCACTCCGGGTCGCGATGCCACTTCTGGTCGCGACGCGACCACAGGCCCCGGCGCTATCCCCGGCGCGATCCCCTTCCCCCAACCAGGACAGTGGGGACCGGGAAACGACACCACCGGCGCCCACCCCGAGTAGACTCCCGGTAAGTTCGCGGCGTCGGAATTGTAATTGCTCGGCCCGACCGAGAGGCCGGGCGGGACGGCGTCACTCGCCTGGATCCTGTCGGCGTTCGGCCCCGGCGGGTTCCAGGTGACGTTGGCGGCCTCCGGCTCCGTGCGGCACCCCCTCGCCACATGCCCCTCTCGACCACAACGGTGGCAGACCCACGGGGCGTTCCGTCGGGGGGGCTCGGCGCGATGTTGTAGAGGCGGCTGCCAGCGACGCGGCGGCTGGTCGCTCTGCTGGTCCCTCTGCTCCGCCAGTCCCCGGATCGCCGCGTACACCTCCCGCAGCGATGGCTCCGTCTCAGACGTCGGCGGTCCGTTCCCAGCTGCCCCACAGGCAGCCTGTGGCGATGGTGCAGGTTCGGCGGTTGGTGTCGCTGGACCCAGTAGCGCCGCGGCAACGGCTCGGCTGTTCCCCCCCGCCGCGCCAGCCACCGGGCCCACGGGTGGCGCCCGGCCCATGACCTGCTCGTGGGCTTGGATGGTCCGGGCAGCCCACAGCGAGGTGCGTTCCTCCGGCGTCACCATGGGCATTACAACGCCGGCGCGGCAAGCGTAGGCGATGAGGTGCTCGACCACGAGGTCCTCGAGCGCTTCTTCAGCCAGGCGAGGGAAAGCTCTCCTCGCCAACACGAGACAAGATGCAGTGACTGTTGTTTTGTGGAGATTTGGCTTGAGCCTCCGTTTCCAGAAATATTCCCGCATGGTGTTTAGGTCTTTGTTCAGAGTGCATTCGATATCGTTGAAAGTGGCTGCTTGCATTTCCAGGGCAAGGTCATCTACATATAAACATTTGCGTAACCTGGTTTGCGGCATGTCACTGTAGACATTGAAGAGCATTTGCACAAGTACTGAACCTTGTGGCAATCCATTGATGAAACGGGGTGAGCTGGGTTTGTCACACATATAGACACACAGTCACCTATTGCTCAGTATCGTCCATATCAGACATTGTTTGGAGGCAGAAAATGGTCCTTGCGACCTTCAACATCAAGCCCCTAATCAAGACTGTGTCATAGGCCGATGACAAGTCTAAAAAAGCTGCGCTGGTCTTGGATTTCTTCTGGAACCCGGCCTCAAATGTATGCCGCAAGGGCCAAAACTTGGTCACAGCAGCTGCGTCCAGGCTGGAATCCTGCTTACGGACTCGATGAGGGGAGCTATTCTCAGGAGGATGATGCATTCCAGGAGTTTATAGGTAATGCAAAGGAGTGATATCGGCTTATAACTTCCCGGGTCATCGGTTGGCTTGCCTGGTTTGGATATGGCATTGTTATCACCTCCTGCCAGGCTTTTGGGATACATCTGGTTTTCATGCTTTTTGTATTCAGTTTCTCCAGGCATTGGAGTCCAATGACACAGCCCAATAACACAACTCAATAACACAGCCCAAAAACATAGCCCAAGTGGTAAAACTCGCGCCTCACAACATGAAGTTTTATTCCCAACTCGGACGCCGTTTGGTGTGAAGTTGCCATTCTCTCCCCCTGTTCTGCATGTGTTTCCTCTGGTTTTTCCAGTTTCATCATATAGCTAAAACAACATCTCACAATATAACTGGTATTGGCTAAAACATCCCATTACTGAAAGGTTACCTGCAAATTACTCAATTGGGGATTACACAGCAGCAGCAACATCGCCCCCTACAGTACTGCGAAAACCTGGCAGGACCCTCCTGACAAGAGACTCCTACCTGGGAGAGTGAGTGGGGTCCACGTCCAGACATGGTGGGGGCTACCCGATTAGTGTGGGAATTCTAACGCTCTACGCTTATCTGTTGTATGGAGTCCAGAACCCATGCTCTTGGACAAAATCAGAATCTTTTTTGAGATTGGAGAAGAAACCTGGTGAGCGTTGAGGCTATTTTTCACAGATGTCCACTAGGGCTGGGTGTCAGAAAGTTACAACAACAAACAATACACACAAAGATAGGAATGCAAAATAGACAAATGGGAATCAAGTCACTGTAATAAATATGAGTAAAAATTACACAAGTATATTAATTCATGGAAATTTGTCAACACTAAATGCAAGCTTGGGCAAGGCAGCAAAACAACAACAGTCCCAAGACAGTCCCTCAAATTAAAATGTAACTATCGATACACTGGTTAAGATGAAAGTTACAAATCACATTAGCAAATTTAGCTGTCCACACATGCTCTCGCTCCCATTCATAACACATTTTATTTTTAATAAAAAAAAACGCATGCACTATGAATCCTTGCAATTACATTGAGAGAGGTAGATAAAAAGAGGAATATAAGTGTAGTGACCCCGACACGTTCACACTCTACTCAGAGCCTTCATTCAGACACAACAATATATCTAGGCCCGGGCTTCATTCTTGGTGCTTGAACTTCGTTCAACCGCCCCCTCCACTTGTGCTATCCCCTTCTATATCCCCCGAGCAACCTTTCTGGAAGCTTTGCCCACCTCATGTCATTCAGGTAATCCTCGTCCTCTTCCAACGGTTGTCAACAGTCACCCTTACAGTTAACCCTCGTTTCCCACCTTTTATGTTTGAATCTCTCCTCCAATCCCTTGGAATCTCATCTCCTGACCAATCGATTTTCAGGTCGCCCTGCACCAATCAGAGGCCTTGATTGACTTCCTAAATGCCTGGTTACACGTGTGTTTATGTCAGGTAGGTCTATTGCCTCGGTCATTACACAATGATCAGAGAACGTGCACGGGTTCAATACAGTGCAATGCATGATTTAAAGAAGTGTTCTTCATTAAATCTTGACTTAAAGCTTTCGTGACTGCAGGAATTAATATTCTTTGGGCCTTTCGGTAAAGTCACGTAGATAGGTTTAAAGAAAATAACAAAAAACTACGACATTTCGATCGCAACACAAGCGGTCGTCATCAGAATAGGGAAAAAATAGCTCTTTTTTTTCTTTGAACCTATCTACTAAAGGCCGACCGAAACTGAATTTCTTGTTTCGTCCAAAACCGAAACCAGACCGAAAGTAAAACATTGACTTTGGGCCGAAACCGAAGCCAAAACCGAAAGTTTAACTACACTTTCGGCCGAAACCGAAAGTTTAACTACACTTTCGACCGAAACAGAAAGATATATAACCGAAGTTACCGAACACCAAGATTTATGAAATATGTCATGATGCAATGCTACTTTAATATAAAATAAATCTAGAACTAATCATTCAGAGCCTGCAGTAAGAGTCGGTAAATATCAAATCTTTAGGTGTTACTTACTTAGTAATTATATCCAAACAAACGAATGTTGTAGTTAAAAAACAACAGCTTTTCCACATTCTCACTGCATGTTTTGACATTCTTCACGGTGATTAACTGCTCTGTTTATTAAATTTAATTTTCTACTTCACTCAGATTCGTAATTTCGTTATCACTAATTCGCTACGGAACTATTAAATAACTGAATATCAATATTGTCATACTTCGAATCTAGGTATCAACACGCGTGTAGACTGAAGCGAACGCAACACATAAGCCAAGGTGGGCAGGCAGCTGAGAACAGACAACAGAGGCACTTTGTTGTCGTCCCGCCAAAGAGACTCCACCCACGGATGGAGATGCAGGCTGCCGTCTGTTGACCGGTCGTATATATATTAGCAGACCATGGTTGCGGCTGTAACCTCGCTCCCAAGCTGCTGCTGCTGACGTGTGTGTGTGTGTTTGCAGCCTATGCCGAGCGCCGACTGACCGGCCGATAGGCAGAGTGAAAGACGTAGCACTCAGTGGCGGCTCCTGCAAAATCTCTCAGGGGGGGCAAATGTCTGGATGATTGATAAGGATAAGGTCCACCCATGCAATGGATAAATTAACAGCTTAAGCATGTAAAGGCAACTTCACTTCTTTAATATTAATGAAAAATAAAGTGACTCTTACAATACATCTTGTTTGTTTCTATACTCACTATTAATACAATCCACTCAAGTTTATTTTATTAAAGATTCCACAAGGTGGCGACAAATTATATTGTTGGATGAAACGTGCTTACGTATGATGACGTAAGCACGTTAGTGCGAGCCCTCCCGGAAGCCATAGAGAATGCATTGCAGCGCTCCCCGTTCGAAAAAAAACATCTTTGAATGTAAGTCTATGGGGCCACTCGGGGCGATTCTCAGCCGGAGTGAAATCGCCCAAAAAGAGGCGGTACTCCACAGAACGTGACATGATGCTGATTGGACTAAATCCAGAGGCACAGTGACGGCTAGCGTGACTCTGTGGTTGAATGACATTGGTGGTGCGTCGCCCAATCGCCCTAATGAAGAAACCGTCCCTGGTAGCACTAGCGTTATATTCTAAACATAGATCTTCGGTTGACGACCGAAAGTCAATATCAGTTTCATCCGAAACCAGACCGATAGTAAAAAATTGACTTTCGGCCGAAACCTAAAGTAAACCGAAAGTAAAAATGTACTTTCGGCCGAAACCGAAAATATGCCAAAAGAGGCCATTTGCCAAACCAAAACCGAATTTCGGTCGGCCTCTACTATTTACGTGACTTTACCGAAAGACCAAAAGAATGTTCTTCATTAGTTTTCATAGGAGGCCACATTTGCCGATAAGACATCATTTTGAGGGCTGCCACACCGCCTGCAAGGGATATTTTCACATTTGTGTAATATCGGGGGCCACACATCAGGGGACGCACTAAATGCCACCAGGGGCCAACAGTGGCCCACGGCCCTTGCAATGTAGAACACTGATTTAAACTATTAAGAGAAGTGGGTTTGGACAGGGCACGCCATCCGGGAGTGGCAGCCAAGCAACGAAACGGAACGTGTCCACCAGGTGATGGAGCGATTAAATCAGCTCATTGTCAAACCCAATTAACCTAAGATGTCCATCTAGTTGCCTCTTAATCCTCTCTAGAACAAGAATTGGCAGGGCCGTCTATGGGGTGGGGTGCAGGACCCGGGGGAAACTCCGGTGTGTGGGCCCCCAAACCAAACCGGAAGTATTACATCTGACAGTGTGACGTCAAAGCGTGCCCCCCTCCCCCCAAAACATGGGGCCCGGGGCAAATGTACGCCTAGGGACGGCTCTGAGAATAGGAATAGGTGACAAAGCCTTTGCCATTGTACCAACGTTTTGGAACCTCGTTTCCTCCCTTTAGCATTGTACATCTTCCTTCCAAAACATATCCTGATGCAGAAGAAAGGTGATGGATACAACTGCTTTTGCAAAATATGATTTCTAATTTTGACTCTTACCCGTGTACAACCGATAGTTACATTTTAATATGCTATTTTATTAAGGGAATGTTAGTTGTCTTGTTGTGGTCTGAGATTTCTGTTTTTGCTGCATTTTCATAAGCTTGCATGTAGTGTTGACAAATCGGCAGGAATGTACGTAATTTGTACTTCCAGTATATGCTTCATTATATTTACTTATTGTAAATTGTTTACCTCTTCTCCATTTTACACTCCTATCGTGGTTTGTTCTAACTTTCTGACCCCCGTGCCCCTACTGGGCATCTGTGAAAAAGAGCTTCGAAGCTCATCGGATTCCTCCAGTCTAAATCATAAAGATTCTGATTCTGAAATCAGCTCGTGTGCTGGGTGGATTGCTGCATCGCGCCGGACCTGTGTCCTGTTTTGAGTGATTTTGCACCTCTGATTAGCACCGTTAGCTGTGTACGGTGTGAAAGAAGTTCAACATACAGTACATAGCCATCGGACGTAGACAGTCACCGCGTCGCGTGCTTTCGGTTGTGCTTCCGCGGCTGTCTGGAACGCTCTTCCTTTCGATATTAGAAAGCCACTAGAGCAATGCACTTTTAAGTCATTCAGATTGAAAACTAATTTATTTAGTATTGTTTTGTTTAGTTTGGTTGTCCTCCCCCACAGGCGTCCGATTAGCGTGGTTGTTTATGTACGGTGGGAAGGAAGTTCAACGTTCGAGCGAGCGAAACCTTTTTTGCGTCTCGCGTCCCCCGCAAATGGCCCACTAGGACGGCGGTGAGTCAAGAGGCCGTCAGTGTTAAATATGCGCAAGGTCGCGAGTTCAAATCCTGATGGCGGGGTTCGAGGGTTGACTCAGCCCATCACCCCCTCCGGGGTCGATAAAATGAATACATTGCAGTCCACTACCAATTCGGGTTGGAAGTCAGCCGGTGGTTGTCCCCTACGGATGGACCCGCCCCGGTCCGCGATCGGGAACGTGGAATTTCCACCACTGGCTCTCTGCAAGGCTGTACACAGGAGATGATGAGCAACGAACTCTTTGATGCTCATTTGAGCGGGACATCGCTGTCGCTCTGACTGCTGCTGTTCCTAGAGGCAAGGAACAGCAGCACGGGGGTAAAGGGGATAGGGAGGGGTAGTAATGTCACGCACTACTTCGCGTGAGGGGTTAGGGGTCGAAGTGAGGGCGCGTCCGCGGAGGGATCGGCGTGCTGCTACTGCTGGAAGGGGCGGTGAGGCGGCTTGCGGAGGGGTTTCTCGCGGAGCTGAGTGACCCGCCCCCCACCCATCCCAGGCGCTCGTTCCGCCTTAAACAACAACAGCAGCAGCGATCTTTCGCGACGGTACCAAGAATTATAACAATAATACCAATTATAATCAACAGTTACACACAGCCTACAGGGTCCCATTGGTGAAGGTAGAGGCGAGGAACGAGGCGTGGGCCGCGCGCGGAGCGACACGGGCTGAGTGAGGTGGTGGCGCGGGCTTCCTGCTGCAGGTGAGGGCCTCCTGGACACTCCACTGCTGGATGGTTCACGGTGTTATCGTGACTACGACAACGACTACTATTACTCCTTCACAGTCACCTCCTCGATGGTGTCTCCACAGCTGGATTATAGCTACAGTATTACCATTATCACCACCATAAACCACCATTATCCATCGTGATCACCACCATCATCTCAATTGCATCTACAGTACAATGTTGAAATATAACCATCTCCACTATTGGATTATAATGCAGGTATTTATCTCTGTTCGTAGTCATATATTACATCTCTTGCTGGATTACAACCATGGCCATCTCTCGTTTCTCCACTGGATTCATAGCCATCATCTTCAATATATCTCCACTGCTGTATTATTACTGTCATTCTGATATCCACTGCTGGATTATAGCCACCATATCGATCTTTTACAGAATCTCCACTGCTGGAGTATAATCACCTGTTCGTCAACATATGGTATTGATGACCATAATGCATTACATATTCGCGCCTGTCATGATAGTAATGATTTATAATCCATCGTGTCACTAATCTAGTGAAGATTGTAATATGTTGTCAGCACGCTATAATAGCATGGATACAGGACAGCAGTAACAGCGAAGGATAAAGAGAGACAGCCGTGTGGGAGCACATGCGGCCGTGGTTATGGATGACAATACATATGCCCCACGTAATCATGAGGACACTTTAACCATAATGTTACCAGAATATATCTATTACAGTGTTAAACTTGTAATGACTAGACAGGTAAGAGATGAGGAATAGAGATAATGGTTATCCAGCAGTGGAAATGTCAGAGAGGTAACGATGTGTGTCATCCATCAGAGGAGATTCAGAAGAGATGATCGTGGAGATATAATTGTGATGTCATCATCCAGCAGTGGAGATAGTTGTGGGTATCATCCAGCAGTGGAGAGACAGCACTCATATGAGGACGTCCCTGTGGGGTTCATGGGGCTGTGGTCATGTCAGAATCAGAATATTTAGACTCGAGAAATCCGATGGATTATGAAGCTCTTTCACAGATGTACAGTAAAATGGATGTAGTACAATGGATATGCCTCATGTCACAATAATCCACCGAATAAAATCATAATTGCATACGTATAATACTGCGCATGTCGCAATACTATAATAACATGTGTGCTGATGAGGTAACATTGCGGAGTTATATAGCCTCGATTGCTGCACACAGGCACCGTAATACAGTCATCGCTGTTTTGCATGAGCTCATGTTTTACACCGTGTGCACTCCCCGCTCTGACACATGGTTTAGAAACACCATGGGCGTTAACAAAAGGCAGACCAACAACTTAAACGTGCGCAAAGAAGCATGGGGAGATGGATGCACACCTTGGAATTACATTGAGAGACAGAACGAGGAACTCGTGGATGAGAAAACACACACGCAGTTTAATGACATAATTCATACAATGAGGGGGGGGGACCTAGGTGAGGATACGTCGCTTGAAGGGATGATGAAAAGGAATTCTGAAGTGGATCAGTGCGAAGAAAGAGCAGAAAGAAGATGAGGTGACCTGCAGTGTAGTGGTGAGTGGGTCGGTGTGTTGTGAGCTGAAGTGTGGTAAGCGTGTGAGTGTGTTGTTGTGAGCTGAAGTGTGGTGGGTGAGTGTATTGTGAGCTGAATTGTGATGAGTGGGCGAGTCTGTTGTTTTGACCTGCATTGTGGTGATTGTAGACTATTGCTGAGACAAAACGGTAAGTTTTGTGGGAGACCGATTTCTCAAAATGGGTGGAGAAATTAATGCGTGAAGTTCACAGGAAGAGTAACCGTGGTGGTAGTAGCAATAGAAGAGTGATAAGGAGGCAACTGACTGCCGGTGAGTGACAGGAGCTCATCAGTGCTGGATCATCCATCACCTTGACTGCTTTACATTGAACTTTATACAGTAGAGCGCAGTGAGGTATAATTTGGGGGTGCTGCATCCTGAATATTTCAATTGCCATTTTCATCTCCTTCCATATTTTCTCCTCCTGCTCACCATGTGGTTTTAGTTGATGTCTCTTCACCTTGCCCCCCCCACCCCCCGATTGCAATGGACTGCCCATTACAATGTTAGTACTGTACTCTATTTAAATAATGATTTCCATTCAATCATGTTGCTTCCATGGGGATTTGAAGCCGTTGCTTGTAACCAGTCTAAATCTCTGCACATCTTGATCTATATTGTTGATGTTAATTAGATTCGTCTTCTCTTTGAATTTATATCTTAATTTTTTTGCTTTAAATATTCAGTCTAAGGCAACTGCAAGATTATTCTTCTTCAGGTTCAACACATTCCTGAGACTCAGGATTATTTGCTTGTCAGTACACACTCGTGCATTCATTCAATCAATCACCAAGCCATGTTTGTAAACAACATGGAGACAAATTAATAACAAAAAAACACACGTTACATTGATTAATTATAAACAATCTGACAACATACATTCAGCGTAGAAACTCCGCTTTTACCCACTTCCTGTCTAACGCCCTCTTGAGCTCACCTAGATTCCTGCCCAGCAAAGGTCCACCTTCCCTGGCTTGGTCGCTAGGCCTTAGGGCATAGGCGGTGCAGTGTGGGTGGCAGTATGGGGAGGGTGGGCCAGCAGGGAGCGAATGAATGGGCTGGGATGGGCTCTGCAGTCCATGGGAATGTAGCTGGGTACAGTTGTGAGTGAAGGTTGGCTCTGGCAAAGACCCAGCTCAGATCCAAGTAGTGGAGTTGGATTTTCGTGTGGATTTTCTCTGGGTTCTTCGCACCACATTTAGAAACATGCATTTAAATTATTTAGATTATGTGGCTGCTATACATTTCCACATACACCACTTCGTTGAGCTATCATTTGTAGCCAGGTTTCTTCTGAAAAATAGCTGTATAGCTCAGTTGGCCTTACCTGGTAAAATAAAAACATGTTTTAATTTAGTTAATTTGTGGGAAACACACTGTACTAATTCACAGGAGGCAAAGTTACTTGATTAGGATTATTTATGTGGCCTCTTGTCTGTCTTGAGCCATGCACAAGAAGAAAGACAGGAAGCTAGAGCAATTTTAGTTTTAAATTAATGTTATTTATGCGTGTTTACCCAGAAAAGCCTTATTTGGTCTCAAGACTTTCAGGAGGGTTATGTAAAGTTTTTACTGAGGGGGGCAATTTCGCTGCTGTGTGTAATCTCTGTCGACTAATTAGCAAATATTTTCATCATTGGGATGATTTGCCCAATGAAAGTTAAATTAACTTAATACATAGATTTTCGTAGCCAATACAATGAGCCGTATTTGTTTATGGGTCAGTCCACGTATTAGTTTTATGCCAAAATGTTTATCATCAACCTTCCACCACCCGACAAGATTGTCACGTTTACAGAGATATAATTTATACTTAGCAATGTATTTATCAAATTATAACCAGTAAAGCTCACCTGAGGCACGAGTTACATCGCATGGTATTATTTAGCTATGGAAGGAAACTGGCGAATATTGAGGAAACCCATGCAGAACAGGAGGAGCACATCAAAACGCCATGCACAATGGCGGCTGGGTTGGGAGTTGAACCCAGGGACTTCTTGATGTGAGGCACAAGCGTTACCAATGCACCAGCCATCCTGGTGTGGGAGGATCATAGCAATCATAATCGAGGATCATAATGCATAGAGCCAGCCCGTGACATCCCCCAGGATTGAGAGAAATCGATGTTAATGTTAAAGGCTCTGACAAACAATAACACTTGAGCACTTGTCAGATTTATTGGGGTCATCATTTAATGGCCAAGGCTTGGAACTATCGTACACAATACCGTATTGATTACATGTTTCATGGAGCGTCAAATACAAAGGTAATTCCAAATCAGAGCATACTGACCAGCACAGAGTGAGATGTATGATGCACAGTTGCATGTGCGTGGGTCTGCGTGTGATGTTGTTGGCCTGTAAAATATACAACACTTTACGTAAAGTAGACGGAGCAGCCTCTCTTGAGCAACATTACCCTCAGAAAAAAACGTACAGTGCCCTGCACGACATTCCATGCATTACACCTACACTTACACCCTGCACCACACCCTGCTGCCTACACAATATCAGATTCAGCAGTCTGGCACATTGTTGGACAATAATAGCATTGTACATGAAGAAAGGTACATAATGTAGGGTATCGCATGAAGAGATGCAAGATGATTTTAACTTTACAATATCCCCTTGTGCATTGCACCATGATAGGGATTGCTATTGCTTTGGATGTAAGAACCAAGTCAGCTGTTCAGGATAGATTTCATCTTCATTATATTTTTGCTTGTTAACCCAGGAAAGCCTCAAGACCCTTTTCCAGAAGGGTCCTACCAAGTATTTTGCAGGAGTGGGGAAACGTTGCTATGTCTATTCCCAATTTAGTAATGTGTGGGTAATTTTTCAGCATTTGATTTGGAATGTTTGGCCAATACCACTTACAGTGTGTGGGGATCACAGAGGAAACTAATGCAGAATAGGAGGAGAACATACAAACTCTGCACAGAAAGGTGCCTAAGTTGGAAAGTGAACCCACTCCATTTTTATCAAGAGGCACAAGTGTTACCACTGAGCCACCCGGCCGCCCATAAGCCTGTAGTAAAGAGCACAGACTTGTTATGACCAATATATAATGGTGGAGACTGGTATGGGTTAAGTAACCTGAGAAGCACTTGCAGGGTGAGCATGGGGAATATTCACATAGAGATGGCGGCAGTGAGTTAGGCGTTGTGCTGTGGGGCGCTGATAATTATAATTAACTGGATGCTCGAGATCTGTGTGGCGTGGGTCCTCTATACACGTCTGCAACACCATGTTATTATGGTAGAAGGGAGGTCACCCGCCGTGATGGTGAATGTTAACTCCCTCGCCTGGCATACAGGAGGTTGTGGGTTCGATTCTTACCCTGACGCCTGTATATTTGTAGTTTGCATGTTCTCCCTGTGGTCGCATGGATTTTTCTCCGGGTCCTCTGGGTTTTTCCTCCACATTTACAAACATGCGTTTAGAGTATTTGGTTGCTATAAATTTTCACACTATAAGAAACTTAGTTGCATTATCATTTTTGGCTAGGTCGCTTCTGAAAAAGAGCTATGTAGCTCATTGGGCCTTACCTGGTAGAATAAAAAATAGTTCATAGTTTAAATAGCTTCAAGAAGGGCTTATATTCAACTCCCAACTCAGGTGCCTTTCTGCGTGGGGTTTGTATGTACTCCCCCTGATCTGCATGGGTTTTCTCTAGGTTTTTCAGTTTCCTCCCATAGCTTACAATATAAGATTTAAAAAAATGAAACTGGTATTGGCCAAACATCCCACTGCAAAAACTTGGCAAAATCCTCCTGAAAAAGTCTTGACACTAAGTTATTCTTTTCTGGGTAAACAAGCATAATAATAATCATCCATAATTTAAGCTTTTGATATTCCATTGTGTAAGTCCCAAATGGGCTGTCATTTGTCTCTGTTTTTCAGCACCTAGGCTGCACAGACTGGCACGTGTATGACTGTATGATGGAGAAGTCACAATATTCTGAAGATGTGATTAGTAATTCCCCATTCATTAAATGACGAGTGGAACATTGGACTACATTTAATGATTGTCTGCCTGTACTGGTCAACCTCCACTGCAGACTGTCTTTGTCTGGTGACACGTTTATTTTGTTATTTACGCTGGCTTACCCAAAAAAGCAAGGACATTTTCAGGAGCAGGGTCGTGTCTGGTTTTCACAGTAGGGGCCAATATTGCTGGTGTATGTAATCCCAATGAAGTAATTTGCAGGTAATATTTCAACATTAGGATATTTGGCCAATACTAGGTCCAAATTGTAGAGGTTTATTTAATCTTTGGGAGGATACTGAAGGACCCAGAGGAACCCCATGCAGAACAGAGAGAGAACATACAAACCTCACGTAGAAAGGTGCCCGAGTTAGGAATCGAATACAGCCCCTTCTTGCTGTAAGGCACAAGTATTATCATTGTGCCACCCTGCTACCCAAAATATGGTTTTGCAGTGTGTGTGTGTTTTTTTGAAGCGGTCGTGCAGCGGCTAGCACACTTCACTATGAATCCGGCAACACAAGTTCTGTTTCCGCTCACGGTCCACACCACTGGCGATTATTTGAACCAGTCCCAGTCCTCCCCTCGGTCAATTTAGCCTCATTTGAGTACTTGGTGCGGAGACAAAGGCGTGATGCTGTCCACCAACCCCCTTGTGTGCTGTTCTGGCCTTTATAGGTGCAACTCGCAAACAGCACTTGCCCCAACAGTCTGTGAAGGCTAAATGGGGGATCTCTGTTTTTGGTCCAACACAAATTCACAGTGGCATAGTGGTAAATGCAATTCACTATGAACCCGGTGACTTGAGTTTGATTCCTGGTCACAGCCAACATGAGTGGCTAATTATATCTAAACCTGTCCCGAGCTTTCCCGATGTCTTTAGAGTACCTGGTGCAGTGTGTAGATGTCCGTGCTTTCATACATGTACATAATTTCACGTGATTTTGTGTATCTGAACTTTCAGGTGGACTTCACTTTTGCGCCAAGAGAAAAGTATACGTTGGTTCTGAGCAGTACCGACCACAACGCCTAAGAGACCATGGCTAGCCAAGGTAACGTGTACATTAATTTCCCTCTTGAATTAAAGCAAAGGTTTAATGTTCATCCTCTCATGCGTGCGTTGTAAGTGTGTATACTTAAGAGTAAGTTTTTTATTATTTGGCCATCAGGGTGATGCAATGGTAATACTTCCATCACAGCAAGAATCATCTGGGTTCTATTCCTGACTTGGGTGCCTATCTCTTTGGAGTTTGTATGTTCGCTATCTCCCTGCTCTGCATGAGTTTTCCTATGGGTTTTCTGATTTCCTCCCATAGCTAAAAACAAACGTACAATGTTTACTGGTATTGGCTGAAAATCCCAATGCTGCAAAATCATCTGCATGTTACTCACTTGGTATTACACACAAAAGCAACCTCGTCTCCTACTTGAAAACTGGCACGATCCCCCCTGAAGAAGATTCCCAATGCTCAATGAGTCTTTCCTTGGTATTCAAGCACAACAATAATAATAATAGGAGGCTTAGGGGTGACACGGTGGCAAGATTTTATATACCTCGCTGTTATGCAGGAGGTCGTGGTTTCAATCCCTCTCTCCCCTTGGTCGCGTGAATTTTTCTCCGGGTCCTCCGTTTTTCTCCGGTTTTTCCCTCCATTTAAAAACATGCGTTTAGAAGATTTAGCTGCTATACATTTCCACATGATAAGCCGCTTGATTGACTTATCATTTGTGGCCAGGTCGCTTCTAAAAAATAGTTATGTCGCTCAGTGGGCCTTATTTGGTAAAATAAAAATTGTAGTAATTGTACTGTCTTCAGAGCGCTTGGCTGGCACCACGTATATGCTGTGTTTGAATCTGGGTAGCTGTCCGCACGTTAACGAGGTTATCAATTGCAGCGAGTTGTCGTTTGATGCTTGCTGCTGGCTATTTATATCTGGATAATTGACGTAGTCTGAAATGGCGGAAAATGTTTATTGTGCTAAAAGAGTGACAAAAAAGGAGATGTAAAAATATGTAATGCCAGAATCTCAAGGCTTGAAATATCAACCATGAATATATACCATTTAGTGTTTACGCCATTCCTACAGTGCAAGGCTATCATCGTAGTTTAACAGTCGGGGGGGTGTAGTGCCACTTTAGTAATTTGCAGTGTAATTTTTCAGATTTGACCATGACGCTGGCACACAATGGCCTACACTTTTCCAACCACACAACGTGTATTTCACGGTCAATACACCTGCAATTTTAAGCAGGGTGGCCTGCGAGTTTCGAACCACGAACCACTACAACAAGCGGTGAGCGCAACCCCATTGGGCTCTGTCGCCACCCTAGGAAAATTCACAACTGGGGAATGTGATCGGGATAGAAATCGGCGGCAGGAATTTGACGCTGCACAGCAGACTCAAGAACGCATCACAATGCAGAATGTTTGCAGCTGTTTTGCGGAGAGCTTAAATTTCTTGGTGTGAAACTTTTCCCATGGCATCAATTTAAAAATAACTTTTTTTTTCAAAAGAGATTTTAATGCAAATAAGTCAGTTTCCCACAGTCCTGATCAGTAGGAGACGTATAGAACTGGGATTTAGGTTCATGACGAGCACAGTTCTCGCTTGCTCGCTCGCTCTCTATGAGAGGGAAACAACTCTTGAGGTGCGAGGAACCACAGACGAGCGGGAAGGCAGCGGCCAGGAGGTGAGCCGGTGCAAACAATTGCCCAAGCTCTGCCGTCCTCTATATATTATCAGCTAATTAATTAGTGTTTATATATATATGGGAGGAAACCGGAGCACCTGCAGAAAACCCACGCGTGCGAAGGGGCAATGCTTTCCATGCAGATGCAACAGATGGAGGTTGCTCCACATTTTCTTCTACCACCATCTCTTGAAAGCCAGGGTATGGTATTATGATGCCCACAGGAAGGGAGTTTCACTGCCAATGCTCTCAGTGCTGGATTACAGGTGTGTGCCGCCATCGCATGGCAATGTCAGATGTCTTAGAATCCAACACAAGCCATTTGACGTGTATGGACTCGGAGATTGCACTGGTTTTAGTCTGGCCGTTACTGGACTTTGATGCCATAAAAGTGTTTGCTGAAGCAGAAACAACATCTTTTTTCTCAGCATTTCCTTGTTTGCAAAAGGGTGAAGTGGCTTAACAATCAGGTGAAATAACTGTGGGCGGCAGGGTGGCGCAGTGTCAACACTCATGCCTCAAAGTAAGAAATTCTGGGTTAGAATTCCGACTCGGGTGGATTTCTGTGTGGAGTTTTGTTCTGCATGGGTTTCCTCTGAGTTTTCCGGTTTCCTCCCATAGCTAACACTGCACACAATGTAACTGGTATGACCAGAACATCCGGATCCCGACCCTGATGCCTGTGTATTTGGAATTTGCATGTTCTCTCTGTCGTCGCTATGATTATTCTGCGGGTTCTCAAGTTTTTCCCTCCACTATTATAAACATGCGTTTAGATTATTTGGCTGCTATTAATTTCCATATGATAAGCCACTTCATTGAGCTAATATTTGTGGCCAGGTCACTTCTGAAAAATACCTATATAGCTCATTGGGTCTTACCTGGTGAAATAAAAATTGGTAATAAAAATAGTTAATAGTAGAAAAAGTCTTGAGACTCGGCAAGGCATTCCTGAGTAAACAAGGCTAATCATTATTTAATAATAGCAAAAAATAAGTGAAATAGACACCTTTAGATCTTTAAAGTTCTCTGTCCATTTGATCAAAGGGCATTTTGCTTGTATTTTTTTTATTTCAAATGGCACTTACCTAAATCCCCTTAGTCTCTAACTGCACAGACAAGTTATACGGTTCATGATGATCTGACCAAATATGTATCGTTAAGACCCTCCACCACCTGTTGTGTACAAGCATTTAACAACGTTCAAATTATTGTTTTAGCTCACCGGTAAGTTAAAGAACGATTCTATCTACAAATGTCTGCATTTAGATATGGGACGTGTCATTTTAAACTGCGTCACACATCTTCAGAATAGGGTTCATAAAGTCGGACTAAAAATGCAGGGGAGGTCAGGATGTCCAATTCATTATCGGTTTAGATGAATGCATCTTTGACCAAAACACCCGAATTGCACCCAGTCTCATCAGATTTGGAAAGGAAGTTCTATTCCAGCTAGGTGATCGCCATGCATGAATGAAACAGGTGTTATATGCTGCTTGTGGGGCTACATTGTCAGCAGAGCACAGTGCAGCAAAATCCTTTGTTTTGCTACACTTTGCTCCAACATATATGTTCCCCACCATCGCCAACTTGCACTGACCAGCATGGTGAAGTATGAGGCCCTCAGCCAGCAGTGGACTGACACGTGGTGTTGTGTGTGTCGGAGTTATGAAATTTTGATGAAAATTAATGAAAATTAATAATTTTCCGAAAAATGCGCAAATCGCATTAATTATGTTAATGTGTGTATTAATATGCATAACTTATGATAATGCATGTGATTATATGCATACATTATGATAATCACGGAGATATTTTATGCGGATGCTTGCGATGATGTTAGTGTGTGCAGTTATGATAATTTGGCTCAGCTTCGTCTATCCAGAGTTGTCAATCAGGATAACACGATTATCATCGATTAAATATTTACCGATTATCCTAGCGTGTGTTATGATATTTAAGGTCACAGTTTCAGATCTCATCACAGGTACAGCTCTTATGGATAAGAGAGTTTTGCATGGACTTGGAAAGAAGCACTCGAACAGTTGGTGTGAAGCAATTTTATTCTAACAAGCATGTGACATTCTATCATGCAGGTCAAACATGCGTCAATAATTCATGAATAACCAAACCCCTATGCATTTGCGATATCATGCGTTCGATTAATATGAATAACTAAAATTCTTATGCAATTACGAGACTATGCGTTTGACTAAAATGAATGAATAACTCAAAACTCTTATGCATTTAACGAACTGAATGACTAAAAAACCCTCCTAACAACCAGGCATCTCATTAGTTCATTTTTGTATCGATCACAATCGGCGACTGGCCGAGTTTGAAAACAAGCATGACACACTTCATTTTGCGGTAATAAAAATCACTTATTATACCCAAGAGGCGAAAGTATATGTCAATAGATTCATCAGCAAGTGTGAAATCCTTTTAACGGAAGGTTGGAGTCAATGGTGGGTGAGGCGTGTTGCGGGAGAGCGAATTTGGCTCGGTTTTAATTAATTCTTCCGCGAGACTCTAAGATAAAGGAAACTGGTTTGACAAGATTTCCTCTGTGTTTCCTTGAGTCTGTGTGTGGGAAGCGATACGACCTCTCTGCTGTCTGTGCGAGCGTCAGCTGACACTTTCTCCGCTGTGAGGTGAGCGGCGGCGCTCGTCCAGAAGGCTTTGACTCTTTTCCTCCACGGCGGGATGACGAGTCGGTTTTGGTTGATGCGGGTCGATCTGGGTGTCGCTCGTTGTCGTTCGGTGGCGCGCGGTGGCGCTCGCTTGGCGCTCGCTTGGCGCAAGGTGGCGCAAGGTGGCGCAAGGTGGCGCAAGGTGGCGCTCGTTCAGCGATCTCCGCCTTTCCTGCGGGTTGTTCGCTGGTCGTCACTCTGACGAGGAGCGATGCTTCGTTCGTGGCAGGGTGGACGTTGGCGTCTTTGTTGGCTTCACTCGCAGCTCTGCGACTCAGGGTAGCGATTCTTCTCAGTTGGTGCAGACCTCGGCTTGTAGCGGCGCGTCGCTACCTCGCGAACCTTGTCCTGCTGGATGACGAAAACTTCTTCGTTGTCGGCGTTGAGATGAGATGGGGCCCGTGGCCCGGACGATGTGGTGGGGCCAGAGGCCCTGACGATCTGAGTTGGGGCCCGTGGCCCGGATGATCTGCCCTGGCGACGAGATGGGGCTCAGAGCCCTGGCGATATTTTTTGGATGGATTTTCCTTCGGTTTATATTGAGAAAATCCCCTCAGTTTCCAGAGTTGTTCAAAGTCTGTCAATAAACCTTCCTGTGGGTGGGACCATCTGCATCCGTGTGTGTGTGTCGTGTGCGTGTCCGTCCGTGTGCTTCGCGTGCGTGTTTGTCTGTGTGTTTATTAGCTTTGAAGACACAGCTGTGTGTCGTTCTGGAAGGGGGGGGGGTGGGGCCTCGTGACGGCGCCACCGAAGTTATCCATCAGACCGATGATTCGCGTCGAGTTATATATATAAAAGAAATATTCGAATCCATGTTTTTGTTACTGAATAATATTTGTCGCGAAAACCTACGCGTTAAGCGAGCTTAATTATTCCCTCCCTTGTGGGATCATATCTTTTGTCTCACACAGCTTAAGTTGTTTTGGTTTGGAAGTTGAAATGCGACTTATTTCCATTATGCCCCAGTTATGCCGAAACCGTGTTCCCGATGTTTCATCGTGACCCGATCTCTCATGGAAATGTTATTTCCTTGCGTGTGCAATTTTTGCTGTCCGTGTTGTGGGAAGACAAAGACGGTTGTTTCCACGGTGGAAGCACCCGGCGCATGCGCTCATTTATTTATTTCCGAGAGCGTGTTAATTTCCTTTGTTAAGAATATAATTATATATTCCTCCGTGGTGCCCGGCCCTGCAAGGCTGTTTCCGAGAGGGTGTCATTCCAACCCCCCGCCTGCCATTCCCCCCTCCCTTGTTCCTCCTGTGTGAAATTCGGGGAGTTTTTATGATCTTGATTACCCTTCTTTCATGCCCTCTTTCCTTTGAAATGAGGTGTGCGCACATCTGTGGGAGTGTGGGGGCGTGTCCGTTCTCACGTTGCCCCGTGTCTATTAAAAAAACGATATTTTATATGTTGGCAGAATAATTCTAAAAAAAAATTAACAAATAATATTTAAAAAAAATAAAAAGGGGGCGTATACACAACAGTGGGCTGTACGTGTATACAGCCGGACGCAATTTAAGTTTCCATTCATTGTTGGTTGTGCTATATCAACTGCCAGATGAAGGCTGCCCCAAGGCAATGCCATCCCTCAGTCTCGTGATGAATCAATTTAGCTCTTGCACGTGGCCCTGTTTCCCCATGAGTGCATTCCATCCTTTAGCTACGATTCCGATGCCAGTCTCGATGCGCAGGTGTCGTTCATTCTGTGTGAGTGTCATGCCCCAAGCCCACGTTTTCTTAACAATCCATGCGGTGCCCGTAACCTGCCTGTGTGATACTTAATCCACGCGTTGCTCTTCCCGTTTCTCTGTGTAATTCTCAATGTGTAATTCTCCGTGCTGATTTTGCACGATTTCCAACTTTTGTTCTATTTATTTTCTTCTTGAAGAAAATAAAAGCTGACTTTTGAAAATCTAAGCGGGAGAGGTGAGGGCTTGGTATTGTCACTTGCAGCTGACTTCATGGAGCTGGACATGCAGCTGGAACCTGACCGCAAGGTGCAGGTCACCCAGTGGCAGCAGCAGTCCTATCTGGACTCGGGCATCCAGTCCGGGGTGAACACCACGGCGCCATCGCTCAGCGGCAAGGGCAACCCCGAGGATGGAGAGGAAACGCGCGTCGTCTATGAGTGGGAACGGACCTTCAACGCGAACCTGTCGCGAGACCACACCCCGGGTATGCGCCACTTTCGACTTGGCTTTCTTGTTTCATTTGGATATATGAATTGAGTGCACAAAGGAACCTTATGGCAGGACCCCGGGGTCCCATAAGCCCCCGACTCTCACATAAACTGCGTTGCGACGTTATTTTATTTCTGTTGAAGGCGAACGATACGGCAATCTATTCATCTCGAAAAGCTCTACACGATGCGCTAAGAAAAGTTTAATAGTTTAGCTTTTTCTGCGCATTCATCCTCGCTGCACTTGGACGACATGACAGAATTATCCGTGTCAGGTGGGTCACGGTGTTTATGTGCGCGGTGGGACGTAGTTGCCAAAAATACATTAAGTAATTACGATTTTGACTTCCGTTTATTCGGGACCCTGGGGTCCCGCCAAAAGGTTCAAAGGCCCTTAGGCTCGCACAAAGTCCCGTAGGCCCACACAGAAGAAGCCAATAGGCCCACACAGAAGAAGCCCATAGGCCCACACAGAAGAAGCCCGTAGGCTCACGCAGGCCCCATAGGCTCACACGGTTGCTACAGGCCCACAGAGACTATAGGATTACAGTGTTCATGATGGGATCCACTTGCTCAAAATTTGCATTCATTTGACATGACACAGCAGCAAAATGACACACAGCACCGTGGTGGCAATGTTAACTCCCTCGACTGGTATGCAGGAGTTCGTGGGTTCGATCCCGACCCTGATGCCTGTTTATTGGGAGTTTGCATGTTCACTCCGTGGTCACATGGCTTTTTCTCCAAGTCCTTTGGTTTTTTCTTCCACATTTATAATCGACATGTGTTTAGAGTATTTGGCTGCTATAAATGTCCACATGATGAGCCACTTCATTGAGCTATCATTTGTGGCTAGGTCACTTCTGAGAAATAACTGTATAGCTCAGTGGGCCTTTGCTGGTGAAAAAAAAAAAGTTTACTTGAGGAACATCGCCCCCTACTGTTAAAAATTGGCAAAATTGGAACAATCCTTCCCCCATCTAAAACCAGGCTGACTCCAACCCCTAATACTACAGCTATCACCCCTATCACTACCCCTATCATTACCCTGTCACTACCCCAGCCCCTCTTTCACCTCTCCCGCCCATCCTGTCACCATAACTATTCAACCACTTTGAATAACTCATATTCTTTATTTTAACCACTATCACTTTAAGATGTTTTTTTGTTCATGTTTTTTGTTTGTTGCGGTTGCACCCGATTCAAGAGCCGAATGGCTCACAGGGTTATACCTAATAAATGAACTTGAACTTGAAATCATCTTATGCACAATTTTTTAATTGTTGTAAAGCGCCTTGGACGAAGGCGCTATATACATATAGGTAAGATTAGATAACGGTGCACGTTCCGGGTTATCGCAGTGACGCGTTCTGCGTTGCGCGAAAAGTGTTCCCCGGACGGACGAACCAACCGTGTTACAGCAAAAACGCGTGATATGCGCACCGCGCATTAAGCGGGGACTTGGTATGTATGTAAGTTGAACTTCTGTCCATGCACACCGTGGAGTGCCACGGTGGTGAGATGTTTCCATAGTGATTTTTGCTATTCACAACAGATGTCAGCACCAATCTGCCTGTTGTACCACTCAGAGCAATAATCTTGGCATGGATATCCCAAACCTAAATATTTGTTTTCTTTTGTAATTCTCAGAGCTGGAATTTAGCCAAATAAAATGTATAGCCAAACTATAACGATGTTATTCATTGTACGGTCGTTGAGTGACCAGGCTAAGATGTTATCTCCCTCGCCTGGTATGCACGCGACTGTGGGTTCAATCCCGACCCTGACGTCATTATATTTGGAGTTTGCGTGTCTCTCTCCCCATGGTTGCGTGGATATTTTTTTCTGAGTTCTCTGGTTTTTACCTCCACACGTAGAATTGGCTTGCGTTTAGAGAATTTGGCTGCTATACATTTCCACATGAGCCACTTCGTTGAGCTATATAGCTCAGTGGGCCTTGGTAAAATAAAAATAGTTGAGTTTTATTTTGATTTTAAGCTTCCGTGACTGCAGGGATTCATATTCTTGGTTCTTTCAGTAAAGTCACGTAGAAGGGAAATAATAAAATAATAGAAATATAAAACAATAAAAATTATCACGACGTTTCGACTGCAACACAAGCAATCATCATCAGGTGTGAAATCCACAGCAATAAAATTTGATGATTTCTTGTGTGCAATCGAAACTTGAGAATTGTTATTGTTTTATATTAGTATTATTTTATTATTTCCCTTCTACGTGACTTTACCGAAAGAACCAAGAATATATCTTCTTGGTTCTTTCGGTAAAGTCACGTAGAAGGGAAGTAATAAAATAATAAAAATAAAACATAATAAAATGAAATAATTCTCACGACGTTTCGGCTACAACGCAAGCAGCCGTCTTCAGGTGAAGAATGAGACACTACCAAGCTAGGAGTTTATATATAAACTGGGTTGGAGGTGGAAGAGCGCCTTAACAAAAAGAATGTGCATATGAAGAGGAATTTAGCATATTTATGGTCATGGAAAATGCGTAGGAGGTGGGCGGGGGGGTTTCAAAGTCATATTATGCCCATGCATTATGCAGGATCAGCAGCACCAAGGGGGGGTGCAGGGAGTAGCATTAACAAAGGAAAGGAATGTTAATGATATGTAGCTGCAGTTACTAAACAACCACGTAGAAAACTAAAGTATAAACTACATAAAAAACTAAAGTATAAACTGCATAGCACCATCAGTATACTTACTATACTCTACAATAAGCTGAGTTACTAACAGCAAGTAATACATTACAATTCTACGTCGTAAAAATTATATAATATGCTTCTATCTAAACTTCATTCTCTTACATCAGACGAGCATATACCGTACTATATACTGCCATAGATAAACCCAACATTAAATGATATACTGTATTGCTATAAACCACCCTATACCCTATACATTTCAACATAACACTATGTATTATTCTACCCACCCTAATGTGTATCGAAATGGTTTATTACGTCCTTCCAATGATTGCTAAGCCAGAATCCATCTTCTCGGTTAAAATTGTCTCTGTGTTTGTATATGTGGATCGCCTCATGAACGAATCTCTCATGATAGCCAGATGGCTTGCAGAGAACCTCTGTCTTGGAGAAGTCAATGTCATGTGAGCCCACTGAGTTGTAACAATGATCTGCCACGGCTGAGGTGTTTGTCCTACCGTGTTTCAGGTCAGCTTTATGTTCACGGATGCGGTCCGTGACATGTCGTTTGGTTTCCCCAATGTAACTGCTACCACAGAGGCAACTTAGTTTGTAGACACCACATCTTTTACAGACGGTACCAGATCACGGATTTTATGTACTGTGTTGAATCGGACCTGGATCTTGTGTTTAATCAGGATTTTGGAGATCTTTTTTGTGACCCCAGCAATGTAGGGTAAGGTGATGGTCTTGAAAGGCTCCTCAACAGGATCCTTCTTGATGGTTGGAGTGATGGCTTTGCGGATTGTGTAGTCGGAGTAACCATTAGCCTTAAGAGCTTGGCGTACTTGTTTGAGTTCACTGAAAATGTGTTCATGGTCGGAGATGCATTGGGCTCTATGATATAGAGTCTTGATGAGGGAATTCTTCTGGGATGGATGGTGGTGGGAATCCGGTTTTAGGTATGCAACCATATGGGTAGCTTTCCTGTAGACAGAGTGGCTCATTGAACCATCAGGTCTCCTTTTGATTAGGACATCCAAAAAGGGTAGCTTGCCATCTTTTTCGACTTCCATGGTGAATCTGATGGCTGGGTGTATGGAATTGATGTGGTCGAGAAATTGGTCTAGAGCAGGCCGGCCATGTGGCCAGATGACAAAAGTGTCGTCTACGTACCTCTTCCATAAGGTCGGGCGTAGAGTGGCAGTCTGGATGGCGTCCGTCTCAAATTTCTCCATGAAGATGTTGGCTACAACCGGAGATAGGGGGGAGCCCATTGGGGTGCCCTCAATTTGCTTGAGCTAATTCAAAACGCTCATCTTTGCTGATGTTGCTAGCTGGCATCTTAGCGTTTTAATCAGCAAAGATGAGCGTTTTGAATTAGCTCAAATAAAAAAGAGGGATGACATTGTCATCCTCTCAGCCGACAAAGGCAATGCCACTGTCATCATGGACAAAATAGAATACAACAACAAAATATAAGAACTACTCAACGATGGCAGCTATACAAAAATAAAAAGAGACCCCACCAACAGCCTCGTCACTAAAACCAACAAAATCATTTCTGATTCAACCGCATTATTTGATCAGACCAAACAGTTCTCGTTGAAACCTTCTGCAGCCAGGCCACCAAGATTATACGGCTTACCAAAGATACATAAAGAAGATACACCTCTTCGTCCCATTGTCTCTACTATCAACTCCCCCACCTATAAATTGGCTCGTTTTTTGTCTGAAATCCTACGGCCTTTCACTGGAAAAACCACCTCTGCGGTACTAAACTCTACTGACCTGGTATCGACAATCAAGGGGATTGCCCTGTCCCCAGATGACCTGCTTGTCAGTTTTGATGTGGTTTCCTTATTCACCAAGGTTCCTGTACCTGACACCATCGCAATCATTGAAGACTTGGTTCATCAAGGACTGAATGCTGGGGTACCCCCCCTGGTGGGACACTGCTTAACCAATACATACTTCACCTGGAATGAAACTTTCTACAAGCAAATTGAGGGCACCCTAATGGGCTCCCCCCTATCTCCGGTTGTAGCCAACATCTTCATGGAGAAATTTGAGACGGACGCCATCCAGACTGCCACTCTACGCCCGACCTTATGGAAGAGGTACGTAGACGACACTTTTGTCATCTGGCCACATGGCCGGCCTGCTCTAGACCAATTTCTCGACCACATCAATTCCATACACCCAGCCATCAGATTCACCATGGAAGTCGAAAAAGATGGCAAGCTACCCTTTTTGGATGTCCTAATCAAAAGGAGACCTGATGGTTCAATGAGCCACTCTGTCTACAGGTAAGCTACCCATACGGATGCATACCTAAAACCGGATTCCCACCACCATCCATCCCAGAAGAATTCCCTCATCAAGACTCTATATCATAGAGCCCAATGCATCTCCGACCATGAACACATTTCCAGTGAACTCAAACACGTACGCCAAGCTCTTAAGGCTAATGGTTACTCCGACTACACAATCCGCAAAGCCATCACTCCAACCATCAAGAAGGATCCTGTTGAGGAGCCTTTCAAGACCATCACCTTACCCTACATTGCTGGGGTCACAAAAAAGATCTCCAAAATCCTGATTAAACACAAGATCCAGGTCCGATTCAACACAGTACATAAAATCCGTGATCTGGTACCGTCTGTAAAAGATGTGGTTCCAGACATACAGTACCCTGGTGTCTACAAACTAAGTTGCCTCTGTGGTAGCAGTTACATTGGGGAAACCAAACGACATGTCTCGGACCGCATCCGTGAACATAAAGCTGACCTGAAACACGGTAGGACAAACACCTCAGCCGTGGCAGATCATTGTTACAACTCAGTGGGCTCACATGACATTGACTTCTCCAAGACAGAGGTTCTCTGCAAGCCATCTGGCTATCATGAGAGATTCGTTCATGAGGCGATCCACATATACAAACACAGAGACAATTTTAACCGAGAAGATGGATTCTGGCTTAGCAATCATTGGAAGGACGTAATAAACCATTTCGATACACATTAGGGTGGGTAGAATAATACATAGTGTTATGTTGAAATGTATAGGGTATAGGGTGGTTTATAGCAATACAGTATATAATTTAATGTTGGGTTTATCTATGGCAGTATATAGTACGGTATATGCTCGTCTGATGTAAGAGAATGAAGTTTAGATGGAAGCATATTATATAATTTTTACGACGTAGAATTGTAATGTATTACTTGCTGTTAGTAACTCAGCTTATTGTAGAGTATAGTAAGTATACTGATGGTGCTATGCAGTTTATACTTTAGTTTTTTATGTAGTTTATACTTTAGTTTTCTACGTGGTTGTTTAGTAACTGCAGCTACATATCATTA
The DNA here is from genome assembly GCF_964198595.1 of Lampetra fluviatilis. NCBI lineage: Eukaryota > Metazoa > Chordata > Hyperoartia > Petromyzontiformes > Petromyzontidae > Lampetra > Lampetra fluviatilis. The sequence continues at coordinate 23,089,851 of NC_136276.1, read as the reverse complement.
ACATTCCTTTCCTTTGTTAATGCTACTCCCTGCACCCCCCCCTTGGTGCTGCTGATCCTGCATAATGCATGGGCATAATATGACTTTGAAACCCCCCCGCCCACCTCCTACGCATTTTCCATGACCATAAATATGCTAAATTCCTCTTCATATGCACATTCTTTGTGTTAAGGCGCTCTTCCACCTCCAACCCAGTTTATATATAAACTCCTAGCTTGGTAGTGTCTCATTCTTCACCTGAAGACGGCTGCTTGCGTTGTAGCCGAAACGTCGTGAGAATTATTTCATTTTATTATGTTTTATTTTTATTATTTTATTACTTCCCTTCTACGTGACTTTACCGAAAGAACCAAGAAGATGAATCCCTGCAGTCACGAAAGCTTTAAATCGAAACCAAGAAGATACTTTAGTTTTAGTTTAACTTCTTTCGCACCGTACGTAGCCAACTGCTAACCGGTTGCCGCAAGGATAAAACTCATCCCCACAACGGGTGGGTGAGTGGTGGCATGACGGTCCTTATGCCGCCGACTTATCCGTGCCCACAGACGCCGAGAGCCACTTTGCGTCGACGCGCGCCCAGCGCATCCGAGCGGCCATGTTCCCAGAGACGCTGGAGGAGGGCGCGCAGGTGCCGGCCACGCAGTTCGATGCCGAGCAGCCGACCAATGTGCAGCGCCTGGCTGAGCCGTCGCAGATGCTGAAGCAGGCCGTGGTGAACCTCATCAACTACCAGGACGACGCCGAGGTGGCGACGCGCGCCATCCCCGAGCTTACTAAGCTGCTCAATGATGATGACCCGGTGCGTGGGTGACTAGGCAATGTGGCAACCTCCACACGTGCACAGACTCATTACACGCACACACACACAGACTACACACACGTAGACTCCCTACAGACATATAATTCCTACACACATAGACTACACGCACAGGCTCCATATACTCACACAGGCTCCATACACTTAAACAGGGTCCATACACTCACACAGGCTTCTTACATACACCGTGACTAAATTGTAATGACACCCAGGAACATCATTCCTCCTGTGAAACTACTACAGACTCTATCTGAAACATAGCGCCTTCCTTCGTGATAGCCTTTCACTGTTGGAATGGTGCAAATACTATATATACTCAATTTTGAACATTATAACTCTGTGTCCCAACCGAGCTGTGCTCATCTGCCGCGGGTGCGTGTGCGCGCCGCAGGTCGTGATGGGTAACGCCGCCATGATGGTGCATCAGCTGTCGAAGAAGGAGGCGGCTCGCCACGCCATCATGGATTCCCCCCAGATGGTGGCGGCATTGGTGCGCGCTGCCCAGAACACCAACGACATGGAGACGGCTCGCTGTGCTGCCGGGGCCCTCCACAACCTGTCGCACCACCGCCAGGGACTGCTGGCCATCTTCAAGTCAGGAGGCATCCCAGCCCTCGTGAAGCTGCTCAGGTGCAGCCCGGCGGCGAACGCAAAACGCGCAAGGGGCAGCCGATTTAACAAACAGCGTCGTGCAGCCTCTGACGAACGGGAGATTGATGGAGAAGTTTAGGTCCACAGTTCAAGTGTCTTCTGAAGTCGAGATGGTCTTCCAGTTAAGCAGGGTGGTGGTACATCGGTAACACTTGTGCCTCCCAGCAAGAAGGGCCTGCGTTCGATTCCCAAGTCGAGTGACTTTCTGTGTTGGAATTTGCATGTTCTCCTTTCGTTCTGCAGTGTAAGTGTGCGTGTGAGCGTGGAGTTTGTATGTGCTCTCTCCGTTCTGCAGAGTGTGTGTGAGTGTGGATTTTATATGTTCTCCCCCCATTATGTGGGTGAGTGTGAAAAATTATCTGCAAATTACTCAATTGGCAATACAAAGTAGTAACATCGTCCCCTACTGTGAAAACTTGGAAGGACCGTCCTGAAAAAGAGTTAAGACTGTGAGGCTTTTGTGGGTAAACAAGCGTAGTAGTAATAATAATATAAAAAATTATGGTTTCATGATAAATCGAATAAAGGATTTGGTATGGTTGAGTTACAAATGTTAATGCCATGGACAGTTCATTAGTTCAGCAAGGGAAACCACACACAAGTGCGAAGGCAGCTTGTACCAGTGCCAACAATTGCCCAAGCTCTATGACCCTACATTGCATTGTTTGCCCTACTCCTTTCGTGGGTGTTATGCTTGTGGGAGGAAACCGGGGTATCCATAGAAAACCCTCGCATGCAAGGGTGGCTATGCTGTGTCCTCATATGGATGGAAACAGATGAAGATTAATCCATTTACTGTTCTGCCATCTCCTGGTGAGTCAGGGTATGGCAACATTTACGCCCACGGGAAGGGAGTTTCACGACACCCTTGTGATCCACCAACGCTTGCCTCCACAGTGCTGAAATACAGGTCACTTGAGTAGCTGCCACTACCGCCACCGCCCCGGCTAAAGTGAATGTGATTTTTCCCGTGCGATGGTAGCTGCCCTGTGGAGTCAGTGCTTTTCTACGCCATCACCACGCTGCACAACCTGCTGTTACATCAGGAGGGCAGCAAGATGGCCGTGCGCCTGGCAGGTGGCCTGCAGAAGATGGTGGCCCTGCTGAACAAGAACAACGTCAAGTTCCTCGCCATCACCACCGACTGCCTGCAGCTGCTGGCTTACGGCAACCAGGAGAGCAAGGTGAGCGAGCCGGGCTTGTGAAGCATCGTGTCGAAGCCGGTGCCGTGGAGATGACGTGGCCCAGCGGGAGTGTGATCGCCGTCCGTTGCAGGTCACTGCGGCACATATTGAGCGTAACATTACTACTACTACTGTGCGCCGTCTGCTTCACAGCGAACCGACGTTAAAGATCCCGTGATGTGTTCTGGCGTCATGGTCTAAAATTTGACAGATTTTAATGAAAACGCCACGGCGGCGAGATGTTATCTCTCTCGCTTGGTATACGGGACGTCGTGGGTTGAATTCCGACCTTGACGCCTGTATATTTAGAGATTGCATGTTCTCCCCGTGGTCACATGGATTTTTCTCCAGGTCTTCTGTATTTTCCCTCCATATTTAGAATCAGTATGCATTTAGAGTATTTGGCTGATATACATTTCCACATGATAAGCCACTTCATATTCTTTGGGTCTTTCGGTAAAGTTACGTAGATAGGTTCAAAGAAAATAAAAAACTACGACGTTTCGATCACAACACAAGCGATCGTCATCGGGAGGAAAAAAGATGAAAGCTGCTGAGGCAGACTGTTTTAAAGGTTTAAAATGGGTGTAGCCCAAGGTTCAGTAACGAAGTGGGCGGGGCTAGTGATGTTAATGTGAAAGATTAGCATGTTAATGTAAGATCGGAGGGCGACATTCACGGTGAGGGCGTGGAGGTGGCTATGTTAATGTGAGAGATTAGCATGTTAATGTAAGATCGCAGAGCTGCCGCCACATCGGCGCGCGAGGTAGCTGTGTTAGTGTAAGAAATTTAACCTGTTAATGTAAAATCAGAGAGCCGAAAATAACAACTAACATTGGAAGGTAGGATGGAAACATCACAGCCAGTTATGACTTAGACTGGTTAATAACGTCCTTCCAATGATTGCTCAGTTTGTACTCATCTTTGTTGATAGCCAGTGGGTTTGCCAAGTACCTTCGTCTTGGAGAAATCAATTTCGTGTGAGCCCAACGCATTAAAACAATGATCAGCCACGGTCAAGGTATTGGTCCTACCGTATTTCAGATCTGCCTTATGTTCACGAATATGGTCCGAGACATGTCGCTTAGTTTCCCTAATGTAACTACTGCCGCAGACACAGCTTAGTTTGTAGACGCCGGGGTATTACATGTCAGGGATCACATCCTTCACAGATCGGATCAGAACACAAATTTTATGTACTGTGTTAAATCGAACCTGGATCTTGTGTTTGCTTATGATTTAGGAAATATTTTTCGTGACCCCTGTTGTGTATGGCAAGGTGATTTTTTTGATTGGGTCCTCAGATGTTTCCAACGAGTTGGGGTGATAGCTTTACGGATTGTGTAGTCTGAATATCCATTCGTCTTGAGAGCTTGGAGTACGTGTTCCAGTTCACTGGCTAGGTGATGATGGTCGGAAATACAGCGAGCTCTATGGTTGTTGTTGTTGTTTTCCTCGCACTTTCTGTTTATAGGTGGCGTTGTGTCGCCACTTTGGAAGGGTTTAACCAGAGATCAATCGATTTAATTTTTGGTCCGCGTTTTGGGCAACTGAGAAAATGGGAGACGTCTTCTGGCATTGCTTGGGTGGATTCCATTTTGGTAATCGGCTAGCATGGAGCAGTAACCTGAACGGAGTTGAGCTATTTTTATGCGAATTGCCCGGGTCAGGGATTTCTCGTCGTCTGCTATGGGTGGGGGCCAACCCCCTAGCACGACATTGGGCTTGTAGGCGTTCAGGCAGTGCATGGTGGCAGTGGTGTGCAAGTGGTTCAAAATTTATTTGGTGGTGCTATTTGGTGGAAGAGCATTTAAAGTAGATTGCACGTTGGCAGAGCTGGGGCTTTGAGTAGCTTTGTGCAAGGATGCGTTGTCGAGTGGCATGAAGCCAGATATTGATCGGTGAGAAGCTTGCAGTGTTCTTGAATCGGAAGAACTTTGGTTTCTTGGTGGAGATGGTCAATGGGCGCCATAAGGTGGCATCCTGTAGTTAGGCGAAGTGCCTGGTTGTCAGAGGTTTGGAGCTTTTGGTAACCTGTAGAGGAGAGGTTTGGGTACCAAATGGGACTGGCATAATTAATGATGGGATGTCCAATGGCTTTGTAGGTTAGGAGTAAAGTCTCCTTTTGTTGACCCCAAGATGTGCCGGCTAAAGCTTGTAAGATGTTATTTCGTTTGGTAACTTTTGCATGCACGTTTCTGCCGTGTTGAGCGAAGCTAAACATGGTGTCAAAGGTTACACCTAGAATTTTGGGGGTTTTTGTTAGTGGGAGGCGTTGATTGATTATTATGACGTTGGGAGTAAGTTGGATTTATGAGGATCAGGTGTGAAAAGGGTGACTTGATTTGGATGTTGAGAGTTGAAGCGATCTATTGGCTTGAAAAGTGCTAAGCCGTTTTAGATACGAGTTGATGGAGTTTTCCATTTTGGGTATATTTTATTAGAAATGTAAACTGTGATGTCGTCGGCATAGCTGACTACTTCTACTCCGTTTGGAGGGGTTGGTAGATAGTGGAGGTAGGCGTTGAACAGCGCTGGGGATTATATGGAACCTTGGGTACTCCTGCATGAATGTTTCGTGAGGAGGATTGAATATTACGAAAGGGAGTGCGTGATTGGCGGCCCCTTAGGTAATTTATAAGCCAGCAAACAAGGCCTGATGGTAGCGTAGAACCCTGGATGATGTTGATGAGCGTGAGGTGGTTAACGGTGTCGAAAGCACCATTGGTACCTCATTTGCCAGTAAAAAATATGATAATTGGTTTTTTACCCTTTTATCTGGCAACAAAACTGACACCTTTTTTACGAGGAGTCATGTTTGCATATACCACAATACCTGCAGTCATAATGCAAACAAAAAACACAACTCTGATAATGTATGCACTGTCCTTGAAGTTGATTGGTCCACACCCGAGACGGCTTTCCTTAGAGCCTAGTCTCACATGGGTTGGACCAGATGACGCCAAAAGGCGCACAACAAGATCAAGGTAGGCGACGATAGTGTGAGATGGGGGCTTTTTCCCATTGAAACCGTTTGCAATTTGGGTGGTTGGGTTGAGAAGAGCTGTTGTTGTTGAGTGTGCAGGGCGAAAGCTATGTTGGTGAGACGATGGAGTTAATTCGGTGGTGATGATTGGAAGGATGAGGGCCTCTAAAATTTTGATTGATGAGCAAAGTAGGGAGCCTGTAGGATGTTGCTTGATTTAGGTATTTGCCGGGTTTTGGAAGTGGGATGATTGTCCATGATTTCCAGATGGCCGGAGTGCCGGTTGCACTGTAGTGAGGCATTAATGGTGGAGGTGAGAAACTTTATGCCAAGGGGGCGAGGTGTTTGAGAAGGGGCATAGCGCTGCCATCCGGGCCAATTGTGGAATAATTTTTGGCTTTTTTATAGCTAGTTTCACCTCTTCAATGGTAACTTGGGGGGCGCCGTTTAGAGGTAGTTCCTTGATTTGACGGATTATTTGACGGGCGGATTTATTAGAAGAGTGTGGGATGACTGATGAGACGTTTGTTGAAGTGGTTGGCGATGTTATTGTTGTTTGACAGATTTGTTGTTGAAATTGATTGCATAATTGGGAGGCGGTTTGGAGTGTCTGTCTAAAGCTTTGATGGTCTTCCAAAGTTTTGATGAGTTTTGGCGATGGTCAAAATATTCAACAAGCTCGTGCCAGCGTTCTGTTTTTGCTTGATTGATTCGTTTTGTGATTTCAATATTGAAGGCTGGGATTTGTGGCGATGTAGGATTTTCAGTCCTCAGAGTAGGTTCATTAGCATTGAGGCTTCTTTAGGGAGGCAGGGAAGGTGTTGCTTGTAGCAACCTGCTGGGATGGTGTGCTTGGTGGTAGTTGCGATGATGTTTCTGAAAATCTTTTCAGAGTTATGTGCAGGTGTGTGGATATGGTTGATGTTGTCGGCGAATAATGCTTCTGATTCTGAAGTAAAAAGTGTCCAGTTAGCTTTTTTAAAGTTGTAATACAAGCGGTTTAGGAGTTTGTGGAGGCTTGGCGGCATTGAGGGTCAACACAATTGGTAGGTGGTCGGATCCAAGGGCCGTAAAGACTTGCCAGTCGATTGATGAAAGCAGGTTTCTTGACGCTATTGAGATATCTGGTGAGGATGAAGGGCCAGATGACGGAACTCTGGTTTGCATCTTTTCATTAAGTACCCCATAGGGGGAGCCATTCAAGATATCGGCAATGAGGTTGCCACGTGCATCTGAAAGGGAAAAGTGCCAAAGTTTGTTGTGGGTGTTGAAATCTCCAATAACAATTGAGTCGTTGTTTGGTAAAAGTTGATTTATATTGAACTGATAGTTGCGAGGGCATGAACTGGTCGGTGGGATGTAGACATTGATTATAGTGAGTGGGCCTAGATGGGATTTGATACGGACGCTTAAGGCTTCTGTGGTGATATCAGAAGGAGGCAATGGGATTTTAATTTCTTCAAATTGAATGCTTTTATGGATGAGAAAAGCTAAACCGCCACCAGCTGTTGGTCGGTCTCGACGGAGCAAAGTTAAATTTTGATAGTTGGGCGGTCGAGAAGTTGATTTTAATTTTGTTACTTGTATGGCGGCTATATTAATGGTTAAATTTCGATTTAAAGCTTTCATGACTGCAGGGATTCATCTTCTTGGTTCTTTCGGTAAAGTCACTTAGAAGGGAAGTAATAAAATAATTAAAATAAAACATAATAAAATAATTCTCACGACGTTTCGGCCACAACGCAAGCAGCCGTCTTCAGGTGAAAACCAGGTCTGTCGAGGCGACAGCGTCTGAATGAAACAGCACCATGCTTGGAGCATATATTTAAGCTGGGTTGGAAGGGGGGGAAAGGGCGCCTTGACAAAAGAATTTGCATATCAAGAGGAATTTAGCATATTTATGGGAAATGCAGGTATGTGATTTGTACTACTTATGCCCGTGCATTATGCAGGATTAGCAGCATCAAAGGGAGGGGATTTGGGAAAAGCAGGTATGTGATTTGTACTACTTATGCCTGTGCATTATGCAGGATTAGCAGCATCAAAGGGAGGGGATAGGGGTAGCATTAATAAAGGGAAGGAGTGTTAATAGTATGTAGCTGCAGTAACTAAAACCACCACGTAAACAACTAAAGTATAAACTACATAGTATCATTAGTATACTAAATATACTTTACAATAAGCTGAGTTACTAACAGTAAGTAATACATTACAATTCTACGTCGTAAAAAATATAATATGCTTCCATCTAAACTTTATTCTCTTACATCACACGAGTCTACACCGTACTATATACTGCCATAGACAAACCCAACATTAAATTATATACTGTGTTGCTATAAACCACCCTATACCTTATACATTGTAATATTACACTATGTATTATTCTACCCACCCTAATGTATATCACACAGCTGTATATTCACTATACAATTACGATACTATATATTACTATGTACATTATATTAAGCATATCAATTTTATACTATTTGTTATTATACACTGTACCATTGACCGTCGTGTGAAAGATACTAAGAGGAAGCAACGAAATATGTCAATGGGAGAGTAGTGGTAAGGAAACTTGCAGCGGAGCAAAGAATCCATTCCCTGCGGAGAGTACAATGCCAGTGAGTGGCACGCGGTCTGAAAGTCACCGTAAACGTGAACACAATCAGTTAAGATCCGAAATGGTTTATTACGTCCTTCCATTGATTGCTAAGCCAGAATCCATCTTCTCGGTTGAAATTGTCTCTGTGTTTGTATATGTTTTATTTTTATTTTTTATTACTTCCCTTCTATGTGACTTTCTACGTGACTTTACCGAAAGAACCAAGAAGATATATTAATGGTGTTTTGTTGTAGAAAGGTGCTTAGTTCAAAAGATTTGTTGTTGATGTTTAGTTGAAGGATTTTTAGGTCGTTTTTGTTGTGGATGTTTTGTTGTGGTTGAAACGGTGGTTGCGATGGATGAGATGGTGGTGTTAGTGTGGTTGTGCAAGGTGGAGTTGTTGGAGTGTATGATGTACAATATTTGCAGAACCAGCCGGAATTTGAACTGGGGATGCGGGCTAAAGTAGTGCAGTATTTGTGGTACCAAGCTTTACAACCGTTGCATTGGATATAATTTTCAGTGACATTCTTGCCGCAACTGCCACAAGGGAAAAACGGGCCTGGATTCAATTCGACGTCCCCAGCAATAATGAGAAGCCAGCTCCAGTATGCTGGGAGGCCTGGGCTGGCTGGCGAAAAAGAGGAAAAGTGCGAGGGGTGATGTTGCCATTTGCAAGTGCTTTCGTAGTACTTGGTCTGTCCACTTCGAACAAGCGGCAACACTGGAAAGGAGCTCTATGGTGTAGAGTTTTGATGAGGGAATTCTTCTGGGATGGATGGTGGTGGGAGTCAGGTTTTAGGTAGGCATCCGTATGGGTGGCTTTCCTGTAGACGGTGTCCCATTGAGCCATCTGGTCTCTTTTCGATTAAAACATCCAAGAATGGTAACTTGCCATCCTTTTCCACCTCCATGTTGAATTTGATGGCCGGGTGTATGATATTGATGTGAATGAGGAATTCTGAGCTGGTCGGCCATGTGGCCAGATGACAAACGTGTCATCTACGTACCTCTTTCACAAAGACGGACATAGAGTAGATGCCTGGATAGCATCTGTCTCATAATTTTCCATGAAAACATTGGCTACAACTGGAGATAAAGGAGAACCCATTGGGGTACCTTCAACTTGTTTGTAAAATGTTCCATTCTAGGTGAAGTACGTGTTGGTGAGGCAGTGTCTCACTAGGGCCGGGACATCAGCATTCATTCCATTGTTGGACCAAATTTTCAATGATTGCAATGGTGTCAGGCACAGGAACTTTGGTAAACAAAGAGACTACATCAAAACTAACGAGCAAATCACCTGGAGATAGTGAGATGTCCTTAATTAACGATATCAAGTGAGCTGCGTTAAGTACAGCTGAGGTGGTCTTACCAGTGAATGGTTGTAAGATCTCGGACAGAAATCAGGCCAGTTTGTAGGTAGGTGAGTCAATTGTGGAGACGATAGGACAAAGGGGTGTACCTTCTTTATGGATTTTTGGTAAGCCATACAATCTGGTGGGTCTAGCAGCAGAGGGTTTTAAGGAAAACCGCTTGGTTGGTTCAATTAAAGATGTCAAATAAATGATGATTTTGTTGTTTTTCATAACGAGGCGGATGGTGGGATCTCTTTTAATTTTGGTAGAGCTACCATCATGAAGTAGGTCCTGAATTTCGTTATTGTATGCGGGTTTGTCCATGATGACTGTTGCATTGCCCTTGTCGGCTGAGAGGATGACGATGTTCTCTCTCTTTAACAATTGAGAAAGCTCAAAGCGCTCATCCTTACTGATGTTGCTAATAGGTGTCTTAGCATTTTTGAGGATTGCAGCGATTTCCGATCTTGCCACATCTGCAGTAATGTGTCCCAAACCCTTAAGGGCTACGTCGACCTGGGCAATGATATCATCAACTGGGATGTGTTTAGGGGTGACTGGGAAATTCAACCCTTTAGCTAGAACCGATTTTATCACTCCAACCGTCGTGAAAGAACCATCTGAGGACCCTATCAAAACCATCACCTCGCCATACATAGCAGGGGTCACCAAAAAGATTTCCAAAATCATGAGCAAACACAAGATCCAGGTTCTGATCCCATCTGTGAAGGATGTGATCCCTGACATGCAATACCCCGGCGTCTACAAACTAAGCTGTGTCTGCGGGAGTAGTTACATTGCGGAAACTAAGCGACATGTCTCGGACCGTGTTCCTGAACATAAGGCAGATCTGTAACACGGTAGGACCAATACCTCGGCCGTCGCTGATCATTGTTTTAATGCTTTGGGCTCACACGAAATTGATTTCTCCAAGACGAAGGTACTTGGCAAACCCACTGACTATCAACAAAGATTCGTTCATGAAGCCATCCATATATATATGGACACAGACACAATTTCAACCGAGAAGATGGGTACAAACTGAGCAATCATTGGAAGGACGTTATTAACCAGTTTAAGTCATAACTGGCTGTGATGTTTCCATCCTAGCTTCCGATGTTACTTGTTATTTTCGGCTCTCTGATTTTACATTAACAGGTTAAATTTCTCACACTAACACAGTCACCTCTCGCGCCGACGTGGCAGCAGCTCTGCGATCTTACATTCACATGCTAATCTCTCACATTAACATAGCCACCTCCGCGCCCTCATCGTGGATGTTGCCCTCCGATCTTACATTAACATGCTAATTTCTCACATTAACATCACTAGCCCCGCCCACTTCGTTTATGACCCTTGGGCTCTACACCCATTTTAAACCTTTAAAACAGTCTGCCTCAGCAGCTTTCCTCTTTTTTACTCCTGATGACGATCGCTTGTGTTGTGATCGAAACGTCATAGTTTTTTGTTATTTTCTTTGAACCTATCTACGTGATTTTACCGAAAGACCCAAAGAATATCAATTCCTGCAGTTACAAAAGCTTTCAGTCAAGATAAGCCACTTTGTTAAGCTATCATGTGTGGCCAGGTGACGTATGAAAAACAGCTATGTAGATTAGTGGTCTTTATCTGATCAAATAAAAATATATTTTTTACTTGGCAGGATCCTCCTTAAATTAACTCGTGAGAGTCAGAGAGGCTTTCCCGGGTAAACGAACATAGTACAAGCAGACCTCGTTTAGCACGACCCCGTAGAACGCTGATTTGTTATAGTGCTCTTTCTCCTGGCAAAATTTTTACAAAAAAAACTGAAATGAAAATATCTACACAGCACTTCCGCGTGAGAACACACGGCAGCGCCGACCAAAGAAACGTACCCCTCCGCAATATAATTATTACGATTTGTGCTCACGATTGTTTTGCTATGTAGCCACATTGGGAAAAGAAAGAAAAGAGACCAGGATAGTCTCAGGCACCACCTAAAAGAAACCTATCCACAGACATTTAGCCTGAGGGCATCACGAAGACCCGGATTGGGAGCGCAGCAGCTCCAACTTTGATCCCATTACAGTAGAATGCACTTGCGAGTACAGTACATAATACTTAGTGATGTTATCGTAAGACATTTTTACTTACGATAGAATGTTTACCATCTGTATTATTAGCACTATTACCGTTACCCCAATGAAGCCCTCATATACTGCTCATATGAAATAAATAACGCTGTCGGGAACGCATCGCCGATTTGATTAACGCTGAGCGAGCTCTGCCTGTAATAAATAAATATTCGTGACAAAGCTGTGTTTTTGGCTTTGGCTCTCAGTTGATAATCCTGGCAAGTGGGGGTCCGGCTGGGCTGGTGCACATCATGAGGACGTACACCTACGAGAAGCTGCTATGGACCACGAGTCGTGTACTCAAGGTGCTGTCCGTGTGCCCCAGCAACAAGCCCGCCATCGTCGAGGCCGGTACGCCAGCATCCCCAGCCACACCCCAACAACACCCCCGACTACACTCCCAACTACACACAAACTATGCTCTGACGACAACCCAACCACACTCCCAACCACACTCCCAACCACACTCCCAACCACACTCCCAACTACACTCCCAACTACACCCAACTCTACTTGTGTAGTCTCGCAGGTCTCTTCTTCCTTCTTCTCGAGGCTTGTGTGTGTGTGCGTGTGGCGTGCGTCACACACACCCTCAGTCGGAGACGAGGTTGTCGCAGGAGGCACCGTCTTTCCTTTATTATGTTCACACCACCAACTCCGGCTCCCTCTCTCACGACCACGCTGCCGTACATCCCGGTCCAGACACGACCACGTCCGCGTTGCACCGACGGCGTCGACCGAGACAGCCAACTACTGTTCGGCCGCGCAATGATCAGGCGAAGGCGGCGGCGACGACGACAGCGACGACGAGACGAGTCCACTCCCAGAACCGGAAGCCCGGAGCTCTCGCTCTCCACTGCTTATATTCCCCTTGGCGCGGCTTGGCTCCACCCTAGCCGTGCCTCCCTTCTCCAACCCACCAGAGGGTTCCAGGGACCTCCCCACGAGGTCTGCCGTGACCCTTGCCCCAGTTCCTCCACCCGGCCGGCACACCCGTGTATATGCTCAATAGCGTGTGCGCTAAGTGTCCACCTGCAGTTGCAGCTACTGTACAACAGTCAACGCTGTGTCACTACACTTGTCTGGATTGTTTTTCTGTTATTAATCCAGGATAGTGTTGAGAATTGTGTGTGGTAGTTGAAGCGCGAACAGTAGAATAATGTTTATAATACGTTCTGAATGTTCATAATACAGTAAGTCTTTTGGAATCTTAACATGGTGGATGCGTTTCTGCAAAGTGTCACGTTAAGCGTAAAATGTGTTAAGCGACAACCTATTCCCCGTAAATAATGTAACAAAAAAGTTTGGCAAGATACAATGTATGCAAACACAGTGAGATGGTGGGACAAATACCTGAGGTTACGTCGCCGCTTGACTGTATCTATATACTGTATCACTACCGCTCAGGCACGCAGCTCAAGCAAGTAGTTAATTGTTGACCGCTCAGAAACCGCGTTATAATGGTGCGCATTCTGCGTTAAGGGGGTGTTCCACATCTTGCGAAAAGTATTCCCTCATGGAACAACCGTGTTCTCGTGAAAACGTGTTGTGTGAACAAAGCGTGTTAAGCGAGAGCTTACCATACATTTTTAATACAACCTGTGGTGGTTTTGTTGGTAATCTCTATATATTAATGGGATATTTGTGATTATGTGTGTGTTCAAAATGTTTAGCGTACTTCCCGACATGCAACAAACTTGAAATTTGCCATGTGGGTACTTTCCAGACTACACCAAAAATTATAAAAATAGACTTTTGTATTTTGGGGGGGGGGGGGGGGGCGGCTCAATAATGCATATTTTTTTACACGGCAAGTGAGCTGTGATGTCACATCTGTCATGTGACCCGCTGCGCTACGAACCCGGCGACCCGAGTTCGATTCCCGCTCACGGCCACCACTGGTGACGATTATTTGAACCGGTCCTGGGCCTCCCCTAGGTCGACTCAACCTCAAACGAGTAACTGGTGTGCTGTGTGAACATGGCCACTGGGGAGACAAAGGCGGCCGGGCGTGGTGCTGGCCACCTACCCTCTCGTGTGCCGTGCCGGCCTTCATAGGTGCTCGCTAACAGCACTTGCCCCCTACAGTCTCACAGGCTACACAGGGGATCTTTGTCTTTATCCTGTGTGTGTGTGGGGGGGGGGGCAGCGACTGCGTAGCGATTGTAGCGATTCGCGCGCTGCGCTACGAACCCGGCGACCCGAGTTTGATTCCCGCTCACAACCACCACCGGTGACGATTATTTGAACTAGTCCTGGGCCTCCCCTAAGTCGACTCAGCCTCAAACGAGTAACTGATGTGGTGTGTGAACATCGCGACTGGGGGGACAAAGGCGGCCGGGCGAAGCCGGGCAGTAAAGCTAGTGTTTAAATATAGGTGACGTACATATATATCTACCAGGGGCGGTTTCTTCATTAGGGCGATTGGGCGACGCACCACCAATGTCATTCAACCACAGAGTCACGCTAGCCGTCACTGTGCCTCTGGATATAGTCCAATCAGCGTCATGCTACGTTCTGTGGAGTACCGCCTCTTATTGGGCGATTTCCCTCCAGCTGAGAATCGCCCCGAGTGGTCCCATAGACTTACATTCAAAGATGTTTTTTTTTGAACGGGGGCGCTGCAATGCATTCTCTATGGCTTCCGGGAGGGCTCGCCCTAACGTGCTTACGTCATCATACGTGCTTACGTCATCATACGTTAGCACGTTTCATCCAACAATATAATTTGTCGCCACCTAGTGGAATCTTTAATAAAATAAACTTGAGTGGTTTGTTTTAATAGTGAGTATAGAAACAAACAAGATGTATTGTAAGAGTCACTTTATTTTTCATTAATATTAAAGAAGTGAAGTTGCCTTTACATGCTTAAGCTGTTAATTTATCCATTGCATGGGTGGACCTTATCCTCATCAATCATCCAGACATTTGCCCCCCCTGAGAGATTTTTGCAGGAGCCGCCACTGATATCTACATACATGTTCCATAACAGCACCATAATGTCATGTGTTTCTTGGCGTCAGGTGGCATGCAAGCCCTGGGTCTTCACCTGAACAGCCCTAGCCAGAGGCTCATGCAGAACTGCCTGTGGACCCTTCGCAATCTCTCCGATGCTGCCACTAAGCAGGTCAGTGCGGCCAGCTTGCTAAGTGCCCATGGTGCTGATCCTTTGGCCGGCGAATGTTTGGGTAAAAACAGATGAAGGATCCTTGTGTGTATTTTTCTAGTTGTTTAGTTATTTGCTTCCTGCATAATAACTTTTTTTCGTAAGCACATTTTGACATTGGCGGTACACCTGTGCAGCATAACACACCGGTCCTCCTAAAACAGTCTGACCACGTCGCTGTTGCCCTTGAGTGAGCTGCAGACTCCCCATCAGAAGTTTCCTTAGATTCAGCAGCTGCTTCCCCATTCGAATGTGTAACATGAGTTATAATCTATTGATGCCACCGTCCGCCAAGAAATGATTCTGGAAATGAATCGGGGAACTATCTGGGCCATGAGTCGAATCTGCCTTTGGAACACAGAGCCAGTCGTTATCAGGCTGGGTGCTATACGGCAACAGACCGTGACGCTTCGTGTTCAGCCGCTCATAACAATCGTCTTCTGACTGCTTTAACACCATGAGAACTGATTTTGACGCACCTCGCAAGATTTTCTGACCGGGGATGCGAATCACAGGAAAATAAACAATTATTGCAAAAAGTGTGCTTTTTTTATACTGCACACCAGTGAAACGCTAATACTTTTATTTGCCCAAAAGTCAAGTGGCCAGCAACAAGAATCAAAATCTTTATTTAGACTGGAGGAGGAGGAATCCGATGAGCTATGAAGCTCTTTTTCACAACAAACAATACAAAAACGATAGGAGTGCAAAATAGAGAAAAGGTAAGCAAGCCAATCTTAATAAATATACATATAGTATACAGGCATACCTCTTATAGAACTCAGGATGCGTTCTTGGTAAACGGAGTGCTTTGCGAAACAGCGCTATAGGAGGTCATGACAACATGGTTCCAATGGATATGCGTACAGACAGCGATATATTTTTTTAACCTACGAGCGATATATTAACCTTATGGCGGTACCCCATAGTTCCCCGGCTCTCGCATAATATCCGTGATGCAGTAATTTTTAGTCTGTTGATGGTCGGCGATACGGCAATCTACTCACCTTGACGAGCCGTACACGATGCACTTTTCAAAGTTGAATTTTTCGATAACGGATGTTTAATGCGAATGTTTGGCATTTCGACATCGCGGAGTAGCACTGATTTCAGATTGATTGGTACCCCAGTCGCGGAGTTAAGCCACACCCCAGCAAAAAAGTGTCCCAGAAATAAAATATTTAATTGCCTCGGCCATTTTGTTTTATATGGTACCCCGGGGTACCGCCATAAGGATCATATGAGGGCTTCAGTTTGGGTATCGGTAATAGCCTTAATAATAATACTGTACACATGATTAATGTTTTAAAGCATTTTATAAATAAAAATAGTAATTTTTAATGGTAATTAAAAAAGGCCCAATAAGTTATGTACTCACCAGTGTTTTCAGTCGGAGCTTGCGTATGATTAACGACCGTTTGCCGTGAACACACGTTCCGAAGGCAGTTATACTAACGAATGACACTACTCGATCCATGGATCACAAATGAATCGATGCAGTGATTAACCCTCGATAAATCGATACTCTAATATGGCTGTCGGTTCAACTATGAGCAGAATGGATACAATAAACAGCTTGATTGAGGTTCCACAAGTCCAGATATGGGCAAAGACACACCCCCACAGACAATGCCATGTCTCCTTTCATCCATATATGGGCTGACCCGCCCAGGAATTTTCCTCCAGGACAAAGAGTGTTATTACGAAACAGCGTTATAAGAGGCAGCGCTAAAAGAGGTATACCTGTATAAAGTATACAAGTGTAGTGTCATCGGAGCGGGAGACAAGGTTTTACAGGAGTACCTTTATTAACACCTTCAGGTTCACAGGTTCGCCCTCGCCTTCTCTGTAGTCGTCTAGCCTAGCCTTAACACAACCCTGGCCGTGTAACACCAACGGCGCCGACCAAGACGGACAACAACTATCCGGCCGCGCAATATCTAGCGAAGACTGCAGCGACGAAGCCGGCGAAGACGACAGTGACGATGAGACGAGTCCACTTCCCAGAACCGGCAGTCACAAGCTCCCACTCTCAGCTGCTTTTATGCTACCCGGCGCGACCTGGCTCCGCCCTGGCCGCGCCTCCCTTCTCGAACCCACTAGCGGGTTCCAGGGGCTTCCAGATGGGGTCTTCCATGACCCTTGCCCCAGTTCCTCCACCCTGCCGACACACCCGCGTTTATGCTCACCGCTGTGTGTACTGCTCGTCCACCGCAGTTGCCGTTGCTGGACAACAGACGGCACTTACATTACACAAGTACAAACAGCATGATCAAAGTTGTACTCGATAAGAGTTGATACGATTCTAGAATTAAGCAAGAGCTTGGGGGAAATAAACTGTGGGAGGAAATTCCAAAGTTGCGCATAGTGCAACAGAAGAAGCAGTGTAGTGAGTGGGTGGGTGAGTGGCTCTTGAGTGAGTAAGTGGTTGACTGGGTGAGTCAAGAGAGGGTGAATGAGAGGCTGAATGAGTAAGTGACTTTTTGCGACCTGCGGTGGTTGAACACAGTCTTGACGAGACTAATACAATCATTGTGATTGACCCAGTCCTCAACGTGAGTGACAGACTCAATGAGTAAAGTTGATTGGGTACAAAACCGACTGGTGGCCTTTGCCTGTCATACCAGACAATCCAGCAGAATTTATTTCACAGCCCATGCCCTGCTGATGAGACCTAATATTCGAAACAGGTCCAAATTAAAGAGGTAATTCTATTGAAGCATTGCTTTTGATATCACTATCGCTATTGTGATTTTTTTGCCGATTGCGCACGTGCCCTTAGACGTGACCAATTGTTGTTCAGGAGATGTTGTTGACCCGTGGATGCGGTGTTGCTGTGTGGTGCAGGAGAACATGGAGGGGTTGCTGCAGTCGCTGGTGCAGTTGCTGGGATCTAATGACGTGAACGTCGTGACCTGCGGAGCCGGCATCCTGTCCAACCTCACCTGCAACAACTACCGCAACAAGATGGTTGTATGCCAGGTAGGTTCAGCGTCTGGTCAATGTAGATTTTTATTTAGGTTACGTATAGATCTAGGACCTTTTTTTATAACCAGGAAATATACAAAATACAGGCGTCTATCATTTAACGCGGTGGTGGATGCATTCCTAACAAGTGCCTTGTCAAGAGAAAAAACCGCGCTAACTGATAACAGTTTCGCTGTAAATAAAGTAACAATTAAGTTTGGCGAGATACAATGTACTACTATGCACACAGATGGCAGGACTGAGGGTACGCCGCTGCGTTACTGTATCATTCTGCGTACTATTTTACTCTACCACTCAGCTGTGCAACTCAAGAAAGTAATGGTGCGTGTTCCGCGTTATATCGGGCACGTTCTGCGTTATAACGGGCACGTTCTGCGTTATAATGGTGCGCGTTCCAACGTTATAACAGTGCTCGACCCCGTTTTTAGAAAAGTGTTCCCAAATGGGAGAACTGCATGATAGCGAAAACATGTTGTGTGAACACCACGCGTTAAGCAAGGACTGACTGTACCAACAGCCAATAATTATGATTCCTAATTGATATTTTGGGTTGGGCCACTACGTAATGATTTGACCAAATCTGTGTCATTAAGAGTCTCCACAATCTGATGCAGCCAAACAAAGTAAATTGTCAAGTGTACAAGCATCATCAGGACAAGATACAGGAAGTGAAAGTAAAATAATAAAAATCTCAAAAGTTAGAATAATTGTTCATCTGACTTCCTCCCGGATTTTGCTTCACACAGTTTCAAATTAAACATCGCGTTATCGGATTTATAAATGTGCTTGTGAGAATTGATTTTCGGCTCGCCATTGAGTAAGCTTTAACATAACAATTGGTGCATAAAATGCTTCTACACCTGGCAATGAATTTGTTTGGCCGTGTGATGGTGGTGACGGCGCGCCTGCCTTGGCAGGCCCTCCACCACCCAACACAGCCAAACAAATTAAATGCTCACATGATGTACAAGCGTTTAATAACACGCCAGTTATTGTTTAAGTTCACTCGCCATTAAATTGGAAGTACAATTTTCACGACCAGATACATCAAGTAAATGTGGTGTTTTGTTTAAAACTGTGTCAAAGTATCATCGGTACAATATGTTGTAAGTCAGTATAGTCTTAAAAAGTCATGTATGACCATGAAGCACATGTTTATTTGTGATGCTGCTCGATTTTGAAAATGTAGTCCAACAAGTTTCTTTAATAACATGTGCGGCAAGTTCTCCCTGAACACGTGGTGTTGACATGATTAACTACTTTCTTGAGTTGCGCGGTTGAGCGGTACGATACGCGGAATGATACAGTAACGCGGTGGCATACCCTCAGTTTTTTGTCCTGCCATCTCACTGCGTGTGCTTACTTTGTATCTGACCAAACTTTATCTTTACATTATTTATGGGAAAATGTTTGCGCTTAACACGGCACTTTTCAGGAACGCATTAAACGAGGACTTACCTTACGTTTTTGCAGCTGCAATCCACAGCACTTCTCCGGCATCTTCACTTTCTGACTGTCGGTGGCTCCGTCCACTGGACTCTTATTATTAATGTCAGCACTCACGAGAAAATCGCTAATGTAAAAAAATTAATACTATCCCAGTCAGTGGGTGGTGACACCCATCATCTGAAACTAGTTTTTTTAAGGCACATAAATCTTTAGTCACCTCCTGAGATGCCCGTAGCCGTGGCATCGCGTTTGCACACCATGCACTCGCCCGCTGTTCACCGGCTTGTTTGCCGCTTCCCCTCCGCGTGGCGGTCGCATGGGCGCGGCGCAGGTCGGTGGGATCGAGGCTCTGGTGCAGACGGTGCTGCAGGCCGGAGACCGAGAGGACATCACCGAGCCGGCTGTGTGCGCACTGCGCCACCTCACCAGCCGCCACCCTGATGCCGAGCTGGCGCAAAAAGCTGTACGCCTGCACTACGGCCTGCCCATCACTGTGAAGCTGCTGCAGCCCCCGTCACGCTGGCCCCTCATCAAGGTTCCAATGCTTTCACGCACAGTGCACAGTGTTTACAGTTGTGTTTGTGTGCGTAAATATAAAACAGCTAAATGGGTGCGGCACGGGCTGGAGAAAATGTGGACTGATGTGATACAGAAATAAGTGGAGCCGAGTGGACTTGCTGACGACTGGTACCAGCAGTGTCAAGTTTGGCCTCTGTGGATGAGGTCCGTGAAAGATGCTACTGAGGAGTTGGAGGCAGTTGCCCTCCAACAACAGTGGAAGGCAGAGGACTGGCGCTCACAATGAGCGGAGTGCCAGGCAGCTATATTTCAGAAAGTTGTCACAGTGAAGAGCACAGTTGGTGCAACGGCCAGTCATCTCAGTCAAATCAACCCATGGCACCTGGGTCTGTTCCGTGACCTCCTGCCAGCCGGCCTTCGAAAGTTCACGTGGCCTCAAAGTGCACTTAACCTGGTTCAAGTGCCATAGTGACATCACCACCACTTAGTAGTGAATGACGGTTGTTATATATTTGTGGAAAGTGGTGCTGCAATGATTAGCGCACTGCGCTATGAACCTGGCAATTCGAGTTCAATTCTTACTGATGACCAATAACAGCGGTGAATATTTTAATTGGTCCTGGCTTCTCCTAGGTCGACTCAGCCTTAAATGACTACGTGGTGTGGTGTGTAAACTTCACCACTGGAGAGACAAAGGCAGCCGGGTGTAGCCACCCATCCCCACGTGTGCCGTGCAGGTCTTCATAGGTGCTACTCGCGAACAGCACTTGCCCTAACATGTGTAGGATTACAAGGCAGGATGGTGCAGTGGGTGGGTGGCCCTGCTTGCTGTCAGGCAAGAAGGGCCACCCACCTGGGTTTGATTCCTGCCTTTGCAGAGTTTGTGTGTTCTTCCCCTACTCGGCATGACTTTACTCCGGATATAAATGGCCAAACATCTCAATGCTTACAAAATGACTTAATGGGGGAAAACTCGTAGAAACATTGCCCCTGACTATGAAAACTTGGGAGGACACTCCTGAAATAGGGCCTTCAGACTCGGCGAGTCTTTTCCGGGTACAGGCAGATTTCACTTAGCGCTCCTGGAGAAGTGAGGACTAATCAATCGGCGCTAAAAGAGGGGTCGTTATACCATTCTATATGTGGGTATGCGTTCTTGACAGCATTATTTCTTACGTATGAGCAATATATGAGGGCTTCCATCAGGTATCGATAATAGCGCTAATAATAATAAAAATACAGATCATAAACCTTTCGTGAATAAAAATAATCATTTATTATAACATCAATAAGTGTTATGTCCAGTACTCACGAGTGCATTCTATTGTACTCCTACAAGGCAGTGGTGGGAGAGACGAGGTTAGAGCTGCTGCGCTCCAGGTCTTAGTGATGCCCTCAGCTAAAATGTCTGTGGTGAGATTTCTTTTGGGTGGAGCCTGAGACTAGCCTAGTCTCATGAGTTCTCACCTGGCTAAACATACTCTTATTAACATTGGAAAATTTAATAGATTTATTTATGTATCTTTAAATGTGATCCTGAGCAGGAATCGTGACAATCGAATTGTCACACTCATTGGCTGAGTGAATGATGGGGCAGGTACATTTCCTCGGCTGGCGCTGCTGCGTGTTCTCGCTCTTAGCGCCGTTGAAATGTTTATTATTTTACATTTTTTGTAAAAAAAAATCTCCAGGACAAAGGGCTCTAATGAATTGGCATTCTACAGGGTCGCGCTAACCGAGGTCTGGCCTGTACACGGACAATCTTTGTTTGTGTCATGCAGGCTGTGGTGGGGCTCATCCGTAACCTGGCGCTCTTGCCAGACAACCATGCGCCGCTGCGCGAGCACGGTGCCATCCCCCAACTTGTGCAACTGCTGGTTCGCGCTCACCAGGACACGCAGCGCCAAACCGCGGCCTCCGGGGGACAGCCACAGTATGTGGTCAGTGCCCTGCACCGCCCCGTCATCATTGTAGGTTAATACGCCTGCAGGAATAACCAGGACGGCCAGCCAGATTCAAACTGTCAACCTCTGAAAACAAGCGGCAAATGTGCCACGGTTAGGCTACGTCATCGCCCCCAAACATGCTGGTGGTGAAGCAGATGATGTGTGGTTGAGATATTTGTTTTCTGCGCTATACAGGAAGTCGTGGGTTAGATCCCGACCCTGACACCAGCATATTCGGTGTTTGTTGAGACCTGCACTGTGGTGAGTGGGTGGGTGAGTTTGTTCTAGATTTGAAGCTTTCGTGACTGCAAGGAATCATCTTCTTAGGTTTTTTTCGGTAAAGTCACGTAGAAAGTAAAATAAAAACAAAAATCACGACGTTTCGGAGGCAACACAAGTCTCCGTCATCAGGTGGGACCATCACAGCCAGATTAGCTGTATCAAGTGAGGTAATGATTCAAGATGTAATCCCTTAAAAGCGAGTTGAGGGGGGAGGGAGAGGGAGGGGGGAGCTCATCAGACTATGGTAACCAATGAAAGGAACGTATCGGGAGGGAGGGGGGGCGAGGCCAAAAGGGTGGGCGATGGACGTGGAAGCGCTTGTGCGCAAGCGGCCAATTACTGCACACGCCAACACAATGGAGCGATTGTGCGCAAGCGGCCAGCCACTGCACCCGCCAACACAATGGGCAGAGAGGAGGAGGGGAGGTCTAATACACATGATAGACAAAAGAACGAAAATGATGATGGGTACAAACTTAGGGGGAGCTCATCAGACTATGGTGGCCAATGAATGGAACGTATCGGGAGGGAGGGGGGGGCCGGGGGGGGGCGAGGCCAAAAGGGTGGGCGACGGACGTGGAAGCGCTTGTGCGCAAGCGGCCAATTACTGCACACGCCAACACAATGGAGAGAGAGGGGGAGGGGGGGGTCTGATACACATGATAGACAAAAGAACGAAAATGCCCATGTTTATACCAATGCTGGCTGAACAATGAAGAGAGTACTGTTAAAATAACTGGGGATGTTAACACTCGGTAAAGTACAGTAAAATAGTGCCTGTCAGATAAGATGGTCCAAAAATTTTTGTGATTAAGTCTTTTTTGCGTGGTTGATAACATCTTTCCAATGATTACTAAGTTTGTACCCATCATCACGGTTGAAATTATGTCTGTGTTTGTATATTTGTATGGCTTCGTGTACAAACCTTTGATGGTAGCCGGGAGGTTTGCAGAGAACCTTGGTCTCGGAAAAGACAATTTCATGAGAGCCCACCGAGTTGTAACAATGATCGGCCACGGCAGAAGAATCAGTTCTGCCGTGTTTCAGATCTGACTTGTGCTCGCGGACACGATCAGAAACATGACGTTTCGTTTCTCCAATGTAGCAATCACCACAAATGCAACTCAATTTGTAGACTCCAGGATACTGTAAGTCAGGAACGACATCCTTCACAGATGGAATCAGATCACGGATTTTATGCACTGTACTGAATCGGACTTGGATCTTATGTTTGCTTAGAATTTTGGAGATCTTTTTGGTCACGCCAGCTATGTATGGTAACGTAATGGTTTTGGTCGGAGTTTCATGTGGCTGTTTCTGTGTGGTGGGAGAGACAGCTTGGCGGATAGTACGGTCAGAGTATCCGTTCATCCTGAGGGCCTGATGTACATGTCTTAATTCACCGGTCAGGTGGTGTTTGTCAGAAATGCCATGTGCTCTGTGGTATAGCGTTTTGATGAGAGAGTTCTTTTGAGATGGGTGGTGGTGGGAATCCGGTTTCAAGTAGGAGTCTGTGTGGGTGGCTTTTCTGTAGACAGAATGTCCCAAGGAACCGTCAGGACTCCTCTCAAACAGAATATCCAAGAATGGTAGTTTACCGTCTTTCTCCACTTCCATGGTGAATCTGATGGATGGGTGTCTAGAATTGATGTGGTCCAAGAAGTGGTTCAATGCTGGGATGGCATGTGGCCAGATGACGAAAGTGTCATCCACATATCTCTTCCACAGGGAAGGACGCAGGGTGGATGTCTGGATGGCGTCTGATTCAAACTTTTCCATGAATGTTGGCTATAACTGGTGACAAAGGGGAGCCCATAGGGGTACCCTCATTCTGTTTGTAGAAGGTGCCATTCCAGGTAAAATAGGTGTTGGTGAGGCAATGCCTAACCAGCGCAGGTGCATCAGAATTCAATCCATGTTGGACTAAGTCCTCAATTATTGTTAGGGTGTCCGGTACTGGGACTTTGGTAAACAAAGATACTACATCAAAGCTGACGAGGATGTCATCAGGAGATAGTACTATGTCCTTAACCATAGAGACTAATTGGGTTGAGTTGAGTACTGCTGAAGAGGTCTTGCCTGTGAAAGGGAGCAGAGTATCTGATAGAAAACGGGCTAGTTTGTACGTAGGAGAGTTTATCGTCGACACAATGGGTCGTAGCGGGGTGCCTTCCTTATGGATATTGGGAAGACCATAGAGTCTGGGAGGTCTTGCCGCCGATGGTTTTAGAGAGGGACGTTTGCTTGGTTCGATTAGGGAAGTCGAACTCGTGATGATACTGTTGGTTTTCGTCGTTAGCCTTTTAGTGGGATCGTTTTTAATTTTGGAGTAACTCCCATCATTAAGAAGGTCCAGGATTTTGTTTGTACACGAAGCCATACAAATATACAAACACAGACATAATTTCAACCGTGATGATGGGTACAAACTTAGTAATCATTGGAAAGATGTTATCAACCACGCAAAAAAAAAAGACTTAATCACAAATTTTTTGGACCATCTTATCTGACAGGCACTATTTTACTGTACTTTACCGAGTGTTAACATCCCCAGTTATTTTAACAGTACTCTCTTCATTGTTCAGCCAGCATTGGTATAAACATGGGCATTTTCGTTCTTTTGTCTATCATGTGTATCAGACCCCTCCCCCTCTCTCTCCATTGTGTTGGCGTGTGCAGTAATTGGCCGCTTGCGCACAAGCGCTTCCACGTCCGTCGCCCACCCTTTTGGCCTCGCCCCCCCCCGGCCCCCCCCTCCCTCCCGATACGTTCCATTCATTGGCCACCATAGTCTGATGAGCTCCCCCTAAGTTTGTACCCATCATCATTTTCGTTCTTTTGTCTATCATGTGTATTAGACCTCCCCTCCTCCTCTCTGCCCATTGTGTTGGCGGGTGCAGTGGCTGGCCGCTTGCGCACAATCGCTCCATTGTGTTGGCGTGTGCAGTAATTGGCCGCTTGCGCACAAGCGCTTCCACGTCCATCGCCCACCCTTTTGGCCTCGCCCCCCCTCCCTCCCGATACGTTCCTTTCATTGGCTACCATAGTCTGATGAGCTCCCCCCTCCCTCTCCCTCCCCCCTCAACTCGCTTTTAAGGGATTACATCTTGAATCATTGCCTCACTTGATACAGCTAATCTGGCTGTGACGGTCCCACCTGATGACGGAGACTTGTGTTGCCTCCGAAACGTCGTGATTTTTGTTTTTATTTTATTTTACTTTCTACGTGACTTTACCGAAAAAACCTAAGAAGGTGAGTTTGTTGTTGTTCACATATGCAGCGTGGTGGTTGAACACCATGCAGATGAAATGAAACAGTCTGGTAGACTTGAGTCCTCAACATAGGTGGAGGAATTGATGACTGAAGTTCACAACAACAGTAATCATGGTGGTACCAATAGAAAAGTTATGAGATGACTGCCGGTGGGTAAGTGGCTGGTATGAAGCAGTGAGTAATAGATCATCAGTCAATCTGACTTCACTACATTTAATTCCATCAAGTGCAGTGAGCTCGGAACTGGGTACTCCACTGCAGAAATGACAGCAGGATTTCAACTTTGGCAAAATTTGTACTTATATAGCAATTATGAGCTAAATAATTGCTTGGGTTATGCTGGGGCCTGCATTTGGCATCTTATCATTGTCAACTTGTGAGACGAAGACGTTTCCACTCAGAACTCTAGCAGAGCCGTGCATCACCCTGTCTTAGAGGATGGCTTCTGGAAGGCCATGCTACAAAAATTCACACACGGGGCGGTTGACCTAAACTATAGATGAAACTAAACTATCTTTTATTTTACCAGGTAAAACCCACTGAGCTATTAGCTATTTTTCAGGAGCGACCTGGCCACATATGATAGCTCAATGAAGTGGCTTATGTGGAAATTTATAGCAGCCAAATATTATAAACGCATGTTTTTAAATATGGAGGGATAAACCGGAGAACCTAGAAAAAAATCCACGCGACCACGGCGAGAACATGCAAACGCCAAATATACAGACGTCAGGGTCAGGATTGAACCCACTACCTCCTGCATATCAGGTGAGGGAGATAACATGCCCTTCTGTAACCGTGTCCGCAATATACAAAAAAAAAACGATTTAAGTCGTCATAGCTGGAAATAAGACTCATAAAGTGACAAGAAGTTAATTTTTGTTGTTTTTCTGCAATTATTGATCAACTGGCTACACTTCCGAGCTTGAGAGCCCGGGTTTTTGATATGTGGTAGCCTGGATTCAAACCCAGAATCTGTAATAGTTCTTTGCTCTGATGCGGCATTAGCCACTGAACCACCTAGCCACCTTGAGGCTGATGGCATTTTATCGACTGATAACTAACTGGGCAGCAGGGTGGCACAGTGGCATAATTTATGCGTGGCAGCAAGAAGTTCCAAATCCCGACTTCGTGCACTTTTTATGTGGAGATTGTATTCTCTCCCCCTGTTCTGCATGGGTTTGCCCTGGGTTCTCTGGTTCTGTCTCCTATCTGAAAAAGGCTAAAAACATACCATGTATGAAAAAAAATAGTCCCATAGACTTACAGTGTACCTGGGATTGGCCCAATATCTAGTTGGAAAAAGATTATCTGCAATTTACTCAATTGGGATTACACATCGCAACATTACCCCTACTGTGAAACTATTGCAGACTATGTTTCTGAAACATAGCGCTTTCCTTTGTGATATCCGTGCGTGATAATAATGGCACCAATGCCAAATGTACTACATTATAATAATAATAATAAAAGTTATTTCAGTTGTATTTTTTTTACGTAAAATTACACAGTATAAAAATATAATTGGTGTTCTTTAAGAACTGTACTTCGGCTCTTCTGCTCAGAAGCAGGGCCATATCCAAAAATATCCACTGTATGTCTGTTGAACTTCTTTTGTACCGTATGTAGCCAATCGTGTTAATCGGTGCGGGAATACATATTTGTCTGCTTGAAGGCAGTGTGAACGATGAATGTGATGGTGAGATGTTAAGGGAGCGTGACTACCCTGGTGCTCTACAGGATGGCATCCGCATGGAGGAGATCGTGGAGGGCTGCACAGGCGCCCTTCACATCCTGGCACGCGATGCCCACAATCGCACCGTCATCCGCGGACTGAACACCATCCCCCTCTTCGTGCAGGTTGAAGCAGCATTTACACATGACGCGTATCGCCCTCGTGTTGTCATACGTTAATCTATTTTTTATTCATATGTATATTGAGAGCGCCTTCACTTATGACGGCAGCACAATTCACATTGCAGGTCTCGCCACACAGCGTTCATCCCTGAGTGAATGATGGGGGGCGGGTACGTTTCCTCAGCTAGCATTGCTTTTTGTTCTCACTCGGAAGCACTGTTGAGATATTTGTAAAAAATGTTCCTCAGGACAAAGAGCACTAGAACGGATCAGCGTTCTGCGGGGTCGCGCTAAGCGAGGTCTGCCTCTATATGACGTGAAACTGTGTTGTAACTTGAAACACAGAGATTCCAGTCCAATTATTGTTAAACATATGAAGGTAAAATAGAATAAAAGAGAAACGTTTTTTATATTTCAAACGGTAAAATTACTGATAACAGTTATTCTAACTAATGTGCCATCTGCTTCCGAGTGTACGTTAACGATTCTGTGAAGTTATTTGCAATGGTTAGGCCTCTGTGTGCTGGTGTCACAGACGGTCTACGTTTAAAAAAAAAATACACTGCAAATTACTCAATTGCAATTATGCAAAGCAATGTTGAAAAGGAGCAGCTTTTCCAGCCATAACAAGCATAATCGTAAAAATAATACAAAATAAATTCATCAATGTGTTTGTTCTAACAATAGTATCACCATTGCATATGTGGAGCAGTAGGGCAGCGGTTGGCGTGCTGCGCTATGAACCCGGCTCACGATCAACACCAGTGACAATTATCTGAACCGGTCCTGGGATTCCGCTAGATCGACTCAGCCTCCGTTAGGTCGATGTGTAAACATCACCACAAGGGAGATAAAGGTGGCCGGGCGTGGTGCTGGCCACCCACCCTCTCTGCCGTGCCGGCCTTCATAGGTGCTACTCGCTTAACAGAACTAGCCCCAAAAGCCTGTTATAGGCTACACGGGGGATCTTTGTGTCTACCACCATTGCACTGGCGAGGTAAGTGCTTTGTCAAGGCTGTGCCCTGACCCCTGCCCCCCACGGCTCTGGCTCGGCAGCTTCTCTACTCCAACATCGAGAACGTGCAGCGCGTGGCGGCTGGCGTACTTTGTGAGCTGGCGCAGGAGAAGGAGGCGGCCGAGGCTGTTGAAGCGGAGGGCGCCACGGCGCCTCTCACCGAGCTGCTGCACTCGCGCAACGAAGGAGTGGGTGAGCCAGCCGGCGGTCCGCATGGCCCCTCCTTGACGAGCGTTGGCACCGTCAGGGAGGGACAGTGTCAAAGCTCTTCAGGCATCGTGGCAAGGAGCGCTCGGGTTTCATTTCTACCCCGGGTGCTTCTCTCCCTCTCTGGCTGTGTGGAGTGTGGAGTCTGCATTTATCCCATTGGAGTCTGTAAATTTATCCCATTGCAAAAAAAAAACCTGTAGTAAGTCCTCGCTTAGTGCGCCAGTGTTCACACGTGTTCAGCGAAAAACGCTTTCAATGAAAATTATTTCCCCATAAATAATGTAGTAACGATGAAGTTTAGCGAGATATGATGTACTACTACAGACAGGCAGTGAGATGGCGGGACAAATAAATGAGGGTACACTGCCACGTTACTGTATCATTCCACGTACTGTATCACTATACCACTTAGCTCAAGAAAGTAGTACGTCGTCGACCGTTAGAACGGTGTGCGTGTTCCGCGTTCGAAAGGTACGCGTTCCGCATTGTGCGAAAAGTGTTCCCGAATGCAAGAACTGCATGACCACGAAAACGCGCTACAGTGTGAACACTACACGGTTAGCGAGGACTTGCCGTATACAATAAGTGACGTTTTGGGCAATGCCTCTTCTTCATGGGACATGGCTCAGAGAGCTAGGAGTGGCTGACAGTTGGAGGCTGCACTTGACACCATTGTGTAGACCATGGGACCTTGATAATAGAAAATAGTATTTAAATATCCTTCCAGTTTTAACGTTTTTCTGAAATGTTTTTGGCATATTGCATCGATGGTAACCATGTTGCAGTGTGGTATCTTTATTTAAGAGAGATCCACTGTCTACTCAGTGACTCATTTGGTCACTGTCATCCCATGACTGATCTAATTAGTTGAGCAGTTATATCTATGGGACCTTTTTTGCTGGTATCAAGAAGATGAACAATAATAGTTTTTCCCTTGCTGGCAATAATACTGGAGGTGTTCAGATGACCAAACACCAAATCGACACCTATTGCAAGGCATGAAGTCTGCATTATAACCACACAAGCTTGTGGTAAAATATGAAAAAAACGAGCTATTAATGATAGCTTCATCACGCCTCTATATAAGGAACTAAATAGTAAGAATTCTCCACAAACCTGGCTGTCGCCTGATGAAGCTTGTTGTAATTACTGGCGAAACATCGTAATCGGTTTGTAAATGTTGTGGCTTGGCTCTCCAACACACCTGTGGTGCTGTACTTGTGATGAATTGGCATGTTCTGTTTACGTGACAACCCTTACTAGTTGGCTGTGTCGAGTGGTGGCGGGTTTTAACGACACATTTATATAATTACGCGATCTAACACAAAAACCTCTGATGGATGATATTGGTCGCGAAAGCCTACGTGTTAAACAGACCATTCTACAACATGGTTACCATCGATGCAATATGCCAAAAAATGTTTTAAAAAAACGTTAAACCTGGAAAGATATTTAAATACTATTTTATTATCAGGGCCCCATGGTCTACGCGATGATGTCAAGTGCAGCCTTCAACTTTTCTTTTTTTTTCAAAATCCAATGAGATTGCTGGGACAAGCAGACAGATGAATGGGCTGAATGGGAGGAGTCAGGCAATTGGCCGTGGGTACACCGGTTGTTTGTCTGCGTGCATTCACAGCAACGTACGCAGCGGCCGTGCTGTTCCGCATGTCGGAGGACAAGCCCCAGGACTTCAAGAAGCGGCTGTCGGTGGAGCTCACCCACTCGCTCTTCAGAGACGACCCAGCTGCTTGGAATGAGGTAGGTCGATGGGTCGCGTGTTGATGGGTCTCTAGTGGATTGGTCGCGTGCCGACAAGCCATATGTCAATAAGTCACGTATGTTCATCAGTTAAGATATTTTTGGGACTGATGCATCTCGGCGGTGGTGCGTTTGCTGCTCGGTGTTGCAGAGGTTCGCGGTTCGAATCCTGCAAGGTTGCCCCAGTTATCACTGCGGTGTCTGTGGCTTAACCGTAACATACTACGCACCGTCTGATCCTCGGTGGATGGTAAAGATCTCGTGACGTGATTCAAAGCGAGTAGGCCATCGTGTGCCGGAGTTGCCGTCAAAATTTGAAAAGCGACACCGCAAATTACTTTATTGGGATTACTCGCGGCAATCGTTACCCCCCACTGTGAAGCTCCTGATTACCTTTCGAAAAAAACACCCGTCACGATAGTCTGGCAATGTAAAAATGGCTCGAATACCATGCGTGTACTGTATATACGGGACCCTTTTTCCGGTATCAAAATTTTGAAAAAACGATCAGCTTTATCCTTTTCTTTGTATATACATATGTTGAATTTCTTTCACACCGTACGTAGCCAACCATGCTAATTGGAGGTGTAGGGGAAGGACAACTAAACACAAAAAGCAGTTCTAAAGAAAAGAGTTTTCAATCTAAAATGAGTTTTCAATTCCTTTACCCTTAACTGCTCAATCTGAGCTATTAATGTTTTAATACTTGCATTGCCTTTGTGCTGTTTGTCTTTTGGTGTTCTCTGGTCTAGCACCAGTGTAGTAAGACCGAATTAGGTGCACACACACGCAGCTTGGAGGCAACACTATTTATTAAACGGTAAATAATATAACGCTGTACATGAGGTGGTGACCACCTTCCTCAACTCACTAACACTCTGGAACGCGACACAGACTGGACCAGGCAGGCAACGGCCTGCCTGGCCCAGGACGACGACTCGGGACTTGACGACCGATGATGTCTTCACTTCGGAGTACAGTACAACAGCCTCGCTCTGCGTTCACACCACGCTTATATCTGGTTTGGCGTGGCTGGCTCCGCCCCGGCGTGGCTGGCTCTCTTCAGGCCACGCCTCCCTTCCCAGGACACGCCTCACTTCCCCCACCTCTGGGAAGGTCCGGATCCCTCCACCACGTGACCCCCCAGGCACCCCCTTGGGGCCCCCAGCCTTCGTACAGGCCGACACAGTAGTGACCATTCTATGTCACTACATCACCCCCCCCTGTATAAACACACAGCCGTCCCCGGCTGTAACACAACTGTGAAAAATCGAAAAGGTGTGCCTCCGAACCAGCAACATGAATAAATGACCGGCGACCGATAAGAAATACAATCACGTAATATATACAGAATCGACGAGGGTAAAAGGGAACCGCATAGAAAACGGGGAATAAACAACAAATATACATGAAAACTGGCTAACCCACTTACGCTCCAGCACAGCCCCCCCCCCCCGTTAGAATCACGCATGCAATGACAGTCACCCGTTAGCACCCCCCCGCCTTTCCGACGTGGCGTCACAACCAGTAGCACGCGTCGGCCATATCGGGGGGGGAATTTCCATGTTACCACCCCACCGCCTTTCCGACGCGGCGTCACAACCAGTAGCACACGTCGGCCATATCGGGGGGGGGAATTTCCATGTTACCACCCCACCGCCTTTCCGACGCGGCGTCACAACCAGCAGCACGCGTCGGCCATATCGGTGGGATTTTAACCCAGTCTCTCTCCAAGACTCGCATCGCAGCATATAGCTGTACCGACCGAGCTGAGACGACCCAGTCTCTCACTCACTGCACAACATGCACCCTAACAACTGAGGGATACAGTCTCAACGTAACAGGACAACTCCACCTGAACCTTACAAATCTCCAGCCCACTGTTTCAACGCGCCTCGGAGGGTCTCAACCTCCGAGCCGTCAGGTCAAGCTGTCAGCCATAGCATGACGGGACCACACTCCCCGAGCCATGTGAGCGCACAGCCCACAAGGCTAGACAAGCCACAGAGTGTCTCGATCTCCGGGCTGTCAGGTCAAGCCATCAGACACAGCATGACGGGACCACACTCCCCGAGCCATGTGAGCGCACAGCCCACTAGGCTAGACAAGCCACGGAGTGTCTCGATCTCCGGGCTGTCAGGTCAAGCCGTCAGCCATTGCATGACGGGACCACACTCTCCAAGCCATGTGAGCGCACAGCCCACTAGGCTAGACATGCCACGGAGTGTTTCAATCTCCGGGCTGTCAGGTCAAGCCGTCAGCCATTGCATGACGGGACCACACTCTCCGAGCCCTGTGAGCGCACAGCCCACTAGGCTAGTCATACCACGGAGTGTTTCAATCTCCGGGCTGTCAGGTCAAGCCGTCAGCCATAGCATGACGGGACCACACTCTCCGAGCCATGTGAGCGCACAGCCCACTAGGCTAGACATGCCACGGAGCGTTTCAATCTCCGGGCTGTCAGGTCAAGCCGTCAGCCATTGCATGACGGGACCACACTCTCCGAGCCCTGTGAGCGCACAGCCCGCTAGGCTAGACATACCACGGAGTGTTTCAATCTCCGGGCTGTCAGGTCAAGCCGTCAGCCATAGCATGACGGGACCACAACGTTCATGTTAGACACGCAACACTCACTGGGCCATCCTGGTCAGGACCTGCGCCCCAAGATAGGTGACAGCCAGCAGCACAATTCCAAATCCCTGGCAGCATGTCACCATCGCAATTTAACACCATCACAACACATACAATTTGAATTATGATCCCCCACAGAACTGATCCAATGCCGAACAGGTACGCACAATTTGTGACGATCCCGAATATTCAATGGTCACAACAATACACCTCACATCCCGTATCCGTACACATCATCTCCGAGACTCGCATTGCAGCATGCAGCTGTACCAACCGAGTGGAGAGAGCAACGCAATTTGACGGCAATTAACGGAAACGCACCCCCAATCCACGTAGAACACAAGGAGCATTCCCGCACAAAAGACATCATCTGTGCAACAACGGACAGGAACCAACCAGTGAGTTTGAAACAAACCGAACCTGTCATTTCAAAATCCCCTTCAACATTAACCATGGGACTCAGGGCATTCGAATATTGAGAGCAAAAAAAAACTAGACACAAACGTCCAAAATCGCCGAATTGATTAATACAGTATATGCAGTATACGAAGTTCTTACAGTCAATCATTTGGCGCAATGCTCCATCCAGTCCCCACATATAAACAACAACAATCCTAGACAACCGCAACAACAAACCAATCCTAAACCCCTACGCCAAGCATCAAAAACGCCACACAGCAACACACCACAACACCAAGCACCCAACTAACATCCCTATGAATAGCAAACCAAAAGCCCTAAGCCAACCTCTTCCTGGCCACAACATCACAACAACAATATAACACCAAATAACACTCGCAAAGCCAAAATGCAAAAAGAACAGAGGGAAAAACCGTCCGCGAGGAACACAAAACCGGAGAGTCAAACTGAAAAAGTCCCTCCCAGCAGTGTCTCCAACGTTGAAACCCTCTCTTCAATCACGGGCCCCTCTCGCTCTCACCACCGATGCCCTCCCCCGCTCTTCTTACTTCAATGTGGGGAGGGAGGCCCGTAATCACAGGGCTGCAGCGGCGCGCCGCCAGGCCGGCGCAGCACCCAAAGCGCAAAAGGCGGGAACGCCGCCACCGCGAAACCACTGCCGCGGTGAAAATGGCGGGAACGCGGCTGTGGGAAGTGCGGGAACGCCAACACGTTGAAATGGCGGGAACGCCGCCGCCGCGGGAACGCTGGCACGTAAAAAAAATGGCGGGAACGGCGGCACGTTGAAATGGCGGGAACGCCGGCACGTTGCAAATGGCGGGAACGCCGGCGCTGTGAAACTGGCGGGAACGCCGCCGCAGTGAAATGGCAGGAACGCCGGCACCGCCGAAACGGCGCGAACGCCACAGCTGCGTCATCTTGCA
Source organism: Lampetra fluviatilis (assembly GCF_964198595.1). Classification (NCBI taxonomy): domain Eukaryota; kingdom Metazoa; phylum Chordata; class Hyperoartia; order Petromyzontiformes; family Petromyzontidae; genus Lampetra; species Lampetra fluviatilis. The sequence goes on along the minus strand of NC_136276.1, from coordinate 23,055,689 downwards.
ATTTCGCCATCACTCACCAACACCCGGCCACTCCCTTGCCACCAGCAGCTGGTCGAGTTGACGAGCGACGTCGCTCCAACTCGCCGTCGATGGCGACCAGCCCGGGCCCGCAGCCTCCTCCCATGCAGGCTGCAGTTGCCCATCCCCCGGGGCACATCACCGGGGCCCCGGACTCCGGGGTCGTCGCAGGGAGAGGCCAGGTGCAACCCACACCGTCCATCCGCACCTCCGGTTGGGTCTTGCACTTCGCTGCCAGCTTTTACACCATGGCAGCGAAGGGTACAGCTTCTTCAAATTAATCAGCGAAAGTTCGATGACCACTTCTACACCAAATGTAGTAAGACCGAATTAGGTGCACACACACGCAGCTTGGAGGCAACACTATTTATTAAACGGTAAATAATATAACGCTGTACATGAGGTGGTGACCACCTTCCTCAACTCACTAACACTCTGGAACGCGACACAGACTGGACCAGGCAGGCAACGGCCTGCCTGGCCCAGGACGACGACTCGGGACTTGACGACCGATGATGTCTTCACTTCGGAGTACAGTACAACAGCCTCGCTCTGCGTTCACACCACGCTTATATCTGGTTTGGCGTGGCTGGCTCCGCCCCGGCGTGGCTGGCTCTCTTCAGGCCACGCCTCCCTTCCCAGGACACGCCTCACTTCCCCCACCTCTGGGAAGGTCCGGATCCCTCCACCACGTGACCCCCCAGGCACCCCCTTGGGGCCCCCAGCCTTCGTACAGGCCGACACAGTAGTGACCATTCTATGTCACTACACCAGTAAGACAATGCCATAAAGAAGGCTGTCTGGTGTAGGCTAATCTGTTTTAAGGACAATGCATACAATATCAAAGCATATTTGTTTGCATTGTCCTTGTATGGTTTTCCTTTTTTACTTTCTCTGGTCTAACACTAGCGAGGCAAGACCATAATGGAGGATGGTGCTCTGGTTAAGTTTCAAGGACAATGCGTATATTTTAATCAAAGCATGCAGACCTGATGCCTTGCAATAGGTGTCTATTTGGTGTTTGAACATCTTTAACACTAAACGTACTAAATTATGATAATCATGATGATGAGAGGATGGTGACGGCTGACTGGTGTGTGTGGGTGGTGACCGTGGTGCCGCAGGGTGGTGTGATGGGAGGAGACGTGATGCACCCGGTGGATGCCGGCGGGTACCACCAGAGTGACATGTATGGGAGCCACGGCAGCCTGCTGCAACCGGGCGGCCCCATGCAGCATTCAGGTGCCTGGACCCCAAAACCACTCGGCCACTACAGCACGGGGGCGGGAGGGTGGTGGCAGGGTTGCGGCAGCGCCGCATGGTGGTAACGCTTTCTTGCCTCGCAGCAAGAATGGCCTGGGCTTAATTCCCATTTCGGGCACAAATGCGTATGTTCTCGCCCAGTTATGCAGAGTGCATGTGAAAGAGAGTGCATGTGAGTGGGGTGGGTAGGGGAAGCCATAGTGGAGTGGTTAGCGTGCTGCGCTATGAACCCAGCGATGCAAAATTGATTCCCGCTCACAGTAAACACCGGTGATGATTACACTGTGTAACAATTTATTTTTGTTCCTGGGTAATAAGTGTTATTTCCTAATTTATTATGCCTCCAAAATAAAGAAACTGGCTATTATTCCCCGAACACACTTTGCTTTTATGACGATAGTGATATTTTGAAATGTACCGATTTTCATTCATTCCAGATAGATTGTGCTGAGTAAACTTAGAGTAACTTCTAGAACATTCTAGAACTTTCCCGTAATATAAATAGTAGTATAAATACAGGGACCTTAAGCTCACGAGTTCAGTTTAGTTCCAGCTGCCTAAGTGGATCCATATCTGCATTTTTCTGAGATGGCATCAAGAGGCTGCAAGCATCCGGCAGATGCATTTTTCTATGTCTGCGTTAAATATATCAAATCAAGAGTGAAAAAGTACTGTGGAAGCATCTGCTAAAATGTGTGAGGCCTACAAGACATATTTCGGCATGCCGGTCGGGGATCAAGACAAACCCTGGGCACCTCATTTCACCTGCGAGCAATGCAAAAAACTCTGGAAGGTAAGATTGTTGTATGTGTCGGGTTATGAAATTTTGATGAAAATAATAAAAATTAATAATTTTCCGAAAAACGCGCAAATCGCATTAATTATGTTAATGTGTGTATTAACATGCATAAATTATGATGGTGTGAGTAATTGTATGCATAAATTATGATAATGCGTGTAATGATATGCATAAATTATGATAATCGCTGAGATAATCGTAGTAATTTATGCGGATGCTTGCGATGATGTTAATGTGAGCAGTTGTGATAATTAGGCTCAGCTTCGTTTATCCAGAGTTATGTCAATCAGGATAACACGATGATCATTGATTAAACGTTTACCGATTATCCTAGTGTGTGTTATGATATTTAGGTCTCCATTTTCATATCTCATCACAGGATACAGTTATCAAGAATAAGATAGTTTTGCATGGACTTGGAAAGAAGCACTCGAACAGTTGGTGTTAAGCAATTTTATTCTAACAAGCATGTGACATTCTATCATGCAGGTCAAACATGCGTCAATAATTCATGAATAACCAAACTCTTATGCATTTGCGATACTATGCATTCGATTAATATGAATAACTAAAATCCTTATGCAATTACGAGACTATGCATTTGACTAAAATGAATGAATAAACACTTATGCATTTGCGAGAACAACTCAAAACTCTTATGCATTTAACGAACTGAATGACTAAAACCCTCCTAACAACCAGGCATCTCATTAGTTCGTTTTGGTATCGATCACAATCGGCGACTGGCCGAGTTTGAAACCAAGCATGACACACTTCATTTTGCGGTAATAAAAAGCACTTATTGTATCCCAGAGGCGAAAGTATATGTCAATAGATTCGTCGGCAAGTATAAGATCCTTTAAAACGGAATGTTTGATATAATGGTGGGGGAGGGCGTGTGTGTGTGTGGCGAGCGGATCTGGCTCTGTTTTAATTAATTCTTCGGCGAGATTCTCTGACAAAGAAAACTGGTTTGACAAGATTTTCTCTCTTTGTGCACGGTCGATTCGTAATGAGGATTTCGTGAGGTTGAGTTTGCCTCGACGAGTCTATTGATCGCCTATGTGATGAGCGGAATGAGGGAAAGGCACGGAAAACAACCTCACTCTTATAACCGACGGACTCTTAATCACTCGATGGGCCACGATTCCTCATGGCCAGCTAATGGTTCATGTGGTTGATAATCAGTCTTCTGATAATTGACTAGGGTTGATACGATGGTAAGGGTGAACTAGATAGGATAGTCTCACAGGTGAGTGGGGCGTCGATGCGTGCGTGTGTGTGGGTCTATTGGTGGGGGAAGTTGTGGGTACGAACGACTTTCGGAGAAGGGCCCTCCTTGTCGCGGTTGCGGTGATCAGCTGCTGCAGACTCCGCCCTCGGCTGACCCCGTACGATGATTGTCGGCGCGGCCGCGCTCGTTTGCGTGGTCAGGCGATGCACCTCGGCGTGGCGACACGGCACGGGAGCTGGGCTCGTACACTCGTGTGCGGCAGGCGATGCACCTCGGCGTGGTGACACGGCAAGGGAGCTGGGCTCGTACACTCGTGTGCGGCAGGCGATGCACCTCGGCGTGGTGACACGGCAAGGGGGTTGAGTCTCGTGTACTCGTTTGGGTCAGGCGATGCGCCTCGGCACCCCGCGAACCTCGTCCTTCTGGATGACGAAAAGCTTCTTCGTTGGCGGCGACGAGAAGAGTTGGAGCCGAAGCCCTGGAGATCTGTGATGGGGCCAGAGGCCCTGACGATCTGTCTTGAATGGATTTTCCTTCGGTTTATATTGAGAAAATCCACTCCGTTTCCCGAGTTGTTCAAAGTCTGTCATAAAACCTTCCTGTGGGTGGGACCATCTGCATCCGTGTGTGTGTGTGTCGTGTGCGTGTCCGTCCGTGTGTTTATTAGCTTTGAAGACACAGCTGTGTGTCGTTCTGGAAGGGGGGGGGTGGGGGCCTCGTGACGGCGCCACCGGAGTTATCCATTAGTCAGACCGATGATTCGCGTCGAGTTATATATATATAAAAGAAATATTCGAATCCATGTTTTGTTACTGAATAATATTTGTCGCGAAAACCTACGCGTTAAGCGAGCTTAATTATTCCCTCCCTTGCTCGGGATCATATCTTTTGTCTCACACAGCTTAAGTTGTTTTGGTTTGGAAGTTGAAATGCGACTTATTTCCATTATGCCCCAGTTATGCCGAAACCGTGTTCCCGATGTTTCATCGTGACCCGATCTCTCATGGAAATGTTATTTCCTTGCGTGTGCAATTTTTGCTGTCCGTGTTGTGGGAAGACAAAGACGGTTGTTTCCACGGTGGAAGCACCCGGTGCATGCGCTTATTTATTTATTTCCGAGAGCGTGTTAATTTCCTCGCTTTTGTGCCTGCGTGTGGAGATCCTCTCGGAAAGACAAAGACGGTCGTGTTGCTCGCTTCCCATGGGTGTTGTGTTTGGTTAATTTTGAGAGCCTTATCCGCCCTTGATTCCTCTTCTTCTTTAATTCCGTACTTATTATTTGACTTCTTGTGATTATTTAATCTGCTATCCCGGCTAGGAATTTTGTTTTGGACCCCCAAGTCATAATTATTCTTTGGTGCTTCGGCCCGGCCGCGTAGGAATTATTTAAGGTAAATAATGTCCGTATTTAATTAACAATTGATGAATCGCGACTCTGGTTTTCAATTGGAGTGAGGATGGATACTGTTTGCTTAATATTCATGGCTAAGTTGGTACTTGTGCATCTAACATGGTTCAAAGACCCATATGTGCTTTTTTTATCGTCAATGTTGTTTCCTTTGTTAAGAATATAATTATATATTCCTCCGTGGTGCCCGGCCCTGCACGGCTTTTTTTTCGAGAGGGTGTCATTCCAACCCCCCGCCTGCCATTCCCCCCTCCCTTGTACCTCCTGTGTGAAATTCGGGGAGTTTTTATGATCTTGATTACCCTTCTTTCATGCCCTCTTTCCTTTGAAATGAGGTGTGCGCACATCTGTGGGAGTGTGGGGGCGTGTCCGTTCTCACGTTGCCCCGTGTCTATTAAAAACGATATTTTATATGTTGGCAGAATAATTCAAAAAAAAAAATATTAACAAATAATATTTAAAAAAAATAAAAAGGGGGCGTATACACAACAAGATGGACAATTGTTTCTCGGAATTTTATGTTATAAAATTTGTTAAAAATTTTTAAATAGTAAAAGTTTATAATTTTAAAATGTTTTACAATTTTCAATGTTATTGAAGAAATATATCATTAAAAAATGTTGTGAGAATCTCTTACACATTAGTGATGGGTGAAATAAATGTATTTTTGTCGGATGGCACAGAGGGGAAAAGAGAGCCATGAAGTTCGCTATCCCAATAATTTGGCGGGAACCCACTGACCACTCAAGCAACTGCTGCTTCTGCATGGTGGACCCTTCCAAACGTCAGACTTGCAAGAATGCACCTGCTATCACGTATCCGGACCTTCCTTCATCGCCCAGGTGCCACACTGCCATGAGCTCCCCGTATCCACTCCTCCGGAGAGAGAGAAGAGAGCAGCCGTCTTTCGAAGAGAGCAGCAAGTCAGAGAGCAAGGAAGATGTAGATCCAGATGACAATTTCAGAGGTGGAGCTGAGGAGAGAAACCCATACTACCCAAGTCAACGACTTGATCGGAGTGACTTGGTCTCACCAAGTCCAATGCTGAGCTTTTGACGTCTTGGCTCAAGCAGTGGAACTTGTTGGATGAAAGTGTGCAAGTCACAGATCAGAGGAAGCGTCACCAACCTTTTTGCAGCTTCTTCACCCGTCAAGATGGGCTCTGCTTCTGCCACAATGTGACCAGTCGATTCGAGGCAATCGGAATCGCCTGTAACTAGAATGAGTGGCACCTCTTGACAGTTCATCCAGGAGCCTCAAAGCCGTGCTGCTCCATAATGGTAACAAGTACCCGTCTCCTCCCCTGGCTCACTTGTTGCACCTCAGAGGATTACAACAGCATCAAGACCTTGATGGACGCCTTGAAGTATGATGAGTACGGCTCGGAGGTCATCGGAGACTTCAAAATGGTGGCATTCCTGATGGTCTCCAAGGCGGTTTTACCAAGTTTCCTTGCTATCTTTGCCTTTGGGACAGCAGGGACACCAAGGCGCACTACCACAGGCGGGACTGGCCACAGCAGACCGAGTTCTCTGTGGGAAGGAACAACGTCAAGTGGGAGCCACTGGTGGACCCCCGGAAGGTGCTGATGCCACCACTGCACATCAAATTGGGCCTTGTGAAACAATTTGTCAGAGCTGTAGATAAGGAGTCGGCAGCCGTCAAGTACCTTCAAGACTTCTTCCCTAAGCTGTCTGAGGCAAATATCAAAGCTGGTGTCTTCGTCGGACCACAGATAAAGAAGATCCTGGAGTGCAATGAATTCCCCAAGAAGCTCACTAGTAAGGATAAAGCAGCTTGGAACAGCTTTGTCGCAGTGGTTTGTGGCTTCCTGGGAAATCACAAGGTGGAACTAGTTGAGACTGGTGAAGAACTACGGCACAATGGGCTGTTGGATGTTCCTCAAAATCCATATCCTTGCTCATCTTGTTAAATTCCAGGAGAACATGGGAGCGTACTCGGAGGAGCAAGGCGAGCGCTTCCACCAGGATATACTGGACTTTAAACGCCGCTACCATGGACAGTATAACGAGAACATGATGCGAGACTACATTTGGGGGCTGATTCGTGAAAGTGATTTACAGTATAATCATAAATCTCGAAAAACTACTTCTAAATCTTTAGTAGCCATCTTTGTATTACTTGATAAATGCATGTTAATTTTGATTAATGTTGTTTTTTTCTGACTTTATGTGAACGAAAAGACACAAATACTTATTAAGCATAAACAATTCCGAAATAACACTTACTACCCAGGAACAAAAATTGTGTTAAATAGTGTTATCTGTACTGGTTCTGGGCCTCCCTTAGGTCGACACACCCCCCCCCCCCCCCAAAATGAGTACCTGGTGCGGTGTGTAAACATCGCCACTCGGGAGACAAAGGCGGCCAGGTATGGTGGTGGCCACCCAGTCGCCCCGTGTGCCGTGGTGGCCTTTATAGGTGCTTGCTAACAGCACTTGCCCCAACAGTCTGTTAAGGATATATGGGGGAATCTTTGTTTTGTGTGAGAGTTTGTATGTTGTCTCTCCCCCTATTCTGCATGGGGTTTTCCCATGTTCTCCACTTTACACCCATAGCTAAAAAAACACATAAAGCAACATCATCCCATGCTGTAAAAAGTTGGCGGGACCCTCCTGAGATATGAGTCTTGACACTCAGTGAGGCTTTCTTGTTTAAACAGGCTAAATGGAATGTTAAAAGTGGGATGCATCACACACTTTGGACATCTGTGAACTACCGGATATCTGAAAAAGAGCTTTATAGCTAATCAGATTATTCCAGGATAAATTATTCGAATTCTATAATTGGATTAATTAATTAATTAAACTTGTGGATTGCAATATTGAATACAATTCCTGTGCAGGTGTTCAGTGTGGACTGTTGCCTATGGCGCTCTGCACATGCAGGCTACCCTGGAGAGCCAATGGGCATGGAGCCCATGCTGGATCATGAGCTGGAAGGGCCTCACAGAAGCCAGGACTTCCCGGACGGGATGGGAGACCTATCCCACCAGGACCTGCCCCGCCAGGATATGAACGGGCTGCCGCCGCACCCCGGCGAGAACGGCCACATGGCCTGGTTTGACTCCGACCTCTAGGCTCCCCCCCGACAGGTGCGCACCGTGAGGCGGCTCAGTCGAGGTTGTGGCTGAGTCAGATTACATACGGGGACCGTTATGATGAGGCCTAATGTGTGTGGGGGCGGTGAGTGGCTGAGTTGTAGTGCACATTCACCGCTTGTTGCAGAGGTTCGCGGTTTACATCTAGCAGGCCATCCTGGTTAATACCGTGATGTGTAGAGCAAATGCTTCCCTCTCGCCAGTTTAGCTATCGCGGTTTTTTGCTTTCGCGCCAAATTAATGGAGGTACAGTTCGCTGATCATGCCCGTGGTTCCACCATTCGCGGTTGACAGCGAGATTTCTGTTCGCGTCGTAACTGCGCTACTCTTGATGATGCTGCCACGGAAGAACACGCAGTGCCGTCTTGTCTCCATCTTGTCTTCCAAGCGGCGGGGTCCCAGGTCACACGCGGTGTTCCCAGACTCCAGTGAGGATCAGCCACACGCAATTTTTCTTCCTGTAATTTACAATACTCTACGTAATTTTTTTCTATACATTTACCATAGAAAATATTAATCAAATTTTACATTCAAAATACTTACTGTTTAATGTTTGGGTTGATGTTGAGTAACGTAAAACAAAAGGAGGGGTGGGTGTCATATTACAAACCGTGAATCAAACCCTGTTACCCATTTGATTTGAGTGTGCGGATTGCGGATTTGCCAATTGTGGCTTTTATCAAGTCCATAACTGCCGCGATGGGCAAGGGATCAGTCTATTAACCATAAAGTACGTGCCAACTGCTTCAGAGCGGACATTGAAGATCCCATGCTGTAATTCTAAACGAGTAGTTGTATGCTGTCTTGGTCCAAATTGCTAAACTTGAAAAATTACACTGCAAATTTACTCCATTGGGATTACACACACAGCAACATAGCCATAGATTGTGAACGTTTGGCAGGACACTCCTGAAAAAAGTCTTGACTCATTGAGGCTTTCCTGGGTAAACAAGCATCATGAAAATGTCACCTTTGGGCGTTTGACCTTCCTGCTTGGCCTGACGGTCCGCTGCTTGTGCTGTCCTTCTGCAGGTGTACCAGTGGCTGAAGGCTGAGGGACCAGCCAGGCAGATGGATTCAAAGAAAGTGCCTGATGCGTCCTACTTTTAACCCATTTCCTACATATTTGTAAAATCAAGCGTATTGGCAAAGTTATTCTCTTCATGGTGTGCAGGAAATTAATCGGAAACATCTAATTCTCCTGGCCAGGACATCAGTTTGTCCGGGAGCAGCACGCCCGGCTCTTAGGTTTTTGAGCACAAATCAAGTTTATTATTCCCGTGCAGTGATAATCATGGCAAGCGTAGCTTGGATCTCGGTGAGTGTATTTGGGGTAATCTTTAAACGGTTAATGAAATGCCATCACACTCGGACTGATGCGCTTGGGGTCAGTGTTTGCGGTCTGCTCGTTCTTGACGTCTGTGCACGTAGTGAGTAGCGTGGTGATGCATCAGCAGCGCTCGGGTACATGTACAGTAGGCCATAGTGGTGTCGCAACACGCGTAGTTTTAGCATTACATATTCCACGTGTGATGAGGCAGTGTATTGTGGTGATGGTAACAAACGGTTTTAGGAAATTCACGTTAATTTGTGGTCCATTTAACGGTACCTAGTATTTGGTGCAGGAACCTACTGAAGTTGAACGTCTGTTTTAACACGATGGTAAAAATCTATTCTTGAAGGTTTTTAATTGCGCGCCAAGCAGTGTTGGCTTCAAAAGTTGCATGCAGTGTTGGATTGGCGTTGGTGAGGCTGGCTAATGCTCTAAGCTTCCCCATTGGTGGTCGTCAGGGATGTATTCACTGTGTTTGTGCATGGCTTTAAATGCTTTCCCCCCCCCAAATAAAATGGTTTTTAATCATCGATTTCAACCATCTCGTTGTTGATGACCACGGAAAACATTAACAGTGCGGAGTTCAGGAGAAAAGTCATGTTCACAAGTGCAGATCTAGGTTTAATGGCAGCATTAACATTGCAAAAAAAAAATTCAGTCCACATACAGAATACTGGACAGCTATGCTCTGGCCCATTTCCTTCGTGTTATTAAATTCAACACGTGTGCATTTGTCACCGTGTAAGCCCTTAAAGAGCAACTTAAGTTAAAGATAAATGTTGACCTCGTATGATTTCAACGTTTACCCACAACCCAGCAACTGCTTTACTTACGGAGATAAACTTTAAAGACTGCCTATGGTTACAAACATTTAAGTATTTATACAAGTTGCACCACAAATTCAAAGCATCCTGTAAATGGGTCATTTTCGGGATTTTTTTGGGTAAAAGCCAATGGGTTCATAAAAATATTTGGGGGTTATGCAAAGTTGCTGTTGTGTGCAATCCCAATTGAGTCATTTTTCACGATTGGGATATTTAGTCAATACCAGTTACACTGCGTGTTGTGTTAGCTATGGGATGAAACTGCAGAACCAGAGGAAACCCATGCAGAACAGGAGGAGAGAGGACATACAAGCTCCGCACGGTACCCGAGTTGGAAATCGAACCTAGATGCGCGTGTCACTACTTTGCCACCACTGTGACGCCCAAAGATGTATATGAAAAGACATCCAAAGATGTAAAGGTTTAATGTTCAGTCACTGCGGACAGATCAAATAACACAAGTAGAACGTAGAACTTGGAAGCAAACCAGCGTGAGATGAGACTAAACTGTTAAGCTTATTAATTTAATCAAGTAATTGCACTGAAAACAAACAGCAAAGTACATGTATCACCCATGCATTATTACATTGGATATGTAACGTACATACCACGCTGCGATTTAAAACCAGTCCACCTGCATGGTCGCAACGCTCATGTGCTTGCAGCTGAATGCAATTCTTCCGTCGCTCATGGCCAGCATTTATACAGCAAGTCCTCGTTTAACACGGTAGTGGTAGATGCGTTCCTGAAAAGTGGCGCATTAAGCAAAACACGCTTTTAAAAAAACTTCCCCGTAATAAGTTTGGCGAGATACGATGTACCCACGTACAAGCGGTGAGATGGCAGGACTAATAACCGAGGGCGCACCACAGCGCTACTGAATACTGTATCACTGCTCGGCCGCGCAGCTCAAGAAAGTAATTCATCGTCGACTGCGGAACGCGTAATAACGGTGTGCGTTCCGCATTTTAACGATGAGCAATCCGCGTTAAGGGATGCATTCCGCGTTGTGCGAGAAGTGTTCCCTAATCGAAGAACCGTGTAAGTGAAAGCGCGTTGCGTGTGAATGTTGCGCGCTAAGCGAGGACTCGCCGTATGCATTAAACGGAGCAAGGTGAACATTGTCGAAGCCACACGTTCATTCGTCCATGTTTCACGGAAATAAATCTCCCAAACAGGATTAGAAAAGTACACAACCTTCAGTTTTGCGCTTAATGTTAACTAATCCCAACATCACGAAGGTCGGCACACAAGGTGGAGCTTAACAACAAGCCTCGATGCTAGGCCGAGTTTTAAGGATGGCATTTGTCTTCAAAAACATGACGTACCCCCCCCTCCCACCTTACATATGTACAACACCACTGTCATAACAATGCCTTTGCATGCTAAAAACATACGAGGGACTCTTAAAGGAACACAAAATAACATAAAGGACGTGACCTCTGTGTGAGCCTTGCGTAAAAACAACCCGACAAAACGCCTGAAAATAAAAACTTGCGGTTTGTACGCACGGCGGCGGCAGCGCGCAAAACTACTGGGGGGTGTGTGAGAGCGGCACAGGCCCTGGGGATCAGGGCCACTTGATGCGCTGGATTTTTGACTTCACTTCAGGGCTCCCGACCGACTTCTCCTGCAGGAAACAAAAGACACAGCCACGGTTGAAAGACCGCAGAAAGCTCCACGGTGTGACCCATAGTCGCGAGACCAACCGCCTGGGTCCGATTGCTCCGTGAGCCCAGAGCAAATGTCCTTCACTTGTCGTCACCACCTAAGGTGGCGGAAGTTTAGTGCTTCCGTTTTCTGTAGCCCAACAATGGCTAATTTATTTGATAATAGCCCAGATCTGTCCCTCTGTCATTCTGTGACTGTGATTAATGCGCCACGGATTGAAGTGCGTCACGTGACCGCGCGCCCCCGGATTGGTTGAAGTGCGTCACGTGACCGGGAGCTGCCCACTTTATGTTGTGGTGCACCCCACACCTCGGAGGCCCGAGAAGCAGCAACATCACGGCCACAGCGCCGGAGACGCAGCCACGGAAAGCTGACGGTCGATCCACTCACACACGGCTCACTCACACACAATCGCATGCAGCTCAGAGGAGACGGGTGAGTGAGTGAGGCAGAGCCGTGCTCCGTCCACTGCTGCTCTGAGGGACCCCCGTGCTCTCCACTGCTGGCTCGAGGGAGAGCCGCGCTCTCTCCACTGCTGCCCTGAGGGAGAGCCGTGCTGTGTCCATTACGCCATAGGCGCCCCCCAACAACCTCGTTTATTTGATAATTACCGTATTTTCCAGCATATAACCCGCTTGGTATACCACTTTTTACAAACAAAACAAGACCCTGCGGGGTATATGGAGGTGCGGGTTATCCCAAAAATATTTTACACGTGTGACATGTCATAACTCGTTAAATGTTTTCATGGTTAGACTATCCACTAAGCAGCACTTACCTTTGACTAAAGCACTGCTGAATAAACCTCTCGCACTCAAATTGCACGTTATCACGTTTTGAATAAATTGTTTGCACATTTAAACGACAATGTTTGAAGTGCGCGCACTGTTTACCGGCGACGGGATAGCTGGGAGAAGAGAGGTGGGGGTTGGGGGTGGGGCAGCTGGGGGGGAGAGAGGTGGGGGGTTGGGGGCGAGGCGACGGCATTACCGTAATGCCGCTATTATCTCCTGCAGTGCGCAATCTACCAGTGCTAAAACTGTACTTACTTATCTACCAGTTATGTGTTACTTGTTTCTTGGATATTTACTTTTGTTACTTATTTACTGTTTAAAGTTCACTCGTTTCCGGTTATATATTCTTGGTTCTTTCGGTAAAGTCGCGTGACTTTGCCGAAAGAACCAAGAATATGAATCCCTGCAGGTTTACCAAAAGATATTCTGAAACTCGCTGACCATTGTTTAAATAACACTTACTTCTTATGGAGAGGCAATTTCTTTAAACAAAGGGAAGGAGCAGCAATGGGCTCTCCTTTATCTCCTGCTATAGAAAATTTGTACATGGAAAACTTTTAAACAAGAGCACTTGCCTCGAGCACATTAAAACCATCCTTTTGGTTTAGATATGTGGATGACACTTTGGTTGTCTGGCCACATGGTAAAGATACACTTAACGATTTTCTAAATCATCTCAATGCACAAAACCCGGCCATCCAGTTCACCATGGAAATGGAGGTGAATAACACACTCCCGTTCCTGGATATTTTACTTGGACATGACCTAAATGGTAAAATAACACACAGCGTTTACGGAAAGCAAACGCACACTGATGCCTATCTGAATGCAGATTCGCATAATCACCCAGCTCAGAAATCCTCTCTTCTCAAGATGCTCATACATCGGGCTAAAACAGTGTCAGATGGTGAAAGTCTAGTGAGAGATTAAACATGTTAAAGAAGCACTAATACAGAATGGCTACAATAATGCTCAAATTAATAGAGCACTAAATGCCAAATCACGATCGCAAAGCAACACTGCTGAAAGCGATCAGATTGTTAAAACAATTAAAATACCATATATCTCAGGAGTAACTGACAAATTAGCCCGTGTTTTGCAAAAGCAAAACATTACAGTAAGATTTGGTACAGTACACACAATTAAAAAACTAGTAACTTGCACTAAAGACGAATTGCCTAAATTATCAACAGAAGGTGTATATCGGATTGTTTATGTGGCAGATGCTATATTGGACAGATGGGGCGTAACATTAGTATAAGACTAAAAGAACACCAGAGAAATATTAAACTATCTCAAACACAACTGTCGGCAGTGGCAGAACATGCTTGCCAACAGGGATACTCAATTGATTTTGATAACGTTGAAGTGTTGTGTAAAACTAGTTACTACTGGCAAAGACTAATTAGAGAATCCATTGAAATTGAGAGAAACAGAAATAACTTTAACCGCTCAGACAGCTACAGGCTTAGTGCGGCCTGGAAGCGTATTATTAAATAATACACATTACAATTCCTTATATGGGAAACAAACACTAATTAACTGATTACTAACGTAGCATATAATTCCAATAACACATTACAACTAATCTACAACTAACATCGTAACAATTGCCTGATTACTCCACCTCAAATCGTTGCACCTGATGAGTTAAATGATGACGTCACCCTACTGCTGCTCTATTTAAGACCGGGAGCAAGAGCAGAGCCTCACCATTCTGGCGAATTGCCCGATAATGCTGGATGCAATTACCAGCGAAACGTCGTACTCAAAAAATTGTAAATGTTGTGGTTTCACACTTCAACACAACGGTGGGCTAAAGCAGTGAACTATTTGTCTTTTATCAACGTGACACTTTTTTTGCTGATTGGCCGTGTCGGGTGGTGGAGGGTTACGACACATTTATAAATAATGCGATCTCACCCAAAAACGTTGATTATGAGATTTAGGTTTACACCATTGGAACCTCATTTGCCAGTAGAAAAATATGATAATTGTTTTTTAACCCTTTTATCTGGCAACAAAACTGACACCTTTTTTACAAGGAGTCATGTTTGCATAGACTACAATACCTGCAGTCATAATGCAAACAAAAAACATAACTCTGATAATGGATGCACTGTCCTTGAAGTTGATTGGTCCACACCCGAAACAGCTTTCCTTAGTAGGTGATAATGGTGATGGTTGCTCTATTTGCTGCTGGTGGAGTTGGTTCCAGGGAAGGGGAGCGAGAAGGGAATAGGAGCGAGAGAGTGAGACTGGGCGCAGAGCAAGGGAGGCGCAGAGAGGGATGGGATGGGACCTGAGGTTGTACTAATTTCTGCTCTAGCGCATGGACTATGAATGGTGTCATTTCAGTGCTCGTAGAGCCTGCGGATTGACAGTGAGTGTGACCCTATCTCCCTCACCACTCGTACCCACCTCGCGTTTGGGGTCCACGCTCGGCACTCTCTTCACCTTGACCGAGCCCACGGCGTCGCCGCCGGGTGCAGTTGCACCCTTCGAGAGTACGCAGCTCGGGGAGGTGGGCGCTGCCCCATTCGAGGGCTCCGGGAGTCTGGGAGAGACTTGGGCCAGGCTGGGCACTGGGCTTTTGATGGCGACTTTTCCTTCTGTGGCTGGAGGATTGGTGCCTCCTCCTCCCTCTGCCGAGACGCGCCGCACTTTAATCACTGTTTTTGTCGACGCTCCGTCGAAAACTATCAGAGGCCGCTTGCGGTTTTCATTCCAATGTTTCAATCTGGGAAGGAGAGCAGCATTTTGGCACTGGTTATTTTACGAGTCAAAAAATTATAATCCAAGGTTCTATTTACACGAAATACAAATGAAAAGTGAAAAAAACCGGTTAAAACGGATCACATCGTGTACGATTCGTTTTATACCACACGTGAGAATACCAACACAGGCGTAAATATTTAGAATTGAGCGCATTAGGTATTTGCGCCATTCTTATCACGAAATGTGCTATTTTTGGCAGTCTGCAGTAATTAGTGCAGGGGCGATGAATAATGTGCAGGGAATGTTTCAACATGGGGATGTTTGGCCAATACCAGTTATACTGCTGTTTTATTTATGGGAGGAAACCTATGCAGAACAGGGGGAGAACATACAGACTCCACACAGAAAGAGTTGTAAATCGAACCCATTCCCTTCTCACAATATCACCTGTGATATCTGCACTGCACAATTACTGAATAACTCACATTTCCATACGGGTCACGGGGTCTGCGTTATTGCTGCAGCCCAGCGTGCCTGGGTGGCTCAGTGGTAACGCTCATGCCTCACAACAAGAAGGGCCTTGGTTAGGTTCCCAACCGGGGTGCCTTTCTGCGTGGCCTTTTTGTGTGGCCTTTGTATGTTCAACTCCCTGTTCTGCAGAGTGTATACGTGAGTGAGAATGCGTGTAAGCGGGTGTGTGTGTGAGAGAGTTTGTATTTTCTCCTATTCTGCACGAGTTTCCTCCAGCTGCTCCAATTTCCTCCCATAGCTAAAAAGACCACAACATCCCAATGCTCAAAATTAACTTCAGCAAATTACTCAATTGGGATAAACACATAACAGTAGCATCACTCCCGTCTGCGAAAACTTGGCAGTACCCTCCTGAAAAATCTTAAGTGAGGCTTCCCTGGATAAACGAGTGTAGTTAGTAAAACTAAACTAAATGTTTTATTTTACCAAGCAAAGCCCACTGAGCCATATAGCTCTTTTTCAGAAGCAACCTGGCCACAGATGATAGCCCAGCGAAGTGGCTTATCATCTGGAAATGTATTGCGGCCAAATACAGTAAAACCTTGGATTGCGTGTAACTTGGTCTGCGAGTGTTTTGCAAGACGAGCAAATTTTTTTGATAAATTTTAACTTGATAAACGAGCGAGGTCTTGCAATACGAGTAGTACCTACAGTATACGCTTTGTCTGCCGAGCGTCACGTGATCACAACTGAGCCGATGGTTCTTCTCTCTCTCTCGCTGCGGGATTGTGGGTAATCGTCTCCCATGCTCGGTCTCAGTCGGCGTGCCTCACTCGTATAGTCAACATCTGTGCGAGCGTATATTGTTTACTATAGTGTTGTGACCACGTGTGTGTAAAGCATTTTTTTAATTTTGTGTCCAAGTGTAGGGACTGTTCTTTAGTAACTGTACTGCAACAATGGCCCCCTCCTCCTCTCCTCTCTCGTCTCCCTCACACCAGCCACGATAAATTTGACTACTTTACATTAAATTTAAATAATAAAAATATTAAAAGGTATTTTGTATTAATAATTTTACATGAATATTTTTGGGTTGTGGAACGAATCATCTGAGTTTGCATTATTTTTTATGGGGAAATTCGCTTTGATATACGAGTGCTTTGGATTACAAACACGTTTCCGAAACAAATTATGCTCGCAATCCAAGGTTTTACTGTACTCTAAACGTGTTGTTTATTCTAAATGTGGCCAGAAAACTGAGGACCCGGAGAAAAATCGACGCGACCACGGGGGGAACAATCAAACTCAAATATACAACAGGCATCAGGTTCGAGATCGAACCCACGACTTCCTACATACCAGGCGAGGGAGTTGGCATCTAGCCACCGTGACGCCCTTAGTAGTTAGCATTAGTGATACTGTAATGTTTCAGTTTTCAGTTTCATTTATTTGGTATAGCCCTGTGAGCCATTCGGCTCTTGAATCGGGTGCAACTGCAACAAACAAAAACATGAACAAGAAACATCTTAAAGTGACTTCGTGCAAAACAGAAAAATCCAGGAAAAAATAGCAAAGTCTTCCAGAAAAAGCCCCGTATATCAATGCTGTGTGCAAAAATCCCAGTGGGATGCAAGGAGTGACACTCGGGGTGTGCCCACAAAACGTACCCTGCTGGTGACCCCGCTGGCTGAGCCGCGCGCGTGCCGCCCCTCTGGGTCACTCGCCGGGCCCAGTGCGAGTCTCCTCTCAGCTCCCTCTGGGGCAGCGGCAGCACGTGGGCTCGGTACAGCGCCACCAGCTGCGCGTGGTCCATGCCGCTCAGACTCCCAAGAGCCGCCACTCCCCTCTACAACGCACGCGGACAGCAACAACAGTCGTTCATCGCGAAGTGGCGGTGACGTCACCACGGCGCTTGTGCCAGGCTAGGTGCACTTTGAGGCCACGTGTCGAAGGTTCGCTGACACGGGATGTCACGGGTCAGACCCAGGTGCCATGGGTCAATTGAGATGACTGGCAGATGCACCAGCTGTGCTGGACACACCACAGTCGGCAGCTAATACCAAGCCCCGCGTAGCCTTTAACAGACTGTTGGGGCAAGTGCTGTTAGGGAGCAGCTAAGGAAACAGGCACGGCGCTGCCTTTGTCTCCCTCGTGGCGATGTTTACCACACGCCGCACCAGGTACTCACTTGAGGTGGAGTCGACCTAACCACTACACACGCGCAAGTAGCATGGAAAACTACAGGACTACGAGAACTTAGCAGGACTCCCTAGCGAGTGCCCTCCTCGAGTGTGTGAGAGTCTGTATCTCTCTCTCCCTCTGCCCTGCATGGGTTCCCTGCGGGCTCTCCGCTTTACTCCCATAGCGACACAAAAGCAACCCCGATACAAAGCAACATCGTTCCCCATGCTGCGCCAAACTTGGCATGACCCTCCTGAGATAATAGTCTTGCCACTCGGCGAGACAGGTTCTCCTGTGTGACTAAACGCAACAACGACGACAACAACGACGACGTGAGGACGCCCATGGCT
This sequence comes from Lampetra fluviatilis, assembly GCF_964198595.1. Lineage (NCBI taxonomy): Eukaryota > Metazoa > Chordata > Hyperoartia > Petromyzontiformes > Petromyzontidae > Lampetra > Lampetra fluviatilis. The sequence goes on along the minus strand of NC_136276.1, from coordinate 23,037,504 downwards.
CCTCTGCTCTCTCCCCGTCCATGAAAACGCAGCAGCCGCAGCGACAGCAGCGGCCACGGGGTCGCTACCACCACCGCTGCTGTCGCAGGCGCGCGTCTCCAAGCCTCTTGCTGCTGCTGCGGCTTGGTCACCTGCGCGATGGCGCTGCAGAGCCTCTCGGCGCGCTGCTGCTCTGCGGGCGGCCCGAGCAGCAGCTCCACGAGCGGCGGCGGCGGCTCGTGGAGCGGCGACAGTGACGGCGGCTCCCCCCGCGACTCCGCGGCCTCGCCACCTCGCGCCATCTTCCCGCGCCTGCCCACCACGTGACACACATTCACGACACTTTACGACAGTCGTAATTTACATACCTGCTTTACGGTAGGTGAACACGCTTTGCGCAATGTATGTTATGTGTGCAATGTGTACTTGGTAGATATTTTGTTATTGGCATGCTTACCTTTTCTCTGTTTTGTACTGTTTGTTGATATAATTTACTGTCCCGCCCCGACTGGACATCTGTGGAACAGAGCTTCATAGCTCGTCGGGTTCCTCCTCCGGTGTAAACAAAGATTCTGACGTTGCGAGCTTCACGGAATCGTCTGCGGGCTTTTTGGAATGTTTCACGACATCAGTGTTCACGACAGTCGTAAATAAACAGACCTTTACGGTAGATACAGTCGTAAACACCCGTACAGTCCCATCCTCACAACCTTACAGCACCTATGCTGTACGAGACTCACATTTACGACAAGTCGCAAACACCGTGGTACAGTAGCGCCGCCCTTACGGCAGACGACCTTTACGACACGAAGGTTTTGCTTTACGGCACTCAGCGCGTACCGGCACGTGGTGGTGGGGAACGCGTGGGGAGCAAGTGAGAGACGCGTGTGTGTGGGGGGCACGTGGTGGTGGTGGGGGGCACGTGAGAGACGTGTGTGTGGGGGGCACGTGGTGGTGGTGGGGGGCACGTGAGAGACGTGTGTGGGGGGGCACGTGGTGGTGGTGGGGGGCACGTGAAACGCGTGTATGTGTGGGGGGGCACGTGGTGGTGGTGGGGGGCACGTGAAACGCGTGTATGTGTGGGGGGGTACGTGGTGGTGGTGGGGGGCACGTGAGAGACGTGTGTGTGTGAGGGGGGCATGTGGTGGTGGGCACGTGAGAGACGCGTGTGTGTGGGGGGCATGTGGTGGTGGTGGGGGGCACGTGGTGGTGGTGGGGGGCACGTGAGAGACATTTGTGTGTGGGGGGGGGGGGCACGTGAGAGACGTGTGTGTGCGGTGTGTGCGCCAGAGACACCATGGGGGCCAAGCGGGGGAACGGAGACGCGGGGGAGGGGGCCAGGCCCCCCAAGGTGGCACGCGCCGACGAAAAACAAGAGAAGCACGGGGAGCAGGAGGAGGAGGAATTCACGGCCACGCGCTTCAAGCAGCTGCTGCAGCACACGGATACCGCGCTGCGGGGTGAGACGCAGCACGTGGCCGAACCCCCCCCCCCCATATCCCTCACGTCCCCCCGCTCTCAGCAGGTCCAGCCCGTGCCCCCCACCGTTTGTAGCTGAGCCCCCCCCCCCCGTGCTTTGTGGAGGGTGACGTGGCCAGTGCTGTATCTGTACTGTCCCTGTGCGGTGACTGTGCCAGTTGTGTGGTTCTGCGATCCTTGTGCTGTGTCTGTGCTGTGTCTGTGCCAGTTGTGGCTCTGCTGTCTTTGTGCTGTCTGTGCTGTGTCTGTGCCAGTGCTGTGGATGTGCTCGCCCTGGACTCTGTCAGTGCTGTGTCTGGGCTGTCTCTGTCAGTGCTGTTTCTGTCAGTGCTGTGTCTGTGCTGTCTCTGTCAGTGCTGTGTCTGTCTCTGTCCTTGTACTATGTCTGTGCTGTCTCTGTGCCAGTGCTGTGTCTGTGCTGTCTCTGTGCCAGTGCTGTGGATGTGCTGTGCCAGTGCCGTGAGCATGACTGCCCGTCCTGTCCACTGCGTGGTGCTTAGCGCTGGAGACGTTCGTCTCGCTGAGCAAGCAGCTGCCCGCGGAGGGGCTGCACGACGTGGTGGAGGGCTTCGTGAAAATCTCGGGCGAGTGCGCTGAGATCTTCAAGCTGCTCGACGGGGAGCGGCTCCGTGACCGCGAGGTTGGTAGTGTTGCCATCTCATCTCCTTCCCCCGCTTCCGTGCCGTAGCGCTTTGTGTATTAAGGTTTGTTTCTAATATGGTTGTAGCCGAATCCTGGAGGGAGACCCGTCCCTGACGTGACCCACGGTGTGGACAAACCCTGTGTTGTGGTGGTAACCTGTGTTGTGGTGGTGGTACCCTGTGTTGTGGTGGTATCCTGTGTTGTGGTGGTACCCTGTGCTGTGGTGGTACCCTGTGTTGTGGTGGTACCCTGTGCTGTGGTGGTACCCTTTGCTGTGGTGGTACCCTTTTCTGTGGTGGTACCCTGTGCTGTGGTGGTACCCTGTGTTGTAGTGGTACCCTGTGCTGTGGCGGTACCCTGTGTTGTGATGGTACCCTGTGTTGTGGTGGTACCCTGTGTTGTGGTGGTACCCTGTGCTGTGGTGGTACCCTGTGTTGTGGTGGTACCCTGTGTTGTGGTGGTACCCTGTGTTGTGGTGGTACCCTGTGCTGTGGTGGTACCCTGTGTTGTGGTGGTACCCTGTGTTGTGGTGGTACCCTGTGTTGTGGTGGTACCCTGTGCTGTGATGGTACCCTGTGTTGTGGTGGTACCCTGTGTTGTGGTGGTACCCTGTGCTGTGGTGGTACCCTGTGTTGTGGTGGTACCCTGTGTTGTGGTGGTACCCTGTGTTGTGGTGGTACCCTGTGTTGTGATGGTACCATGTGTTGTGGTGGTACCCTGTGCTGTGGTGGTACCCTGTGTTGTAGTGGTACCCTGTGCTGTGGTGGTACCCTTTGCTGTGGTGGTACCCTGTGCTGTGGTGGTACCCTGTGTTGTGGTGGTACCCTGTGCTGTGGCGGTACCCTGTGTTGTGATGGTACCCTGTGTTGTAGTGGTACCCTGTGCTGTGGTGGTACCCTGTGTTGTGGTGGTACCCTGTGTTGTGGTCAAACTATGCGTTGTAGTCGTGTTCTGTGTTATCGTCGGACCCTACGTTGTGGTGACCCTGTGTTGAGGCTGCAGCTGTGTTGTGTTCGTTTCCTGCATTACAGTGGGACCCTGTGTTGTGGCAGAATACTTTGTTGTGTCTGGATCATGTGGTGTGACCAGCACCATGCGTTGTGGTCGTTGCAGCTCTCGAAGGTGTGGGAGGCGCTGGAGGCCATTCTGCTGCGCACGGCGGGCGACCTTGCTCGATACTGGAGCGTGGGGGCCGAGGTGGTGCGCAAGCTCCTGCAGGGCCACATGAGGCTCATGTACAGCTGCTTGTCGTCGGCTGATGCCCGGTGCGGCTGACCCCTCACTGGCCTCACCACCGCTCACACCAAATCAGCTGCCATGCTCCAGAGGGGAGACATCGGTGCCACGGTGGCTAGGAGATGTTAACTGCCTCGTCTGGTATACAGGAGGTCGTAGGTTCGATCCCGACCCTGATGCCTGCTGTATATTTGGAGTTTGCGTGCCTCTGTCTCCCTGTGGTTGCATGGATTTTTTCAGAGTCCTCTGGTTTTTTATACTATACATTTCCACTAGATAATCCAATTCGTTGAGCTATCATTTGTGGCCAGGTCACTTCTGAAAAAGAGCTATGTAGCTCAGTGGGCATTACCTGGTAAAATAAAAAATAGTTTAGTTTAAATAACATGGTTTAGTTTAACGTAAAAACATAGTGTTTCACAGTCCATGGGAGGATTCGTAAATGATGTTTGGCCTAGGCCGTGGGATGATCGTGAAACCCTCCACCTCCCGACACAGCCGAACACATTGAGTAGTCTTGCGTACAAGCGTTTGACCGCCGAGCAGATGGAACGATGCGGTCAGCTCGTGGTGCGGGTGTCAGACGGGTTGTGGCATTGCCCAGACGTGAGGAATGGCGATGGTATCTTAATCCAGTCCAGCAGTGGATAGACCATTGTTGATTATGAAACGTGCCATTCTTTTTGTATGTGTGGCTACTGTATGTCTCCAAATTCGACAATTACCCAATTGTAATTACGGTAGCAACCTCTACAGGCAGACTAATGCCTGATGGTTCTGATGACTGCATTATATTGTGAGCCTCTGGTGTGGAGGGTACGTATTGTTTACGCTCTGCTGTATGTATGTCTTTGTGTGTGTGGTGTGTCTTTGTCTTTATATGTGTGCGTGGCGTGCTGCCCCAGGTGCGTGCTCGCCGCCTTGAAGCTGCTGTGTGCTGTGGTGATGCAGGGTGCTGACGCTGCACGAGATTTGTTCGGACACTTTGATTTCAGCCACAAGTCTCTCCCGTACCTTGCGAGGCGTCGCGACGCCAAGGTACGTGCCCGGCGCACATTCGCCGCTCTTCGCAAAGTTTTGCGGTTTGAATCCAATGATCGTCATCAATGATCCTACGGGTCTTCTGTGTACAGATATATAGATGCTGTTTGCTGCACAGCAGATGTCAAAGATGCCATGACTTCATTCAAGAGTAGGCCATCGTGTCCTGGCAGGAATTGAAGTACTTATGCAATTTGTACTTGTGTTGTACAGTAGAACCACTCTGAGACTAGGGCTGTTGCTGTTTATTAAACACTGTTGAACTCAACACTCTAACTCACACCAGAGGTAGGTGCTCCCTATCTAGGTCCTTACCCTGGACTCTGAACAGTACCTGGTCCTGCCTTTGGCTATCCTTAAGGGCTCTCTCACTCGTCTGCCCGGAACAGGGGCTCATCCAACACCGTCCGGCGACGAGAAGAGAGAAACCCTTTCTCAGCCGATCCCTACTGAATACTCCGGACCCTACTCTCGGCTATCCCCTTAGCTCGCTTCTTCCAGCTGGTCCTTGCCCTGGCTCCCCACAACGACCTTGCCTTCGTCACGGGGTCCCCCTTAACTACCCCTTTGGCAGCTCCTCCCCCTAGCTCGGACCCACCTTTGTTTCCGAAGGTACCTCTTACACCACCCGTGGCATGACGTGATCCTTAACTGTCAACTCGCTCACACCTCCCTCTGTTCGCCCCCTCATGGTTGCTCACACTACTCTATACTTGTATACTTTTCATTACTTACTTTTAGTGACTTGCTTACCTTTCCTCCAATGTTGCACTCCTATAGTTTTTGGTTTTGTTGTAAACCAAACTAAAAATATTACATTTTACCAGGTAAAAAGTTATTTTTTAGAAGCGACCTGGTCACAAATTATAATCCAATGAAGTGGCTTATAATATGGAATTTGATTAGCAGCCAAATGCTATAAATTTGCTCACCCGTCCTGACTGGACATCTGAAAAAGAGCTTCATAATAGCTCGTCGGATTCCTCCTCCGGGATAAATCAAGATTTTTATTATTCTGATGGTTAAACATTCGAAAAATCGCACCACAAATAACTCCATGGGAATAGAACACAGCAACACCGACCCCCAATTGCAAAAGCCTGGCAAGACCTTCCTGAAACAATAAAAACAAGCCTTGAGACTCGGTGAGACTTTTTTGAGTGAACCAACGTAGCAATGAATAATTAAGTTCACGACTCCCGTTCTCGTTTGTGTGCATGCGTGTTCCCCAGCGCAAAGAAGACATCCGCATGGCGTACGTGCGTTTCGCCCTCTCGTTTCTCATCAGTGGCGATGCCAACACCGTCCGCCAAGTCCTGGAGCTTAAAGGTGAGCCTGGCCTGCGTTATGCTGGCGCACATCCGAAAAGGCACGCAGCTGCACGGAATGAAAATCCGAAGAGCCGAGGAGCTCGCGAGCAGCCTGAGTCCCGTGCCGAGCACTCTGAGGGAACTTTGGAGGAGGGGTGATGGCACTGTGGTGGCGAGATGTTAACTGCCTCACTTGGTATACAGGAGGTCGTGGGTTCGATTCCCCGACACTGACACTTGTATATTCGGAGTTCGCATGTCTCTCTTTCCGTGGTCACGTGGGTTTTTCTTCGGGTCCTCCGGTTTTCTCTCCACATTTAGAATCAACATGCGTTCTGATCGTTTGGCTGCTCTAAGTTTCCACATGATAAGCCACTTCGTTGAGCTATCATGTGGTGCCAGGTCGCTTCAGTATAATAACTACATAGCCCAGTGTGCCTTACCTGGTAAAATAATAAAAACGTTTAACTTGCCGAGCTGTTTAACTTCGGGGAATCTCAACGAGCTCTGGCCTGTTCATGAATAAATGTCACTGAGGTATCTGCCTGTAACTACAGTAAGTCCTCGCTTAACATGGGGGATTTGCGTTCCTGAGAATTTCCACATAAAGTGAATTTGCGTTAAGCTAGAGTGATTTTTCCTGTAAGGAATAATGGTGAATGTAGGGATACCCTTTCAGTCCATAGTCATATCTTTTTCTCTTGACAGTGCTCTGTTTTTCTTTGGTTCTTTCGGTAAAGTCACGTATAAAGATAAAATAATAAATTAAATAATGATGATTGCTTGTGTTGCAATCGAAATGTCGTATGCTATTATTTAATTTATTTTATTGTATCAATCCGCGTATCACTGTACCGCTCAGCCGTACAGCTCAAGAAAGTATTTCTTCATCGATCACTCAGTAAACGCGTTATAACAGTGCTGATTCTGCGTTATAACGGTGCGTGTTCCACATTGTAATCGGCGTATTCCGCGTTGTATACAAGTGTTCCCTAATGGAAGAACCGCATTATAGCGAAACGCGTTATAGTGTCAACACCACGCGCTAAGCGAGGATTTTCCGTGCTGCATGCCTGCGTGTGACTGTTTGACCTCTACGTGTGTGTCCGTCACGGTGTCTGTGTAGGCAGGCAGTTTAACCTCCGTATTTTTGTTTCAGATTTCCTGATTGATGTGTTCCGCGCCGGGCTAAAGGAGGACCGAGTGTCCACCGTGAACCTCCTGCTGTGCACGCTGCGACAGAAGGTGACCCAGCACGCTCTCCCTCTCTAACGTACACCAGGTGTAGTCTCTGTGTGGTGTGTGAGTGTTTCGCGTACACGCGGGTGTAGTCTCTGCGTGGTGTGGGAGTGTTTCGCGTACACGCGGGTGTAGTCTCTGCACGGTGTGGGAGTGTTTCGTGTACGTGTGGGTGTAGTCTCTGCTGTCCACGTGGTGTGCGAGTGTTTCGCATACACGCGGGTGTAGTCTCTGCACGGTGTGGGAGTGTTTCGTGTACGTGTGGGTGTAGTCTCTGCTGTCCACGTGGTGTGCGAGTGTTTCGTGTACACGCGGGTGTAGTCTCTGCGTGGTGTGCGAGTGTTTCGCGTACACGCGGGTGTAGTCTCTGCACGGTGTGGGAGTGTTTCGTGTACGTGTGGGTGTAGTCTCTCCTCTCCTCGCGTCACGAATGCTCCGTGCCCTCAGGTCGTTGAAAACCCGTGCGTGAGCAAGACTCAGAAAGTGAGGTTCTTCACGGCAGCCATCCTCAACCAGATCGCCGGCGTGTTCAAATGGGACGGCGTGGATGACGTGAGCGACGAGGTGAGAGACTCCGCGGCGCGTCGTCTTCGTACAGCGAGGCGATGCCAGCCCCTTGCACCGAGAGCAGGTTCACAATCCAACACGTTGAGTGTATGTGTGCGCCAGCCATTCTCGTGGCGCAAGGCTGTGGCAATGGAAGCCGCTGGTGTGTTTCACAGACATGGCCTGCAGTACAGCGAGTCCCCCGCTTAACGCGGGGGGCTGCGTACCTGAGAATTGCCACGTGAAGTAAATTTGCGTTAAGTGGGGGGGGAGTGATTTTCCTGTAAGGAATAACGGTGACGGTGGGGGTGACGTTCCAGCTCGTTTTATTATTGTTTTCATTTGACAGTAGACAGTTTTACAGGTTTCTTTTTAAATGTGTTGTGTTTACATAGTTTTTCTATAGATACGCTATGTGTGACAGCCATTTATTTGAATGTAAAGTGAGAGAGAGAGATGTCGAGTTCAAGAGATGAGGGAGTGAGATGATGCTACGCACACATAAAGATGATGCCGGAACACAGACTGTACTCCAGTACCGGAGCGCGTTCTGCATTATAACGACGCACGTTCGGCATTATAACGTTGCGCAGTCCGCCTTCTGCAAAATGTGTTGCCTAACGGAAAAACTACGTTATGGCAAAAACACGTTGTGGTGTGCACACCGCACGTTAAGCGAGGACTTGGCATGTGTACTTGGCGCTGTGCATCTGCTCAAGACGACGGATGGGAGCGAGGCGGGGAGAGCGCTAGTGTGCGACTTGGCCTACGACTTCTTGCTGCATCTCTGCTGCTCGGTGAAGACCGGAATCGCCTTTCGGGACCCCAGCCTGGGGACCTCCTCCAGGTGAGGAGGACGAGGAGGAGGAGAAGGGGCCGCAGGGGGGGGGGGGGGGATATATGCACACCTTATCATCGCTCGAGTGCATCGCTCACAAAGGTGAAACTATTATTCGTGGCATTGGTTTAATATTCAAGCAAACTCTGGACCAGTTTTGACATTCCTTATCTCATCAGACAGGCTCGCTCACATCCTGTTTTGAGAGTACAGGAACTCCTCTGTTAGAAACGCCACCTATTTTATATATTTTTTCCATTTAAGGCCACACAGTGTTGATGCCGAATATACGTTGAGTTTTTTTCGTGGTTGTGCACCACTAACAACGCGGTATCAAAGAATCCGTCACAGGGTCGTGTGCGTTCTCCAGCATTGCCGTGCGTAGCATCGCGTGACTCCCCGCGCGCTTCTTCCATTCTCCCATCAGGAGTGGCAACCTGATACTGCTGCAGTTGCTGCTGGACCTCCGCTCCTCTGTGTGCGAGGAGCCCTGGACGGGACGCCTCGCTGTGGAGCTGCTACGGGCCTGCCCCGACCTGCTAGGCCGCTACCTCCAGCAGACCGACATTAGTTTCATGCCGCGCGCGCGCTCCGCTTGGCTGCGCAACGTGCGCTTCCTGCGGCAGGTGATGGCGCCGCTCACCCCCCGCTCCCCTGCGCCATGTGTGACGTCGTATGTGACGCCGTGTGACACCGTGTGACGGCGTGCGTCACTACGTCGGAATGGAATCGATTCTCTACGTTCTCTTTACGGGCGCTCGTGCAGTTTGAGTGCAAAGTGAGTGTTGTGTGTGTATTTTGGGTAATGACTGTTGTGTGCATGTGTTTCACATTTTAAAAGCGCGCGTTTAGCGTTATAACAGGCACATTTTGCATTATTACGGCGTGAGTTCCCAGTTTTAACAGCCTTGTACCGAGTTATAACGGTGCGCCTTCCGCTTTCTGCAAAAGTGTACTCTAATGGAAGCACTGAATTCTTGTGAAAATACGTTTTAGTGTGAACACCACGCATTAAGCGAGGACTTTCTGTACACCACTGAATAGACAGAGGCACTCCGGGGATTGAACCAGCGACCTCGGGGGGGTTGTGAGTCTGGCGTCCAACCATTCCACCGCTGCATTGGCCGCCTTCACATCTTGGTTATAATGGTCATGTCCGTCGCCAGCATTTGTGCAGCAAATCTGTTTACTGCGGAAACTCGTCGACCGGGTATCCCGATAACTATTAACTATTTTTTATTTTACCAGATATAGCCTACTGAGCTACGTAGCTATTTTTCAGAAGCGACTTGGCCACACATGAAAGTTCAACAAAGTGTCTTATCACATGGAAATTTATAGCAGAAGCAAAATACTCTAAAACACATGTTTCTGAATATGGAGGGAAAAACGGAAGGACCCAGAGAGACATGCAAACTCCAAAATATTCGGGTGTCAGGATCGGGATCAAAGCCACGACTTTCTGCATGCCAGGCAAGGGAGTTAACATCTCGCCACTGCAGCGCCCAACGGAGGCCAACAGCCTCCGCGTACATTATGCCGATCCCCACTGAGCGGCATGTCATAGCGTGCTAACCGGCGCCTCCATCCCCCCCCCCCCCTCCTTTCAGGTCTACGATGTCCAGCCGCTCGTCTCGCCGCTGTTCGATTTGCCGGAGCGCTTGGCCCTGCCTCGTGCTGTCGCCGTGGTCATGGTGACGACCACCCCCCCGGTGGCCACCCGGGCGATGCTCACGCAGGGCCTCAACGTGAGCCTTGCGCGGTGCACGCTCGCGTGACAGCGTCCACCACTAACTTTGGGCTGTGACGTTTATTGGCCGCGATTAAACGCTCGCAACAGAACAGTTAAAGTGAGATTTTGGCTCTAGATGGCAGTCGTGCATCAACAGGCCTAGATTTAGGCACAAGATAAGTTAGCTACAGCTTAGGGCCTCACATTATGAGAGGCCTTTAAATCCGCCGAAATTTTTTATTTAGAAGTTATACGTTTTACTTAGTTGAAAAATTAAATGTTTATTTTCATTCCGATATGAGAAAATATACAGAAATTCCTCGATGGGGCCTCCTAACCCTTTACCATTCCGAGACGTCTGCAAGTTGCAGGGTGGGGTCCCGTTCATCTCTGAATCTTGGAACACGCAAGCGGCTCGGCGTAAATTTTATTTGGAGAGGCCAAGCGCCATTGTTTTTAAAGACAGTACTTGCCCCAGAAAACCATAGCAAAACGACTGCACTCGATGATAGTTGGCGCCAAACTGTGCCTCCCGCATTGCCTTGTGGGAGCCTCGGTACCGATAAACTAATTTTATTTGTAGTTTTTCTTCTAGTTTTGTTTTGATGATGTACACATACAGCATTGGAATGGAAGAAAAACTGCGGTTGGGGTAGTGATAGAGTTTGGGATGGTGATAGGGGTAGTGATAGGGGTTGGGGTAGGCCTGGTCGTAGCATGGGGCGCAAGGAGTAGCAGGATGATGATGATGGGCTAGGGGAGAAGAGATGGGTTTTAGATTCTTGGCACTGAGTGAGGCTTTCCTGGGTAAACCAGCATAGTTGTAATAGTAGTGACAATAATGATAATAATAAAACCCATTGATCACAGCGGCAACAGCTGGGATGCGTCTGTGACTCTCGCGCCCTGACCCGTCCGTTGGCGGCCATGCGCCCGATCGTGGTGTCCCCGCGCCCTGCGCCCTGCAGGTCCCGCACAGCGTGGTGAGGCACACCACCCTTTCGCTCATCTCGCTCATGCTGACGCGGATGCTCGGCAGCATGGAGCGCTGCGGTGCTGGGGGCGGTGGTGACGCATGTGATGCCGCCGGTGGCACCGCCGGTGGAGGAGGTGGCCCCTACTCTCAGCGGGAGCTGCAGGAGCTGCGCACCGCGTTGTCCGAGGCCATCGGCAAGGTGCGGTCCACGTGGTTGGAATGCGACGAGCCTCGTTAATTTTTCGCCGGTGTGGCATCTCTGAGATGCCACGCGCCATCCGCTTCGCCGACGGGGTTAAACAAAACCCCCTGCAAGTCGTTGCTGCTGAGCGGAAGATCGTGAGCATTTATCCCTCTAGTGGTCTCGTCCCTGCCAAAGGCATGTGGATTTTGTTTACACTTTGCTCTGGATTAGCAATGGAGATGCACTTCCTCATCTGAGCCGGGAGATCTCACTCAGCAGTCATTTTGTGATGGTGTGTGGATCACTCCATATTCACTCTGTGTGTTGTTTACTCTGTGTTGTTTTACTCTTCGTGTTGTTTTACTGTGTTGTTTACTCTGTGTTTTACTACGTATGTTGATTACTGCGTGCATTGTTTATTCTGTTGTATACTTTATGTTTTTACTCCATGTGTTGTTGACTGTTTACCGTGTGTGTTGTTTAGTCCATGTGTTGGTTACTACCTGTTGATTACTCCATGTTTTATTTACTCTGTGTGTTATTTACAGTGTCTTTGCCCTGTGAATTGTTTACTGTTGCTTATTCTGTTTACTCTATTTTTTACTCTGTTGTTTACTCCATGTATTCGTTATTTTGTTGTTTCATCTGTGTTGTTTCCTCTTGTTTACTCTGTGGATTGTTTACTCTGTGTTTTATTTGCTCCAGGTGCTGCCGGATGTGACATCCCTCATTTCTGCCTGGAATCAAATCTCTGGCCCGGTGAAGGCTTCAGAGGCTGTGCCTGCCCAGGAGCCGGCTTGTGAGAAGGACGAAGGGAAGGGTGAGAGACGGAACACAGCACACAGGCCCCAAGGAGACGGAGCAGAGTGGCGCACAGCGCCGGTTGCTGCTGTTTTGCAAGAGGGCGGGCGTGTGTATGTGTGTGTGTGGGTGGGGAGCGGTAGTGAAGCAGTTAGCACGCTGCTCTCCAAACCCAGCGACCTGAGTTCGATTCCCGCTCATGGTCAACACCAGTAACGATTGTGTGAACTGGGCCTCCCCTAGGTCAACTCGGCCTCAAATGAGTACCCGGTGTGGTGTTTAAGCATCGTCACTGGGGAGACAACAAGTGGCCGGGTGTGGTGCTGACCACCCCACGCCCTTGTGTGCCGGCCTTCATAGGTGCTCGTTAACAGAACTTGCCCCGACAGTCTGTTAAAGGCTATACGGCAGAGGTCGCAAACGGGTTTTGATTCCTTACCCGTACCCGGCCACACCAGGGTCGCAAATGGGTACCCGTACCCGGCTGGGTACGGGTAGCCGGGTATCGGGTAGGGTACGGGTATCGGGTACCCGATTGCGACCTCTGCTATACGGGGGATCTTTGTCTTTGGAGCGGTAGTGTAGCGGTTAGTGCACCGCTTTACGAATTCGACGACCCGAGTTCGAATCCCGCTCACAATAGCAGCGGTGAATATCTGATCTGGTCCTGGGCCTCCCACAGGTGGACTCAGCCTTAACGAGTGTAATGAGAGAGCACACCGACAGGTGACGGAGGGCTGCATAGGCATTGCCTCATCGGTGATAGCCAATCAGGGCTATGGGTTCCATCTGGGCCGAAGTTCACGGGCGGAGCTCACAGGGGGTATGCGGGAACCATCGGGAAGGTTCTGAGGGGGGCGTGGTTAGAGGCGGGGCTTGGCTCCGCCGAGGCGGATATAAGGGGAGGCTGGAGAGGGAGTCGGTGTGGAAGCCTGGGTCCGGACTGCATCTTCTCCACCTCGTCAGCCATCGACCACGTGGCAGCCTCGAGGGCAGCGCTCTCGCGATCTCCGACGCTGTCAACCAGCGGGGTGCGGTGAACGCGAGGGCGAGGGAAGCCGCGCGCGGAGCGGAGAAGCAGTGAGCGCGTGCCGCGGTGTGGAAGAGAGAGAGAGGGACCATCTGGAAAGAGAGTGTGAAGCCGAGCAGTCGCAACTAATAAAGAAAGACGCAATTCACAAAAAGTGGTGGAAGTCGTTTATTACACAAGTACCCGGTGCGGTGTGTAAATATCAGCATCGGGGAGAACAAGGCGACCTCGTGTGCCGTGCCGGCCCATTCATAGGTGCCCACCGATCATTGGCGTTCTTCCCGGCAGTCCATAGCATCTCCGCCGTGAGCTCAGAGGGGTTGGCAGGGGACCTCAGCTGGTCCTGCGGAAATCTCAACGTTTGGAAGTGGCGCACCGGTTGTATGTCTGTGGTCGTTGCGGACCGGTCGCCGATTGCTCCAATTTGTCCCACCTCTGTGGGTGTGCAGAGCTGGGAGAGGTGCAGGAGATGCTGCTGAAGGCGGAGCTGCTGCACGTGCTGCGCTTGTATCAGCAGGTGGCCCCGCACCTACTGGCGCAGAGCTCCTTCGACTTCAGCAAGCTGCTCGTCGGTGCGTGGAGCGATTTGGCGTGGCGTGTTGAGACTCGTGGGGGGGGGGGGTTGTCGAAAGCGATTGTGTCATATTATCAGTAACCACGTGAAGAAAAAAAAGAACAAAAACATAAAAATCCAATTAACCAGTTCACCACACGGACAGAAACTTCCCGCGCAACCGGTGGGCGGCGGCATGGTGGCGGTGTCGCGGCGCCGATGTTCGCGCCTCACGGCCAGTAGAGTCTGGGTTCATTTAATGACGAGGGCACATTCCATGAGGAGTTTGTGTTCTCTCTCTCCCCCTGTTCTGCGTAGGTTTCTTCCAGGGTCTCCAGTTTCCCTCCCATTGCTAAAAATCACACACAGTGTAACGGTTATTGGCCAAGCATCCCAATGCTGAATGATTTCCTGCAAATTACTCAACTGGGATCGCACATGGCAACAGCAACATTGCCCCCCCTACTGTGATAAACTTAACGTGACTCAGTGAGGCCTATCCATAACCCTGAGTAAACTTGCATAATCACATATTGTCCAGGTCCGTTTGTGTGCGTGCTACTGTCGTCTGTTTTTCTTCATGTGGCTGTACGTGTGCGAGTGTGTTTCTGTGTGTGTCTCTGTCTTTGGGGCAGTAGCACAGTAGTTAGCATGCTGTGCCATCAACCCGGTGACCCGAGTTTGAATCGAGCTTCCCGCCAACACCGGTGACGATTATCTGAACCGGTCCTGGGACTGTCTTAGGTTGACTCAGCCTCAAATTAATACCTTTTATGAGATATGTAGTAAACATCGACACTCAGGAGACAAACGTGGCCATGCGTGGTACTGGCCACCCACCCCCTCGTGAGCTGGGCCGGCCTTAATACGTGCTACTCGCGAACAGCACTTGCCCGGGCAGTCTGGTAGAGGCTACACAAATGATATGTGTGTCTGTGTCTTTGCTGCAGGAGTCACAAGCGAGGGCACCCCACCCATCCTGCAGTACCGGACCCTGCAGCTGATGCTGGCTCTGCCCGTGTCTCGCTACGCGTGGTTTAAATGCCGGGTATGCACACTTACTCAGTGCCGGAAGCCAATGCCCTTCAACAGAAACTTTCTGAATCGTGTCAATAATCGCAACACTGAAATGGGCAGCAGGGTCTATGTATGTTTGTATATTGAAGTTCTTTCGCACCATACGTAGCTAACTGTGCTAATCAGAGTTGGCGCTAAATGTGGTTGAAATGCGCTCATGTCAAGTAAAACAAATAATCCAATTAAAGCTCTGGATTGCTTCGCTAAATGGTGGCGCGTTGGTTCGTGCGTTTACAGAAGATGGATCGTTAATTGCATCGGGCATTTGTGTCCTGCGCTCAAGCTATTCACCTCATTTTTTGGGGTCTTTCGGTAAAGCCACGTAGATAGAAAAATAATGAAAATATCACGACGTTTCGATCGCAACACAAGCAATCGTCATCAGGTGAAAAATATATATATACCAGGAGAGCTGTTGAAGCAGAATGTTACATAGGTTTGAGATGGGTTTTAGCCCAAGGGTAAGTGGGTGGGGCTAGAGATGGAATTTGCATGTAAATGTAAGATCCAGAGCTGATATACCTCGACGACGCAGCTGTGGAGGTGGCCATTGTATTGTGAGAGATTTGCATGTCAATGTAAGTGTCGTGAGTCCAACTGAGTCGCAGACATTGTTCCTTTTAAAGACAACACGTTTATTTGTGACACGTAACACAAGGGGTAACTGCCCCTTCAGCAGATACAGCCTAGGGTGGTGACCACCCAGCTTTTACCTACTCTATACAGAGGAGTTACTGCTGCGAAGGGTCGGATCCCTACTCGGCTCCGCGACCACGTGTTTGCCTCGAAGACGTAGAGCTTCCAGCTTGAGATGTAGGCTTCAGCTGGTGGACGTGCAGCTTCAGCTTGTAGAATGCAGCAACCCCGGTCCCTCTCAGGGACCCGCCTTATGTCCCCCTACGCCGCTCTGCCCTTGGCCCTGCCCACCTTCTGGAGCCTTCTAGCTCCCTCTCGAGAGCTCTCCCTGGACACGTGATCACCCCCTCGTCCCCCCACCTGGGGGCCTCTCTATGGACACTCTCGATCACGTGTCTGCAGGGTCAACCAGAGTGCCATGGCCCGGGGCAACCCTGCCCTTGGGCTGACACTCTCTCCCGCTCCCCCTCGTGGGAGCCCACGCTATCAGCGCTCACCAAGCCCCGCTAGAATGTTATGTACTGTGTTGATTCGAACCTGGATCTTGTGTTTGCTCATGATTTTGGAAATATTTTTGGTAACCCCTGCTATGTATGGCAAGGTAATGGTTTTGATTGGGTCCTCAGATTGTTCTTTCCCAACGGTTGGGCTTTATGGATTGTGTAGTCGGAATATCTATTCATCTTGAGGGCTTGGTGTATGTGCTCCAGTTCATTGGCTAGGTGGTGATGGTTGGAAATACAATGAGCTCTATGGTGTAGAGTTTTGATGAGGGAATTCTTCTGGGATGGATGGTGGTGGGAGTCAGGTTTTATGTAGGCATCTGTATTGGTGGCTATCCTGTAGACAGAGTGTGTGTTTCGATGAACACATCCCAGAATGGTAACTTGCCATCCTTTTCCACCTCCATGGTGAATTTAATGGCTGGGTGTATGGAATTGATGTGGTTCAAGAATTGGCCCAGTGCTGGTAGGCCATGTGGCCAGATGGTGAACGTGTCATCTAAGTATCTCTTCCTCAAGGAAGGACGTCGGGTGGATGCCTGGATGGCATGTGTCTCAAATTTTTCCATAAAAACATTGGCTACAACTGGAGATAAGGCCGAACCCATTGGGGTACCTTCAACTTGTTTGTAGAATGTTCCATTCCACGTAAAGTAAGTGTTGGTGAGGCAGTGTCTAACCAGGGCCAGTACATCAGCATTCAGTCCTTGTTGGACCAAATCTTCAATGATTGCAATGGTGTCAGGCACAGGGACTTTGGTAAACAAAGATACTACATCGAAACTGACATGCAAATCACCTGGAGATAGTGAGATGCCCTTAATTAGCGATACCAAGTGAGCTGAGTTAAGTACACCTGAGGTGGTCTTACCAGTGAATGGTTGTATGGTTTCAGACAGAAATCGGGCCAGTTTGTAGGTGGGTGAGTCAATGGTGGAGACGATAGGCCGGAGTGGTATACCTTCTTTATGGATTTTTGGTAAGCCATACAATCTGGGTGGTCTAGCAGCAGAGGGTTTTAAGGAAAGCCGATTGGTTGGTTCGTGGAGGTTTATCAGCTCTCTGATCTTACATTTACATGCAAATTCCATCTCTAGCTCCACTTATATAACATCCTGCTTCAGCAGCACTCCCGCTATATATATATTTCACCTGATGACGATGGCTTGTGTTGCGATCGAAACGTTGTGATATTTGTATTTTTCTATCTACGAGGCTTTACCGAAAGACCCAAAGAATATGAATTCCTGCAGTCACGAAAGCTTTAAGTCAAGATTTATTCACCTCAATGTTTTGCTTTTGTTCTCTTTGTGATGCAGGTTGTACTTACAAATGAGACTCTTTTCTCTCCTGCTCTCTTGAGTTCTCACCCCGGTTACACGAACTGAACGTGAGATGACGTGAGATGACACATGTGCCATGTTCGCGTCTCTCTTGTTCAGGAGCTGGTGGAGGGGGCGGCGGACGGCACGGGCGACGGCTCCGACAAGTCGACCTTCTACCTCCTCCTGCGCATGTTCGTGTGCAGCGACCACCCCCAACTGCAGAGCGCTACGCAGCAGCTGCTGGTCAAGGTGTCTCCCCCATGCGCACATGGACACATGCACAAATACAAAGATCCCCCGTATAGCCTTAACAGACTGTTGAGGCAAGTGCTGTTTGCGAGCACCTATGAAAGGCTGGCATAAATATATATACAAAGACAAAAATAAATATCCTGCTGTAAAACGTTACTCTGTTTACTTTACCATACTTACCACTCCAATCTCGAAGACTCTGCATGGGGTGATGTACGTACTACGCTCTTGGTTCAACAACTTGTGTTTGACGATCACCAGACTGGTACAGCCTCTAGACTGGTGCTCCGGTGAATGCCGAATTACACGTACTTTTCTCTGGATCGCACAGTATATTTTCTGTTTTCATTACTGTAGTTATTAGCCTTGAAGAACGTATATCCGTGCAGTATTTTAGTTTTTTTAGTTTGTCGTGTATAATGTAATGTATATAATATTTGACACTGAAATCAAGCATATATACTTTTTGTCACATGCATGGTGGCGATTGCTGAACTGGTACAGCCTTTGGAGCAGTTTTGCCAATTTCACTTGATCAGCCCAGAACCACTGGATACATTTTGGAGCTGGATAATCCAGCACAGGATAATCGATGAAGAACTGTACAGTAATTCATTTCTATATAGCATCGGTCATGCAAAACTGCATCTCTCGACGTTGTACATAGCATGCCCAAACCAAGGTCAACTCAATTAAAGGCTATAATAA
Source organism: Lampetra fluviatilis (assembly GCF_964198595.1). Taxonomy (NCBI): domain Eukaryota; kingdom Metazoa; phylum Chordata; class Hyperoartia; order Petromyzontiformes; family Petromyzontidae; genus Lampetra; species Lampetra fluviatilis. The sequence continues at coordinate 23,019,417 of NC_136276.1, read as the reverse complement.
ACAAAAAGGTTTTTTAATGGGTCTTAAGTCGTGGAAGGGACTTAATTTGGTGAAAACGGAGCGGGAGTGAATTCCACTCCGTGGGAGCTACAGATTCTTAGATAGAGCTCCCTCCAACCATCTTGCATTTAACTTGAGGCTGAATGAGTATTAACCAGGACGGCCTGTCGGATTTCAACGTGAAGCTCTGCAGCGACCAGCAAACACACGACCGCTGGGCCGTGTCGCCGTCCCATAGACGTCCTGTTTTCATGTGAAAGTGGAGGATGAAGGTTTAAAAGAGAGAGATAAACTATTCTGAACCCACAGAGACCATGAGTAGCAGAATGGCTCAGTGGGTACACTCTGTGACTCACCGCTCGTGTCTCACCGCCCGTGTCTCACCGCCCGTGTCTCACCGCTCGAGTCTCACCGCTCGTGTCTCACTGCCCGTGTCTCACCGCCCGTGTCTCACCACTCGTGACTCACCGCTCGTGTCTCACCGCTCGTGTCTCACCGCCCGTGTCTCACCGCTCGAGTCTCACCGCTCGTGTCTCACCGCCCATGTCTCACCGCTCGAGTCCCACCACTCGTGTCTCACCGCCCGTGACTCACCGCCCGTTTCTCACCGCTCGTGACTCACCGCCCGTGTCTCACTGCTCGTGACTCACCACTCGTGACTCACCACTCGTGACTCACCGCCCGTGTCTCACCGCCCGTGTCTCACCGCTCGTGTCCCACCGCCCGTGTCTCACCGCCCGTGTCTCACCGCTCGAGTCCCACCACCCGTGACTCACCGTCCGTGTCTCACCGCTTGTGTCTCACCGATCGTGACTCACCGTCCGTGTCTCACCGCTCGTGACTGACCGATCTGCCCTCTGAAGACTTGACCGTGTTTATGTTCAACGTTGAAGGAAATTCCTGCCCATAAAATGCACAAATCGGGCACCTGACGCCTTGACTCTGATGAATGTTATTTCTCGCTTTTGCATTACAGATTTTGCGAGACAGCGGAGTGTTTGAGTTCACGTGGAGAGAACTCGACATTTGGCTTAAAGGACTTCTGGACTTCTCAAGAGAGCAGCAGGAACCAATTCTTACTTTTCTTGAAAAGGTACGTCCACACACGCCTACACACGTCTACACACATTTACACACCGCAGAGTGGCAAACGCTGCTCTACCGTATGGAACTTCACGCAGGCCTGGGTCCTGTTGCAAAAGAGGCAATGCTGTTTTACTTTTCTTAGTGGTTTTATTTCATCTGAGCAATATTGCCTGGCTGTGTTGGTTCCTGTCACCTAATGACGTCGAGAGACCGGTTCATACTCTTTGGTTTTTTCGGTAAAGTCACGTAGATATGAAATAAAATAAATCACGACGTTTCGGGTGCAACACAAGCGTCCGTCATCAGATGGGACAACCACAGCAAGAAACAATTGCTGAAGTGGAAAACTTCAAATCTAGATTAGACTGGTTCATGCTTTTGTGTTCGCCCGACTTGATTACTGCAACGCATTACTGTTCGAGATTCCGAGTGAGGTGCTGGGTAGACTCCAGCTCGTTCAGAATGCAGCTGCTAGATTCTTTACACGCTCAGTGTTCTGTGAGCACATCACACACCTTCTCTCTCGTCTTCACACTGGATATCTGTCCAGTATCGAGTAGACTATAAGACCCTGCTGCTGACCTACAAGGTACTCAGTGGGTTGGCCCCGCAATGTTTCCAGGAACTGATCCATGTTTATATTCTAAAACGAGGTCCCTGGGTTCTTCAGATCATCTTCTTCTAAGGACTTCAAGGTCAAGGCTTTTATTACTGGAGGAATTGGGCTTTTGCCAGTGCAGCTCCCAAGTTTTGAAACGACGTTTTGCCTTTGCTAACAAGACAGAGTCAGTTTAACACGTAGGCTTTCGCGACCAATATCATCCATAATAGAAGTTTTTGGGTTATATCACGTAAATATATAAATGTGTCATTAAAACCCGCCACCACCCGACACAGCCAACTAGTCAGGGTTGTCACGTAAACAGAACATGCCAATTCGTCACTAGTACAGCACACCGGTGTGTTGGAGAGCCTAGTCACAACATTTACAATCTGAGTACAACGTTTCGCCAGTAATTACAACTAGCTTAATCAGGTGACAGCCAGATTTGTGGAGAAGTCTTACTGTTTCATTCCTTATATAGAGGTGTAGATGTGTTGACCACCCTCCTGTGCTCTTGCATAATTTGGGGGTGGGGGAAGGATTGCTGAGGCATGGGTTGGACCAGATAACGCCAAAAGGCGCACAACTCAAAGACAATGCACCATCAGAGTATGAGAGCTTGGGGCAAGCATCTACACTATGGGAACCTCATTTGCCAGTAAAAATATGATAATTGGTTTTTTACGCCTTTTGGCGTCATCTGGTCCAACCCATGTGAGACTAGGCTTTAAGGAAAGCTGTCTCGGGTGTGGACCAATCAACTTCAAGGACAGTGCACATTATCAGAGTTATGTCTTTTGTTTGTATTATGACTGCAGGTATTGCGGTCTATGCAAACATGACTCCTTGTAAAAAGGTGTCAGTTTTGTTGCCAGATAGAAGGGTAAAAAACCAATTATCATATTTTTACTGGCAAATGAGGTTCCCATAGTGTAGATGCTTGCCCCGAGCTCTCATACTCTGATGGTGCATTGTCTTTGAGTTGTGCGCCTTTTGGCGTCATCTGGTCCAACCCATGTGAGACTAGGCTCTAAGGAAAGCTGTCTCGGGTGTGGACCAATCAACTTCAAGGACAGTGCACATTATCAGAGTTATGTCTTTTGTTTGTATTATGACTGCAGGTATTGCGGTCTATGCAAACATGACTCCTTGTAAAAAGGTGTCAGTTTTGTTGCCAGATAGAAGGGTAAAAAAACAATTATCATATTTTTACTGGCAAATGAGGTTCCCATAGTGTAGATGCTTGCCCCGAGCTCTCATACTCTGATGGTGCATTGTCTTTGAGTTGTGCGCCTTTTGGCGTCATCTGGTCCAACCCATGTGAGACTAGGCTCTAAGGAAAGCTGTCTCGGGTGTGGACCAATCAACTTCAAGGACAGTGCACATTATCAGAGTTATGTATTTTGTTTGTATTATGACTGCAGGTATTGCGGTTTATGCAAACATGACTAATTGTAAAAAGGTGTCAGTTTTGTTGCCAGATAGAAGGGTAAAAAACCAATTATCATATTTTTACTGGCAAATGAGGTTCCCATAGTGTAGATGCTTGCCCCGAGCTCTCATACTCTGATGGTGCATTGTCTTTGAGTTGTGCGCCTTTTGGCGTCATCTGGTCCAACCCATGTGAGACTAGGCTCTAAGGAAAGCTGTCTCGGGTGTGGACCAATCAACTTCAAGGACAGTGCACATTATCAGAGTTATGTCTTTTGTTTGTATTATGACTGCAGGTATTGCGGTCTATGCAAACATGACTCCTTGTAAAAAGGTGTCAGTTTTGTTGCCAGATAGAAGGGTAAAAAACCAATTATCATATTTTTACTGGCAAATGAGGTTCCCATAGTGTAGATGCTTGCCCCGAGCTCTCATACTCTGATGGTGCATTGTCTTTGAGTTGTGCGCCTTTTGGCGTCATCTGGTCCAACCCATGTGAGACTAGGCTCTAAGGAAAGCTGTCTCGGGTGTGGACCAATCAACTTCAAGGACAGTGCACATTATCAGAGTTATGTCTTTTGTTTGTATTATGACTGCAGGTATTGCGGTCTATGCAAACATTACTCCTTGTAAAAAGGTGTCAGTTTTGTTGCCAGATAGAAGGGTAAAAAACCAATTATCATATTTTTACTGGCAAATGAGGTTCCCATAGTGTAGATGCTTGCCCCGAGCTCTCATACTCTGATGGTGCATTGTCTTTGAGTTGTGCGCCTTTTGGCGTCATCTGGTCCAACCCATGTGAGACTAGGCTCTAAGGAAAGCTGTCTCGGGTGTGGACCAATCAACTTCAAGGACAGTGCACATTATCAGAGTTATGTCTTTTGTTTGTATTATGACTGCAGGTATTGCGGTCTATGCAAACATTACTCCTTGTAAAAAGGTGTCAGTTTTGTTGCCAGATAGAAGGGTAAAAAAACCAATTATCATATTTTTACTGGCAAATGAGGTTCCCATAGTGTAGATGCTTGCCCCGAGCTCTTATACTCTGATGGTGCATTGTCTTTGAGTTGTGCGCCTTTTGGCGTCATCTGGTCCAACCCATGTGAGACTAGGCTCTAAGGAAAGCTGTCTCGGGTGTGGACCAATCAACTTCAAGGACAGTGCACATTATCAGAGTTATGTCTTTTGTTTGTATTATGACTGCAGGTATTGCGGTCTATGCAAACATGACTCCTTGTAAAAAGGTGTCAGTTTTGTTGCCAGATAGAAGGGTAAAAAACCAATTATCATATTTTTACTGGCAAATGAGGTTCCCATAGAATTTATATATTGACGCGATCTAACGCAAAAACCTCTATTATGGGCAATCAGAGTCGTTAGATTTATTTTAAGTCTCTTGAAAACTCACTTCTTCTAAACTGGCTTTCACCTCCCTGCTCTTGCCTTTTACCCTGTTCCTGTTTTCCAGGATGTTACAAATGTAAATTATTACTTATCATTATCTCCTTGTTAAATAGTGATACAAACAAATACAAACAATACAGCAATGCCACCGATATAGCAGGTGGCTGTGTCACAGTGTCCTTTGCGCATCCCGGTAGAGAGCCAGAGAGGACTTCTGTCGGTAGTGACCAAGTGCTGCAGGGTGGTGGTGCAGTTGTAACTCTCGTGCCTCACAGTATGAACTCCCTTGGTTTCATTCCCAAATCCACCTCACTGTGTGGAGTTTGTAGTTTATTTAGGATGTATTCTCTCCACCTGTTCTGCATGGGTTTCCTCCGCGTTCTCCAGTTCTCTCCCATAGCATAAAAAACCCGCACACAGTGGAACTGGATATGGCCAACACATCACCTCTGATAAGCACGGTTGGCTACATACAGTGCGAAAGAAGTTGAACATACATAAAAAAAATCGCTCATTGGGGATCGCACACAAATAGCAGCAACATTGCCCCCTACTTGAAAAACTTGGCAGGACCCTCCTAAAAAAGAGCCTTGAGACTCGGTAAAGTTTTCCTGAGCAAACGTGCTTTATAACATTAATAAACACGCTTGTGCACATGCAGAAATTAGCACTGTTTGCACGGAATCACGGAGTCAGAGTCATGTTGTCACAGAGTGACGTTGTCATGGAGTCACTGAGTCAAAGAGTCGTGTTGTCTTGGAGTCGCGGAGTCGCGTCTTCGATGGTTCACGCCACGGCTGTTGTACGTGCAGGTGGTGTGCAAGGTGCTGGCAAGCCCCTATGTCTACCTGGACAAGGTGTCGGAGTTCGTTCAAGAGGCGGCGACGCTCCAAAACCTCGACTCCCACACGCCAAATGCAGACGCATGTAAACTAAACTATAAACTGTTTTTATTTTAGCAGGTGATGCCCACTTAGCTGTATAGCTCTTTTTCAGAAGCGACCTGGCTATCACAAATTATAGCTCAACTAAGTGGCTTATTATCACGTGGAAATTTATGACATCCAAATACTCTGAACACGTGATGTTGATTCTAATTGTGGAGGGAGAAACCAGAGGACGTAAATAAAAATCCACGCAACCACGGGGAGAACATGCAAAACTCCAGATATACAGCAGGTGTCAGGGTTGGGATCAAACCCACGACCTCCCGTATATCAGGCGAGATACGTAACATCTCGCCACCGTGGCACCACTGTAACTTGTTTACAGCAAGTTCCCGCTTAACGCGGGGGTTGTGTTCCTAGGAATTGCTGCGTAAATAGAATTTTCCTGAGATAGGGTAATTTTCCAGTAAGGAATAGCGGTGAAGGTGGGGGTGCCATTCTCGCTCGTAGTTTTATTGTTGGATTTATTTGACAGTACTTTGTTTTACATGTTTCTTTTTAGCTGTGGTTTGTTTATAGAGTATTTCTATAAATACGCGATGTGTGACGGTCATTTCTCTCAGTGTAAAGTCAGTGAGAGAAAGATGGCGACTAAACGAGATGATTGAGTGAGATGACGCTAAGCACACAAAGATGCTGCCAGAAGACAGACTGTACTACAGTACCAATACACTACTACAGTGCCAGTACTACAGTACTCGTACTGCAGTGATAAAGTACCAAAGTTCCATTACTACGGTGCCGGTACTACAGTAGCAGTGCTACAGTTGCAGTACTACAGTACCAGCTCCCAGCATCACCGAACAACACTCATGCCACTCAGAAGAGTAGTCTGTCACGAGCAGGACTCGTGTTATAGCGAGTAAACCGTCACATGCTAGACTCACTTTGTAGCGAGTAGTCTGTAACGTGCTAGACTCACGTTATGACGAGTAGTCCCTCACATGCTAGACTCGTGTTATAGCGAGTCATCTGTCATACGTATTCTTAGGTTTTTTCGGTAAAGTCACGTAGGTAAAACATCAAAATTAATGAAAATAAAATAAAAACAAAAATCACGACGTTTCGGAGGCAACACAAGTCTCCGTCGTCAGGTGGGACCGTCACAGCCGAATTAGCTGCATCAAGTGAGGCAATGATTCAAGAAGTAATCCCTTATAAGCAAGTTGAAGGGGGGGAGGAGAGGGGGGGGGAGCTCATCAGAATGTGGTAGCCAATGAATGGAACGTATCGGGAGGGAGGGGGGCGGGGCTCAAAGACAGCACGGAGTGCTAAGTACAACGCATCGGGAGGGGGAGGGAGCGGGGCCAAAACAATGGACGACGGCTTGGACGCGGTTGCTGCTGCACACGCCAACACAATGGGCAGAGAGGGGGGAGGGGAGGTCTGATACACATGATAGACAAAAGAACGAAAATGCCCATGTTTATACCAATGCTGGCTGAACAATGAAGAGAGCACTGCCAAAAAATAACTGGGGATGTTAACACTCGGTAAAGTAAAGTAAAATAGTGCCTGTCAGATAAGATGGTCCAAAAAAGTGTAATTAAGTCTTTTTTGCGTGGTTGATAACATCTTTCCAATGATTACTAAGTTTGTACCCATCATCACGGTTGAAATTATGTCTGTGTTTGTATATTTGTATGGCTTCGTGTACAAACCTTTGATGGTAGCCGGGAGGTTTGCAGAAAACCTTGGTCTCGGAAAAGACAATTTCATGAGAGCCCACCGAGTTGTAGCAATGATCGGCAACGGCAGAAGAATCTTCTGCCGTGATGATCGGTACAAACTTAGTAATCATTGGAAAGATGTTATCAACCACGCAAAAAAGACTTAATTACACTTTTTTGGACCGAGTGTTAACATCCCCAGTTATTTTTTGGCAGTGCTCTCTTCATTGTTCAGCCAGCATTGGTATAAACATGGGCATTTTCGTTCTTTTGTCTATCATGTGTATCAGACCTCCCCTCCCCCCTCTCTGCCCATTGTGTTGACGTGTGCAGCAGCAACCGCGTCCAAGCCGTCGTCCATTGTTTTGGCCCCGCTCCCTCCCCCTCCCGATGCGTTGTACTTAGCACTCCGTGCTGTCTTTGAGCCCCGCCCCCCTCCCTCCCGATACGTTCCATTCATTGGCTACCACATTCTGATGAGCTCCCCCCCCCTCTCCTCCCCCCCTTCAACTTGCTTATAAGGGATTACTTCTTGAATCATTGCCTCACTTGATGCAGCTAATTCGGCTGTGACGGTCCCACCTGACGACGGAGACTTGTGTTGCCTCCGAAACGTCGTGATTTTTGTTTTTATTTTATTTTATTTTCATTAATTTTGATGTTTTACCTACGTGACTTTACCGAAAAAACCTAAGAATATGATTCCTTGCAGTCACGAAAGCTTCAAATCTAGAATCTGTCATACGCTCCACAAATGTAAAAAAAACACGTGAAAGTGAAAAAGCGCAGCATGAATGCCACGCATTGAACGGGAATTTACTGTGCTATGCTTCGTGTGGAGTTGCTTGCGGTGCATGCACAACTCTCAATTGTCCGATCGCTCGTTCGTTACAAGGACTTCAAACTCGATTGCTCTGCGTCGGTGATCAGCGAGCTCTGATCTGAGGCTTCCCTGGGCTGAACGAGCGTCATCGTCACCGCAATAACGCGAATGAGCGACATGTCCTCCCGCAGGCAGCGACGTTGATGCCGGCATTCTCGCAGAGCTGGGCGGTGAGGGCGTGGAACAGCCTCTCCCCCAGGACGCGATCGCCGCCAGCTTCCCTTACAGCGCCCTCGTTCCCTGCAGTCTGCAGCTGTTACTGCCGCTGCTGCCTCTGCAGAAGCGAGGTTTGCAGCTGCCTGCTCACGTTCTGCGCTTTGTCGTCAAGTTAACATTTGTGACGGCGCGTATAGTTTTTCTGAGATTCTGAGCTGTGGGAATGCATAAACCATTCCCCAAGCTCTGTGGTCCTATATCGGGAACGTTGCGCCAACTCCATTGAACAATTTTTGTTGTAGCTCTTTTTCAGAAGTGACCTGGCCACAAATGAGAGCTCAACGAAGTGGCTTATGTGGAAATTTATAGCAACCAAAAACACATGTTGATTCTAAATGTAGAGGGAAAAATCAGAGGACTCAAATAAAAATCCATGCGACTACGGGGAGAGATACGCAAATTCCAAATATACAGCAGGCGTCAGGGTGGGGTAGTTAACATCTCACCACTGGGATCCGCACAAAATACGCGGAGGCCGATAGCCTCCACGTACGTTGTGCAGATTCCCACTGAGTGGCATGTCGCACAAAGACAAATATCCCCCATATAGCCTTTTGAGAATGTTGGAGCAAGTGCTGTTGGTAAGTAGCACCTATGAAGGCCGGCACGGCACACGAGGGGGTGGGTGGCCAGCAACCACGCCCGGCCACCTTCGTCTCGCACCGCACCAGGTGCTCATTTGAGGCTGAGTCGATCTCGTGGAGGCCCAGGATTGGTTCAGTGACGATTACAATTGTCAATGGTGTTGACCATGAGCGGGAATCGAACTGGGGTCGCCAGGTTTGTAGTGCTGCGCGCTAACTGCTACACTACCGCTCCCCAGCACCACGCACACACATTAACAGGAACACGGAGACAAAGATCCCCCCATATGGCATTAAGTGCTGTTAGCAAGCAGTCACACACACATGCACGCCTGCCCTTTTGCACAACAGCAGCAGCTGCAATTATATCTGAGTTGCCCTGTGCCCGTTTAACTGGCGGTCACCCATGTCGTGGCACCACCACGCACAGGTGCAGGCGCGGTGTGCGGGTACCTGGCGAAGACGCTCAAGGAGGTGCTGCATTCTCAGACGGAGCCCCTCACGCTGGTGCTCGCGCTGCAGGCGCTGCAGCGACCGCTGAGCGATGCTCGGAGCGAGGGGGACAGGTGCCTGCCGCGTGCCGCGCTATCCGCCATGGCAGAATTCCACCGCTACTACACGCCCTTCGTGCCGGCGAGCGCCAGGGAAGAGCTGGTACGGCCTCACAATTGCGCATGCGCAAAAAACATCTCGCTCACCGTCTTCCCCATTTGTCATGTTATTGCTTTTGTCATTTTGGTGACCCGGGTCACTTTTGCAAACAAGACTCTCGCTCACCTGGTTATACCCCATCAACTTCACACTGGAAAATATTTTAGCAAAATTTTCCACCATTCTCCCACTTCCATTTGCATAGCCTCCGCCTCTTGCTCCTCGTAAGAGTTGTAGACCTGTCACATTCCTTGAAATGTCAGTCCCATATCCTGAACCACGACGCTGGCACACAATGGCCTACTCATTCCGAACGACGTCACGGGATATTTAATGTCCACTGTGGAATGGATGGCACATAGTAATTTACAGTTAATAGCGCACCACCGCAGTATTAACCAGGATAGCCTTCTGGATTCCAACTGTGAAGCTCTGCAGCAACGATCAGCGATCACGCAACCGCTGGGCCCGTCGCCGTGTGTAGGTGTGTGGGGAGCATGCTGCGCTATGAACCCGGCAGCCCGAGTGCGATTTCCGCTCATGGCCAACACCAGTGACGATTAGCTGAACAGGTTCTGGGCCTCACCTAGGTTGACTCAGCCTCAAATTAGTACCTGGTACGATATGTAAACATCGCCACTGGGGGAGACAAAGGTGGCCGGGCGTGGTGTTGGCCACCCACCCTCTCGTGTGCCGTGCCAACATTCATATGTGCTACTTGCTGACAACACTTGCCCCAACGGTCTGTTAAGGCTATATTGGGGATCTTTTTCTTTGTGCGTGCACGCTGCATTAACCCCGGCTGTGCGTGCGCCACCCGCCCAGTTTGTCGGCGTGAAGACACGCGAGGCGGACGCACCGACGGAGGAGGAGGCTTATGGCGAGCTGCTGGAGCGCCTCTGCTGGGGACGGCATGAGCACTTGCTGCTGCCCTCTTCCCACGATGCCTTACTGCGTGCCGCCACCCACATCCCGGCGTCGCGTCTCACTTCAGCCACCAAACACACGCTGCTGTACCTGCAGCACGTCACTCAGCGCTTCTTAGAGGTACCTGCCGTACCGTACACATACTCACATGCCGCACCGTAAACACACTGTCACCTGCTGTACCTATACACTCACCTGCTGTACCATAAACACACCTGCTGTACCGTATACACACTCTCACATGCCGTACCGTACACTCTCACCTACTGTACCTGTACACTCTCACCTGCCATACCGTACACGCACTCTTACTTGCTGTACCCGTACACACACTGTCACCTGCCTTAATACTGCACCTATATGCTCTCACACTGCCGGGATTTGTTTAATATGGTTGTGTTTGTTACATGTTTGCCTTGCCCCCTCTGCTGTCAGTATGACCAGGACACAGGGCCACAGGTTATCGCTGCGTACGGGCAGTTGCTACTGGGCATTATTTCTCGGGCCGAGGTCCTGGAACAGGGTGAAGCTGAGAGAGTGGAGGAGCGCAGCGAGCGGGAGACACAGGGAGAGGACGAGGTCCCACCGCAGTCCTCGACCTCCAAGGCTGAGAGGACCTCTGAACAGAAGAGTGAACAGAAGAGTGAACAGGACCTGCTGGTGGAGGACGTCTTCTCCAAACTGAATCTACAGAAAGATTTGGACAATTCTGAGGTGGTTTGTTTTTTTAAGGTCACGAAGTTGCTTGTTATTTCATAACATGTTTGTTATATGAAGAAGAATCTGCAGTTGATGGAATTTGTTTTATCTTATATAGTTTTATATAGCGCCTTATTCCAAGGAGCTTTACAAAAAATATAAATGTGTTGTGTTTATCTAGTATTTCTATGTTTATAAATATGTGTGGCAGTCATTTATTTAAATATAAAGTGTGTAAGAGAGATATGGAGAGTGAAATAGATAAGGGAGATGATGCTACACACACAAAGATACCAGAATACAGACTGCACTACAATACTAATACTTCAGTATCAGTACTACAGTGCCGGTACTACAATACTACTGTGCAAGTACTGAAGTACTACAGTGCCAGTACTACAGTACTATAACACCAGCTGCCAGCATCACCGAACAATGCTGCTCAGAAAAGCAGTCCCTCATGCGCTACGTACGCATTATTGCAAGAAGTCTGTGACACACTTGACTCATGTTATAGTGAATAAGTCTGTCACATGCTGGACTCGCGTTATAGCGAGTAGTCCATCGCGCGCCAGACTAGCATTATAGTGGGCGTAGTGTACATTTAGCGAAAAACGTTCCGTAACAGAAAAACTGCATTGAAGTAAAATATGTAGCGAGAACGTCGCTCATTAAGCGTGGATTTACGTTCACAGCGTTTTTGCTTTTGGAAATCCTTTTCCAGATTTTGCGCGACGTTGTGGCCACTGTTCTCAAGCACCCCACGCTGCACAATCTCTTCGCCGTTGGCAGCGGCAGCCTCGCCCTTGGCACTGGCTCTGCGTGCCCTGCGGAGTGTCTCACCAACGCGGTGGTCTCCCTCATGTGCACGCTGCTCGATGCCCCAGCCGTGGGCAAGCACGGCGAGCTGTGTGGCCCCTTCCTGCGGCGCCTTGTGGCCGGGGCCGCCGCCGTCGTCTCTTCGAGCGCAGCCTCCTCCTCTGTGGCGGCGGCCGCCGTCCTCGCGAACTTCCGTGGCTTGCGCCACCTTCTGCCCACGAGCGACGTCAACAATCTCGTCGAGCTGCTGCTGCGGTTGCCCGCGCGCTCGCTGTGGATCGGCGGGGATGACAACAATGACGCCGACGCCGTGGGAGATCGCGCTGAACGAACGCCGGACGGAGGGCGCGATGCCGCTGAAGTCCGAGGAGCGACAGGGAAGAAGGGGAAACAGCGGCGGCGGCGGTCTCTGAAAAGCGACGGCACGGATTCCGCCGCAGTGGGGCTCACTGTGTTCGGGGAGACCCTGGCGGCGCTGCTGGAGCGCCTCGGGACCGAGGACCTCTCCGTGCTGCACGCGGCACACGTGCGCCTCGTGCTGGCGCTGGCTGTGAGGTCAAGGCGCAGCGAGCTGCTGGCGCCCCTCGCATCCTCCCTGCTGAGCCGCGGCGGCGGCAGCGTCGCCGTGGCGGTCGCCTCGGTCCCCACCCACACCATGGGTGGCCTTCTCACGCCGGGCTCCCTGCTGGCACAGCCAGTACGTTGCTGCTGTTGTTTTATTGGTGTTGTCACGCGGGTACTCGTTAAATGCACAACTCGTAGATGTGTTCCTGAAAAGTGCCGCGTTAATCGAAAACGCGTGAAGCGAAAACATTTAATCATAAATTATGTACCGATAAAGTTTGCCGAGATACAATGTACACACTGAAAAAATACTGAGGGTACACTTGCCGCGTTACTGGATCATACTGCGTACTCTATCACTCTATCGTTCAGCCGCACAGCTAAAAAAAGTAGCTCATCATCAACCGCTCAGAAACCGAATTATGACGGTGTTGGTTCTGCGTCTTGACTGTTCGCTTTCCACGTAGTGAAAAAAATTTTCCCTATTTGGAAAAACCTTGTTATAGCAAAAATGCGTTATTTGAAGGCCGCGCTCAAGGCTAGAACTTTCCGAAGTTCTCTAACGAGTTGCTGATAACCGCGTGAAAAAATAATGCAAAATAAGTAGAAATGAAGGCCGCTGTTGTGATGTAAATTGTTACCACACTGGAAGAGTAGACTCAATGCCCCTCTCGAAGTGTTGTGTTTGCAAGTGGCAATAAACCGCGTACCCAGAGAAATCTCACGTACGAGAGGAGATGGTTCTCAACGAACAAAATACATCAGGAATCCACTTGGTGTACTGCTATTTTCTGGACTCTTAACAACTCCGCAGGTAAAACAAAAATTCTTAAACAGTTTCCTGAGTACGAGTACCACCAGCACCACCACCAGCATCGCCACGACTGACACAAGGGAAGCCCTTGTGTCAGTCGCTCGTATCACTCGCGTAACTTGCGTCGCTTGTGTCTCGCGTCGCCCGCCGGAAGCCGCTGCTGAGCTGAGTGTTCCGTGCATGCCGTCTGCTTGTTCGCGTGCGTCAGACCGAAGCGGTCCACCTGGCAGCGGGACTAGTGGCGTGCTCGCGCTCTCACCGAGCGGCTTTTGAGCTGTGGGCGCTGCGGGGCGGCGGCGTCGAGGCTCTGCGCCAGCACCGCGCGAACCTCTGGGAGCTGCTGGAGGCATACCTGACCCACGTGGAGCTCGCAGACCCCTGCCGCCCCGGTGAGACGATAAATGGCACCTTCCACCGGATTCGCTCCCCGCGCTTCGTCTGCACTCGCGCATGTGTGCACTATGCCAGTAGGAGGCACAGGTGGTGCATCGGCCAGGAATCTCAGTCAACCCACAGCACCTAGGTCTGTCCCATGACCTCCTGCCAACGGGCATTCGACACTTCACATGGCCTTAAAGTGCAAATAGCCCGGCACAAGCGCCGTGGTGACGTCACGCTACTTAGTGGCGAATGGAATTTATTGTTGTTCCATTGGTGCACGTGTGTGACGTGGCGGCTCCTTTCGCCGACGAGTGCGGTGAAGTATGGTGGGGGCCTCCTTGTTCCGTGTCAGCTGTAGGGAGTCCTTGACCAAGCAATGGATTGACGATGTATTAATTGGCGGAATGCATTTATACATGTATATATATGGAGGACCACAGAGCTTGGCTAATTGATAAGGCGGTTGACATGGCCGAGCAGTAGCATGATTGCTGTTCATTGGAGAGGTTCACGGTTGGAATTTAGTGGCCGCCCTGATTAATTTTGCGGGTCTAGTAACTGTAGTAACACGATGCGCCGTCTGCCTCACAATGGACGTTAAAGATCCCATGACATAAATCGCAAAAGTAGGCTATTTGTGTGCCGGTGTCACAGTCCAAATTTTCTAAATTCTAAAATTACCCTGCTAATTACTCAATTGAGATTACATACAGCAGTATCAATATCCGCTGCCTCTTGGCAGACTAATACCCCAGGTCACTCGTGCAAGTTACACTTCTGGCCTCCATTCTCAGTTGACCACGAGATTCCTGTACGCGTCGTAACTACACTGCTCGCGATGATGCTGCCGCGGAAGAACACGCGGCGCCATCTTGTCTCCTTCCTGTCTCCCAAGCGGCCCATTGTAGGTCCCAGGCCACGCGGTGTTCCCAGCCTCCAGTGAGGAGACTGTGAGGTTCATCCGCACGATATTTATTCCTGAAGTGTACAGTGCTTTACATCGATACTTGTGCAGTATTGTACACTAATTCTATACATTTACCGTACAAGTTATATTTAACACTAGAAAATTACATTCAAAACACTTCCTCTTTAATGTTAGGGTTGACATAGGGAACATAAAACAAAAGGAGTGGGTGTCGTATTATGGACCGTAAACCAAACCCTATGTTACCCATTTCCCTTCGAGTTTGCGGATCACGGATTTGCCCATTGCGGCTATTTTCGAGACCGTAACTCACGCGATGGACAAGGGTTGGCTGTGTACAGCCAGTCCCCGAGATATGAACGTCAGACTTAAGAACATCCACATTTTATTACAATATTTCGTGTAAATTTACAACGTTTAATCGTATTTATGTGTTTAAAGAATGCTTCCCGTTTTGGTTGAACCATAACACATTGTATGACGCTGACCGTATATACAACTAAATAGTGAGTTCTGAGATAAGAACAAACTGACTTACGAATGGCTCTCAGGAACATAACCAATAAGTCGAGGACTGCCCGTATACACAACGTAACACACACAGATATGTAAAGTATCTGCAAGGAAAGTGGCTTGATGAACGCACGATGATGACGGACCATGCCAACAAATGCGGTGGCCGTGTCGTGTGTCCAGCGCACGTGGGCGAGGCGGCGCTGAGGGCGCTGCTGCCGCTGGCGTGGCCGGTGCTATGGGGGGGCGACAGCGACGACGACGCGCCTGGCTCACCGGCGCTGCTGGCACGCCTGCTGCTGCTGCCGGAGCGTGATTGTGGCGGTGCGGCCCGGCGTGCCATCGTGGCGTCGTGCGCAGGAGGCTGGGAGTCGTTCCTCTCTGCGCTCCTGGCACGGCTGCAGGGCGGCGAGCACGTGGACTGGTAAATGCCCGCGCAGCGCCCACAAGTTTACATTTTTTACATTTTCATTTTTTATAACAGTACTAGCTGTACTACCCAGCTTCACCCGGTACTTGGATTCATTTTTGTCTCTTAATTATTATTACATATGTTATTGTTAAAGTTAGGTTCTTAACACTTCAGCCGTGCTGCTCTCCATTTATTTGCCTGGGTGTATGTTTGTAGGCAACACGGTGGCGAGATGTTAACTACCTCCTCGCCTGGTATACAGCAGGTCGTAGGTCCAGTCCTGACCCTGACGCTTGTATATTTGGAGTCTTGCATGTTCTCCCCGTGATCGTGTGGATTTTTCTTCAGGTTTTTCAATTTTTCCCTCCACATTCAGAATCCACATACATTTAGAGTATTTGGCTGCTATTAATTTCCACATGATGAGCCACTTCATTGAGCATTCATTTGTGGCCAGGTTGCTTCTGAAAAATAACTACATAACTCAGTGGCCTTACCTTGTAAAAAAAATGTAGTTATAATAATAGTTGTAACGTTTAACTTATTTTGCACCATACGTAGCCAACCGTACTAATCAGGGGTGGGGGGAAGGACAAGTGGGCTAGATTTGTGACCAATCCTGGCCAACCGGCTCAACAAACTTTAATTAATGAACGGCGTGCTTCGGGGTTTAGACAGCAGGGTTTTGGTACAGTGGTGACACCTGTGCCTCACAGGAAGTAGGACCTGGGTTCGATTCCCGACTTAAGTGCCTTTCTGTATGAGTTTTCTCTGGTTTTCTCCCAAAGCGAAAACAAAAACCCCACCATACATTGTAACCGGTTTCGGCCAAACATCCCAATACTGCAAAATTGCCTGCAAACAACTCAATTACATTTGCACACAGCAGCAGCACATCACCTCTTTCTGCGATAACTTGGCAGGACCCCCCAGAAATGTAGTTTATTTGATTTGTTACATGGATGATGGTTCTGTTTCACCAGTTGCCCAGCTATTTTACACGGGAGCTCTGTGCTGCTGTGTGCTACAGCAGCAGCAACAAAACAGGAGATACAAACATTGACTTCGCAGAGAACGAGTACAGAAGGGTCCTTGAGGAATATTGCACAGCAAACAAATGAATAACGGTCATGAACAAAACACACGTGACTCAGAAAAAAGTTAGGAACAGGTGCTCTATGTTTTAGTCGAACAGTGACACAAACACGCGTGAATCGAAAAACACAGCGCGAACATGTGGGAGCAAGAGGCGCCAGAAAACATTCTAGGTGCAGGTGCAAGTAAGCTCCGTGTTTTGGCCTAGTAGTGAAATAAAGTGGGGGAGTGAAAGGGAGGGAACCAAGCTGGAGGTTAGAGTATTCCGGAAAATGGAGCAGCAACGCAGAAATACTTATTTTTTTAAACTAAACAATGTTTTATCAAACGTAATTTTATCAAAATAATTATAATCGAAATAACGAATGGAGCACTTGTGAGGATACGGGAAGAAATTAAGAGGAACTAAGTGGGCCTTGAGCTAAATAAAGATTTTGAGACTCGGTGGGGTTTTCCAGAGTTAATGCAATAAATTGGGGGTGCCACAGTGGTGAAATGTAAACTACCTTGCCTGGTATACAGGAGGTCGTGGGTTCGATCCCCCGACCCTGACACCTGTATATTTGGAGTTTGCATGTCTCTCTCCCCGTGGTCGCGTGGATTTTTATCCAGGTCCTCCGGTTTTTTCCTCCACATTTATAATCAACATGCGTTTAGAGTATTTGGCTGCTGATATAAATTTCCACTTATAATCCACTTCATTGAACTATCATTTGTAATGGCCATGTCGCTTCTGAAAAAGAGCTATATAGCTCAGTGGACCTTACCCGGTAAAATAAAATATTTTTAGTTTAAAAGCACAATAATAAGTGTCAGGGTGCTCTCTGGGTAGCGCCAGGCGTGGTGGTAGTAAAACTTATATAGCGCCATTCACACAAGGCCTCTCAATGCTTGACAACATAATGGCAGTAAAAACCCTTAACAATAAAACTAACAGGGAAAACAACCCTACATAGACAGATACAAAATAGAAAATAACTGTGTTTTAAGACGAGACTTAAAAACTTCACAGACTGAGGCAAGACATTCCACAAACGAAGCATCTGACTACTGAAAGCTCGATCACCCATTGAACACAGATTTATCCTTGGTCAACTCAGGTGCCCAGATTTGGAGGATTGAAGTTGCCGAACAGGGGCATGCAGTTTCAGCATATCTCCGAGATTTCATGAATCTAACCCTTTCAGGGCCTTGAAGGCCAATACAAGAACTTTAAATTCGATCCTGTATTTTACTGGAAGCCAATGCAGGGACCGAAGAATATGCGTGATGTGCGCTCATATTTCCTCACGCCACACAAAACCCGGGCAGCAGAATTTTGGACAAGCTGCAACTGATTTAAAACATTCCGTGTTGCACCACTAAACAGGGCATTACAATCTTGATTTGAAGCTTTCGTGACTGCAGGAATTCATACTCTTTGGTTCTTTCAGTAAAGTCACATTGGTAGAAAAATACAAATAAACTGCTGAAGGAGGCTACTTCAGCAGTCTTTTCTTGCTGTGGTTGTCCCACCTGATAACGATTGCTTGTGTTGCGATTGAAACGTCGTGATCTATTATTTTTCTACCTATGTGACTTTACCGAAAGAGCCAAAGAGTAGGACATTACAGTAATCAAGTCTTGATTAAATAAAAACACGTAGCAGTCTCTCAGCATCTGGCATTTAGAGAATTGATCGAATGCGTAAAATATTTTGCAGGTGAAAGGAGACGTTAGATTCCTTGCATGACACTCAAAATTCAAGGCGGAATCAAAAATTACTCCGAGGTACCGTACCTTAGATGATCATCAGTCATCATAATGAAACAATTTACTTGATGAAGCAGGTTAGGAGAACCCAGCTCCATGACCTTAGCCTTATCACGGTTAAGCTTCAGGAAATGTTGATTCATCCACACCCTGCCCATCATTACCAGGCTTAGTCTGCAGACATATTTGGATGTCGTTAGTATAAAAAATATAATTGAAACCATGACGATGGAAAATGCTTCCCAGTGGCAACATATAGATGGAAAATAACAAAGGCCCTAAAATCGACCCCTGGGGGACACCAGTGACAACTGGGCGAGTTTCAGATGTATGGATTCCCAACGTAACAAACTGTTTCTGATGAGGCAGATAAGAGCTAAGCCAGTCAAGAGTTGCACCACTGATGCCAACCAGGGTCTCGCAGCGCTTGAGCATAACATGATGCTCAACAGTATTGAGCACTGCACTACGATCCAACAGCACCAGGATGGAAAATAAGCCCGAATTAGTGGTCATGAAAATATCACTGACTTAACAAGTGCTGTCTCAGTACTGTGCAGTGGCCTGAACGAAGACTGAAATGGCTCACATATGTAGTGGTTTGTAAGATGATCCTGTAATTGCTGAGCTACCACACATTTTAAGATTTTTTTACAGAAATGGGAGGTGTAAAATCGACCTGTAGTTTAACATATCATTGGAGTCACGACCTGGCTTTGATAATGGTGAAATAGAAGCCAGTTCAAGTGACACTGGCATTACTCCAGTGATAAGAGAGGTGTCTACTAAGGAACAAAACTAATGGACACATAATATGGAATATCGAGACAACAAAAGAAGAAGGGATTGGTGGGGTAAACGTACTTCAAACGAGCCTGTGAACACACGATGAGGTCAGCTGAAGCTCAGTGATAACAGGGCAAACAATATTACTCTCAATTAAATCAAAGGACTCCAGAAAAAACATTATATTGAGCACTGCAAACATTGTGGTTAACACCAGTTGATGGTTTCAGCATTTGCTCAAGGGTAGAGAAGAGAGTTCTAGAGTTACCAACTCCTTTATTAATGAGTTTTGAATAAAATATTCATCTGGCCTGATAGAATGCATCCATATAAATACATTGGTGATGTTTCCAGATCTGGTGATGAACCTCAAGTTTTGTATCCTTCCATCTACTACTAACTTACATCCTAGTGGCTTCAGAGAACGGAGATGGTCTTATCCCAAGGCAATCAACAGGATCATCTTCGAAACCACTCGCCTACAGGCCTGTGACTTCAGGCCCTACGTGACACTCCCCAGCTTCTGGGCTACGGTGTGAACAGGAGGAGGCATTGTTAGGATTTCGAGTGATGTCCCCACGTACCTGTGGGTGTTCTGTGGGTGTGCGAGTCTCCTCCAGCGTGTGAGGAATTGGAACAAATGCCCCAAATCGCAACCTCCCTCAATAGAGGCTTGAATTTCGATGGGGATTTTCCGAGTACAGGACAACTTTTATGATCATTATTATGTATCTGTAGCTTCTCTGCATTCACTGATAAATGTTAGAATTAAATATGTTGTTACATTATCAAAGCATGTGTGTTTACATGTTTACCAGAATAATTGTGCGTGGTTAATGCAGACTCGATGCCTTGCGATAGGTGGATATTTGGTGTTTGAACATCTTAATACCTCGTGTATTATTTCCAGAAAAGGTAAAGAAGCCTATTCTTGTTTTCATCGTGTTATTGTCTGGCAGGTGAAATGTGCCCACGTTGCGGCGAGCTTGAAGCACCACGTTCCGTGCGATGGACGCGTGCGTTCCTCCCTGCGTGGCTGCATGCGTGCAGGTGGGAGGTGGTGGACGTCCTGCTGCCCGGCCCTTTCCGCGGTGTCGAAGATCGCGTGGCCGAGGCCTGTGTCCGCTGTTTAATCACCACGTTCAGCGGCAAACAAGAGCGCGACAAATGTTTTGAAACGCACGTTCTCAACCGCCTTCAGAAACTCCTGGTGGGTACTGGACAGTGAATCCCCATTTTACGTGCGGTTTTCACATAGCATGTTTTCTCTTTAATGCGTTTTTTCTTTAATGTATCGAGATGTTAACTACCTCGCCTGGTATACAGGAGGTTGTGGGTTCTATCACAACCCTGATGCCTGTATATTTGGAGTTTGTGTGTCTCTCTCTCCCCAAGGTCGTGTGGATTTTTTTTCCGGGTCCCCCAGGTTTTACCCTCCAAATTTAGAAAAATGCGTTTATAGTATTTGACTGCTATAAATTTTCACGTGATAAACCACTTCGTTGGGATATCATTTGTAGCCAGATCGCTTCTGACAAAGAGCTATATAGCTCAGTGCGCTTGACCTAGTAAAATAATATAGTTTCGTTTTTAGTTTCGTTTAGAGTTAACGATGTTTCACCGGTGACTATAACAACAGCATCGGCAGGCGATTTCCAAACATGTGAAGAATTCTTCCTCTTTCTGGTCTTAAATAGAGGAAGGTGATGTTCTCACTGTGCACCTTACCAAGTGTAAAGATCCCAGGGGGGTTATATTCATATAAACTGTACTTGATTGTGTTCTTATGAAATTATGCAGTACATGTGTAGTGACTGAATGTCACTGTGTGGTGCCGGGCTTACGAAGCCACGGCAGATAATGTGTTGGCATTATGTGTAGCCCACTTACTGGGCATAGTACCAGCCCTAGCGAACCGTGACTAGTTCTGCCGTAGCGTGGATAGATGGGCATTCAACACCCAAGTGTAGGTTGTGTTATGTTATGTTGAGTTGGTGAAATAAATAGTGTTGTTCCCAAGACAACGTCTGCGACTCAGTTGGACTCACTACACATGTTACTGGTTGGGTTTGTCACAGTTAATCAATAGTGACATCAATAGACGTGCAATTAACGGTGTTTGTGTTGTGTGCAGAAGCAGTAGTGTGAACGCTGGTGTGGTTTTGTGTTGTGTGCAGAGCACGTTTGGCTTGTGTTTTTGTGTTTATTTCAGTTAACCCAAAAAAATGTTTGAATAAATAATATTGGTCACAAGAGCCTACTACTATGTGTAGCCTTTATGGACGTTGTGAGATCATTTTTGGCACCCGCGCCCACAGTACCCGCGATACCTGCTTCCCACACGCTACCCACTACCCTCCTCACATTCAAGCGTTTTCCTACCCTAGGCCTCAGACGTGGAACTTCCAGCAAAGCTGTGGAACATATTTATGAAGACATCCCTGAAGTAAGACAGAGTGAATGCTGTTCTTAATGCCTAATTTATTATTGTTATTCCCAGCCATGAGTGAGACGTGGTGTCTGAATCAGGCTTGGGCCTCTCCTGGGTTGGCTGAGGACAAAATGGGTTCCCGACGCAGCGTGTTAGCCCCAGTACTCAGAAGATGAGGGTGACCAGGTGCGGTGCTAGCCACTTTACCCTCCCATTTGCCATATTAGCCGTAATTGGCTTTCATGAACAAAGCTTGACTCTATGGTCATCAAAGGTTCAACGAGGATCTTTGTGTTGTATGTGCTGCGCCGTGTGTGTGTACTGCACATGTGTGTGTGAGGAGTGGTAGTACAGTGGTTAGTGTGCTTCACTATGAACCCGGCAGCCCGAGTTTGATTCCTGTTCACGGCTAACACCAGTGATGATTATCTGAACTGGTCCTGGGCCTTTCCTAGTTCAACATGACCTCAAATGAGTACCTGGTGCGGTGCATTAACATCAGCACTGGGGAAACAAAGACTGCCAGGTGTTGTGCTGGCCACCCACCCTCTCATGTGCTGTGCCAGTCTTCATAGGTAATCGCTAAAAACACTTGCTATAGGGGGATCTTTTTTGTGCGTGTGTGTGCAGGCATCGCTATGATGATCCTGTAACCCTGGCAACTGTTACCAAGGTGATAGAATCTTGCTCCACGGTGCTCGCTCCCGGCGTGCTGCACACCATGGTGACGGGCCACTCGCTCTTCCTGCCCAGCCTGCTGAGCGGGGAGCAGCCGGCCAGAGGTAGCATGGGGCCCTCCCTGCATCCCTCCCTTCCTCCCTGCCTCCCTCCCAGCCTCCCTCCCTGCCTCCTCCATGCCTCCTCCCTCCATGCCTCCTCCCTCCATGCCTCTCTGCCTCGCTGCCTCCCTGCCTCCCTGCTTCCCTCTTCCCTTTCACCCACCCACATCAACAACAACAGCAGATATCGCTATTCACCACTTAGTGGCGGTGATGTCCATATCGCAATTAAGAACGGCACAAATACCAACTGTACCAACTGCGCTAAAGTATTGTGATAATAATAAACGTCGGTCATCATCGTTGCTTCACAGGTGCACTGGTCAAGTTGCTATTTACTTTGGTCCAGAAGTGTCCAAACATCTGTGACATCCATCACTTCGCCCTGCTGCTTGGAGCCTACACTGCGACTCTCAGCGAGACAGGTAGAGGCTCCGTTATTTCACTCGAAACGTAGTGTAGGTTTTCGCAGCCAATACAGTAACTCAGAATTGACTTGGGCGAGGCCGCCTAACGATTTAGTCTAACTTTTGCAAGTAAGAGCCCTCCGCTACCCGACAAAGGCCAAACGAACGACATGGTCACGCTAGCAAGCGCTGAACTGGCCATTGCTTCTGCTCACTCACTGGCGAGCTAAAAATAATGATAACGAACGCATTTTACGATGGTTCATCATCGCACGGAGTCCCCTTCGCACATCTTGACTCCGGTGGTAGCGGTTACTCAGGAGCCCCTGACCCGTGCTATAGAGATTTAAACCTGTTAAGCCACTTTGTTGAAATATCATTTGTGACCAGGTTGCTTCTGAAAATTAAGCTATTAGCTCAGTGGATTTAACCTGGTAAAATAAAAATATTTACCTTTCCTATACTCTGCACTGCTATCGTGTTTTTGTATTGTTTGTTGTAACGTTCTGACCCGCCCTTACTGGACATCTGTGAAAATAACTTTATAGCTCATCAGATTCCTCCAGTATAAATACATATTCTGATTCTGTTGCGTTGACAATACTAATCCCAGCAATGCCCTTTGCCTCCGCGTCTGTCACAGCTACATCGCTGTGCGCTATTTAGCGGCATCGATGTGGAGTTGATGTAAACCCTTTAACACACAGACTCACCTGCGTAGTTTCAAATTTCCGTGGATTGTAATGGCACTTGGAGAACTTGGCCAAGGATGGTGCCCCGACTCGAGAGTTCCAATCAAATTGAGAAAAGAAAAAAAAATGCTTCGCGTAATCCTGTCCCACTGATATCCATCCGTACTCAAGAGGATTTGCGTGCTTCGGCCCAATGGAGTGCCACAGTACAGCAAACCTTTCCCTCTCGCGGGTTTAGCTATTGCAGTTTTGCGGTTTGTCACCAAATTAATTGAGCTACAGATGAGAATAGGTTTAACCCTTTCTGGCAATAAAACAGGAGGTATTAAGGTGGTCAAATGCCAAATAGATACCTTTTGTGTGGCAAAACATGCAAACAAACATTCTCTGATGAATCCCTGCAGTCACGAAAGCTGTAAATCGAAATTCTCTGATGATATATGCATTTTCTTTGAAACTGATTGGCCTAATCATATTCTTTGGGTCTTTCGGTAAAGTCACGTAGATAGGTTCAAAGAAAATAACAAAATAACTGATTTGCCTACACCAGACAGCGCCTTCTTTATGGCCTTGTCTCACCTGTGTTAGACCAGAGAATGCCACAAGGCGAACATTACAAAGGCAATGCCAGTATCAAAGCATGAATATCTCGAGTTTGAGCAGCTTTATCATATTTAATACTCGCAAAAAGGTTCCATAGATATAATTGAGGTACAATTCACCAGTCGGGCCCCTATGGCTCACCCATTCGCAGTTGACCGCAAAATTCATTTACGCGTTATAACTGTACTCTTTGGTTCTTTCGGTAAAGTCACGTAGGTATAACATAAAATAACTGCACTGCTTGCTATGATGCTGCCACGGAAGAATACACGGTGCCGTCTTCTCTCCATGTTGTCTCTCAAGCGGCCCATCGTGGGTCTCAGGTCACATGGTGTTCTCCGACTCCAGTGAGGAGGCAGTGAGGTTCAGCCACCCACGATTTTTATTCCTATAGTGTACAGTACTGTACACAGATACGTGATGGGCAAGGGTTTGCTGTACTAAACGCGTAATGCAGTAACGATTATGCCTACATAACACTTGTATTGCCTTGTTTTTTTCAGACCAGTGTTTGCTGCTGCTCATGCGAATCTACGAAAATAACAACCTGAGTCTGCTGGATTTCAGGTGATTGCCGCCACACACCCAACACTTTACCGCACCGCACGCAACATGCCAAGCGACTCACTTTGAACCCCTCGACACCGCAGGGTGGGCACAAGAGGGGGGGGGGGTAGGAATTTAAGAGACGTGTTTTGCCATTGTCTCAACTGCCTCGCCCAAAGGTTGAAATGATGACCTCTGGATTGTGAGTCCAGCGGGCTCACCTTGACCCCACGGCAGCATCCGATTATGTAATACATTCGCAAATGTGCTGTTATGTTCAGGTGAGACTGGAAGCGAGATTGTAAAAAAACACTGTTTTCGAATTGAATTGTGATCCT
This sequence comes from Lampetra fluviatilis, assembly GCF_964198595.1. NCBI lineage: Eukaryota > Metazoa > Chordata > Hyperoartia > Petromyzontiformes > Petromyzontidae > Lampetra > Lampetra fluviatilis. Next base: position 22,994,455 of record NC_136276.1, on the reverse strand, counting down.
AGGAGGCAGGGCTGGTGGGGCAGTGGTAACACTTGTTGTGTCTCACAGCAAGAAGTCCCTGGGTTCGATTCCTGACTCTCGTATGCCTTTCTGTGTAGAGTTTGTGTGCTCTCTCCCCCTGTTTGGCATGGGTTTCCTCCGAGTTCTCCGATTTCTTCCCATAGCTGAAAAAACACCCCCCATAAAATGTAACTGGTATTGGCCATGCATCAAGATGCTGAATATTTCCTTAAAATTACACAGCAGCAACAACACCTCGTACTGCAAAAACTTTGCAGAACCCTGCTGAAAAGTGTCTAGAGACTATATATTCATATTCTAGAGACTCTGTGAGGCTTTTCTGAGCGAGCAGGTGTAGTAGTAATAATAAATTAATAAAAACACCTTTTGGGATGAGGATAGTCACACTTGTGAGAGTGACTTTGGACATGAAAATAACTGCCCCGTTCAATCGTCAAGCACTGTAGCTCGAGGGTGATGTCATCACCACTTAGCGGAGTGCCAGGCAGTTCAAACACAGCCAGTTGGCAAAGTAGGGTGCCACAGGTGGTGCATCTGCCAGTCATCTGAGTCAGTTAACCCATGGCACCTGGGTCTGTCCCATGACCTCCTGCTAGGGAACTTTTTACACTTCACGTGGCCTTAAAGTGCACGTAGCATGGCATAAGCGCCTTGTTTACGTCATCACCACTTAGTTGTGAAGGGCGGCTGTTATGTGTCTGTATTTGTTGTACCTATGTCTATAATCTCTCTGTATACCTCACTGTGTGTGTGGCTGTGTGTGTGGCTGGTGTTGCAGCGGTTTGTGCATTACGCTACAAACCTGGCGACCCGAGTTCGAATCCTACTCACGGCCAATACCAGTGACGATTGTTTGAACTGGTCATGGGCCTCCCCTAGGTCGACTCAGCCTGAAATGAGTACCTGGTGCAGTGCGTAAATATCGCCACTGGGAATACAAAGCAGCTGGGTGTGGTGCTGGCCACCCACCCCCTCGTGTACTGTGCTGGCCTTCATAGGTGCTACTCCTGGGGACCTTTGTGTGTGCGTGTGCGAAGGCTGCTGATGTGGGGCCCGGAGGCTGTGAGCCTGCACGCGACGCGGCGCACTCTCGGCCGCTCGCTGTGGCAGCTGCCGAGCCCAGACCGCATCCTGGGCTTACTGGATGCAGGGCGCATGTACGAGACGGCCGTCAACTTCCCACTGCACCGCACTCTGCTGCCTGACGTAAGTGCTTGCACCTGCACCAGCGCGCCTGCACCAGCGCGCCGCAGTTAGACGAGTAAGCGAACGGTGGTGCTTTGACGCAACATTTTATTCAATGACTTTTCTCCATTTACGATGAGAGTGCAGCACCATGTAGTTTAACACGTAAGCTTTCGCGACCAATATTATTCATAATCAACGTTTTTGGGTTTAGATCGCGTTATTTATAAATGTGTCGTAACCCTCCACCACCCGACACGGCCAATCAGTAAAAAAGTGTCACGTTGACAAAAGACAAATTAGTTCACTGCTTTAGCCCACCGGTGTGTTGAAGCGCAAAACCACAACATTTACAATTTGAGTACGACGTTTCGCTGGTAATTGCATCCAGCATCATCGGGCAATTCGCCAGAATGGTGAGGCTCTGCTGTGTCTCCCGTTCTTATATAGAGCAGCAGCAGGGTGACGTCATCATTAACTCATTAACTCATCAGGTGCAAAGATTTGAGGGCGGAGTTATTGTAATTATATACTAGATTAGTAATCAGGCTATTGTTACGATGCGAGTTGTAGATTAGTAATCATTTGGAATGTGTTTTATTGTGATTATGCTTTATTAGTAATCAGTTAGTGTTTGTTTCCCTTATAAGGAATTGTAATGTATCTTATTTAATAATACGCTTCCAGGCCGCACTAAGCCTGTAGCTGTCTGAGCGATTAAAGTTATTTCTGTTTCTCTCAATTTCAATCGATTCTCTAATTAGTCTTTGCCAGTAGTAACCAATTGATACACAGCACTTCAACGTTGTCAAAATCAATTGAGTGTCCCTGTTGGCATGCATGTTCTGCCACTGCCGACAGTTGTGTTTGTGATAATTTAATATTTCTCTGGTGTTCTTTTAGTCTTACACTAACGTTACGCCCTGTCTGTCCAATATAGCATCTGCCACATACACAATTAATCCGATATACACCTTCTGTTGATAATTTAGGTAATTCGTCTTTAGTGCACGTTACTAGTTGTTGAATTTTGTGTACTGTACCAAATCTTACTGTAATGTTTTGCTTTTGCAAAACACGGGCTAATTTGTCAGTTACTCCTGAGGTAAATGGTATTTTTATTGTTTTAATAATCTGATCGCTTTCAGCAGTGTTGCTTTGCGATCGTGATTTGGCATTTAGTGCTCTGTTAATTTGAGCATTATTGTAGCCATTCTGTCTTAGTGCTTCTTTAACATGTTTAATCTCTCTCACTAGACTTTCACCATCTGACACTGTTTTAGCCCGATGTATGAGCGTCTTGATAAGAGAGGATTTCTGAGCTGGGTGATGATGCGAATCTGCATTCAGATAGGCATCAGTGTGCGTTTGCTTTCTGTAAACGCTGTGTGTTATGTTACCATTTAGGCCATGCCCAAGTAAAATATCCAGGAACGGGAGTGTGTTATTCACCTCCATTTCCATGGTGAACTGAATGGCCGGGTTTTGTGCATTGAGATGATTTAGAAATTCGTTAAGTGTGTCTTTACCATGTGGCCAGACAACCAAAGTGTCATCCACATATCTAAACCAAAAGGATGGTTTTAATGTGCTCGAGGCAAGTACTCTGGTTTCAAAGTTTTCCATGTACAAATTTGCTATAGCAGGAGATAAAGGAGAGCCCATTGCTGCTCCCTCCCTTTGTTTAAAGAATTCGCCTCTCCATAAGAAGTAAGTGTTATTTAAACAATGGTCTGCGAGTTTCGAAATATCTTTTGGTAAACCTGTATTCTTTACCAGTGTATCAAGTAATTTAAGCGACTCGCTCACTGGAACCTTAGTGAATAGTGAAATCACATCAAAACTCACCAAAATATCATTAGGGTTAAGTTTAATATCTTTGTGTAAAACTAGTTACTACTGGCAAAGACTAATTAGAGAATCGATTGAAATTGAGAGAAACAGAAATAACTTTAATCGCTCAGACAGCTACAGGCTTAGTGCGGCCTGGAAGCGTATTATTAAATAAGATACATTACAATTCCTTATAAGGGAAACAAACACTAACTGATTACTAATGTAGCATAATCACAATAAAACACATTCCAAATGATTACTAATCTCCAACTCGCATCGTAACAATAGCCTGATTACTAATCTAGTATATAATTACAATAACTCCCCCCTCAAATCTTTGCACCTGATGAGTTAATGATGACGTCACCCTGCTGCTGCTCTCTATAAGAACGGGAGACAAAGCAGAGCCTCACCATTCTGGCGAATTGCCCGATGATGCTGGATGCAATTACCAGCGAAACGTCGTACTCAAATTGTAAATGTTGTGGTTTTGCGCTTCAACACACCGGTGGGCTAAAGCAGTGAACTAATTTGTCTTTTGTCAACGTGACACTTTTTTACTGATTGGCCGTGTCGGGTGGTGGAGGGTTACGACACATTTATGAATAACGCGATCTAAACCCAAAAACGTTGATTATGAACAGCACCATGTAGTTGAGCTTTTAGCAATCGGCTGTACTGGAACTCCTCGTTTAACTCGGTCGATGCGTTCCTGTGTTAAGCGAAAACAATTTTCCCATAAGTAATCTAGTAATGATAATGTTTGTCGAGAAACAATGTACGGACACGCGGTGAGATAGTGGGACTAATAATTGAGGATACAGCACCGTGTTACTGTATCATTCCGTGTACTGTCTCATTGTACCTCTCAGCCATGCAGCTCAAGAAAGTAGTTCGTCTTTGACCGCTCAAAAACCGCGTTATAAAGGTGCGCGTTCCGCGTTATGCGAAAAGATTTCCCGAATGGAAGAACCGCGTTGTAGCGAAGACTTACCGTAATAATAATGTAATGACGACTTGACACACTTCTCTTGAGATGGCACGTTATTGAAGACACGTTCAATTGATATCAAGCAGAGACCCCACTGCAACAGCCCCGAGTCTCCCGCGCATCTCCCTTATGTACCAACCGAGGCCACGCCCCCTTTCTCGATCATTCTCGCTGACTCTGGACACTCCACCGGCAGACTCGACCGTCCTCTTCTGTCACCTGACCACGCTCCCTTCTCGCTCATTCCCGTAGCCACCAGTCCCTTCGCACTGACAACTGATACCCCTGTCATTACCTCCCGTGGCCACTAGTGCATTCGCACTGTAGGCTGACTCCCCTGTCATTACCTCCCGTGGCCACTAGTCCACTCACACCACATGCAGGCTGACTCCCCTGTCATTACCTCCCGTGGCCACTAGTCCACTCACACCGCATGCAGGCTCTATTGTCACTACAATAATAATTATTTGTTTTTGATAAGAGAGCCGCCCTCCTTTACTTCCATCACATCTCATCTCAACACATTTGAAAAGGGGCACCCCAATTGGCAGCTATCCCTGTAGGCAAGCGGTGACCCATCACCTGGCCTGCCCCCATGGGCATTAGTCTGCCAGTCGGAGGCAATCACTGCTGGGTAATCCAACTGTGATGTGGCTTAACGGTTGTGTAACATTGCAGTTTGGAAGGTAAAGTTGCGGCCTTTAAAATTTCTTGATCACGCTGCCATTGCTGGTAGAAGGCGCCCAATGAGAGGGAGCTCTAAAGAGCCCTTATATAGAGTCTTTGGTCTATTCCTCCATGCTGGGCAAACATCGTTGGAATAGATGGGAGTACCATACTAAATTTACCCCACTGCACGTGACCTCCCTTATCGACTCGCTTGTTGCTACCGCTGGGCCGTAACGCCACCTCGCAGTCGGTCGAGCGGTGGTTCGGAGGTGTTGATGGCGATTTTGACAGTTTCGAGATCGTCCATCCCCGCTGGGTGGGTGTATGTATTTGTCTATTTTGAACTTCTTTCGCCCCGTACGTAGTTAACCGTGCTATTCGGAGGTGCGGGGAAGGATAAAAAAATAAACGCAGAAAGCATTTCTAAATAAATTGGTTTTCGATGTAGATTTAAAAGTGCAAAGCTCTAGTGGCTTCTTAATTTCAGAAGGAAGGGCGTTCCAGACAGCCGCAAAAGCGCATCTGAATGTGCGTGATGCGGTGACCGCCTTTGTTCGATCACTCGCCAAAAGTCGCTCCTGTGAGCATGACCGGAGTTCGCGTGATGATGTATGATCCTTGAGATCAGCAAGGTATTGTGGTTAATTTGTGGCAGGTATCTTGTGTGCAATGAGTGTGACCTTATAATGTATTCGTTCCGTAACCGGAAGCCAATGCAGCTCGGCGAGTGCTGGACGGATATGGTCGGGAGGGTGAATGAGAGACGCTGCATGCCGTCGTAGACCCTACAGGAGGAAGAGGAGTTCTGCGCGGCAGGAGGCAGCCACCTGTATGACCCCGCGTTCCTGCTGCCTCTCTTCAGTGCTATCCTGGTTCCCGGTACAGCCTCACTCTCACGCCGTCACGCGCAGGTGTTCCTGGCTGGGTAGCCTGACACGCTGTCACACGTAGGTGTTCCTAGCTGTGTAGATTTAACAAGGCATGCAAGTGTGCGGCAGCTCAAAATAACTGAATGAATTGTTGGTTCTAAACGATAAAATACCCACACATTCATCTTTTTTGAACTGGTAGTCTAGGTAAGACTGAAAGCTTTTGTATGTGAAGTGCTGCACACCTGTGTGTGTTAACTCTTATTCCAGAATCAGAATCTATATTTAGACTGGAGCAATCCAATGAGCTCTAAAGCTCTTTTTTCCAGTAGGGACGAGTAAGCAAGTTATTTGTTTCTAGCTGCGTTAACTTTGCTGTCGCGATGGAATTTTTTGAGCGTCATTTCCACTTTCGGATTAAACGCACCAGCTTTACCGTTGCGCCGCAACGAGCCGACCTGCAAAGTCTATGCCGCATGCGTTTGTGTGCGCGCACTCCCCCACAGAGTGCGCCGTCGATTGTCGGCGCTTCGTGGAGGTGCACGGGCTCGGCCTCGTGTTTGCAGGGCTGGCGAGCCTGCACCCCGCCCTGCGCGGCGCCTGCTACCACGTCCTCACACTCTTCCACAGCCAGCTGGAGGGCTCCCACTTCCCTGAGAAGCCTCAGGTGCTGTTACAACGTGGACCGTGCGTGCACCATTATAATGACCGGGCACCATTATAACGCGGAACGTGCACGGTTATAACGCAGCTTTTGAGCGGTCGATGACAAACAAGTGTCTTGAGCTGCATGCCTGAGAGGTCTAGTGATAAAACTAGATTCGAAGCTTTCGTGACTGCAGGATTTACTCTTTGGTTCTTTCGGTAAAGTCACGTAGAAAGAAATTAAATAATAAAAGAATACGACGTTTCGATTGCAACGCAAGCAACCATCATCAGGTACAAATGAATGAGAAAACAAACATAGTTAACTTGGAAATATAATGCAATACAACACAGAGAGTCGGCCAACAAAACAGTCAACACCCCACCTGGTTGATTACGTTCTTGCAAAGATTGTTACATTTGAGAGAGAGACAAAACATAGACACGGAGACACACAGACAGACACACAAGCAGAGAGAGACTCACACAGAGACAAACAGAGAGAGACACACACGTAGGCACACAGAAAGACAGCGGCACTGAGCACGAGACATGTGCACGCGTCCCCTCGTGTAGCCTTCGGGCAAGTCCGATTTGGGTGGTGTGGTGGCTCTGCACATGCCTGTAATCCAGCACTGGGGGAAGCAGCGATGTTTGGTGGATCACCGCACACATAGCTAGGGTTGTTGTGAAACTCCTTTCTTGTGGGTGGGCATCGAGGATGTGCCATACCTTGGTTCGAAAGGAGAAGGCGGTACAGAAAGTTGACTAATCGCCATCCCTTTCCATCTGTACAGGGATCGAGTGTTACCCCCTCACGCATGTGGGTTTTCTCCGGTTGCTCTGAGTTCATCCCACACGTATAAGCACTCATAATTAATCGGCTGAAGACATCTTAAAATAAGGTCCAATGCAGGACCCTACTGCAAATCGTCCTACGACTCATTGTGGGCTTTCCTGCATAAATTATAATTACATGCGAGCGCATACAACGGCCGACATGGTACACAAAGGGGTGAGTGGCCAACATCAATCCCAGCCACCGTTGTCTCCCCAGTGCTGATATTTAAACACAGCACCAGGTACTCATGATGGCTGAGTCGACTTAGGGGAGGCCCAGGACAGGTTCAAATATTCGCCACTTTAATAGACATGAACCTGAATCGAACTCGGGTCACCCGGTTTTAACCACAGTGCAACACTAACCATTGTGCAACAATAATAGTAACCTTGGTTTTCTCTAAAAGCGCAATTCTCACAAGGCCTCAAGACGCTTTACATGCAGCTTAAGTTCTGGAGAAAGCTTGCAGTAAAAACAGGTGAGTTTGAATATGCGATTTTAAAAAGTGTAACAGGAATTCCACAGTTGCAGAGCTTGGCTGCAGATCGGCAGATCGAAGTTTTCGCAGTAGAATATGAAACCTAAGCAGATCGGTGGTGAAATAATTAGGAGCCAACTCATTCAGGTTCTTAAACGTGAGGAGTATACGAATTTTAAAGTCGATTCTGTACTTTACAGGGAGCCAGTGCAGGGAGGAAAGAATCGGAGTGATCTGGTCACGAGATTTAGGTCGTGTGACCGTTTATGAACCACAACACCTTGTTGCTCTCAAACAAGGAGCATAAACCATCACGCAAACTTCGGTCATCCTCGCAGTGGCTTTTGGCTTTCCATCGAACATCAACGGTCACCGCATTTCGTGCTTTCATCTGCGCTTATCCAGTCGTCTGGAATGCACTTCCGATGGTAGGAAGCCACTGGAGCTATGCACTTTTAAATAATCTACTTGGACAACTAATTTCTTTCATACTGCTTTTTGCATTTATTTTTTTGCCGAACCCCCTCTCCTCCGATTAAGCACAGATGGCTGCGTACGGTGCAAAATAAGTTCAATAGACATACATACATTTTACCCGTGTGGAAGTCCTTATTTTGTAGCAAACTCACTGGCACACAGGAGTGCGTAGTTCCCGAACCCTCTGTGCGCCATTGCCCCATGCCTGCCCTTCTCCCTCTGTGCTCAGTTCCTCTTCCCCTTTTCAAGTTGAGTGATCGGACTCACTCTGAAATCACGAGGCTTCGTGACTTGTTTTTACCAGGTCTTTGCTCTGTAGCCCCAGTGCCACCTGTAACTTCACGTGTAATCCATTTTGTTAGCAGAGGTACCAAAATTGTTATTAAATTTCTTTGAACTTTACGCATTATTATCCGTACACAGTAGGGCGGTGGCACATTGGTGATGCATACGCCTAACAGCAAGAAATTCCTGGGTTCGATTCCAAACTCAGGCGCAGTTCTTTGTGGAGTCTGTATGTTCTCTACCTGTTCTGCATGGATTTGCTCTGGGGTCTCTAGTTTCTTCCCATAACTGCCGCGAAAACTTGACGGGACCTTCCTCATAACGAGTCTTTAGACTTTCGTGAGTAAACAAGCACAATACTGATGATAATAATAACAGAGTGGTAAGCTAATTGGTTTTTTACCCTTTTATCTGCCAACAAAACTGACACCTTTTTTACTAGAGACAGCTTTCCTTAGAGCCTAGTCTCACATGGTGTTGGACCAGATGACGCCAAAAGGCGCACAACTCAAAGACAATGCACCATGTGAGACTAGGCTCTAAGGAAAGTATCAACTTCAAGGACAGTGCATACATTATCAGAGTTATGTTTTTTGTTTGCATTATGACTGCAGGTATTGTGGTCTATTCAAACATGACTCCTTGTAAAAAAGGTGTCAGTTTTGTTGCCAGATAAAAGGGTAAAAAACAATTATCATATTTTTTATTTTGTCAAATGAGGTTCCAATGGTGTAAATGCTTACCCCGAGCTCTCATACTCTGATGGTGCATTGTCTTTGAGTTGTGCGCCTTTTGGCGTCATCTGGTCCAACACCATGTGAGACTAGACGCTAAGGAAAGCTGTCTCGGATGTGGACCAATCAACTTCAAGGACAGTGCATACATTATCAGAGATATATTTTTGTTTGCATTATGACTGCAGGTATTGTGGTCCATGCAAACATGACTCCTTGTAAAAAAGGTGTCAGTTTTGTTGCCAGATAAAAGGGTAAAAAAACAATTGTCATATTTTTCTTCTGGCAAATGAGGTTCCAATGGTGAGAGTGGAAAGCATTACGTACAGCATCTAACACGATGCGCGTCACTCCACCCGCAATCCCGCATCACCGAGTCGCATTGGCATCGCACCCTTGGCTCATGGCGTGGGCTCCACGTGTTTCGTGTTGAATGTGGCGAGGGCCCTGGAGTGGAGGACAGTGCGTGAGTGCGAGTGAGGCACACATGAGTGAGCCGCGCGGACGTGAGTGAGCCGTGAATGTGTCCCCTCTCTGCCCCTTGTCTGCCCCCACAGCTCCTCTATCTGCTTGAGTTTGTGCGGAACGGCGTGACGCAGCCTAACATGCGGCTGAGCTGCATCGCGACTGCATTCCTGGCCGACACGGCCGCTCTGTTGCTCAAGCCAGGTACAGCGCGCACTGCACGGTGGTTCTCATTCGTTTGGAGTCGGGAGATGGATAGTCGAACGGGTTTGGGTTTGCGTTTTGAAAGCGCTTTTGGTGGTGTTGTTTAGAATGCCCTATGTGCTTGTTTCTAAGCTCAACAGCCCTGGCGCAGTAGCCTGTAAGCTTTCCCCCTGTTCTGCGTGGGTTTCCTCCAGGTTCTCGAGTTTTCTGCCATAGCTAAAAAAACACACACCGTCACTGGCATTGGCCAAACAACCCAATATTGAGAAGTTTGCGTCCACGTTACTCAATTGGGATTACACAGCAGCAGCAACATGACCCCCTCCCGTGAGAACTTTGCAGGACCCTCCATTAAATAATCTTGGGACTCTGTGAAACTTTCAATGGTGTAAAGAAGCATGATAGTAAAGATATCTCGGAAATGTGGGGGGAGAAAATGTGAACAGTAAATCTCCTCCACGTTTGGTGAAATCCAAGAGCGGAGGCCGCTCCTATGCTCGTGGCTCAACCTTATCCGGATTGCATGGACAGCAGTCACAGCGCGTGGTGGACTACCTCGCTATAACGTGAGTCTAGCGCTTGACGGACTACTTGCTATAACGTGAGTCAAGTGCTTGACGGACTACTCACTATAACGTGAGTCTAGCGCGTGACGGATTACTCGATATAACACGAGTCTAGCGCATGACGGACTACTCTTCAGCGCGCCGTGGGTGTTGACAGCGCTGTGAGGTGATGCTAGGAGCAGGTACTCTAGTACTGTAATACTGGTACTGTAGTACTGGTCCTATAGTACTGTAGTACTGGTGCTGCAGTGCTGGTACTGTGGCACTAGCACTGCAGTACTCTAGTACTGACACTGTAGTACTGTGGTACAGGGATACTTGTGCTGTAGTACTTGCACTGTAGTGCTTGTACTCTGGCACTGTAGTACCGGTACTGTAGTATAATAAAACAACGTGCTGGAACGACACCCAAACCTTCACCGTTATTCCTTACGGGAAAATCACTCCCCTCGCTTAACGTGAATCACTTCACGCGGCAATTCTCAGGAACGCAAAACCCCCGCGTTAATCGCGGTCACCGCACGGCCGTGTGCGCTGTTCGCCATGAGTCGATGTGACGTGAGCAAGGACTGACACCATATCGGCTCTCGCTTTTCCAGAACACCACATGTACTCGCGAATCAACATTTTCTTGCTCTCGCATCAATATCTGGACTCGAAGAAGATTCCAGCGTTTTACAAGTTCTTCTTCAGCCAAGATGTGGAGGTAGGTAAATGCACGCGACCGCCAGGCCTGCAGCACACAACCGCCGCCACCACCGCGTTGCCTTGTCTCGGGAGATTTTGCGGTGTGGGATCGCAACCGCCCAAAACGCAGTCGCTGCTGCCGCTTGATACCCATCATCCGTTGTTTACACAAACACGCGGCGCCTTCGCTCAAGTGGGGGCGGTAGTGACGCTAGCTCCTCACAGCAGCAAACAGGGCCTGGATTCAACTACCAACTCAGGTGCCTTTCTGTGTAGAGTCTGTACGTTCTCCCCCTGTTCTGCACGGGTTGCCTCCGGGTTCTCCGTTTTCCTCCCAAAGTGTTGTGTTCTGTGTTGCCGCTTAACCCACAGGAGCGTGAGTGGTCATTGGGCCTGCTCGCCAAAGGGCTGCGTGACCGGGCCAGCCTCATGGTCTGTGCTCAGCACCGAGTACTCAGCATTCTTATGGCTCATCACTCCAGCCCCCTGAGCTCCCTCACCACCCAGGTACTCTCCCACGAGAACACCCACTTCCCAGTTGCTCTCCCACAGGGTATGTTGTGAATGCATACTATTGTGTGTGCATTGTGAACGCTTGTGTGTGTTTTGAATGCGTAGTATTGCGTGTGTGTTATAAACGCATGTGTGTTATGAACGCGTCCGTGTGTATGTTATGAACGCGCGCGCGTGTGTGTTATGAACGCGCGTGTGTGTTATGAACGCGTATGCGTGTTGTGAATGCGTAGTATTGCGTATGTGTTGTGAATGCATATGTGTGTTGTGTCTACAGTGTGTGTGTGTTGTGAATATAATGTGTGTTTTGTACATGCTGTGTGTATGTTGTGTACACGTGGGAGTTGTGACCGCACTGTGTTTTGTAAACTTTGTGTGTGTCAACCCCAGGAGCACGTGGTGAGAGTGCTGTCCCGGGCGGCTGCTGTCCCGCGAGCGGCGTCCAGCCTCGTCCACGAGGGCGGCCTGCTGGCGTGGCTCGCTGTCCTTGTGTCACGCCCGTGAGTCTCACCCCCAGCACCTCCTCTCCACCGCACAGCCTCTACCATCCTCTCCCTCGGGCCCCTTTAAGAGTGGTGTTTGTATGTTTTTCCCCCCTGTTGTATGCAGGTTTGCTCTGGGTTCTCCGATTTCCTCCCATACAATGTCACTGGCATTGGCCAAACATTCCGATGTAGAAAAATTATCCGAAAATTACTCAAAAGGGATCACACGCAGCAGCAAAATTTCTCCCAACTGCGAAAACCGTGCAGGACCCTCCTGAAAAAGTCTTGAGACTCGGTGAGGTTTTCATGGGTAAATGTAAAAAACAGTGACAATGCATTTTATTTACCTCGGAAAGCGTCGCAGAGTCTTAAAACAAATTTTCAAAGGCTCCTGCATTGGGGATATTTGGCTCATTCTCATCAGTGAATTTTACGTTCAGTGTTGGATGAAACCAAATGCCCGAAGAGAAAAGAATCCCCACACAAACGAGGAGGGATATCACTCCACACAGATAGGTTCACGAACCCACTTGCTGTACTGCCACCTGGCCACCTCGCCTCGGTAGTTGATTGTCGAATGCCGGCGGTATCTCTAACGACGCGTTCTCGCTGGCGTGGCAGCGCCGTGAGCAGCCGGACGTTGGGTTCCCTGGTGGAGCTGCTGCACCAACTGTGGCTCAGCGTCGGAGCAGCAGCAGAGGAGGAGCAGCAGGGTGGCGGCAGTGAGACTGGGGGACGAAGCGGCGCCGGCAAAACCAAACACGCCATCTCACTGGAAATCATCGACGAGTTCTTGCACGTCTTGCTGACACTTTTGCAACACAACAGGTACAGCTGGAGAGGCGGCACTGTGTTTAATAGTGAGTCCTCGTTTAACGTGGCGTTGGTTGACGCGCGTATCCTCAAAAGTACTGATTTAAGCAAAAACGAAAAAAATTTATGTAATGATGAAGTTTGGTAAGATACGATGCACTACACACACCACTGAGTTGGCGGGACAAATAACTGAGGGTACGCCACCACGTTAATGTATCATTCCACGTACTGTATCACTGTACCACTCAGCTGCGCAGCTCAAGAAAGTAGTTCATCGTCGACCGCTCAGAAACCGCGGTATAACGGTGTGCGTCCACATTATAACAGTGCGCATTCCACATTATAATGGTGCACGTTCTGCGTTATAATGGTGAGTTTCGCGTTGTGTGAAAATTGTTCCCTCATGGAAGAGCCACGTTATAGTGAAAACGCGTTGTGTGAACGCTACATGCAAAGCGAGGACTCGCCGTAGAGAGTTGCCATTCTTGTCATTTGTACCCCTATATTTGAACCAATTCTCATTTCAACATCATCGTCGTCAGCATTGATCAATCCACTGCTGGATGAAGGTCTCCCTCCCCAAGCAGCCACCACCACTCACAGTCATGTAATGCGACGATCCACCCAGCACCATGAACTGATCTCACATCACTCCATCTCCCTCGATCACTTCTAACTACGACGCGTACTACCCTTGTTCACTCACTTCTCTCAATAGTTTGGCTGATGTCATCAACCTGCATGAGTGTTCTCTAAATCATGTGTTCCTCCTTCTGTCTCTCAGTGTCTCTCAATGTAATTCTCCCCATTCTTCTTTGCACACTGTTCACTTTTTTTTCCATAGATTTTGTTTAATTACTACGGTGTTTGTGAAGCGCGTGCCAAAGCGTGGAGTACGCGTCGATTAACAAGAAGGAATTAATTATATTCCTTGTAGTTTTTGTCTTGATGAAAGAACACGATATTGAGTGTGAGTCCTCTGGTGTCTCCCTGCCAGCTCGCACCTCCACTGCCTCGCGTTCTCCCGTTGCGTATGCACGCTGGAGTCGCTGCTGGTCGCCAGGTCTCGCTTCACCCACGACCCTTCACCCTTGACCTCGCGTGACATCCAGCTGCTGCTATTCGCGTGGGCACGAGTTTCAAGCAGCGCAAAACTTCCACATCACCTGCCCACCATCGCCTTCGAGCAAGCGGCAGCCAGGGGTCAGTTGCGGTCTCCTGCCAATGTTGGAGCAGTGGTGATGCTTGCACCTTTCAGCGAGAGGCGCCTGGCTTCGATTCCTGACTCGGGTGTCTTTCTGCGTGGAGTTTGTATTCTCTCCCCCTGTTCTGCATGGGTTTCCTCCGGATTCTCCTGTTTTCTCCCATAGCTAAAAATATATACTTGTAGGTATGCAGCAGCTCAAAGAACTGGATGAATTGGTAGTTCTAAACGATAAAATGTCCATAAATTCTGCTCTTTTAAGCTGCTGGTCTGGATAAGGCTGAAAGCTTTTGTATGTGCAGTTCTGCACACCTTTGTGTGTTGTTAACTGTTATTCCAGAATCAGAATCTTTCTTTAGACTCTAGGAGGAATCCGATGAGGTATGAAGGTCTTTTTCACAGATGTCCAGTAGGGGCGGATTACAATAACAAACATTAAAAAACATAGGCGTGAAAAAAAACACACGATAAGTGGTGTATTGGCCAAACATCCCGATGCAGTGCCCTCCTGAATAATAGTATTCTGACTCTGTGTGGCTTTCCTGGGTACATAAGTAATTTGTGGTACTCTGAAGAAAACAAAGAACATGAACGTTTAAGTGTGCACAAAAATGGATATTGTAGCGTTCATTTGATCCATTATCATCGTGATAATTATGGCCTTGTGTCACTGGTGTTAGACCAAGGAACAACGATGAACAGCACAAAGGCAATTCAAATATCAAAGCATTGATAGCTCATGTTGAGCAATTACATCGGTGGGATCCTTTTTGTCGATATCAAGATAAAAAATTGCATAACTCTTTCAGGCACTAATACAGGAGGTGTTAAGAAGTTCAAACACCAAATAGACACCTGTTGGTTGTTGTTGCCTATTTTAAAACTGTAACCTGTTTTTATCTCCACAGACGTTGGCCTCGAAATGGGGATGAGGAAGCGAGCACCAAAGTCTGCCTTGCGTGGAGCAGAGCAGCAGCTCCAGCGGGAGGAGGAGGAGGGGGTAGAGGGGGCGGAGGGCGGAGGCCGAGACAGCGTCGCCTGCGCAGCGCTGCTGTCGACAAGCCGCCCGGCCCTGGCGTGCTGCATCACGTTCTGGAGCCCTGTGCCTGAACGTCCCGGGTCGCCTCCCCTCGGCTCGGAGCGCAAACCCCCGGGTGGCACCGCGGAGACTCTGAGCCTCGCACTGTACTGGCTGTTTTCCGACGAAACCTTTCTGTCCACAATGATCTCCGAAAAGCCGGGGTCGGCGCTCTGCATTATGAGATGGCTGACGGGAGGCGTCACGTCCCAAGTGACTTTGCTCGACGCCGTATTGTCGGAGAGTTTGGTTTTGCGCAGATTGTTGCAGCTCTACCACGGTCTGGCTGAGGGTCACTTTTGTCAAGAGATGTGCGGAAGTCGCCTGCAAATCATGCAAGCGTTTGCGGAGCTGTTCTTGAGCTTCTTGGATCGGTCTGTTGAGGTAAAATGGAATGCCTATTTCGTTTTGAATTCTGGCAGAATCAGAATAATTGTTTTTTAGGCTGAGGAGGAGCTATGAAGCTCTTTTTCACAGATGTCCAGTGAGTTACATCAACAAAAAATAAAAATTCACGATAGGAGTGCAAAATAGAGAAAAGGTAAGCAGATGCTAAAAATAAATAAAGTTTATTTCTACAAATTGCACAAGTACAGAAATCCCTGCCGATTTGTAAAAACAAAATGCAATCCAGGGGCAATGCAGCTAAACAACAACAACAGTCCCAGACCACAACAAGACATCACACAGTCCCTCATGTATACTCATGCATTCATTATTCACAGCTGATTTCAGTCCATAACTGTCTTGGCAGACTGGCAGAGAGAAGCCTCCATCCCCCGCGGGCAGCATTCCGTCACTGTGCACCCGCTCACTGTCCAAGCTTGCCAACGCTGTGGCGGACAAAGGTAAGCCGTGCAACCCTTTCCATCGGTTCAACTCCTGAAGAGCTCGCTGCTGCTGGTACTTCTCTCTGGCTAAACATTGTTCTCCTTCACTGAGGGGAAGGTTTGGGTAGATAAGAACCCTTCATAGATCGATCGATTAGATTTGATTTCTTCTGCTTGTTCACTCGGGAAAGCCTCACCAAGTCTCAGGACTCCTTTTTTAGGAGGGTCCTGCCAAGTTTTTCGCAGTAGGAGAGGGGGATGGTTGTGGCGATGATTTATATATATATCTCGCAATTGAGTAGAGTATTTAGCTGCTTTAACTGTTCCACATGATAAACCACTTCGTTGCGCTTTCATTTGTGGCCAGGTCGCTTCTGAAAAAGAGCTACATAGCTCAATGAGCCTTAGCTGGTAAACTAAAACTTAGTTTTGAATAGTTTAAATGAGTGATTTTCAAGTTATTTTAAAAATATTGATCACGATGCCACCACACACTATGGCCAACTTAATTTCGATGGCATTAAGGGATCTTCAACGTCCACTGGGAAGCAGACAGGTGCCTATTTGTGGTTTATTCGCCCCAAGTATTAACCGGGGCGGCCTGCCGGATTTAATTAGGAAACTTCCGCAACAAGTGGTAAATGCACCGCCGGTCGGGCCATCGCACTACCGGCCCATGGCAAATCTGGCACCTTCACAAGCGATGACACGTGTGCATGCGAGTGGGTGAGAGTCACGTTATGTTTACAGTGTTTTTTTATCACTTTATATGTAACTGAAAATAATCGCTGCATTTTGAGCGAAGGTGTGAATGGCGGTTGTGAGGGTGAATGCCTGAACATGTTTGAAATTAATTTTTCTTTACTTATGAGTGTTTTAAATGTTGTCCGACTCACGAATCTTGGGCGTCACATTTTGCTAATTGGTTCCGCATTCTGCTTCAGAGGCGGTGTGGTACCTGATCTCCCTGTGTGTGCGCGAGTCCTGGCTTGGGATGGGCGGCAGCCCTCACCTCCAATCGCACATCGACAGCTTCCTGCAGCTCGAGAGGAACACGCCTCCCTTCACGAGCGAGGAGCCGAGCGTGAAGAAGCATTCGCGCTCCCTGTCGCTGCTGCTTAGTGAGATGCGCGAGGCACTGAAGCAAGAGTAGCTTTCGCTGCCCTACGGTGTTTTATTATTTTAAAAGATTTTTTTAAGGAGCGAGGAAATCATTACTTGATGACAGGCTCACATTGAAAGGCACTGGGTTTTTAAAATAGATTAACATAAATAAAGACGCAAATTTGTAACACGCTGCACAGTTTTCGTTGGTTTTAGAGGCACTGGAAAGCCACAGACAATTAGGAAGGCAGCCAGAATCGGCGCCAACAATTGCCCAACGTCTGCTGTCCTATATTGAGCCAACTCCATTCATGATTGTTTATACACGTGAGAGGTGACTGGAGTACCTGGAGAAAACCCACACATGCGAGTGGTGGTGGGGGGGGTATCACCCAATGCCCATACATATGGAATACAGATGGAGATTATCCTGCTGCAATCACACCCTGACAAGCCAGGAGATGGTGACCTCGCAGCCCAGCGAGTTTGAGGTTTCACGGTTGAGATCCACTGGCCCTCACCGCACCCACGGTGCTGGATTACTGGCATTGCTCCACTCACATTCGGGCAAGTGGCGCATACAATGACATGCAGATGTGGCATGCAAATGGCAATGCAAGTTAACGCCGACAACTCAGTGCCTTAGTTGGGTATCCTAAGTGATTTTTTCCAACACAGCAACGCTCGCTTGCATGTCGATGGGTATTTAAAAAAATACCCCCTACAATGTGCCTTAAATGTGCTGTTTTTACATTTTAATTCATGTCTTCGGTTACCAGACTTGTAATTCGCCTCTTTTTTATTATTTGTGCTTGTAACGTTATACTGTGCGCAACATCATTGTGCACAACACTGTCAGGTCTTAATAAAGCAAGAAACATGTCACCTACAAGTCACAATGAGTATTCTTATTCAGTGATGGATGAAGGAAAACTGCTATAAAGCATTCTCATATTTGCCTGATGATGAAGCTCTTGAAAGGCAAGTGAAAGTTGGCTGTAGGATAATTTCTGTTTCGGCCTGGAAGGCCAACCGCAAGTTCCAGCGGTCATTTGGCTTGGATGTGATCATCCGAATTTGAATCTCAATGTGGATGACTGCTCTTTGGTGTTAGCTTCTGTAGAATCGTCCTTGCATTTTTCTCATTGCGCAGAGCAGGAGACCATGGTGATTTTTGGACACAAAGCAGAGCTCTGGGTTGTACTCCTGTTTCCATTGAGCGGAATGGAAACTGCCTCCTTGTTTAGGGTCTTATTTTATATTTATGGAGAGCGCCTTCACTCAAGGGTTGAAAGGCAGATGCGGATCGTTTAGCAATGACAAGTCCATGAGTGGATCTCCTGCATCTTTGTGGCGTAGCGCCATTATGTGTAGAAAAAAAAGGGGGGGGGGGGTTATTCGCCATGAAAGTTCGCACAGACAAGGAATTTACTATGGCAGGAAGGTGCATACATTCAACATGTAGGAATCTTAAAACTTAAATAAGTGGTATACAGTCTAACTATACTAAAGTTACAAAGTCTAACTAATACTAAGGGGCTAAAGTATGTAAAGTTTTGAATAAGTATACAATATAAAATGTAAATTAGCCGTAATATACAATCTTCAAATACAAAAATACAAATCGGGTAACATGTTGTAAATATGACAAGGTGCAATTTTGTAGATAAAATGTTAAAGTAAGTGTAAAAGTCATTTTAAGCCCTTGGCCTTGCTGAAGAGGCCAACAGCGGATGGGAAAAAACTGTTTTTATGACGTGAGGTTTTGGTCCTGATGGACCGCAGCCTTCTGCCGGAGGGGAGTAGCTGGAACAGAGAGTGTCCAGGGTGAGAGGAATCAGCCACAATCTTCCTCGCTCGCCTCAGGATCCTCGAGGTGTACAGGTCCTCGAGGGTAGGCAGATTGCAGCCAATCACCTTCTCAGCAGTGCGGATGATATGCTGCAGTCTGCTCTTGTCCTTGGCAGTGGCAGCAGCGTACCAGATGGTGATGGAGGAGGTGAGTATGGACTCAATGATGGCTGTATAGAAGCGCACCATCATTGTCTTTGGCAGGTTAAATTTCTTCAGCTGCCGTATGAAGTACATCCTCTGATGAGCTCTCTTGGGAAGGGAGCTGATGTTCAGTTCCCACTTGAGGTCCTGGGAAAGAATAGTGCCCAGGAAGCGGAAGGACTCCACAGTGTTGACTGGGGAGTCGCACAGGGTGATGGGGGTGAGTGGAGCTGTATTCTTCCTGAAGTAAGTCCACAACCATCTCCACGGTCTTAAGAGCTCAATCTTAATTTTGGAGCTTTCGTGACTGCAGGAATTATTCTTTGGTTCTTTCGGTAAAGTCACGTATAAAGATAAAATAATAAATTTAATAATAGCATACGACGTTTCGATTGCAACACAAGCAATAATCATCAGGTATAATGAAATAGCGACAAAATCTAACCAGAAAACTATAGACAGACATATAAGCAGACAGATATCACCAAGATACATAGAGAGAGAGGAACACAGGTACAGAGAGGGGTGATCGTCTCTGTGGGGTGGCCTTAAATCAGGGGTCCTCAAACTTTTTAAACAGGGGGCCAGTTCACTGTCCCTCAGACCGTTGGAGGGCCGGACTATAGTTAAAAAAAACTATGAACAAATTCCTATGCACACTGCATATATCTTATTTTGAAGTGAAGAAACAAAACGGGAACAAATACAATATTTAAAATGAAGAACAAGTAAAGTTAAATCAACAAACTTGCCAGTATTTCAATGGGAACTATGGGCCTGCTTTTGGCTAATGAGATGGTCAATGTCCGGTTCCATATTTGTCACTGCTAGTCGTAACAAGTGATGCAAGTGTGCATCCGTTAGTCTAGATCTGGTTGGAGATTTCAAATGTTTCATTCTGGAAAAAGTTTGTTCACAGACATAAGCGCTGCCAAAGATGGTTGCCATTTTGAGTGCATGGTTCCTGAGATGAGGATATGTCTCAGAGGGGAGAAATGCATAGAAATTATGAAGGCTGCTTGACTTGAATGCGTCTTTCAGTCACAATTCTGCAGTTCAGCCAGTTACATTTGGTAAATTGTATCCACATTTTCAATGTCAATAGAAAATGGGTTACGGAAAAGCTGTATGTCCTGTTCATGGAGATGAAGCTCTTTAAATCTAAATTGGAACTCCTTTTGCAATTTTTCCAGTGAATCCACACATGTTTTGTTTGGGAATGCAACCAATGGTTTTTCCGCTAACAGATTTTGAGTTGTGGGGAGATGGCATAAGTTTTCCTCCTTCACTTGTTTGATGAGGAGGCCTAATTTTACTTCAAATGCTTTGACATG
The DNA here is from genome assembly GCF_964198595.1 of Lampetra fluviatilis. Classification (NCBI taxonomy): domain Eukaryota; kingdom Metazoa; phylum Chordata; class Hyperoartia; order Petromyzontiformes; family Petromyzontidae; genus Lampetra; species Lampetra fluviatilis. The sequence goes on along the minus strand of NC_136276.1, from coordinate 22,974,143 downwards.
TGATTGCACATCACAGATGAGCTTCCCCTTTCCTTGAAGTTGCACATTGAAATTGTTGAGTAGCTCTGTTACATTTGTCAGAAAGGCAAGGTGCCATTTCCATTCTGCATCATTGAGCTCTGTTACTTCTTTGTTTTTTGAAAACAGAAAAGCTGTAATCTGTGGAAGTAAGTCATAGAAACGTTTCAAAACTCTCCCTCGACTCAGCCAACGGACTTCTGTGTGGTACAGAACATCTTCATAGTCAACATTTAGCTCAGACAGAAATTCCTGAAATTGTCTGTGGTTTAGTGCATGAGCTCTAATGAAGTTAACAGAGTCCCACTTCAGTGATTTACTACACAGCGCTTGTTGGTGGATGAGGCAGTGTATGGCTATTGGATGAGAATGGTTATGTTTGTCCATCTCTTGGTTAATGCGAGCAATTACTCCTTTCTTAGACCCCACCATGCTAGGAGCACCATCAGTTGTCACACTGGCTAGTTTAGCCCAGTTCAGCTCCAAACCATTCACAGTTTGGCAAACCTTTTCATAGATATCCTCTCCTGTAGTTGTTCCTTTGATGCTTTGCAGTGCAGCAAGCTCTTCTGTGACTTTGAAATAGTCATTCATCCCACGAATAAAAATTTGAAGTTGTGCAGAATCACGAACATCATTGCTTTCGTCGAGTGCCAAGGAAAAATAGGAAAGTTTTTTTGTGGAGTTTTGCAAATGCTGATGGAAATTGTCTCCCATTTCTTCAATCCTCCGTGTAATTGTAGGTCCTGAAAGACTCACTGTACTAAATAAATCGGCCTTCTCTGGACACATCTCTTTGGCAACAGAAAGAAGGCATTCTTTAACAAATTCTCCCTCAACGAATGGTCTGCCAGTGCACACTATTAGCTTGGCAACTTGAAAACTTGCTCGCAGTGATGAAATATTTAGCTACTTCTGCTTCACAAAAGTATTTTGCTGAGTTGTTAATGTATTTTTCAGTTTTTATATTTTATCTTTTCTCACTTCTCCGACCAAACAATCATATTTATCTTTATGTTGAGTTTCATAGTGTCGACGTAAATTGTATTCTCTGAATACAGACACTATATTCTGGCATATCAGACACACATCTCTTTCCTTGTACTGCATGAAAAAGTAATCATAAGTCCACTGTTTTTTGAATATCCTACACTCCGAGTAAATTTTTCTCTTTCTTGACATCATTGTTTCCTAGGGAGTCAAAATTGATATTAGTAAAATACCAATATATATACAGCGCTACAAAAACAATATACCAGCAATAACTTTGCCCACACAGAGACATACAGACTGCACTGCCCATCAATGCAGTCTGATTGGGGGAACTCCACTTTTACCCCAGGCTCACACTGGTGCGGGTGCCATTAAAAAGTTAATTACACCTGCAGTTTTGTTCACAGATCGCAGCCCAATGAGTGCTCACCAGCGCAGCCCAATTAGTGCTCACCAGCGCAGCCCAATTAGTGCTCACAAGCGCAGCCCAATTAGTGACCATGGGCCGGATAAATGCCCTCGGTGGGCCGCATGTGGCCCGCGGGCCGTAGTTTGAGGACCCCTGCCTTAAATAGACAGAGGGGGGCGGAGGCAGCGAGAGGGAGGGGTTAGAGACAAAATTTACATGTCAATGAGTACGAGATGCGTAGAGAAGTACGCAGGCTTAGAGGGAGAAAGAAACACTAAAATTAAATAACCTAGCAAAGTATCGAAATGTTATGTAAAACGACACAGAGAGTCGGTCAATACACAATTAACGCATAGCCTGGTCGATTACGTATTTCAAAGATTGCTAAGTTAGAATTTAAGTGTGAAAATTCCAAAGAAAGACAAAACATAAAAACAAGAGGAACGGAGACACACAGACAGAGCAGAACCTAAGAACGACAAAAAACGAGTATAGACAGAAAAAATTATACTAAATATACAGGCAGAGAGAGAGAACAAAAAACCCAGAGAGAGAGAGAAAAGGGGTAAGGAAGATCTTAAGAGCATTAAGCTCCAGGTTGTTCTGGCTACACCAGGTCACCAGGTTGTCAGCTTCCCACCTATAGTCACTCATCCCCATCAGAGATGAGCCCAATGAGGGTGGTGTCGTCCGCAAACTTCAAGAGTTTGACGGACGGGTGACTGGAGGTGCAGCTGTTGGTGTACAGGGAGAAGAGCAGAGGGGAAAGGACGCAGCCCTGAGGAGATCTGGTGCTGATGGACCTGGAGGCAGAAACTTGTGTTCCCAGCTTAACGCACTGCTTCCTGTCAGACAGGAAGTCTGTGATCCACCTGCAGGTGGAGTCTGGCACGTTCAGCAGGGAGAGCTTGTCCTGAAGCAGGGAAGGGATGATGGTGCTAAAAGCCGAGCTGAAGTCCACAAACAGGATCCTGGCGTAGGATGCTGTCGAGTCCAGATGCTGTAGGGTGAAGTGGAGGGCGATGTTAACTGCGTCATCCACACACCTGTTGGCTCTGTAGGCAAACTGAAGGGGGTCCAGGTGAGGGACTGTGATGGCTATGAGGTGTGCCAGGACCAGGTGCTCAAAAGACTTCATTACCACGGAGGTAAGGGCGATGGGTCTGTAGTCATTTAGTCCTGTTGGCCTTGGCTTTTTGGGCACAGGGATGATGATGATGATGATGGAGGACTTGAGACAGGCTGGTACATGGCATGTCTCCATGGAGGTGTTAAAGATGTTGGTGAACACCGGAGACAGCTGGTCCGCGCAGTGCCTGAGGGTGGCTGGAGAGACAGAGTCCGGCCCAGCTGCTTTCCGTGGGTTCTGCCTCTTGAAAAGTCTGTTAACTTCTCCCTCCTGAATGGAGATGGTCGTCTCTGTAGTGGGGGGCGGGATGGGGGCCTCTTTGGTGGGAAGGGATAAGTCAGGACAGTCCAATTGTCTTTCAAATCTGCAGTAAAACTCGTTCAGGTCGTTGGCCAGGCGGGAGTCGTTAGTGGTGTGGGGGGCTCTGGGCTTGTAGTTGGTGATCTGCCTGAGCCCTCTCCAGACAGAAGCAGAATCGTTAACAGAGAACTGGTGTTTTAGTCTCTCTGAGTACAGTCGTTTAGCCTCTCTCACCGCCTTGCTAAACCTGTTCTTCGACTCCTTGAATCTGTCTCTATCCCACCAGAGGCGTAGCTAGGGGGGGGCAGGGGGGTACATATGTCCCCGGGCGCCAAGGTAAAGGGGCGCCAAAATGAGGCTTACAACGCGGCAGCCTGAAACTACTGCACAAATCTACACCTCAACCTAAAAGTTGATATATCCCGCCACACACAGCCTACATTTCATGTAATTACATTTTGGTACGCGCGCCTATTAAGAACTTACATGGAAGAACGTCCCAAACAACAGACAGGCGCAGTCTTTCAGCCTTAGTCACTGGCCTGTGTTTTGGTGGCGGAAACTACAACGGCCTATTTTTAGTTCTTATTAGTGGCACCACGCTCCAGGCGGCTGCAGCAGCCGCAGCAGCCCACGCACGTTCAATTACATCATCATGGTTTAAACGCCGACGAGCGAACGGAGAGGAAGTGACTCGTTCGTGGCTATTATATTCACCAATCAATAAAGCTGTTTACTGTTTCTGTTGTCTATTATTTACATCATCGAGTTCAAACTCACGAGCTTCGTTTGAGTTAACAAACGATTTCAACAAGTGGAGACAACGAGAAAAACTAAATTCTCATGAAAACAATCCTAGCTACCGCACAGCTTTTACTACATGGAAGGAAGCCGAACGAAGGATAATTGATGGTACTGGAATTGACGCAGTGGTTCAAGCTCAGATTCATTTGGAAAAACAACGTTGGCGAGATATATTGCAAAGAATACTCACCTGTATTAAGTTTCTGGTTTCACAAAATTTAGCACGACATGGCCATGAGGAAAATTTCAATGCGGATGAAAGAAAATGTTGGAAACTTTCTCGCACTGATCAAACTCGTTGCGCAGTATGACCCATTGTTAGCAAAACACGTACAGCACGCAGAAGAAAATCTGGCATCAGTTTCTTATTTGTCACCGGAAATCCAGAATGAATTTATCCACATACTTGCGTCGACTGTAAAGAACCAATTGTTGAGTGATATCAGGAAAAACAAGTACTGCGGTATCTTACTTGACTCAACTCCTGATCTAGGACATCGGGAACAGCTTTCTCAGGTCATAAGATTTGTGGATGTGGATTTTCAAACTAAAAAAGTAACTATCAAATAATCATTTTTAGGTTATATCGAGATACATGCAAAAGATGCAGCAAGCCTAGAAAGAGTCATCGTCGAGAGACTGAAATCTGACAACATACCTCTAGCCGACTGTCGGGCACAATGTTATGACAATGCTGCTGTGATGATTGGGCATATATCCGGCCTTCAACAACGAATATGTGACAAAAATCACAGAGCATTGTTTGTCAACTGTGACAACCACAGCTTAAACTTAGCAGGAGTACACTCAGCTAAACAGGATCCACTTATCGTCACATTTTTTGGAACAGTTGAAAGTATATATTTGTTTTTCTCTCGTTCAACAATTAGTTGGGAAGAGTTAAAAAAAGCTGTGCCCATCACAGCAAAGCTGGAGTCTGAAACACGCTGGAGTACACGATCAGAAGCTGTTAAAGCTATCTATGAAGGACTGGATGTACTAGTAGGGCTGCTCGACAAATTATCGGAGGACGTAACTATGACGCCTGAAACCAGAAGTGATGCAGAACAGTTACAGGCATGCGTATTACATTTTAACTTCATAGTTTTATTACATTTCGGGAATGTCATTCTTGGAAAAATGTATCGTGTTCAGAAGCGCTTACAGGATCCTACTATGAATTTCAAGGAAGCAGCAACTGATCTTGAATCTTTGGAGCATGAATTTGTCAAGATTCGTGATGATTTGAGCCAAGTTGCCGTAGAAAACGCCAAAACAAGATGCACAGCCTGGCGGATCGATGTGGACAGAAGAATTAGGCGACGTCGGAAGATGCCAGGAGAACTGGCAAGAGATGCAGGACTTTCAGCAGAAGAAGAAATTGTGCGCGTTATGAAGAGCATATTTTATCGACTTCAACAGGAGATGTCAACACGGTTTTTAGGACTAAAAGACATGAACACTAAATTTTGATTTCTGCTGGACGTCAAAACTCTTATATCCAACACAGATGTCGATGCAATTCGTCGAAATTGCACAGATTTTGGAAATTTCTATGACACCGACATCAATGGCCACGAACTTTTCACAGAAATTGGAGATTGCAAAATGTTGCTCAGTAACCGGAATGAAGTTCTACCAGAAGCTCCTTTGGATCTTCTTGGTTTTATTGTGTTTCATGTAGACGACATATTTCCGAATTTGCGAATTTCACTGCAAATGTTATTAACAATAGCCGTTTCAATTGCAAGCTGTGAGCGGTCGTTCAGCAAATTGAAACTTATTTAGTCGTATTTGCATGCTTCAATGGGACAAGATCGTCTCAGCGATCTTGCTCTTCTTAGCGTTGAAAGAGAAACATTGGAAAAAACAGATGTTGATTACGTGATTGACCAGTTTGCGACAGTGAAATAAAAAATGTATTCTTTTGTAGACTGTCAACCAGTCTACGACAGTGACTGAGTGGGCCATGTAATATAATTTCTATAAATTTGCTTCTTTAAATACAATGTTTCATTAAAATTTAAATTGTTAGTCCTTATTCGATGTAATAGGAAAATGTGATTAAACGGGGGGGGGGCGCCAATTTTATAGTTCGTCCCCGGGCGCAAAATATCCTAGCTCCGCCTCTGATCCCCACTCCTAAACGTTTCCTCCTTCTCCAACCTCAACCTTCTGAGCTTTGCTGAGAACCAGGGCTTGTTGTTGTTGAAGTTCACCCTGGTGCGTGTTGGAATACAGCAGTCCTCACAGAAGCTGATGTACGACGTCACAGCCTCTGTGAGTTCATCCAGACTATTGGTAGCAGTCGTGAACATATCCCAGTCAGTACATTCCAAGCACGCCCGCAAATCCTCTATAGCCTCACTGGTCCACTGTTTAAATGTCCTCACAGCAGGTTTACAGCTGTTGTTAAAGTCACCCACATTCCGATTGCTGGGCTGCACTAGGGATCATTGTAGTTGGTCAAGGACTCTTCAGTGTTTTTTCCAAGTTGGCAACTGACACTTGGCCTATTCTGATGGTGATGGCCGATGTTTTGTTGGTGATTACTCCTGTCACCTTGTGTAGTCTGTAACACCTTGCTTGATGTAAGTGATATTGCAGACACTCCCCATCAACACACAGACAGGTATGGGTTCCAATTCGTTTAATCCACCTCGGTCACACACAGCTCCCTTCATATACTGCTATCTCCTGTCAATCATATCACTCTGATGTCCCCACCTATCCCCACGGTCCCCTCTCCCATCCCCTCATTCCTGTTACCTCATTCCCAGCCACCAATCCCCTATCGTCACATCTCGGGAACACGTCTCATCTCCCGCCACCAATCAGATCGTGCTATCGCAGGGTTACTCCCAGTCAAGTAGGTGCAGGGATTTACGCCGGCGTGTAGGGGGTAGGGAATGCTGATGTGGGGACCATTATGGATCGACCGTGGCAAGGCTGTATTTCGCATGGTTGATCGTGGAAATTTAGTGTCTGATTTTATAGTTTGCGAGTCGGTTGTTTTCGGCATGGGTTTCTTGGAGCGCAACAATGGCGATGTTTCTTTGATGTAAACGCTCGGCAAGTACACCACACTTTGCACATGAGGCCTTCCACATTTAGTTGATACACTCGGGAATGCATGTTCCACTCTTCTTGAACTGGTCTTGCAGCCCTTAAAAGACCATTTTTCAGATGGGATGTTTACGTGCTTGAAATCGAAAATATAAACGGGATATACATCTATAAAGATTTCCAAAAAGGCCGAAATAGCGTTAGTCGTGCGATGACACACTTAGTAAGTGGTCTGCGTGAAGGCAAACATCTCCCACCCTGGCAATATCACACAAGGCTAGCAATGCCACAGTTCCTCCCATCATTTAAAAATGGTATCCTTTTAACTAGGAGTTCCATGGACTTCCCTTGCTATTGTTTTGCTGCATCTTTCCATTTCTCTTTTCCATCTCTCCCTTTTTTCCCCTTATTTTCTTCATCCTTCCCCCCCCCCACCACCCATTCTTTTTATGATGTCTAACGCCTGTCCAGTCGTTTGAGCATGGATGGTAGTAATTTAGTTCTGGCAGTAATTCAGTTCTGTTTTACGCCCCCCCCCCCTCCTTTTGATGGTTGTTGTGGAAAGTGAACCAGGTGCGGCCTTGAGGGCTGTTGGACTCGCCGGGAATCCAAGGAGGTTCTAGATTTGAAGCTTTCGTGACTGCAAGGATTCATACTCTTAGGTCTTTTTGGTAAAGTCACGTAGGTAAAAAATTAATAATAAAAATTATATAAGAAATAATAGGGGAACATTTATATATTTCATATCAATTATTTTATTTCTATTATTTATTATAATATAATTTATTATTATTTACCTTTTTACCTACGTGACTTTACCGAAAAGACCTAAGAGTATGAATCCAAGGAGGGTTGTTTTTCTCGCTGGGCTCGTAGTTGAGCCCAAGGTTGGCTTTGTGCGGTTTCCCATTTCCGTCCCGTTGTGCTTTGGTCATTGCGTCCCAGTTGGGATAGTGCAGAAATGTCTAGATGCCTTTATCCTTCACCGATAAGAATGCCTGATATGATGGGCTCGAGACTACTCACCTGACCTCCGTGAATAGCAGCAAACCTCCCGGAGGGTTTGGTCTGATACAGTGGACCGTCTTAAATATGTCTGCGGTATAGAGCCCAGCCCCTCAATTGAAACAGCCCTGGGGGGCCTGAAACTTCACGGTGTTTAAAAATTCTAGCCTGCATTACTGTAAACCCTTGACATTATATCTGCGTAGGCCACTCGGGCAAACTGGAGGGATCATGGGCCTTCATTGAAAGTCTGGCATGATAATATTTTTAGCCCTCGGCTGATCGGAATATTTCGCCATAAGCTCGAGGGTGAGGAATGAGAGTTCGGAGCCGGATGGTTTCCACCCCCGCGGAGTTTGTGGGATGTGGATCCAGGGAGGTCGAGGGGGGAGGAGACGAGTTCTTGGGGTATTGCCCTCCTTCCCCCCATCTGAGGATAGACGGGATTCAGTCACCGCCCCGCGGGACTTCTGAGGAGGGCAAGTCTACTTGGTACGTGTAGGCTTCCCCCTACTTTTGTCCCTCATACCTTATTTCTCCCTCCCTATATGATAACAGATGCTTCTGCTCGTAGTCCTCACGTGTGTGGGACAGTAACCCCAATTTCATCCCAATCTATGGACCCAGGAGTATGGAGAATCGAGCCTTAGTCCGTGGAGTATTTGTACCCAACACCCCCCCCCCACTTGTTGTGGTATGCGCCTTATAAGGGGCTCTTGTTTTTTTGCAAAAAAATCTAAATGGCATCCTTATGCTGCATTTAACCTTTACCAAGCTCGCTTTGCGGGTGTGTCCAAGTTGCACACCCCAAATATTTTATTCCTCCTGTGGTAATATTTATATCCATACTTTGTATCTTCATTGAACATTTCTAACTTGCATTTTCTACTGAACTGGTTAAATGTCTATAAAAAGTCTCGAACATGCAACAGGCCTATCGACCGCTGAGCATGAAGCTGCGCGGTCCAAATATCGCTGTTCGAGTGCGCAGAATGATTGTCACCATGAGCTGCTGAACCAAGATGGCGACAATTGACAATGGAGTGTACCGGCACACACGTGTGGGTGGGTGTACCGGCAGACACGTATCCGTCAGCGCGCAGGTCATCACAAATGATCGGTGTAATCATAGGTGCCCCTTTGAAGTAATGTGCACGATCTATTACCAACCAACGTACTTGTGAAGTTTCTCCCCGAGATTCTAACATTTGTAACGCGCCACTTCTTCACAGATTCTCTCAATTGAGTCAGCGGCACACCATTGTTATACCTTATTAAAGAAGGCAAATGCTGATCCAAAGATTGCAGTGGCTCTGCAACGGTCCGCCAGCTGTATTTGTTCACCTGAGGACGATCGCTTGTGTTGCGATCGAAACGTCGTGGTTTTTTTACCTTTTTATTATTTTCTATCTACGTGATTTTACCGAAAGAACCAAATAATATGAATTCCTGCAGTCACGAAAGCTTTAAGTCAATATTTAAATACTACATTACTAAAGTTCGTTTCAGATGCTTTCTTAGCTGATCGTGGAGACATAACACTACTTGGTCTACTTGACATGTCTGCTGCTTTTCACAAGGTCAACCTGATCCACAGCGATTAGGGTACGGCATAATTCTCGTACCTCTTGAGATACTTGCATTTCCAAGCCCTAAGCGCTCAACTAGTGAAGAGTTGCAGGCTCCTATTTACAGACTTCTGAAGGTCTCTCTGCATATTCTATGTTAATGCCAACTAAATTACCATGTGAGGAGATTGTGGTTAATAGTATCTAAGTCTGGCCTGGGAAGAAACCACAGAAATGGTGCAGAGCGTAAGGTCAAGCCAAGTCGAGGAATGTGACTGTGTTGACGTGCATGCTAGCATCTTATGAGTCCCCATCACCTCGCTTGCTCGTCCCCACATCCTTGTTCCAGCTATCTCCACTATCATTCAAGGCTCCAATCTTGGCATGGGAATGGTCACATACCCCAGGCCATGTTACTTCTGCAGAAATTGTGGGTGAGACATGGCACTACACATGCAGCATATACGAATCGAAAATCATTGATTCACACAAGCATGATTCAACGCATGTATCGTGATATGAGAATTACATTTTATTAATTGGTGAATCGTTACACGGCAACTTATATGCATTATCTTGAGATTTTGTTATCCAATCAACCTGGCTTTAAAAAAGTAGATCCCAGAAATCAGACCGGTTCTCAGAAGAAAAGGAGGATGTTCCAATGTTACACCTTTTTTTTAAAGAAATCAAGTCAGGCCTTCAAGGATGAAAAAGGGAAAGATTCTGGGCTAGATGGTTTATCTGTGAACATCAGAAAAGCAGGACCAAATTCTGAAACAAAGTTATCAAAATTCACAACTGCAATCAGAAATAATTACTGAATCTTTCCCTTATTCAGCGTGATTGATTAACCGATTGGAAGAGCTACAGACATATTAGCCTCAGATATAAATTGTAAAAAAAGATTATTAGAAACAAAATCATGAATAACATAGAGGACATCCAACGAGCAAGGTCCACACGTTTAATCCGCCAAATATTAGTTTCAACTCAGCAGTAAATTGATTAGAAACTCTTAAACAAATTTACGTACTAGATTCAATGTTTAATGAGTGTGCTACCTTCTATGATATGATTCTGAAACAGTCATTCACGAAATATTAAATTTGTGCAAAAAAGCGTGGATATAATTGTGCTTAGAATTACATGGAGAGTAAACGCATGGATTACAGCATCTATGCAGGTTAATTACATCCCAAATGTTAACACAAATTAAGTGGGCTTTTGTAGGACACGTCAAGAATAATAACAGAGTGGTAGCCAAGGAATGTGGAACACACCGGAAGGATGACCACCGATTACATGGAGCGATTAGATCAGCACGCAGGCACTGGGCGGATTGTCACATCGCAGGGCTGTGTGAAGTGGCGTAAGCTTGGGGAGGCCTTTGTATTGACCAAGGCTGATAATTTCATTGAGATCTGATGCTATTAAGGCCCTTCAATAAAACGTGATAAGATTCCAAGAACACAGGATGAGATGTTACTATCCTTTGTGCAAGCACTTCCAAGAGTTCATGAACAGTGAGCCTGGTGAAATTTGGGGAGCGCATCGTCAGTAGTGTACCTTTGGTTCCTAGGGTGTTTCGGCCTTTCACACTATACACCCTCCCCAAAGGCGGCCAGCGACAGGGTGATCAATCCTACGCTTGCGTCCCATTCCCAAATAGTCATAGGAGTTGCCTTGTTGTTGATAGCCAACAACCCATGGGACTATGCATGGCAGGGGCGTCCTCCTCCCTGAGTCAAGCATTGTTGACCGCATACCTCCTGGCCCTCTCACGTCGGGGCCCAGCTGGGGTCTTTCCTCTTCATCCAGAGCCACTGACTGCTGCCTTCTGCCGCCTCCGATACAACTCTGATTGCCGAACGCTGGCTCTGGCCCTTAATTCCCAGGTCTCTAAGCAGTCTGGTTGTAGATGTTGCCACAAAACCTCTGCAGCCCACCTCCACTGGTCGGACTTCTGTGTTCCAGCCATGATGCCGTGCTTTGGCAGCTAGATCGGCATAGCGCAGATGTTTTCGCTCATAAGCCTCATCTACTGAGTCCTCCCAGGGTACTGTGAGCTCAATGATGAAGACCTTCTTGAGCGAACAGGACCAGAGCACCATGTCAGGTCTTAGGGTGGTGGTTGCGATCTCCGGAGGAAACACAAGTTTCCGGCCAATGTCAGCTAGCATTTTCCAGTCGCGGGCCAAGCGCAGCTGGTCTCGCTCTAATGGTGTAGAGCCGCTCTTCGGTGGTGTAGCCCCTTCCCGGACAAAGGTCGTCCGTAAGGGGTGTGATGCTGCTGGGGGTGGTAGGGAGTTGGTGGCAGCTCGTGTTAACGTCGGCAATTGGAAAATACGCACGAAGCATGTTATTATTTACGTTATTTATTATGTGCAGTAAATATAAGCTTTCGTTTTGTTGGTTTTGACATCTCTTGATCAACCCCACTGGTTACCCATGACACTGCATTGTGTCACAGGTATGGGCTCGACTGCAGCACTGCATTGAGGCTGGCCCAGAATACGGTGTGCTTGCTCTCCTCTGCCGGCCATTCTAGGTAGGTCTTGTTGTTGAGGAGGCGGCGGAGTTTGCAGAATTTGCTTGGCAACGAGTTCTTGGGCAGCGGCTCGAGCAGCAGCAGAACAAGCGAGTCTTGCTTCTCCTCCACCATGTGGTGCTGCGCAAAGTACAGCTCGTAGTGACACCACTCACTGTTCACAAAGTTCTTGGAGAGGACGAACAGGGTCTTGGACGACTTCTCGATGCACTGAATGATGTTGTCTACGATCCAATGTCCAGGGGTGAAGTCTCGCTCGTGGATGCAGAGCCGCAGGTCAGGATTCGAATGCTCAAGTGTCGGCACCAACATGTTCTGCACCCACTCGGAGTCCAGGTGGCTGTAAGAGATGAATGCGTGATACTGGAAAGGAAGATCCTCTTCTCCTGAAATGATTGTGTATCTCCTTCTCTTTGCAGACACCCAAATGAAACCCATGCGTATGTACCATATGGCATCAAAATAATGACCAATGCCGATGACAAGGGCTATGACGACCACTGTAACAACAACACTGAAAGAAATTACGATTCTTTTGTCGCAGTTGAAAATATTAGGGTTGAAATAATCAATTTTCTTGCCAGCAAGATATTTTGGGTAGCTGCATGTGTAATCGTGTGGCCAGCCATTTAGAAGTGTCTTATTAAAATGTTGTCGGAACCAGTAAAGGTCACATATGCAGTAAAACGGATTGTTTCCCAGAGTGATTGATTTAATTTGCTGGAGGTCCTGGAAAGTGCCTTCGCCAATGATGCCCACAGCATTATAGTCCACATATAGAACCTGTAGAGATCGGGATTGTACATCAGAAGAAATATACTGAATAAGATTCCCAGTGAGATGGAGCTCCTCTAGAGATATTGCATCGGTCAAGATGTAATTGGGAAATGTCTCCAATCTTGAGTAGGAGAGGTCCAAAAACTTGAGGCTGGCAGAAGTGCAGATTACAGACTCTTTACTGATTTCATTGTTACGGAGGATCAACCTCTCCAGAGAAGGTGGCCACTTGCACTCATAGATGTAATTAATGCCATTGTAACTCACGTCCAGTGAATTGATGCGGGGCATCAGGGATACCATTTGGGCTATTGTTTTGAGATCTTTGAAATAATTATGACTTATGATCAATTCAGTGGCTTCCGGAAGGATCACCGTGTAGTTGCAAGGGTCCCACCAGAGGCCATTTTCAGTGAGAAGGTTTCTGGAGAAATCTAGCTGCTGAATAGCCTTGATCTTCAATAGAAAGCAGGGTACTTTGTTCATGCCCGTGTTTGATATCTTTAATTGGGAAATGTTTGGAAACAATGTGTTATTAATAACAATCTTTGGATATTCCATTTTTGTGTGAAATACCTTGTCTATCACTATTCTCTTGATCGGCGCGAACCTGCTTACATTTTTAATTCCTAGAAAATGCACCATTCCCGTTTCAGTGTATGTACAGTTTTGAAACACCGCAGTGGTTACTTCGGACAAGTAGAGGTTTTTAACAACATTGCTTACTTCTTTATCTGTAAAGTTTGTTCTGAGGAGCTTGAAATATTTTAGTGATTTACAGGGGTCCAGGCCTCTGAATAAATCGATAGAGCTGTTTTGAAGAGGGGAAATCAACATGTTGCGTATTTCAAGTTCACTAATTTTGTTTTTGTTGTGGTCTGTCAAAATTTTTGATAAAACGAGTGGGTCCTTGTCAACAGAGACGTTCGTGGTCAGTTTTTCCAGAGAACCCAAGTGGACAAGAGCCCCAATCTCGTAAACCCAAAGAGGTGAACCAGTGTTCAAGGTCAAGTATTTTAGGGGGACGCTTTCCAGTGCTTGGAAGTCAGACGCATTTAGTGCTGTGGTTTTTGACGTTCCGATGGTGAGGTCTCGTAGGTTCGACATTCTGGAGAAGTCCTCTCCCAAAGCAAATGAGGTGTAGTTGTTCATAGAGATATTGAGAACTCGCAGGTTTTGGAGGCTTGCAAGAGCCTCTCCAGGCTTCTTTGGGAGGTTGTTCTGGCAGAGATCCAGATAATATAAACGTTTCAAAGTGGACATTGCTTGGGGATGTATCTTCTGAATGTGGTTATAGGACACGGAGAGAACCTGCAGGTTCGGAGTACTGGAGAAATCCCCGACTTCAAGAGCCTCTATGTTGTTGTAGGACAGGCCGAGGTGAGTTATATCAGCTGAGAGACCCCGAGGCACGTGTGTCAGCCTACGGTCTGAACAGTCTGCGATTCGACCCTCGTCTTGGAAGTGGCAGTGCGGATCAGGATCATTCATCTCTCTCAATGACGCTTCTATAAACCCCATTACACAGAGGATTACAGGAGTGCACATCAGCATTCTTCTGGCTATCTTGACTTTAAAAGCCATCTGTAAGAGAAAAATGCAGGCAGACCTTGCTTAGGTTTTAAATCTAAATACATCTAAACAGCGTTTCTAAGTGAGAAGACACAACAGCACAGGCCGAGGAAACGTACCCGCCTCCATCATTCGCTCACCCAATAAGAGTGACGAACGCTGTGAGCCAACCAGATTCCACCTTCAATGATTCGATAATGACGAATACATTTTTTTGAAAATTATCGATTTTTTTCAATGAAATTACAGTGCTTTTAGGCAGATGAGCACCCATGAGACCAGGATAGAGTATCAGTCTCAACCTAAAAGAAACCTCACCACAGACATTTATAATGGGGGCATCACTAAGACCCGGGTTGGGAGCGTAGCAGCTCCAACCTCGTCTCCCACCGCTGCCTCGTAAGAGTTACAGTAGAATGCCCTCGTGAGTACAGTATATAATACAGATGATCATCGATTATCCAGGATGCGATTATCCGGCTTCCAACATTATCCAGCGGCCCCCGGCCTGATTCGAGGCAACAGGCAAAACCACTCCAAAGGCTGTACGAGTCCGGTGATCGGCACCACGTGCGTAACAAAAAAAGAAGTAGCTATGCTTGATTTGTCTCAAACATATGCAGTGCATTGTACACTACATGCAACAACTTAAACAATGAAAATACTGCACTATATACATTTTTCATAACTAATCTAACCTATAAAAGTAATTTTTTGTCTGTCCGTCCGTCTGTCCATCTGTCTGTCTGCGCACGCGCGCTTGCGAAGTATTTGGCCCTCAAACCGTGGGGTTTATGTAGAAAAAAATTGCAAAGCAGCACGCCCTAAGCCCCGTTGTGGGCAAGCGCTATATTTTTTTCACATCCGTCACCTTTCAATTAGTTAAAAAAGCATTTTCTGTGCGATTTTTCGTTATTTAATTATTTCCACGTGCTCCTCAAGCTGCCCGGGTGTTGCCCCTGGCAACGCACACACGTCATCGGTGGACGGTTGGGAGATTTCTCATTCACGTTCAGAATGCAAACGCTGAGGTAAATTCATCAAAATGTCATGTCCTCTTCTCCCCCCCCGCGCCCCAATGTGTGCACTTACTACTATAGGGTCGGTAGATACTTATATTATAGCGCTTAGATAGTATTATTGTAGTGCGGGGTGGGGAGATGGTGGTGGGGGGTTAGCGGCCCAGCCCGCAGCCTCAGCCAGCTGGGACTAGGCCTCACCACGGCATTCTGTCAGGTTAGTAGTTTGTGCTATAGAGTCGATATATACTGCTATAGAGTCAGCATGTACTACTGTCGTCATAGCAGGTACCACCACAGTCAGTATGCACTGCTGTAGTTAAAGCAGGTACCCCCACAGTATGCACTGCTGTAATAATAGCAGGTACCACCACAGTCAGTATTCACTGCTGTAGTTACAGCAGGTTACACCACAGTTAGTATGCACTGCTGTAATAATAGCAGGTACTACCACAGTCAGTTTGCGCTGCTGTAATCATAGCAGGTACCACCACAGTATGCACTGCTGTAATCATAGCAGGTACCACCATAGTCAGTATGCAATGCTATAGTGAAAGCAGGTACCACCACAGTCAGTATGCACTGCTGTAGCAATATCAGGATACCATCACAGTCAGTATGCACTGCTGTAGTGAAAGCTGGTCCCACCAAAGTCGATATGCACTGCTGTAATCATAGCAGGTACCACCACAGTCAGTATGTGCTGCTGTAATCATAGCAGGTACCACCACAGTCAGTATGCACTGCTGTAATAGCAGGTACCACCACAGTCGGTATGCACTGCTGTAGTGATAGCAGGTACCACCACAGTCAGTATGCACTGCTGTAGTGATAGCAGGTACCACCACAGTCGGTATATACTGCTGTAGTGATAGCAAGTACCACCACAATCGGTATGCACTGCTGTAGTGATAGTAGATACTGCTATCGAGTTGGTAGATACTGCTATATAGAGTTAGTAGATACTAAAACAGTCAGTATATACCACTACGGTCAGTAAATACTGCTACAATCAGTAAATACTACTGTACAGTCAGTAGCTACTACTGGCTCAGTAGATACTGCTGTGCATTCAATAGATACAACTACAGAGTCTCTATTGTAGGTAGGGTATGTAGGTATATATACCTACGTGGGGGTAAATATATATATTTTGAGGGGGGGGTCGACTATTTTCGCTAACCTTTTAGATGAACCATTTACCCCCCACTTTCTTTAACTTTTTGGACTCATGCAAGCCTCTTAGAATTGTGTTGGTGGAGAAATGGACAAATGGCCCACCGGGCTTTCACAATTGCTTATTATCTGTGTATGTTTTTAAGAGAAGTTTTTTCGCCCGGGCAACGCCGGGTACTTCCAGCTCGTACCTCATAAAACAGATTTGAGCCTGCGTAGTCCTCGGAGTGACAGCCACCATGCATGAAACAAGTATTAGAGGCTGCTGTAGCGCTACATTATGGTCAGCAGAATGCAACGCAGAAAAACACCGTTGTACAGTACTATGCTATCACGTCTATGTCCCCCACCTTCAACCAAGCAATGTGCCTACCAAACAACTGATATGTGAACCTACGAGCAGACTGCCCGGCTTTCATCTTCCATGCAAATAATGAGCAGTACATAACCGCAACCACACAGATCACGGAAGATACCGAAACCGAATGCACACGTGGCGAATAAAGGACTCACCTTTGTGTGACAGCGGCTAGGGACACCAAACTATAGAGCAAGTAACTTCGCACTTCCCCAAATATAAATTTGAAGGCAGGATATCTGAAATTCACCAACTCTCAGACAAAGCAAATACATTTTTTATTCACTTAGACAACTGAATCTCTGATAGTTTTTCGTTGGCCAAAGGAAATAATATGTGCTTTTTAAAATTTAAATTGACTTAACAAACACAATCTCCACGACTTAGGGGAGTAAGCTTAATTTGAAATGCAATGGTGATGGAACATTTTCACGTTGAATTCAAGTCAACAACTCATGGCAATGCACTTGAGTCGACATGAATCTGGCTCCTGTGATTGCAGCCTTCTAGCAGCCAACTACATCAACTCTATTAGCTGTGGAACAGGCATTTGGGTTAACAGATTAAATGTACAGTACATGTACAGTACGTTTGCTATATTCATCCCGAAATGATACAATGCATAAAGTAAATTACCTTTATGTTGAGGAAGTTTGTGATGGTTAGAGAAAATGAAAATAGGGCTAGAAGATAGCCTTGATGTCACAGTCTCCTGGAAGAAGCTACTGCTCCCAACCTTTTATCTGCAACCACGTTGCTAGAAATGAGGAAGTCTGTGCATTTCCAAGAACCAGAATTAATATTAATCACTCTCGTGTCCTGCCAACAGCCGTGTGGTTTTTTCATAGGCGGAGTTTGACTTATATATTTGGATTGGCAGGGGACTTCATAGCATGTTAATTTCTGCATTGTGTAACACTTCATTGTCTCTGCGATCATAAAACAGAATTTTAAAACCGTACACAAGCACCTTTTCATTTTTATTTTCAGTTGTCCCAGCGCACTGCGTGGCCAGGAGAATGATAGAGAAATACTCAATACTTTTATTAATGGGTCGATCTATCTTCGGAATTTACAACTTGTTACTAGCTACACTTACATTGTTAGAGTGTATCTGAAATCACAAATATAGTTTACGTTAAAAAAAAAATAACTCAGGGTGATGATATAACGGGTCCTATTAAAAAGGTGATTTTAAGACTCCTGTTCTAAAATCACGTTGCAAATAGGACCTATTATTTCATCACCCTTAATTGTTTTTTGTGTTAACCTAATTATTAGACTTTTTTTAACAGCTACCACTTACCAACATTCGCAAAACAACAAATTCTTAAGTAAACTAAACCGAGCAGCATCATGTCCTCCCGTCTTGGTTTATTTTCCTACAACCGCACGGCTCATTGTGGATTATCACTTACACGTTAGCGTCCACTCTCATCATGTAGGCTGTTGTCAAACTTGAAAAATAATGTGGTTGCACATTTTGAATCACTGTATGCAAATACCACGGAAAGGAAGAGCAGTTGGGTTCTGGTTCGCTTTGTCCCTCACATCAGAAATCGTGGTTGCATATAATTTCATCATTTTTAATCTTAATTGTAATTACTGAAAATAAATGAATAAAGATGCCCTTCCCAAAACTCCGCCCATGGGTTTTTTTCTCCATTTCAAACGGTGGATAGACCATGGCTCATGATGTGGCCTGGTCCGTAACTCTGATGAGGTTCTCCAGACTGCATGACTCCGTTAGGAACCTGCAGACCGATCAGTGTTACACGGTCTTTGTTTAACCCCAGATACACACTCGTGTTGACCTTTAACCTGCCGACTCCTACTTAGAGGCGATTTAAAGATCTCCATGTCTCTGAGTCATTTTATTTGTGTCTGCATTTGCCACACGAAGTCTACATCAGCAGGGAGGGGAAATTGGTTTGCCTTGCTGCCACGGCGGGTGCTTGCCCAGGGCAGCTCCTGCCTCTGCCAGGCCCTCGTGCGCCATCATCTCTAGTCTCTGCTAGCAACTCTTTCGAGGGCACATTGCGTGACACTCTACCATGCTGCTGGGCCTGGCGGGGAACTCAATGGCCCCACCTCTGGTGGGTTTCCATCTCTTCCTCAGTGTCCTCGTCCCCAGTATAGGACAGTACTTCCTCCGAGCAACGCCCTCCTGGAGGGTACTTCCCCCCCTCATCCGAGTGCACCGGTGTGCGCCACGAATTTGCGACCTCTGACGGCACGGGCATGGCCTGGTCTGGTCTATTAGAGGGGGAACCGCTTTGTTCAGGGTGCAAATTACTCGTCGGTGGCCCCTCTGCACGTAGTGTGAGCATGGCTTAAAATTGTCCCCTTGCCCCATGCACACACGCCCAATACCCCTTCCCCCTGAGGTTATGCGGCCTTCCCATGGCTCACGGAGACGGTTCCTCGGGGTGAAGTCTCTGTGCACACCTCGCCGGTTGCAGGGAGGGTTTTATAAATGATGGGTGTCCTGTTCCGGTCGAGCCCTCTTATAGAATTAGCTACTTGCCGAACAACAACAACAACCGCCATTCGCCACTAAGTGGCGGTGACGTCACCACGACGCTTGTGCCAGGCTATGTGCACGTTGAAGCCACGTGAAGTGTCGAACACCCGCTGGCACGAGGTCATGGGGCAGACCCAGATGCCAAGGGTCGACTGACTGGGATGGCTTGCTGATGCACCTCCTGTGCCCCCTACTGTGCCAACTTGCTGTGCTTTAGCCACCCGGCGCTCTACTCGTTGTTGTGAGCATCGCTCCTCCGCCCTCTGTTGTTGTTGGAGGGCGACTGCCTCCAACTGCCCAGTAGCATCCTTCATGAGCTTCCTCCACAGAGGCCAATCTTGACACTGCTGGTACCAGTCATCGGCAAGTCCACTCAGCTCCACATCCTCGTGTACCACATTACTCCATCGATTCTCTAGCCCATGCCGCGCTGGTTTAGCCCCCTCTATCCGACTGAACAAAAGCTGTTAAGTTATGCGGTGGCTGGGCATGCGGGCTACATGACCCAGCCTTGCCTGCCGTAGGAGCTCACCGATGGGACATTGTCCAGATCCTTCAAGGATTTGTGAGCTCCTCACACAATCCAGCCTGGTTAAACCCAGGATGGATTGTAGGCAGGCCAGCCTAAATGTTTCTAACCGGCGAAGATGTTCAATTAGGGGGGACCACGTTTCGCAAGTGTAGAGAAGGGAGGGAATGACTGTGGCCGAGAAGATCTGAAGCTTTGTGTGGAGCGACAGACCAGGTAGCTTCCACAAAGCGTTTCGCAAGCGATGAAAGATAATGCCGCTCGACTGATTTGGAGTGAGACCTCTGCTGTCAAACCGGAGCCGGTCATGAGCACACTGCCCAGGTATGGGAAACTCTCCACTCTCTTCACAACTGCCCTATCACCAATTGGGAGTTGTGGGGGTGGAGTGTCCGATGGTACAAAATACCCAAGCAGGTGCTTAATTTTGGTGGGGCTGATGGTAAGGCCCCACCTCTTAGTGACAAGCTCCAGGTTCAGTAGCAGCGCCTCCAACTCATATTCTGAGTGAGCAGCAATTACCAGATCATCGACATACATAACATGGTTGAGCAATAGAGAGCCATCCCTTGACCGCACCCGGGCATCGATCAGCTTCCCATTGTATCTGTACCAGATGGAAATTCCTCCGGTACAACTATTGAAGGCTTCACGAACTACGTGGTCGAAATAGATGTAAAATAATGTGGGAGCCAGAGGACATCCCTGTCGTACCCCAAAGCATCGGTGGATACCACTGCAGGATACGTTAAGCAGGCCTGTGTGAGGCAAGACACGCGCCGCTCACACTGCCAACAGCGGTGCAGGAGGAGCGCAGTACCGGGTCTAGCAAGGGCCGGAAGAGATCGTCTGAAGATGATGGAGAGCACTGCGCTCTGCGTGCAGTGCCAACCTCTGAAGGGTAGGGGGCCCTGGGGCTGAGACGAGACCCCTCTAAAAAGCCCGAGAAGGGAGGCGTGGAAAGGGGCAGACAGAGCTCCCTGGGCCTGGAATATAAACTGGACCACCAAACAGGTTAGGGGGGGCTGTCGACGAGGAGAAGCCGGAAAGCCGTCATGCCAGGAGAAGACCTGCCGATAGACGAGACCCGGACCCAAGCCAGGGTCTTGGGTAGCTGACAAAGGGGCAGCTATACCCTTTCGTGTGTATTAGGGAAAGTTGTAATAAACGTGTTGCCTCCACGCTATCTCCGAAGGTCTGTGAGCTGGACACTACACAGAGAATGGCTCCCACTCCCAGCCACGTAGTTTTACCTGGGCCCGCTGACTATCATGAAGGCCCTTAATGATTATGAGCAGAGGGTCAGGGACTCCGAAAGCACAAAGAACAACCCAGAGCCCAGACCTACTGATGCTATCATAGGCCTTGACCAGGTCAATAAAGCAGAGATGTACATCTTGTTGGAATTCCCTACACCTCTGCTGTAGCAGACGGACAAAAAATATGGCATCTGTGCAGGACCGCCCTTTGCTGAAACCGCATTGGGGCTCTGAAATCCTCAACCTCAGCGTGCCTAGCAAGGCGATGTTGAATAATCCTTGCCAGGACCTTTCCCGGCACACTGAGGAGTGAGATGCCCCTGTAGTTGTTACAGTCTGTGCGGTCCCCCTTCTTAAAGAGGGGAACCACCAGGGCATCATTCCAATCCTGCGGAACCTGTCCAGTGGTCCAGACTGCTGTTATGATGTCATGTAGGGCAGTCTGTGCACAAACGCCACCCTCCCTCAGCATTTCGCTTGGGAGATCATCTCTGCCCAGTGCCTTTCCTGGTCTCAGACTCCGGATCACCTTCAGTACTTCCTCAACAGATGGCACCTCAGCCAGCCACTCACATGGGGTGACTTCTTCTTCCAATATTTGAGGCACCGCAACCTCAGCAGGATCATCCCCACTTTGTCCCATGTTGTTTTCCAGGCTGAGGGATTTCCCCTCCCCCAGGACCTCACAGAAATGCTCAGCACATCTGAAAACCTGTTCCTTGGGGTCAGAGATTGGATCACCGTTCTTTTCCCTAATGATGGTAATATGTATGGCGCTGCAGGTTACTTTTTTGATGGAGTTAAAGAGTGATTTTTGATCGCAGGCCATTGAGGCAATCTCCATCTCCTCAGCAACCCGTGACCACCACCTATCCTTGCAGCGCCTCATCGCTCTCCGAACCTCCGAGCAAAGGCTGCGGTAAGCCTCCTCATTCTCCGATGTGGGATGCTGTAGCCGATGAGAGTGGGCCTGTCGCTTTTTCTCAGCCAGCCTGAACACCTCTGTCAGTCAGGGTCTCTGGGGAGGTCTGGATCGTATACCCAAAGCAGCCATTGCAGCTGCATGAGCCACAGTCCTAAATCTCGTCCTTTTCCCCTCAAGATCAGGAGTGGGGGACGATGCCAACCCCAGCCGCAAGCGATAATGAAATTCTCGCTTGCAACTTTCATCAGCTAGCTGAGACCATGCCACTATTGATTTGAATGGGGTCCTGGGTGTACACCCACCACCAGAGTGGAAGAATGGCAGGCGCATCTTACAGATGACAAGTCGATGGTAAGTGGGCAGATCAGCTCCATGGTAGGTCCTAGTATCAAGGACATGGGCCCGCATCCACTGTTCCATCACTATGTAGTCCAGCAGATGTTCTTGCTTAGACCTGGCATGCATCCATGATGTTGTGTGGATGCGCCGATGCTGGAACAGCGTGTTGGTAATTACAAGCCCATGGGCTGCACAAAAATCTAGCAGTCTCCTGCCATTGTTATTGAGCTGATCTGGTCCATGCCTTCCAATCACTCCAGACCATGGTGCCAGCATCTTGACTAACTCGGGCATTGAAGTCACCCAACAAGATGACTCTATCCTGAGGGGCCACTGTAGCTAGCACCTGTGACAGGATGTCATAGAAGGCATCTGACTCATTGGTCTTGCCGCATCCCTCCACGGATGTTCGTCTTCGGTGGGGGCATAAGTAACCACGACCACCACTCCTCGCCTCTGGTTGATGAGAAGGCGAGCCCAAAGTAGCCTGGGGCTTACAGCTTCCCACACCTCACCGCCATGCTCCCACGCCCCTTTCATTCTTTTGTTCAGAAGAAGAGCCACTCTCTGTTGTTTGGCAGTCTCCTACCCCAAGTAGAGGACTGTCCACCCCTCATGGCGGCAGGAGCCAGAGCCGGTCCATTGGAGCTCCTGAATTCCACAGAGATCCAGGCGGTACTGGTCCAGCTCCCGACAGAAGAGTGGCAGCATCCCCTCTGCATTGAGCATTCGAACATTCCACGTGGCCACCCGTAGTGTTTTTTTGTTGTTTCAGGATGAGCCCCGAGAGTAAGGATTCAGTCTCCTGGCTCCGCCAAATGGGGTTTGGCCAGGAGACGTCATGAACGCCTTTCCCCCCGGGGCCTCCGGCACAAGCTTATTAATAAAAAAATTCAGTCGTGGTTTTGTGGTATTAATTGAAGATGGAGGGGTTACCAGCCCCTGGCACCCATCCAGAGCCCCCATTTGGCTGCTGTGGTGGTTACAGACGCCATGAGGGGAATGGCCAATCTAAATAGGCCCTCCCCCCACGGCACTGCCCACCAAAGCGTTGCCTTCCGGCACCAACGAGGAGGTTGCCGGACAACAGCAGTCACTTGCACACTCACAACACACCACCAACAATAAAAAGACCAAGATGACACAAACTGTCAAACATTTAATCTCTCACTTCGAATGTGGCTTAGCATAGAGGAACTTTCTGAGGTGACTCGACCTAGTGTGCACGGCGCAGTGGCATGAGAACCCAGGAAAGAGTTCCCGCGGAACTCTACGCCTTCCCGTTCGTCCACACACATCCACTCCGCAGCGCGCGCTCCACCAGAGTGTGCTGCACATGCCCTGTCCTTAGCCCTTCCTGGTCTATGTCCACTTTGGGCCCTAGCTCCCTGATTCACTACCGATAGGGGAGGTGTCGTACAGGATTCGCCAGCGCTAATCGCGTGACCCCGGCTCTCCCATTCCACCCCTCCCTACCTCTCTCAACCTCCCTTTGTCAATCAACTTTTGAATTACTCCCAGCGAGAAGTGGTCATTCCCACAGTCTTGGGCGCAGCCATTTACATACTCCTGCTGGGGACTGCCACGTATTTGATCACATTGAACCTCATACATTGGGAAAACACATAGGCCTCCAAAAAACCTTTATCCGAGGTGTGGGGAATGGCGTTCCTAGCATTAACAGAGAGTGAGAGCGACCCACAAACATGTCTCCCACAATACGCTTACCCCTCTATCGCCAACACAAGTGATTCTCGGCTGAGGTTCCTTTGTCCCCCTGTTGCTCTCGTGTACCCATTTGTATGGCAGCGATAGCAACTATGGGTAGGCACTGATGTTAATATGCTACAGCTGCACCCCCCTGGGGCTCCTGCCCTGCCCACATCGGTAAATAACATGCAGGGTTCAGCGTTATGGACAATGACACAACAGCACAATGCAAATGTTCACACATTGCTGCATGCATCTAGCTGTCCAGTCATTGAGGACATTAAGACAGCCACCAAGATGGCAAATCTTTAACGTTCAAGTGGCAGTGTTAGCGGCAAGCTTCTTCTTGGTTCTTTCGGTAAAGTCACGTAGAAGGGAAGTAATAAAATAATACAAATAAAACATAATAAAATAATTCTCACGACGTTTCGGCCACTACGCAAGTAGCCGTCCTCAGGTGAAAACCAGGTCTGTCGAGGCGACAGCGTCTGAATGAAACAACACACATGCTTAGAGCATGTATATAAGCTGGGTTGGAAGGGGGGAAGAAAGGGGGAGCCTTGACAAAAGAATATGCATATCAAGAGGAATTTAGCATATTTATGGGAAATGCAGGTATGTGATTAGTACTGCATATGCCCGTGCATTATGCAGGATTAGCAGCATCAAAGGGAGGGGATATGGGAAATGCAGGTATGTGATATGGGAAATGCAGGTATGTGAATAGTACTATTTATGCCCGTGCATTATGCAGGATTAGCAGCATCAAAGGGAGGGGATAAGGGTAGCATTAATGAAGGGAAGGAGTGTTAATAGTATGTAGCTGCAGTAACTAAAACCACCACGTAAACAACTAAAGTATAATTCTAGATTTTAAGCTTTCGTGACTGCAAGGATTCATATTCTTAGGTTTTTTCGGTAAAGTCACGTAGGTAAAACATTAAAATGAATAAAAGTAAAATAAAATAAAAATCACGACGTTTCGGAGGCAACACAAGCTTCCGTCTTCAGGTGGAACCGTCACAGCCACGACAGCTGTATCAAGTAAATGAGAGATTGCAGGAGCTGATTGGAGAAGGGGGGGGGGTAAGGGCCAAATACAGCACACTTTTTATTAATATGGTAAGGTGAGGCTTAAGAGGGTGACTTTACCAAAAAAAACTAAAGTATAAACTACATATTATCATCAGTATACTAAATATACTCTACAATAAGCTGAGTTACTAACAGTAAGTAATACATTACAATTCTATGTCGTAAAAAATATATATAATATGCTTCCATCTAAACTTTATTCTCTTACATCACACGAGTCTACACCCTACTATATACGATTCAACACAGTACATAAAATCTGTGTAAATATATAAATGTGTCGTTTAAACCCGCCACCACCCGACACAGCCAACTAATAAGGGTTGTCACGTAAACAGAACATGCCAATTCGTCACTAGTATAGCACACCAGTGTGTTGGAGAGCCAAGCCACAGCATTTACAATCTGAGTATGACATTTCACCAGTAATTAGAACTAGCTTCATCAGGCGACAGCCAGATTTGTGGAGAAGTCCACCTGTTTTGTTCCTTATATAGAGGCGTAGATGTGGTGACCACACCTCTGCGCTCTTGTGCAAAGTGGGGGGGGGGGGGAGTAATGAGCCAACGTACATTATGCATGCGCATTATGCAAGCCCTTTGAGCTTGTCGTTTCTGTCCATTGTGTGTATTAAAATAGCCGTACCAATGGTAAGCCCTATTGAAGTATGGTGCCCTGTATAAGGCATGCATTTAAACAATGTATTATTTGATGATTCGCTTCCACGCAGCACTAAGTCGGTAGCTATCCAAACGGTTAAAATAATTTTTAGTTCTTTCAATTTTGACAGATTATCTAATTAGTCTTGGCCAGTAGTAGCTAGTTTGGCACAGAACTTCAACATGATCAAAATCAATGAGTGTCCTTGTTAGAATGCGTGTTCTGCTACTGCTGACAGTTGTATTTGGGAGTATTTAATATTTATCTGATGTTCTTTTGTCTTATGCTGATCATTCGTCGTGTTTGCCCAACATAACATTTGCCACAAGTGCAGTTAATCCTGTACACACCTTCTATTGATAGCTTCGATAATACATCTTTTGTACCAGATATTAATTTCTGTATTTTATGTACCGTTCCAAATCTGACTCGGATGGTTTTTTTTCCAAACATCTGGCTAGTTTATCAGTTACTCCCGTAATGTACGGTATTTTGATCATTTTAATTACTTGGGCAGTTTTAATGCTCATATTATTTGATTTGGTTTTGGCATTCAATGCATCATTGTAACCGTTAATTTGCAGAGCTTCTTTAACATGTTGAATTTAACTTCTCAGACTGTCACCATCTGACACTTTCTTAGCTCGATGAATGAGTGTCTTGATAAGAGCAGATTTCTGTGTGGGGGGGGGGGGGGGGTGTGACTGCATTCAGATAGGCGTTTACCGAATGAAAACGCATAGTGTGTGGCTACACTGCCCACAGGTACCTTTACGGACCTCACCCAAACTGCACCGTTCGTGGCAGGGCCCTATAAAAGTTGTAGAGATCCTTAGGCCTCAATGTGTACGTGTCCAATTGGAACGTCAGCGATGGTATGTACATCCCGCGTGTCTAAAGCCTGACCAGTCAAAGCCCACCACGGATGTACCGCTAGACTCGGAGAATCACTCATTAAACTCACCAAAAACCGGGTCATCGCGAACACCTACACCTTCACCTGTTCACTTACCTTCATCATAACTGCCGAGGTCGAGGAAGCTGCTTGCCGCGACGAACCATCCTCAAGAAGGTTGCCTTCCTTCCCCAGGACCGCCCGTGACCAAGGAGGCGCGGCAGCACCCGACCGAGCTGCAGCTACATGGCCCGGTTACCCGGGCACGGGCTCAGGCGATGATCCCACAGTGATGAACAATCACCGCATGCAAGACCACAGGACCGCGGAGGAAAATTACATTGTCATTCCTACGTGCCAGACGTTGTCGTCGATTGTTCGCTTGTTGCGGTTGAAAGGTCCGGTTGAGCCTTCTGTGCACTGTCTCGTTTTAGGATTTCTCGTTAAGCTTTTTTTTATTTTTTCCTTCACTCCTTCATACTCCCCTGCCATCAGAGTTACACTGCATCCTTTGGATTCTCACGGGTTGTGTTGAGTCGAGGACGACTTTTCCTTTTTTTGGGGGGGGGGGGGGTGATGTAGTGTTAATACGTACGCGATCCGGGGATAGAGATACCCTCAATACAAACGTATTGGCAGGACATCAGTGCGCGGTAAAAGTAAAGAATATATATCGCAATTGTATTTATTTTATTGCGGAGTGCATCATAATCAGTTCTTGTGATGTTAAAGCAGTTGTTAGATGAATGTTATAAGCAGCTGAATACGAAGCTTCAGAGTCTGTTGCCATATACCACTCAGCTTGATGACGATTGGCCATGTGTAAAATGTGCGCTAGACAGATATGACTCACTAAGACCCGGGTTGGGAGCGTAGCCCTCCAAACTCGTCTCCTACTGCTGCTTCGTAAGAGTTGCAGTAGAATGCCCTCGTGAGTACAATACTTAATACAGTTGATCATCGATTATCCGGCTTCCACGATTATCCGGCGGTCCCGTGCCTATTCGGCGAAACCGAAAAAAGCACACCAAAAAAGGACCTATGCTTGATTTCAGTGTCAAACATATACAGCACATTATACACTACATACAATAACTGAAAAAATGAAAATACTGCACTATATAAAATGTTCGTGATATAACTCATAAAAACTGGTTTGAGCCTGCATAGTCCTTGAATTGACAACCACCATGCATGAAACAGGTGTTATCGGCTGATATAGGGCTACATTATGGGTTGCAGAATACGGTGCAGAAAAACCGTTGTACAGTACTATGCTATCACGTCTATGTCCCCGCCTTCAACCAAGCAAGGTGCCCACCATACAAATGATCAGTGAACCAGCAGACTGCCCGGCTTTCATCTTCCACGCAAATAATGAGCAGTGCTTAACCCCAACCACACAGACCACGGAAGATATGGACACCGATTGCAAAGGTGGCGAATAAAGGACTCACCTGTTTGTGACTGCAGCTAGGGACACCAAACGATGGGGCCGTCCATAAATGACGTCACGCACCTAGGGGGGGAGGAATCCGATCCGATGAGCTATAAAGCTCTTTTCCACAGACGTCCAGTCGGGGCAAGGCAGAACAACAACAAATACAAAAACACGATATTAGTTCAAAGTATAGGAAAGGTAAATAAATCATCCATAATAGTTTTTTTAGGTTAGATCGCAAATTTACGCATATTTACGCGATCTAACCCCAAAAAACTCAATTATGGATGATATTGGTCGCGAAAGCCTATGTATTAAAGGGCCGTCCATAAATGACGCCACGCACCTGGGGGGGGGGAGGGGTCAGACATTTGTGACGATGTGTGATGAGGGGGGGGGGGTTTGAGAAATGTGACGTCACATCAAAATGCGCAACTTTAAATAAATATAGACAACACGTTCTACTTAATTAAATAGACTTTTAATAAATGTTTTCTCCTACAACATCAAAGTGCAGCGCCACATTAAATACGCACTTCAATGGCAATAAATTAAAGCGATTTGAAGCATGTTTAATTTTATTTTTGGGGGGAAGAGCTTTGTGACGTTATATTTGAGGGGGGGGGTCTGACTTTTTGTGACACCGTGTGACGATGGGGGGTGGTCAAAAATCGTCCAAAATCGCGTGACGTCATTTATGGACGACCCCTATGGAGCAAGTAACTTCGCACTTTCCCAAATATAAATTTGAAAGCAGTATATCTGAAATTCACCAACTCTCAGACAAAGCAATCAAATGTTAAATTCACTTAGACAAAGGAAATCATCATCATGTGCTTTTTTAATTTGACTTGACTTCACAAACACAATCTCCACGTCTCAGGAGAGGAAGCTTAATTTGACATGCAATGGTGATGGACATTTTGACGAAGCAGTCAAGTCAACATAACTCATGGCAATGCACTTGAGTCGACATTAATCCGGCTCCTGTGATTACAGCCACCTAGCAGCCAACGACATCAACTCTCTCTATAAGCTGTGGAACGGGCAATTGGGATAACAGATGAAATGTACATACAGTACATCATCCGTTTGCTATATTCATCCCGTACTTATACGATGTATAAAGTAAATAACCTTTATGTTGTGGAAGCCTGTGATGGGCAGAAACAATTAAAATAGGCTCAGAAATCAGTCTTGATGTCACTGTCTCCTAGAAGCAGCTGCTGTTCCCAACATTTTATCTGCCACCACTGTGTTAGAAATGAGGAAGTCTGCATTTCCAAGAACAATAATTAATATGAATGTTTCTCGTGTCCTGCCAACAGCCATGTGGTTTTTCCACGTTTCGAACGGCGAATAGACCATGGCTCATGATGTCGCCTGGTACGTTACCCTGACGAGGTTCTCCAGAATGCATGACTCTTAGGAACCTGCAGAGTGATCAGTGTTGCACGGTCTTTGTTTGACCGTGTAGTCCCACTTCCACGTGTTGACCTTTAATCTGCCAACACCCATTTAGAGGCGCACCTCCAGGTCGACCAGTCGTTTTGTTTGTGTCTGCAGTGAGATGTTTGTCAACATTGATGTGTTTTTAACATCCTTGCTCAGTGAGCAGAGTCGTGTGCATATGTAGCGCTGTAAATAGGGCTACATGTGTACTAATGGGTCGTGCTACTTACCTGCAGTTGCGAACGAGGTCGTCCAGGGGTATATCCTTGGACCGGCATAGGGGCCGCTATATTCCCCAGCTCCGAGACAAAGGGGGACTGCAGGGTCTGCTGGGATCCGCCAGAACCCCCCTCGGA
Source organism: Lampetra fluviatilis (assembly GCF_964198595.1). Taxonomy (NCBI): domain Eukaryota; kingdom Metazoa; phylum Chordata; class Hyperoartia; order Petromyzontiformes; family Petromyzontidae; genus Lampetra; species Lampetra fluviatilis. The sequence goes on along the minus strand of NC_136276.1, from coordinate 22,944,213 downwards.
ACTCTCTGGAAGGGTGGCGTGGCCGGGGGCGGGCACGCCTTCAGAGCTGTATAAAGCCGGACCTCTGGACGGCTCGGGAGCCAGTGGAAGACTGAAGACCAGCTAGCCAGTTGAAGACTGAAGCGCAGCTAGCTAGGACCCTGGGACTCATCTGACCCGCCATCCTTGTAAGGGCCGGGTCTGAGTCGGCCAGTGGTGCGACCCTAGAACCCTCGGGGCCCGACATCCTTGAAAGGGCTGGGACCAAGCGGGCCAGTGGTCGGGACCTGTACCTTGGCTGCGTCAGGTCAGAACAGCCTCCTCTAGGTCACCCCTAGCCAGAGGACCCAGAGACTGTAGCCCCAGTAGTAGGGCACGTCAATCCGGAGGTGGTACCTCCTTAGGCAGCGGGTGAAGGGGCCGTAACCCCTTCAAGTATTAAGGGTTCGCTACGTGCTGTATCGTAGCCATTGTTAATAAACGTGTTGCCTCCAACCGTTCGTCTCCACTCTCGTAAACAACCCACACTACACCTACAATGCAGCGAGGAAGCTTTTCCAAAATTTCAGGCGGCTTACAGCCACAGTGTGGCCCTGTAGCAGATGTATCATGTCTTCCACCTGTCTTGGTCATTCATGAGTTTTACTTACGGCTGCCATCTAGATATCTGGCCTGGCGATTTTGGAAAGCGAATACAGATTGTTTAATTTGGTTTTGGCCATCCAGTAATACATACGCAGCTGTCATCCAGCACAAAGTGCAGCTACTGTGCGTGAGCTGGTCTTTCCCACACGACACAACTAAACACAAGATGCCGTTATGTTTAGTAACATGGCTGCATCGTGGAAATAGGACAGAGACTTCATTGACCTCAGACTACTTGACCTCAGACTACCTCAGACTATTATTCTGGTCTGTTGAGTTATTACCTGGTTAAGCCAAATAAAACCGAAACAAATCATATAAACTCATTTTTACTCAAACAAGTGTAATGCGAGCGTAAACGGCCTCGCGGATATGACGTAACAGGGGGGAGGAGTTGGGTCACGTGGGGAGAGAGGAGAGCTTTTAAGGGCAGGAACCGGAAGGGCTGGGGGAGAGTGTGGGAATAAAGACAGGAGGAGGCCACGCAGGGCAGGAGGTGGAAAGTGGCGTGATCGCCACAGGTCGGGACTCGGCACCGTTGGCCAGCGGTGTCCGGGCACGGAGGAGGCGGAGAGCCAGCAGCGGGGCTGCATAGAGAGCAGCCGTGGGGCTGCAGGTCGGGGACAGAGAGGCTGAGGGAAGAGCCAGCAGCGGGGCTGCATAGTGAGCCAGCAGCAAGTCTGCAGGAGCGACGGCAGCAGTGGGGCTGCCGAGCAGGAGACGGAGGAGACTCTGAGCGAGACGCCGTGCGGGCAAAGTTGTACGAACCACAATAAAGGACAACGGAGACAGACCCAGTGCAAGAGTCCTTTATTACGCAAGTACTGTCAGTTTATTGAAATTACTCGATCAGAAAAACACATTTAACATGTATTTTATGAAATATATTATTTAATCCCCCCCCCCAGGATTTAACACAAAGTATCCAGATCCCAGTAATCTTCACAGATCGCAACACCCCCCCCCCTACAAAAATAGAACCCGCCCACGGGTAACCCATGAATCATGAAAACGTGAACATATTCCCCCTTATGCCATATCCCCATAATTTATGTAGTCATAAAGTGTAAGACAATAAAACTTTTGTCCCCATATACACGTGAACAAAGAAAAATGTACCCCTACACACCAAAACACAAACAGCAACGAAGTTATTGCAATATAAACAAATGTGAATAAAATGAAACGTTTAAAAAAAATTCTCCAATAAAATAAATCCGACAGAATAAATGCATCATATATACACTATGAACTTAACTATGGTAGCAGCTAACGAGGAACGATTAAGTCACCATTGGAACCTCCTTTGCTAGTAGCAAAATATGATAATTGTTTTTTTATCCTTTTATCTGGCAACAAAACTGACACCTTTTTTTACAAGGAGTCATGTTTGCATTTACCACAATACCTGCAGCTGGAATGCAAACAAAAAACACAACTTTGATAATGTATGCACTGTCCTTGAAATTGATTGGTCCACACCCGAGACAGCTTTTCTTAGAGCCCAGTCTCACATGGTGTTGAACCAGATGATGCCAAAAGGCGCACAACTCAAAGACAATGCACCATCAGAGTATGAGAGCTCGGGGTAAGCATTTATACCATTGGAACCTCCTTTGCAAGTAGCAAAATATGATAATTGTTTTTTTACCCTTTTATCTGGAAACAAAACTGACACCTTTTTTTACAAGGAGTCATGTTTGCATTCACCACAATACCTGCGGTCGGAATGCAAACAAAAAACACTGCAAACCTTCTGGCTAGTATTAAAGGTTTGTTCATGAAGCCATCCAGATATATAAACATAGACATAACTTCAACTGAGAAGATGGATACAAATTGAGCAATCATTGGAATGATGTTATTAACCAGGTAAAACCTTAATTGTTTATGGTTGTTCCATCATATCTGCCGAGTACTAGTCTATTTTTCCGAGTTAATTTCCCCCGGCATCCCCAGCGTTTGGAATTGCTGCTGCATTGGCATTGTTGCTTCATTGGCATTGTTGCTGCATTGGCATTGTTGCTGTATTGGCATTGTTGCTGCATTGGCGTGGTTGCTGAATTGGCATTGTTGGTGCATTGGCACTCGTGCACCGCCCGTGTTTCCGAGTTAACTTCCCCCCCGCATCCCCAGCTCGCTCGGCCTCCCACTTCCAGCCCCACCCACTTCCCCCCGTCCAGCTTCACGTCCCTCTTTTAGCGTCCACGCAACGCTTCCCTCCACCCCCCCTCTCTCTCTGCCCCTTTCCCCTCCCCCCTCTCTTACCTATATAGCCTCTTACCACGGCATCTCTCTCCTACTTCAGCAAAAACAAATATTGCTGTGGTTTTCCCACCTGATGATTGCTTGTGTTGCAATCGAAACGTCGTGATTTGTTTTTATTTTATTTCTAACTACGTGACTTTACTGAAAGAACCAAAGAGTAAGGAAGAAAAATGTTGTCCTTGGTCTATAAATTATTTTTTTGGTGCCCCCTTATCCAAACATAACCAGTAACTAATGTATCTGCAATTGTTTCCGCCTTCTGGTCAGGCATGGGACAAGCTATGGGCCAACATGAAAAATATTCCATGCCAACCAACAGGTAGAGATTTATCTTCTTGGTTCTTTCAGTAAAGTCACGTAGAAGTAATAAAATAATAAAAATAAAACATAATAAAATCAAATAATTCTCACGACGTTTCGGCTACAACGCAAGCAGCCGTCTTCAGGTGAAGAATGAGACACTGCCAAGCTAGGAGCTTATATATAAGCTGAGTTGGAGGTGGAAGAAGAAGAGAGCCTTAACAAAAGAATGTGCATATCAAGAGGAATTTAGCATATTCATGGGAAATGTGTAGGAGGTGGGCGGGGGGGTTTCAAAGTCATATTATGCCCATGCATTATGCAGGATCAGCAGCACCAAAGGGAGGGGGGGTAGCATTAACAAAGGGAGGGCATGTTAATAGTATGTAGAAGCAATGAAGCATGTGAATGGGAAAACGGTGGCAGGAGATCCGCAGCGGAGCAAATAATTCATTCCCTGTGGAGAACACAAGATACACAGTTAATGCCAGTGAGTGGACTGCGGTCTGAAAGTCACCATAAACGTGAACAACAATCAGTTAAGATCCGAAGTGGTTTATTACGTCCTTCCAATGATTGCTGAGCCAGAATCCATCTTCTCGGTTGAAATTGTCTCTGTGTTTGTATATGTGGATCGCCTCATGAACGAATCTCTCATGGTAGCCAGATGGCTTGCAGAGAACCTCTGTCTTGGAGAAGTCAATGTCATGTGAACCCACTGAATTGTAACAGTGATGTGCCACGGCTGAGGTGTTTGTCCTACCGTGTTTCAGGTCAGCTTTATGTTCACGGATGCGGTCCGAGACATGGTAGAGATTTCCCGATGTGTGTTTTTGGTAGGGATCCAATAATACCCAGCACAAATAGTTCATTAATACGTGACACTGGTATTGACTGCAGTGGATATTGTATTGTATTGGACAAATAGACGTTTTACGGTTTGCACAGTCTTCACATTGTGCAACCCGCTGAGCCACATCAGCAGTCATTCCCCACCAAAAATATCGTAAGCGCATAGTATTTAATGTTGTTGATACTACCATGTGTAACAATCTTCGTTTGCGAAATTCGTCGGGGACGACCATGTATCGTCGCTGTAAGCCACGTCCCAGTGCATGAATAGATTTTGCTAGAAAACATTGCTGTACAAGGTGGTAAATGGTCTTATTTCTGCATGGGTTCCAGAGATACTTTTTTATTCATTTGTGATCCTTTTCTTGGAGATGAATCCAATCAGACAGAGACAGCTCCAACTCAGTGTCTCTGGTAGTAAAGATGACTGTGATGCCTCCAATGATGCATCTACATTTAAAAGTGGCTGCAATGCAATCGACGACATGTCAGAGGATGACTGTGGTATGCCCGATGGCATGAGCAAACGCGTCAAGGAAGCCACAAAAGGAGATGCATGTGGTGTGGTGGGCTTGCACCATCCGGCAAAAAGAACACCCTACCTCTTCGGTGGTGCTGGACAGTAACGCTGTGGTGGACGCGAGCAATTCCATGGGGGGAACGGCCAATTCCTTTTGACTTTTCCCCTCATGGTGCTTGCAGCCACCACAGCGGCCAATGGGGGCTCTGGATGGGTGCGAGGGGTTGGTAACACTTCCACCTTCAACCTAACTACCACTAAAACACGTGTTAAAAATCTAACTAAACTTGTGCCAGAGGCCCCAGGGGGGCAGGCGTCTATGACGTCTCCTGGCCAAACCCCATTTGGCGGAGCCAGTAAACTGAATCCTTACCCTCGGGGTTCCTCCAGAAACAGTAAAAAACCACGAAGGGTGGCCACGTGGAATGTTCGGACGCTCAATGCGGAGGAGAGGCTGCCACTTCTCTGTCGGGAGCTGGACCGGTACCGCCTGGATCTCTGTGGTATTCAGGAGGTCCAATGGACTGGCTCTGGCTCCTGCCGCCATGAGGGGTGCACAGTCCTCTACTTGGGGTAGGAGACTGCCAAACAACAGAGAGTGGCTCTTCTTCTGAACAAAATAATGAAGGGGGTGTGGGAGCATGGCGGTGAGGTGTGGGAAGCTGTAAGTCCCAGGCTACTTTGGGCTCGCCTTCCCATCAACCAGAGGTCGAGGAGTGGTGGTCGTGGTTACTTATGCCCCCACTGAAGACGAACATCCGTGGAGGGATGCAGGCAAGGCCAATGAGTCAGATGCCTTCTATCACCTCCTGTCACAGGTGTTAGCTACAGTGGCCCCTAGGGATAGAGTCATCTTGTTGGGTGACTTCAATGCCCGAGTTGGTCAAGATGCTGGCACCATGGTCTGGTGTGATTGGAAGGCATGGGCCAGATCAGCTCAATAACAACGACAGCAGGCTGCTAGACTTTTGTACAGCCCATGGACTTGTAATTTCCAACATGCTTTTCCAGCATCAACGCATCCACCAACATCATGGACGCATGCCGGGTCCAAGCAAAAACATCTGCTGGACTATATAGTGATGGAATAGCGGATGCATGGGCCCATGTCCTTGACACCAGGCAGGACCTACCATGGAGCTGATCTGCCCACTGACCATCGGCTTGTCATCTGTAAGATGTGCCTGCCATTGAAACCCACAGTGGCCTGGTCTCAGCTAGCTGATGAAAGTTGTGGGAATTTCATCATCACTTGCAGCTGGGGTTTGCATCCTCCCTGACTCCTCCTGACGCCAAGGGAAAATGGGCGAGGTTTAGGACTGTGGTTCATGCAGCTGCAATGACTGATTTGGGTGCACGGTCCAAACCTCCCCAGAGACCCTGGCTGACAGAGGAGGTGTTCCAGCTGGCTGAGAAAAAGCGACAGGCCCACTCTCACCATCTACAGCATCCCACGTCAGAGAATGAGGCTGACAGCAGCCTTTACTCTGGAGGTTCAGAGAGCCGTGCAACGCTACAACGTCGGGGGTTGCTAAGGAGATGGAATCTGCCTCAGTAGCCCGCGATAAAAAATCACTCTTTAACTCCATCAAAAAGTAACTTGCAGTGCTAAAACTATCACCATCATTAGGGAAAAGAAAGGTGATCCAATCGCCGACCCCAGGAACAAGTTTGCAGAATTGCTGAGCATTTCTGTGAGATCTTGGGGGAGGGGGAATCCCTCAGCCTGGAAAACATCATGTGGCAAAGTGGGATGACCCTCCTGAGGCTGCGGTGCCTCAAATATTGGAAGAAGTGGTCACCGCCTGTGGGTGGCTGACTGAAGTTCCATTTGTTGAGGAAGTACGGAAGGTGATCCAGAGTCTGAGACCAGAAAAAGCACCAGGCAGAGATACAGTGTTAAAGGCGAGCGTTTGGGCTGACAAATCAGTGTCAGGGGCGAGCGTTGGGCGTTAGTGCCGCGGTAAGGAAAGATAAATGGAGATGGAGGGTTTGTGTTGAGGTGAAATTGAAAAATAAAGTTTACACACACATACACCAGAAATGGAGAGCTAATCAGCATCATTTAGTACAATAAAATAGATGGTAATCTCGTAGAAGTAAAACAAAGAGGGAGGGGGTGATAATTTCGGATGCAACCCTATTTTCCTCAAAAGGTATATTATTTTTCAAACGCACAACATGCCATTTTCCAGGAATGTAACCCCCGCGTTTGGGGAGGTCTGCCTGTATCAGAACTCAGACCGACCTCATGGCAGAAATATTGACATATTTACATAGCAAGTGTTATGAATCATTACAAATATATGAATATTAATTTTAAAAAGCTATGCAATAGCAGGTTGCATACATATAGTTCCAAACTAAATAGAGAATATACTGGGGAAAATTATACCCATTCAAGTGACATAGAAGCAATATAGCCACCCCCCTTTTTCTAGGAGCCTAAATCGGAATGTGGTGATGGTCTCGACTGCAGCACAGCGTTGAGGCTGGTCCAGAAGACGGCGCGTTTTCTCTCCTCCGCCGGCCACTCCAGGTAGGTCTTGTTGCTGAGGAGGCGGCGGAGTTTGCAAAACTTGCTTGGCAGCGAGTCCTTGGGCAGCGGCTCGAGCAGCAGCAGAACGAGCGAGTCTTGGTTCTCCTCCACCATGCGGTGCTGTGCAAAGTACAGCTCGTAGTGGCACCACTCGCTGTTCACAAAATTCCTGGAGAGTACGAACAGGGTCTTGGACGACTTCTCGATACACTCAATGATGTTGTCTACGATCCAATGTCCAGGTGTGAAGTCTCGCTCGTGGATGCACAGCCGCAGGTCAGGGTTCGAATGCTCAAGTGTCGGCACCAACATGTTCTGCACCCACTCGGAGTCCAGGTGGCTGTAAGAGATGAACGCGTGATACTCGAAAGGGAGATCCTCTTCTCCTGAAATTAATTTGTATCTCCTTCTCTTTGCAGACACCCAAATAAAACCCATGCGTATGTACCATATGGCATCAAGATAATGTCCAATGCCGATGACAAGGGCTATGACGACCACTGTAACAACAACACTGACAGAAATTGCAATTATTCTGTCGCAGTTTAAAATATTAGGGTTGAAGTAATTCATTTCCTTACCAGACAAATATTCTGGGTAGCTGCATGTGTAATCGTTTGGCCAGCCATGTAGAAGTGTTTTATTAAAACGTTGCCGGAACCAGTAAAGGTCACACATGCAGTAAAACGGATTGTTTCCAAGGGTAATTGACTTAATTTTCTGGAGGTGCTGGAATGTGCCTTGACCAATGATGCCCAACGCATTATAGTCCACATATAAAACCTGAAGAGATTGGGATTTTACATCAGAGGAAATATACTTTATGAGATTCCCAGTGAGATGGAGCTCCTGCAGAGATGTTGCATTGGTCAAGATGTAATTGGGAAATCTCTCCAATCTTGTGTAGGAGAGGTCTAAAAACTTGAGGTTGGCAGAAGTGCAGATTACAGACTCTTTACTGATCTCATTGTTACGAAGGATCAACCTCTCGAGAGAGGATGGCCACCTACACTCTTCGATGTAATTAATGCCATTGTAACTCACGTCCAGTGAATTGATGCGAGGCATGAGGGACACCATTTCTGATATTTTCTTGAGGTCTTTGAAATAGTTGTGACTTATGATCAGTTCAGTGGCTTCAGGAAGGATCACCGTGTAATTACAGGAGTCCCACCAGAGGCCACCCTCATTGAGAAGATTTCTGGAGAAATCTAGCTGCTTAATGGCTTTCATCTTCATGAAAAAGCAGTCTACTTTGTTCATGCCCGTGTTAGATATCTTTAGTTGGGATATATTTGGAAAGAGTGTCATATTTACTATAAAAATAGGGTACGTCATATTTAGATGAAATATTGAATCTATCACTATTTTCTTGAGAGGTGACAGTTTTGTTACATTTTTTACACCGTTAAATATTACAGGATAGTGGTCAGTGTAAGAAGAATTTTTAAATACAAGCATTGTCAACTCTGATAAGTATATATTTTTGAGCAAGTTACTTACTTCTTTATCAGTAAAGTTTGCTTCAATTAGCGTCATATTTTTTAGTAAATTACTTGATCCAAGACCTTTGAAGAAATCTATAGATGCGTTTTTGAGAGGATTGTTCAAAATTCTAAATATTTCAAGCTCAGAAATGTGTGTATTATTCAGGTCCGTCAACATTTTTGATAAAACGAGTGGGTCCTTGTCAACAGAGACGTTCATGTTAAGTTTTTCCAGAGATCGCAAGTGGGTAAGAGCCCCAGTCTCGTAAACCCAAAGAGGCGAACCAGTGTTCAAGTTCAAGTATTTTAGGGGGACGCTTTCCAGTGCTTGGAAGTCAGACGCATTTAGTGCTGTGGTTTTTGGCGTTCCGATGGTGAGGTCTCGTAGGTTCGACATTCTGGAGAAATCCTCTCCCAAAGCAAATGAGGTGTAGTTGTTCATGGAGATATTGAGAACTTGCAGGTTTGGGAGGCTACCAAGAGCCTCTCCAGGCTTCTCTGAGAGGTTGTTCTGGCAGAGATCCAGGTAATATAAACGTTTGAGGGTGGCCATTGCTTGGGGATGTATCTTCTGAATGTGGTTAAAGGCCAAGGTGAGTACTTGCAGGTTTGGGGTACTGGAGAAATCCCCGACTTCAAGAGCCTTTATGTTGTTGTAGGACAAGTCGAGAAGAGTGATATCAGCTGAGAGACCCCGAGGCACGTATGTCAGCCCATGATGTGAACAGTCTGCAGTTAGACCCTCGTCTTTGATGTGGCATTGTGAATCAGGATCGTTCATCTCTCTCAATGAGGCTTCTATAAACCCCATTATACAGAGGATCACAGGAGTGCACATCAACATTCTTCTGGCCAGCTTGACTTTAAAAGCCATCTGTAAGATAAAATATAACACCATTAGCAAATTCACCTTTCTTGTCAGTAGGTAATACAGTAATCCCTTGCCAACCGCGAATTTACCAATTGCTAGATTTGAGTATACCCATATTTACTTCTGTATATCTGTTTACCAAACACGAACATCTCGGTTTGAGCATACACAATCGCATCCGCCATGTTGTCTCGCCGACTGCTGCGAGACGCGAGGCACCTCTGGGTCTGTCGCTACCCAATCCTCTTTCTTCCTTCTTCACATTGCTACCTCCACGATCGGTCAGATTCACGCTCCGTCTCACGAAATAATTGTACAGTATTTAAATTTACCAAACGCGGCCTGGAAATGTCAGTATCCACGAGCAAAGCACGGTGTTAAGGAAATCACATGACGCTGTTATTATGTCGTTGCATTACTGCATGACTTCATTGTATTGCGTGGCGTCATTGTTACAAATTTCGCAGGTCCGTGGTGCTGCTTAGCTGATCAGCTGCCCGTCTGTTTTTTTGTACAGTACTATACGGTACATGTTAATTTTGCCCTTTATCATGGACCCAAAGCTTGCAGAGAGTTGTGAAGGTGAGTGTTGCGTCTGTGGCCCGGTAGACGAGGGTCGGGCTGAGCCCGTCCGCTTAGCCAGCCCTTTACCCATCATCTCGTTGTCATCGTCATCATCATCGTTAATATTGAAGGTATGGAAAGTTAATGTCAAGTATATTAATGGTGTATTGTGTTGTTGTGCAATGTACTTTATTTTATTCGGCGTTTAGTTAATAAACAGTAAACTTCGTTAAGTCTGACCGCTGCCGCGGTTACCCTAACCCCCTAGCCCCTGTACTTTACCAACAGCGAATTTACCAATCCTCGCGGTTGGCAAGGTATTACTGTCTAGACTTTCGGCAATCCCTCAAGCGAGCATTTAAAAAATATAGTGTATAACTACTGTACTGAGCTTCCAAGAGAAATGTTCACGATTTTCATCATGGATGTATTTTTTTAGCTCAACATTACTTTCACATTGATAATTTACACTAAATGTGATGTTAAAATGCAATGTGGTGTTAAGCCGATTGTCGTGTAGTGTAAGTTTTGTATAGTGCTGTACTAAAATAGGAGTGAGTAATGGTTAGCACGTTGTACTATGACTCCAGAGATAACGGCAGTGGCGAGTAATATCTGATTAAGTGCTGGGCGTGCACATCATAAACTTGTACTGAACAACACGCTGAAGTGTGTCCAAACAACATCCATGACCAACATGGCAAGTTGAGACCTTCATCCAGCAGTGGATTGACAAAGGGCTGTTGGGACTATTATTTTTATAGTCCTGTGTTGGCCACATCGTATTGTACCGTGATCCCACTCGGGACTTATTGGACCTACAAGGGTCAAAGGGTCACATGAACTCTGGACGGACGCACATAATTATTTTGTGTTATGGTTTATATAGGTTTGAATTAAACTAGGACCCATGTCTTAAAGAGAGGGTCCTAGCCTACAGTATAAACATCTGGCTATTTACCAGCATTGGTTCAAGCAAACCTGACTGCTGATGAGCCACTGAATGTCGAAACCGGCTCGGAGTTTGCTGCTCTGAAGGTGATGACGTCACGGGGTTTCCCACTTTCGGGGATGATACTGGCAAAAGGTCCCATAGATATAAGGCTTTGATACTTGCATGGCCTTTGTACGGTCTCCCTTTTTGTGTTGTTCTCTGGTCTAACACTGGTGGTGAGACAAGGCCAGAAAGAAAGTTGTCTGGTGTAGGCCAATCGGTGTCAAAAGACAATGCATATCCCCCCATTGGCTATGGACCAGGACCGGCAGAGCCAATCATCGTGACGAGTTGTGATCCGTCAGCGACCCGGATATATCCTCACATTACACATATATTATCAGAGCATGTTTGTTTGCAAGTTTTGACACAAATGTACATAGCCAACTTCTCTGTGATGGCCGTTCATCACCTCTCACCTATCTCGCCTCTCTTTTTGACCCCCTCCTGCTCTTCATTCACAATCTTCTCTCTGTCTCTCTGTTCGCTCTCCTCCCTGTGCCTAATCCCGTTTTTGGTTCAAATCCCTCCTGGCATCCCACCACTGGAATCAACTTCCCCTGTACATTATTCATCACTGTCCATAGACCCAACACTGCCCATAGACTAACACAGTGCACAAACCCAACACTGGCCATCGACTCAACACTGCCCATAGACTCAACACTTACCATAGACTCAACACTGCCCATAGACTCAGCACTACCCATATACCCAACACTGACCAGAGACCCAACACTGCCCATAGACTCTATACCACACCATGGAATCAACACTGTCCCTGTACATTAAGCAATCCCCCTTCTTAACCCCTTTACATTCCACTCTTAATATCTTAATACTCCACCACTTATAATAATATGGTTTTCCCCTTTTTTCTGGCAACAAAACTGATACCTTTTAACAAGGATTCATGTCTGCATTAACCACAATACTTGCAGTCAAAATGCAAACAAAAAACACTATGATAATGTATGCATTGTCCTTGAAACTGATTGGTCCACACCAAGGGACGGCTTTCTCCATCGCCCATTCTCTTCATCTTCCCTCACTCCGCCACCCTGTCCCGTCCCTCCCCTATAGCCCTTTCATGAACTCACGTGCCCTCTGTTATGTTCATTCATTCCTCAGCCCTTGCACTGCCCTTGCCAACAAAATCGCTCAGGTTTTATTACCGATTTTAAACTCTTTAAAGCGCCTTTAGCTAAGATGCTCTAAAAATATAAGATAAGACGCCACTGCGTTGGCAGTGGTGCACAAGCACAAATAACACAAAACCCTCACCGTATTTGTCAATGACAACAACAACACGTTGGCTTTAAAAGGTAAAACAAATTTACATCAGGGTAACATTGCGGGCAATGGTTGTTCTTTGAAGAAGGCCCATTTCCACACACCGTGTTTGTTGATGAATGCGTCCGAGTCTGTGTGCAATCCAGTTAACCTGCACATCGCCCGCACATCTCACCACCCAAGTCTGGACTCTCGCACGCTGACCACTGACCCCTCGGTCGGACCCGAGGGGGACGGCAGCTCGAGTTCTGCTCACCTCCGCAGCGTGGAGATGTGAGGAGGGCGTCGGTTCGGTTGAGGTTCAGGTGGCAGAGTGGCTCCCTTGTCCCCCGATGAGGCCCAAGGCAACCGATCCCCCCTCAAACTGCCGTGGTCACTGCGAGCGTCCAGGACAGGACGAGCCGTTTGCGGCTTCCCACAACGCCAGGTCACTTTTTATACTTCTGTCATAAACGTGACGTGGAAAACAAAAACAACACAGCTCTGCCAATGGCACCGAACGACTGTCGCCATCTCCAAGGTGATTATCACGGGCGCCGGCTGCTGCAACGGCATCGCCGGGGGTCAGTTGTGGTGGGTGCAGCTGTCGGTGCGCTGGGTGCCGGTCACAAGGTCGCTTCGCTGAACAGAGAACTACTGAGCAGAGTGCAGTTTACGCTTGGGCCAGCGATTTCTATCAGCGGTGGTAACGCGTGTCTCTTCACAGCAATCAGGGCTTGGGTTCATCGTATTGTATAGTTGGTGTCATAATAATGGTGTACATACAGCATCATTCATGTAAACTGCACAATCCACAAATACACGGAGGTGTATATATATATCGAGATGTTTTCAGTCAATTAATGAATGTTTACACGTGTGGATGGAAACCGGAGCACTCGGAGAAAACTCACGCATGTGAGGGGGCAACACTAGATACAGATTGGACAGATAGAGATTAGTCCACATTCTGGCAAGCTGAATTATGGCACCTCCTCGACGTCCTTGGGAAGGGAGTTTATCAACATCCGTGTGTGATCCACCAACCCTCGCTGCTGGCTGCAGAGCGCTGGATTAGCAGCCATATGCAGCAGCGTACCCACAACCGCCACCTGCCATGGGATCGATTCCCGACTCTGGTGCCTTTGTTTGGAGTCATGATTTTTAGATGTTGCAGTTTTACTCTGTGATGGACGCATCTGTGTTCACAGTCTGGATAGGTCCACTCAATTCACATGGATCGAAGCCAGAACAGTAGATCTTGGCACTGCAATGTCACAATATTGCCGCAGTTGTAGTTACCAGGAAGAAGTGAGCTATTACTATTGTAGGACCTGTACTGACGCGACAGCTTCTTTGTCCTTCTCGGTTCTTTATTAACGCGTATAGTTCACATCTCCGTCGGCATCACTCAATGTCCTTCCATTCTCTTCAACGCACAACTCCCCATCAACATCACTCAATGGCCCTCCGTTCGCTCGCTCCGCTGGCTTTGCTCGCTCTCCCTCTGCTCCTCTCCTCCAGCGACCTCCCTCTCTCCAGCTCGGTCGCTCTTTGTTCTCTCTGCCGTCTCACTCCGTCGTAGCTTTTCCACCAAGGTCCGTTACTCCGCTGCTATCCTATACTGTAATTCTCTTTATCCGCTGCTACCATACTCTGTCTTCTCTTTATCCACTGCTACCGAATACTATCTCTCTCTGTCCACTGCTACCGTATACTATACTCTCTTGTCCACTGCTGCTCCGTCTCTTCCTCTATCCGTCTCTTGTCCCAGGCACCAACCAACTCCCGTTTCTCCCCACGCTCTTTGCCTTTATCCCCGAACCAATTTCCCTTAATCAATTAGATCATCCCCCGCTCCTCCATTCGCCCCCAGCCCCCAGCCTCACGTGGTGTTGTTATTGTAGACATCGAGGCGCCAATTCCCGACACCCATTCCTCTCGTCCAATCACCGGCCTGCATCCTCGATTATCCCGAACACCTGCAGGCCCCCCTTAATTACCTTACCACCTTAATCGGTACAATAACAACAGTGTGTCGCCCTGCTCCCTGTGTCCCCGTTTGCCCTCACTGTCCGCCGCGTGCCCGTATCACAATCCAACGCGTGACGTGTGTTTCTCAAGTCCTACACTATTATTGTTAATGGTTAAAATACCGAATATCTATTTCATTGTAAAACTTTTTCTGAAAATACAGAAATTAAATTCAGTTTATCAGATGACTAATACAAATTTATTCCCAGAAGCTATTGGGATGTCATTTTTGTATACGTTTTCATGTGTAGAGACAAATATGGTAACGAAGGCATATCATCTGCTAATTTATTTTATTATAAAATCAGAATACCTCAAATGTTCACTGTTTACCACTGTAGGCATGCTAGAGGACTTGTACTGCAACTGCGGACATATTCACTCAGAACCAAACATATCATCATCATTAAAATAACAATGGCCATTATTTACCCAGGAAAGCCTCGTTGAGTCCAGAGATTTTCTCTGGCGTTTACTGCAATCGGGCGAACAATTCCATTAATGTGTTGTTGTCATTGGGCAACTACACAGCCTCATGTGACCCAGGGACGTGCGGTAAGGGGAGGCAGGGGAGGCAGAGCCTCACCTGTCATCCAATAGCTGTTACAAAATAAAAATAAAGAATAATCAAATAAAATAAATATTAAGATTTTTCCACTGATCTGTGTTATAAATATCATTTATGCACGATTCCAATAATTTTTAAAGTCAAAATCGCCAAATTTGTGGAGCTCCACTGCAAATACAGGAAGAGACGAGAGGTGAGGCAGCAACAAGCTCAGCCTCTCTGATTGCGCAACCCCTCAGTAACTGGATGGAGCGCGGGCAAAAAGCGCGTGCCTGTTACTATCTCAGTATGTCACCAATGTAATGTTTGTAGTAGACCCCTTCATTTCATGTCCTCACCTTCCATACTCCAGGTAACTTATTTCACGTATGTGTATAAAGATATTTAGGCTCGCTGGTCTCGTCATGAAACTGCAAGGAAAAAGCACCAGGGGAGGCAGCTATCACATCTGCCTCACTGAGGGGGATGTGTCTAACACGCCCCCTTCAATGAGGCTGCGCCCCCTCCGTGAGGCCACGCCCCCTCCGTGTGTGAATCTGGCTCTGACATAGGCCTCGGCATGGTAAGGTAAAAGTTAAAATGTAAAAAAAACAAGCCTTACCTTTTACAATACAAGCACTCTACCCTACCTTTTACCCTTTAGCAGTTAAGGTAAAAGGTAGAAAGCAACGAGCCTACCTTTACCCTACCTTTTACCCTTACCCCATACAAATTACCCTATTACAGGGTAAATACTGGGGTACTACACATGAAAAAGGTTTATAACGGTAAATGCTAGGTAGAGCGCTTTATACATATAGAATACTCTCGTTTCCAATTTTACACGCTTTCTTTGAACTCACTCTGTTGTTGTTGTTGTCGTTGTTGTCGTATCCTCAAATCTTGTAACTCAATTTTAACCCACTTCCCAATGTGGTATCGACTGTAAACTTGGTATACTTATGTCATACTGATGACAATACTATATTATATCATAAAAAATAAGAAATATATGTTTTTAAACTTTATTTTTTATATGTTATGTTTCAGCTTGGGTCTAATTGTCCACGGTCCACTGACGTTGGCTGTAATTGGCCACGGTCCGTTACGTTATGGCAAGCTTCGGGGCCATTCCTGGAGTCGCGGAGTTCTGCCATTACTAGTACATTTCATAAAAGCGTGTTTTTTAAAAAGTTTTTTAAAAATATTGCTTGTTAAATGGAGGCCACGGACTGCGCCATGGAGCTTTTAGCAGTAAACAAGGTACCGTATTTACCGGGTAATACTTCGCGCTACCTTTACCCTACTGGGTAATTCTTCCGAGCAACCTTTACCCTACCCTTTACCTTACCTCTTGGCATGTCGACACCTTTACCCTTTTACCCGGTAAAAAGGGTAAATTACCTTACCTTGCCGAGGCCTACTCTGACACTAGCCAGTGCCTCCCTAGCCATTGACCTCACCGCACGTCACTGATGTGACCCCAACCCCACAAAGCCAAGGCAATGTGTGGCATGGCTGCCCTCGTGCGTCACATGAGGATACACAATGCAAGCAGTGGAAACGGTCAGCACAGACTTGGATTGCGCGCTCGTTTCTCGTGAAGTGCATTTTGCGTCTGTTTCTCGCTTTCGTATTGGAGCCATTCTCAGTGCACCAATAGTCCAAGGCCTCCCCACGACACGTGGTCATCGGGGTTTTGTTTTACCGTACTTCACCACGTTTGTCAGTGCAGGTTCACTGAAAAGTTCTGATATTATTCAACTCCACTGATGTTAGCCGCAGTTGGGAATTTAACTCAGATGGCCGGGTCCAATGTACCAGCGCTCCACACTTTGTTGTGTCGATTCACCTTGTGTCACCTTCAATTTAGTGCTCTGCACCGTAATAAAGAGGGTCTTAAAAAGACTACACCCGGACAAGCAAGCGCCCATATATTTTGTCGCTCTCTAAAGCTAACATTAAGGAAGTGGTTTTACAGTCCTAGTAAACAATACAGATTTTTATAGATTATGTTACCTATAGTTTTGAACTGAGTGTTTTCTTTTATTAACCTAAATATTAAATTCACATCTGTGGATAAACACCAATTACGGAACAACGTTTCATGCATGAGGAAATACAAATGGAGAACACCAGAACATTCTCTAAAAATATAGATATACATTTTTTTTTCCAACACAGCTGCCATAATGTTCTCATTACAATATCTTGTAGAACATCTCATCGTCCTTGTCAACATCCCTACCAAATGTAACAATTCCAGTAGTATTAATTTTAACAGAATAAGGAAATGTAAGTGTTGTGACACTGTTCCTGTTATCATTCATATTTTTTTATTATAAGAACTATGAAATACAGAAGTAGACATAATGTTTGACATTTAATTTGTGAGGGGAAAACACAGTGCACCATCATCATGCATGGTGGCGCAGTGTTAACACGTTACACAGCAATAAGGCACTGAGTTCGATTCATGACTTGGGCACCTTTCAATGTAGAGGTTGTATGTTCTCCCCCTGTTCTGCATGGGTTTCCACCAGGTTCCCCAGTTTCCTCCCATAGCTAAAATAAACCCCCATACAATGTAACTGGTATATGGCAAAAACATCCCCAATGGTGAAAGCTGCATGCAAATGAGTCACACATAGCAGCATTGCCCCTACTGCGAAAAATTGGCAGGACCTTCCTGAAAAACTCTTGAGACTCTGTGAGGCTTTTCTACATAAACCAGCGTTACAACAATCATCGCCGGCGACTGCAATGTGAAGGGTGGGTAAATGGTACAAAGACGAGAGGGTAGGTTAGGTATTTGAACGAGGGAGAACATATTCGTGGGTTGTCACCAGCAGAGTTGAGCACCTGCTTCAAAATACTAGTTTGCAAAATAGAGATGGAAGAGTCCAAACAGAGAAATTAGAAATAAAAAATACTTCCCATGGACTAAGTTCCAGATTGTCAGTAATGTCACCTTACCCGTTAAAATGCAACTCTAGTGAAGACAGGCTGATCTAATTAGAAGGCAAAGCTAATTACAGCAAGTCCTCGCTTAACGCGTGTTCGCACCACACATTTTCGCTATAACGTGGTTTTTCCATTTGGGAACATTCCGCGCAATGCGGAAAATGCACCATTATAATTCGGAACACGCCTCGTTACGCGGAATGCGCACGTTATAATTTGGAACGTGCACCATTATAACGCAGTTTTTAAGCGGTCGATGACGAACTACTTTCTTGATCTGCATGGCTGAGCGGTACAGTGATACAGTACGTGGAATGATACAATAACGCGGTTGAATACCCTCAGTGATTTGTCCCGCCATCTCGCTGTGTGTGCGTACATGTTATCTCGCTAAACTTTTGTCACAACGTGAAATCTACGCGAGCAAGTTGGGGGAATTGGTGGGTGGGGGAATTGGTGGGCGTGCGCCACTCGGCGTGGCGAGTGCCAGCCCAGAGAAGCCCACGCCACTGCCAGGCCCTCGTGCGCCATCATCGCTAGTCTCAGCTCGCAACTCCTCTGAGGCCGTGTCGCACGGTCCTCTACCATGCTCGACTGGGCCACCGCCGGCTCAACCCGGCAAGCCTTGCTCTCTCCCCCGATGTCCTCCTCTGCATGGGAGGACAGCGCTTCCCCCGAGCGCGCAGGGGCTGCTATCCCGGTTACCGGGGGCTGACTGGCAGCACACGGTGGTGGCTCTCTGCACCAGATAGCTCGGCCGACTCCACGTCTGAGTCCCGAAGTGAAGCGTGGGGGGAGGCTGGGAGCGGAGGGGTGGCCCCGAGCCGCACTCGCCTCAAGTGCAGCCTTCCTGAGGGGTGCTCCTCCCCCTCCGAGTGCATCGGCATACACTACAAGCTCATCCCACACCTCGGCTGGGAAACCAGGGGCTAATATTCCATCTCGCATCGTTGAGTAGGGAGTGCCCGTGCGATTGTTGCTTTGTGTGTGTGCATCTACGCTTGTATGTACCTATATGTAACCAGCAACTTGCTTAGTTTCCTGCCACTGTCCACAGTACTTGCGATGTTCTTCATCAACAAATGGTGACAATCAAAATGTCAGTTTCTAACTTGAAGGCAAAGAATTCTCCTGGTTTGCCATCTGAGTTTGATCAACCTGGAATCGATGCAAAACTCGAGACCCTGGCACCAACGTCGGTGGCACAGGTGTTGATGTTCATTGCACTTTTGCCAAATAAGACATCACCATTCAAGGTTCGGTGTATCGGGTGGATTGAATGATACCTGCATGGTCAATCACAGTTCGTCAAGCTGGGTGATAGACAGTCATCGTCTATGCCGTGCCTAGTTGATGTACCACAGGGGACTGCCTCGGGCCCTTCCTATTTTGAACATACGTCTCTCTGATCGCCGATGTCATCTCATCGCATGACAAAGTGCCATCAAAATGCTGATGCACACCATAGTGAAGTCAAAGTTAGATATGGAGAGCCTCGGTATCCTTCAAGATTTCACGTGAGTGGTGCACGTGTGGTTTGCATGAAACGAATTTTTTCTTAATCCAGAAAAATCGGAGGTTCTGCTGGTTGGCACTCAGACTCAGGTGAAAAAATATGTGGGAGGATCAGTCGTGGCGGTCGCAGATTCTGGGATTCAGTTTTCTACTCATCTAAATAGTCTCGGTACCATACTCGACCGGAATGTCATTTGATCACCACGTGCATAATATAGTCAGGTCTTGCGACACATTCAACCACTAATTAGTTGTGACATAGCCAACATGGTGGCGTGTATCGACAAGGATCGATTATAGCAACTCACTACTCTCGAAAACATTTGGCAAAAATATTACCAAGCTGCAACATGTACATAATTCTTTGGCACATGTGACGAGTACTGTAACATTCGACAATGTCTGTCCAGTGCTCGCCAAGCTGAATTGGCTTCCAGTTGCCCAATGAATACATTATAAGGTCGAACCCAGACACAACGTGTTTGGCACGTTTAACCTACTCACGCCGGCTTGTTCCCGCCCTCACAGTCGGACATATTTGCGGAATACACCACGCCGCCGTTGACCCTGGCCATTGACCGAGCAGCCCAACGTTCCTACCAGCTCCCTTTGCAGGAATGTGTTTTAAGGGCACCACGGGGTGACCAGCCCCTCCCCACCCAGCCCCACTCTCCCCACCCAGCCCCTCCCCACCTTCCCCTCCCCACCCAGCCCCACCCAGCCCCTCCCTGCACGACGGACGGACGGACACAATAATCCCCTGTGGGCTGGTGGAACCTGTGGGTTCCTACCAGTAAAATTATTTTATATATATTATGTTTCGGCTTGGGTCTAATTGTCCACGGTCAACTGACGTTGGCTGTAATTGCCCACGGTCACTTACGTTATTGGCAAGCTTTGGGGCCACTTCCTGGAGTCGTGGAGTTCTTCCATTACTAGTACATTTTATAAAAGCATGTTTTTTTAAAGTGTTTTTTTAATATTACTTATTACGTCAATGCTGTGAAACTACAAGGCGCCTGACCTGTCTGGCAACTTTCCCCACTCGTGGGGGTTGCTGCCTTTCTGGTTCTCTTCGAAACACCTCTCGTACTGCCTCGCAGATCTCCACCCTGGTTCGTCCATGCTCATCACCTTTCTACTTCCGATGTGGTTTTCATTGTTTTTACGAATCCCCGCACCTCCGATTAATACGGTTGGCTACGTACGGAGCGAAAGAAGTTCCACATAGTACATGCATTCAAACGCTACAGAAACAAAACGAAATGGATATTATCACTTTAATGCGTTTCTTCGCTTGGGTGCAGAGTTGGGACTGTTCTTGGATGTTGAGACTTAAGAGACTTCTGTGTTGATAACTTTGTTGTTTTTGTTGGTGCTATTTCTTGAATTGTTTATTTTCTGAAGGATTTCACTTGCTTGCTAGTTCCTATAAACAGGATTTGGCCCATATATATAATTAGTGTGCAGCATTGTGGTATGCAATTAACATGACACTACAAATGTTTTTTTAAAATAACATTGCCTTAAGGATAAATATATAAAAGGGCGATGTTCAAGTGCGATGAAGGGCGATTGCCAGTAACGTCGCATGCTATATTTATTTTAAAAGGTCGCAGTGTTTTTGGCGAATGTCTTTTTTTATCAGGGCATTCAGAACACCTACGCGCGACTTTACACCGACCGGTCGTTCTCTGCGCACTTTTGACCTCCCAAACATTACGGAACCTACACCACCGGTTTCCCAATTGAGATTCCGTGCTGCATTCAACGTACTCTGCTGAATTAACAATTTCAGCGATTGCCTCAATATTTGACCGATAAACTGCAGCTTCACAAACTCTCGGAGTCGGAGGTCCTCACATCGTGACCACACTCAACCACGATTTTAGCAAAGTTTCGAAACTCAGGAATTTTTGTTCCTTGGCCCAAAGATTTGGAATGCTCTCTGCCTGGAGAACTGCACCTGATCACCAAGATTCTCCAATTTAGAAACTTTAAATCTACTAATTTCCTATATGTTAACTAGAGATGTTTTTTTTTTCTTTCCTTCCATCTCTCTGTACAATGCTCAGAAGCCCTTTGTAAGGTCTGCTGTGCCTTGTAAAAACGTAAATAATTGTCATGGACAGGGAACTAAAAGTGAGGGCCAAAAATAATAGAACAAGTGATGTGAAACCACAGAATATTGCAGAAACATGTCAAAAGAAGAAATTGCAAACCATTGAAGGCACACTGCTACACAGAATTAAAGAGAATACACAGAAACGGAGAACTCGCGCACAACGGATTTATTTTCTTAAAAGAACAAATGAAAAGTGAAAACAAATGGAGTCGTGAAAAGTAAAGGTGACAATAAAGCAGCAAGAACCTGATAGTCGACAGTTGGCAAACCGCAAATATTCACCCTTCGAGAGCTACGTGAAACCATCAGGCACTTTCAAATCTTGATTAAAACTAATTTTTTTTAAACTGCTTTATCTGTTTTGTTGTCCAGCCCCGCACCTCTCGATTAGCATGATTGGCTACGTACGGTGCGAAAGTTCTACATGCAGGCACGTCATGGTGTCAAAACACTCCTGCAGATCTTTGCAGAAAAAAACAATTCAATACAAGTTAACCGTTTGGGCGGCAGGATGGTGGCACAGTGGTGGTGTTCGTGCCTCAGCAAGGAGGAGCTGTTCAATTTCGACTCCGGTGCCTCTGTGTGGAATCTACATGGGTTTTCTTTCATAGGTAAAACAACAAACTGGCTAAACATCCCAATGCTGAAAAAATACGAAATTACACATCGCAACGCCGCCCCCTACTGTGAAAACTCGACAAACCCCCTGAAAAAGTATCGAGTCTTTGTAACGGCCAGATTTTCTGCAGATTCGTCCATTTTCAGGCAACACAATACACAGGTCCGAGGTGTTTCATTTATTTACACCGGTGCTACATTTCATCACATATGCCACAAAACAGCATACACTGAAATATGATGTAGCCAAACAGAAACATAGGAAGTACTGCCAAAGATGTCTCGACTTGTTCAACATCAGCGGCTTGGCAAAGCTGAGGTTTTCCTTGAAAGACACGATCACGCAACGGTTGGTTGCAATATCAACCAAGGACGTGCAAGCAGCGCACTCGCACATCCACACACCTGCACACAGCACACAACATCCACACACACTTCCACACATACTCCTCCGTACAACGCGCACACACATCCACACACTCATACAACCAGACAAAACAAATACAAAGATCCCCCCCGTATAGCCTTAACAGGCTGTTGGGGCAAGTGCTGTTCGTGAGCACCTATAACGGCCAACACAGTACACTCCTACAACCAGATCACACACATCCACACTCCTCCACGCAGAGCAGACATCCACACACTCCTCCGTGCAGTGCACACACATCCACACACTCCACCGAGAGCACAAACCTCCACACACTCCGCTGTACAGCGCACACGCCGACACACATACACCCCTCCTCCCAAGAGGCCACACTAAATGCGCTACAAACCAGACTCTTTCAACCCTTTCACCGGCCAAATGACTTAAACCCTACACCACCCAGCAATTTTTTTTTCATTCTCGAATCTTGGGTCAGTTTAAATTTTGGTAGACGTTTTCAGAATGAATGATTGGTGCATGACCCTAGTTGTGTATATTTCCACAAAACAAACAGTAGCAGACAATCTATGTGTGTATTACCCGCTATGAACCTGGTGACCCGAGTTCCAATCCCACTGACGGCCAACACCAGTGACAATTATTTGAACTAGTCCTGGGCCTCCTATAGGTCGACTTAACCTCAAATGAGGACCTGGTGAGGTGTGTAAACATTACCACTAGAGACAAAAGCAGTCTGGCATGCTGTTGGCTAACCCCCCCCCCCCATCATGCGCAGTGCCAGCTTTCATAGGTGCTCATTAACAGCAGTTGCCCCAAGAGTCTGTTAAGGCTATTCGGGGGCTCTGTGTTGCCTTATATTCGCTGATGTAGAATATCTGGCCTGGTCCACAGGAGGGCATCATCACCACCGGGTATTGAGGAGAGACAGGTGGCTTTAAAAAGAGTCAAGTTCAAGGGAGGTGTATGGGGGGTGGAGGGGGGGGTCGTGCCCATGGCACGCAGCACGCATCAGGTTCCACAGTAAAGCAGTCCACAAGCGGCAGGGGGGTCACGCGAGCTGCAGAGAGCCCAGCATCTCGGCGAGGCGCAGCTCACGCTCGTGGCTCTTGGCCCGCTTCTGCAGCCAAGCCTGCAGCTCCGCCGACAGCTGCCCAGCCTCACGTACGTCCACGTCCGCGGCCCCCCCGCGTCTCCCCGCGACCCCCCCTTTCCTCGCCGCCTCTCCCTCAGAGGAGCCTGCCGAGACGCCATCGGCCGTCCCAGGGTTCGGTGATGGTGCGGCGGGCAGCAGCGTCATCGGGCCCCGGCAATAATAGACCTCGTTGACCTCCTCGGGGATCGTGACATAGGAGACCCAGGAGAAGGCATCTTTGAGCGAGGAAACCGTGGTCTGCTTGAGCGCCGAGTCCCGGCAAACCAGGTTCAGCATGAAGAGACCTGTGCCCAGCACAGCCGCAGCGGCAGGAGCAGCAGAAACGCGCAGCACAATCGTGTGAAAGAAAAACGCTGAAGACCGGTACCGGCGGTGTCAAGAGGAGGAGGCTCGTGAAGGTCGCTACTAAGCAGTTGGAGGCAGTCACCCTGCAACAACAGCGGGGGCCGGAGAAGCGATGCTCGCAACGGGCGGAACGTAGAGTGGCTAAAACACAGCAAATTGGCACAGTAGAGGGCACAGGTGGTGCATCTGACAGTCATCTGTCAACTCATAGCACCTGTATCCGTCCCATAACATCCCAGCAGTGAGCTTGACACTTCATGTGGTATCAAGGTGCACCTAGCTTGGTACAAGCACCATGGTTATGTCACCGCCACTTAGTGTAAAATGGCGGTTGTTGTGGCAATAGTGGTGTGTAAGAGTGAGAGTGGTGCGTAAGAGAGTGGGTGTGTTGCTGCTCTGGAGACCAGGAGTTCGATGATCGATATATCACTATGTAACACGATTTTTGTCCATGGGTAGTAAGTGTTATTTTTATTTATTTCTTATGCCTAAACAGTATAGAAAATGGCTATTCCCCACAAACTTTGCTTTTGTGACCAGGACTTTATGTGAAGTATTGACACAAATGCACACGTTTTCTCATTGGAAATAGGTACATTTCAAAATATCACCGTCCTGGTCAAAAAAGCAAAGTTTGTGGGGAATAATAGCCATTTTCTGTATATTTGAGGCATAAGCAATTAGGAAATAACACTACCCAGTGAAACAATGTTTTTTTTGTTACACTGTATTCGGTCGTTGCGTTGATAGCATTCGTCGTGATTTCTCACTTAAGTGGGCTGCGTGAAGGCAGCCATCTTCCACTCAAAGTGATAGTGGTGAGTGTGTGAGAGTGGTGTGTGAAAGAGAGTGGTGACTGTGTGAGAGTGGTGTAACTGGAGTGGTGAGTGAATGAGACTGAATGAGAGTGGTGAGAGTGAACCGTGGGAGTGGTGATACTGGAGAGTGGTGTGTGAGAATAGTGCGGGTGTGAGAATGGTGAGTGTGTGAGAGTGGTGAGTGTGGATGAGAGTGGTAAGTGTATGAGAGTGGAGAGTGTGTGAGAATGGCGTGAGTGGTGTGTGAGAATGGCGTGTGAGAGAAGAGTATGGGGAGCAGTAGTGTAGCGGTTAGCGTGCTGCACTACAAACCCGGCACCCAAGTTCGATTCGCGCTCACGGGCAACACCAGTGATGAATATCTGAACCGGTCCTGGGCCTGGTGTAAACATTGCCACTAGGGAGACAAAAGCGATCGGGCGTGGTGCTGGTCACGTACCCCCTCGCCTTCATAGGTGCTAACGGCACTTGCCCCAACAGTCTGTTAAGGTTAAACGGGGATCTTTGTCTTTTGAGTGGTGTGTGAGTGAGAGTGGTGTGTGTGGTGAGTGAGAGTCGCGTGTGAGTGAAAGTGAGTGAGAGTGGTGTGAGTGGTGTGAGTGGTGTGTGTGGTGTGTGTGGTGAGTGAGAGTCGCGTGTGGTGAGTGAGAGTCGCGTGTGGTGAGTGAGAGTTGCGTGTGAGTTAAAGTGAGTGAGAGTGGTGAAAGTGGTAAGTTTAGTGAGTGCGAGTGGTGTGCGATTGAGTGAGAGTAGTGAGCGAGTGAGCGGTGAGTGTAGTAAGAGTGGTGAGCGAGTGAGAATGGGGAGCGAGATTGGTGAGCGACTGAGAGTGTGTGAGTGGTGAGCGTGTAGTGAGAGTGGTTTGTGAGTCAGAGAGTGGTGAGCATGTGGTGAGTGAGAAGTGGTGTGCGATTGAGTGGTGAGTGAGATTGGTGAGTGACTGAGAGTGATGAGTGCGAATGAGTGATGAGCTCGTGGTGAGTGAGAGTGGTTTGTGAATGAGTGGTGAGTGTGTGGTGAGAGTGGTGAGCGAGAGAGTGGCGAGTGAGAGAGGTGAGTGAGAGCGGTGAGTGAGAGTGGTGAGGGAGAGTGGTGAGCATGCGGTGAGCATGCGGTGAGCATGTGGTGAGAGTGGTGAGGGTGGTGAGCGAGAGAGTGGTGAGCGAGTGTGGTGAGAGCGGTGAGTGAGAGTGGTGAGTTACCGTGCGGGCCGATCAAGGAGCCCACGTCCCGGAGCAGCGCTGGCTCCACGAAGGCCGCTGGGGGGCAGCTCATGCCGAGCGCCGGTTCCTTGCTGTCCACATCAAACAGCACCGCGTCCAGTGCCGGCTCGCCTGCACAGCACACGCGTAACACTAGCAACACACACGCAGCACACATGCTAGCAACACGCTAGCAACACGCAAGCAGCATGCTCGCGGCAATCTCACAGCAGGCTCACAACACGCTCTCAACACGCTAGCAACACACTGGCAAACAGTTCGCAGCTCGCTCGCAACACGCTCGAAAACACACTAGCAACATGTGAGCAACAAGCTCCCAGCACGCTTGCCGCACGCTAGCAGCACACTCACAACACGCTCGGAGCACACTCACAAAACGGTTAAAACACGCTCTCAACAGGCTAACAGCACATGAGCAGCATGCAACGTGTGGTTCCGCGGTGCCCAGCGACGGCCATTACCGCGAGCGGCCATGGCCCGGATGTGAGCAACGCCATCCCCGACCACCACGTGGGCGCGCTCGTCGCCACAGAAACCGAACCACTCGGACGCCACGGCAACCACCGCCGGGTCGATCTCCACGACGACGAGGGAGCAGGCCGGGAAGAGGCGGTGCAAGAAGAGCGGCAGAGAGCCGCCGCCAAGGCCAACCAGTAGCACGCGGAACGCGGCGGCTGTGTCCGGCGCACGCAGAGCAATGCATGGACGGTACATCAACATGGCGCATCAACATGGAGCAACACGGAGCAACTTTAACGCGGCGCAATGTCGGCACATCAAAGAAGAGCAACGTCAACATGGCATCAACACGACGCGTCAACACAGCGGAGCGACGCGCAAGAGGCATGGGGCGTGAGGGAGAGCCAGCAGGGTATGGAAGGCAACGGGCGTGTGCGCAGGCCCATTCATTGAGACACGCAAGCGGCGGGCGGCCGTGCAGGCCACTGGGCCGGTACCTGGCTCGAGGCGCAGCAGGGCGAGGCCGCCCACCATTGCCTGGTGGTGATCGCAGGAGAGGAAGGCGGCATCGATCTCCGTGCCGTCCGCGGTGCGCACTGCTGCGGCTCCTCCCGGCTCTGCTCGCCGTCCCGGACTCTTCTTTTTGTTCTTCTTCTTTGTCGTCAAGGCAGTGCCTGCGGAAACATGCGCAGCACCGCTGGCACTTGTGCCTCGCACCAAGGAGGACCCGGGTTCGATTCCCGACTCGGGCGTCTCTCTCGTCCCCACGTGGTTAGCAAACCCCGCCATTGTATTTGCGATTTGCACTCCATTCCCGCGCACGTGGTTAACGCGCTCGGTGCCACTCGGCTAACTGGGTGGAGCGTGACTTGATCGTTGCGTTCCTCCAATGTGTTCGTTACTCGGTGTGTGCGTGTGTCCTACTGGAGATCTGTGAAAAAGAGCTTCAAAGCTCACCAGATTCCTCCAGTGTAAATAAAAATTGTGATTCTGATTCTGTGTGTCCGTGTGCGAGTGTCCATGTGTGAGTGTGTGTCCATGTGTGAATTTGCATGTGAGTGTTCATGTGAGTGTGCGTGTCCATGTGGAAGTGTGCGTATCCATGTGAGAGTGTGCGTGTCTGAATGAGTGTACATGTCCGTGTGCAAGTGTGTGAGTGTGCCTATCCGAGTGCGAGTGTGCGTGTCCATGAGTCCATGTGTCCGTGTGCGAGCGTGAGCGAGTGTGAGCACACACTGGGCATGAGCCTGGCCTCAGACTGGATGAGGTTGGGGTTGGAGAGGAAGAGGAGGCGGCGGTAGCGGCGCGCGTCTTCGGCCGTCACGTCCTCAACCACCATCCCGGCCGCCTGCAGCCGTACCGCGCGTTCACCCAGCCCTGCCCCGGGGCCCCCGGCTGACAAGAATGGCACCTGAACGCCCGCGCGCACGCACAGACAAACATCCATAAGGTTTTGTTGGGTTAGATCGCAAAAATATAACTGTGTCGTTAAACCCGCTGCTACCACACAATACAGTCAAATTAGTAAGGTTTGTCACATAAACAAAATGTGCCAATTAATTACTACTTCAACAAACTGGTGTGTTGGGGAGTAAATCCACAACATTTACAATTCGAGTATGACATTTCGCTGATGATTACAACCAGGCGATTAGCCAGAATTGTGAAGAAGTATTCCTGTTTCGGTCTTAAATAGAGTAAAGATGATGTCACCGCTGTGTGCTTATTAGGCGCGAGGACCAGAGGGTAGGGTTAATGTAGTCATAGAAATGACAATGGCTGGTATTACCCTTGCATCTCTGCATCTTATGAGGAATGCCAGTGAAGACATCAGTTTTACCCGCTTGATGCGGAGTTTCTCCAATTTTCTGGTTTCAAGAAAAGTATCCTCCCCAGAAGTTAGCCAGTTTAACACGCAGGGTTTTGCGACCAATATTATCCATAAAGGTTTTTTGGGTTAGATCGCGTAAATATAAATGTGCCGTTCCGCAATGTAACCAAAAAAACTTTATGGATATTAAACTTAATTTGGAGCTTTCGTGACTGCAGGAATTATTCCTTGCTAGGTTAGTTAATTTAGTGTGTCTCTCCCTGCCTCCTAATTTTTTCAAGCTTTCGTACCGTACCACTCATCGTGCTACTCATTGACATGCTAATTTCTCTAACCCCTCTCTCTCCGCCCCTGCCCCCCTCTCTCAAGCTTTTTACACCTTGCCACTCACCGTTTCCACTCATGGACATGCTAATTTCTCTAACCCCTCCCTCTATCCCAGCCCCCGCCCTCCCCTTTCTCTATTTAAGGCCTCGACACAGAGGCGTAGTTTCTTTTTGTGCCTATGTTTGCTCTCTCTCTATGTATCTCTGTGATATCTGTCTGTTTATATGTCTGTCTATGTTTCTGGTTCTGTGTTTAATCTCTCAAATTTAGCATTCTCAGGAAGAACGTAATCAACCAGATAGGGTGTTGACTTATGTTATCCGACTCTCTGTTGTATTACATTACATTTCTAAGCATACTAGATTTGTGTTTCTATTAAATTTATACCTGATGATGATTGCTGGTGTTGCAATCGAAACGTCGTATGCTAGTATTTAATTTAATTTATTATTTTATCTTTATACGTGACTTTACCGAAAGAACCAAAGAATAATTTATGGATATTGGTCGCGAAAACTGACAAAGATCCCAAGGACCATTTACAGACTGTAGGAGCAAGAGCTGTTAACGATTAGCGCCTACGAATGCTGGCACGACACACGAGGGGTCAGGTAGATGGCCAGCACCACGCCCTGCAGCCTTTGTTTCCCCAATGGTGATATTTACACATGGTACACAAGGTACGCATTACAAAGCGGAGTCGACCTAAGGGAAGCCCAGGACCGGTTCAGATGTTTGAGGGGCGATTCACGACACGCAGGTCTCTCTCCGGCGCAGTCTGTCCAGGCACCGCCTGCACCGCGTGTCGCGAGCCTCACCTGCTGGCGACGGGAGGAGAGGCCCGGCGGCGCCAGCTGCATGACAGGGCCCGAAAGCTCGGCCTGCACCGCCTCCATGCCGCCCACGTAGTCCTGGCCCCGGTGCAACGTGGCCACCACCAGCCGGCCAAACCCCGCCGACGCCGCGAGCTGCCGCCGGCCCTCACGGGAGCCGAACAGCCACTCGCTCTCACGGCCCTGGGGCACTACACACGTGGGGGCAGGGGTGGGGCAGGGATGGGGGGGCAGGGGTGGGGGGCGATCAGATTGGCTCACGTGCAGGGACCGGATTAATTGTTCACTTTTCGAGACCGTGAGAGATGTTGGGCGGCTCGGGGAGGCCTTCCTCCGGCAGATCGTGGCTACTAACGACCAGAATGATAATGGATAACTTTGTCAATTAACAATTGTTTAGTATTTCATTTGTACTGACTTTTTTATTGTCGATCTCATTTGTTTTTAAAGCATTCAACCCAAAGGTAACGAGCGCTTCCAGCCCCAGACTCCTGCCCCTGTAGTAAAGATGCCGAGCAAAGCCACCCAGAGGGAGAGCAAAGTTACCGAGAGGGAGAGCGAGGCTACCGAGAGGGAGGCGAACGAGCGAGTGGAGGAAGTACGTGTGATCGTGCGTCACGACTGTGCTTGCTCAGTGCCACACCAATGAAGATGGCGAAGGCTTTCCCGGGCGGTGAGGGCCGGCGGTCCACCACGTGGAGCGAATAACGTGGGGAGCTTGCCCCAGGTGCCAGGAGGTCAAGTGAGCAGTCCTCCCCAGCACCGCCCGGACGCTGCAGCCGACTCCTCACAATGGCCAAGAGCTGGTGGTCCTGCACAGCACTTAGCAGCCACTCCGAGCTCTCCAGCCTAGACACACAGCACTGACACTACAGCCTGGGCACACACAGCACTAACACTACAGCCTGGAAACACAGAATTAACTCTACTAAATTACTATTTTTATTTTACCAGGTAAGGCCCAATAGCTCTTTTTCAGAAGTGACCTGCCCACAAATGATAACCCAATAAAGTGGCTTATCATGTGGAAATTTAGAGAAGCCAAATACTCCAAAGACATATTTCTAAATGTGGAGGGGAAAAACCGTGGAGCTGGAGAAAAATACAATCGACCACGAGGAGAACATGCAAACTCCAGATATAGAACAGGCGTCATGGTCGCGATCGAACTCACAACCTTCTGTATACCAGGGGAGGTAGTTAACATCTCTCCACCGCGGCGAGTGTGGGTACTGGGTGAGTGAGTGAGTGTACCGGGCGAGTTTTGGGTACGAGGTGGGTGAGTGTGGGTACGAGGTGGGTGAGTGTGGGTACCGTGTGGGCTTGCCACCACCTTGGCTGTCCAGGCAGAGCTCCAAGATGGGTGGCTGCGCTGGACCGGGCAGCCTGTGGAAGCGTGTGAGCACCACGAGAAAGACCGGCATGCTGGGCTCGGTGTGCTCGGTGGAGCCGGCAGGGCCGGCGGGGGCCTGTGGCAGCACGTGCACGCGTACCGGCCAGCCCTCGACGGTGCTGAAGTGCTCTACCAGCATGCGCAGGATGTGCTCCTGGGCCAGCGACACACACAGGTACCGCCCTCCGAACTGGCGGGCACATGCAGCCAGAGACACGAGCAGAGGACAGGTGCACGCAGACAAAACGCTCAATGCATTGATTCAAATCAATTACGAGCCACGTACTGAAGTTTAATTCTAGCCGAGCTCATGTACTGTCATGCTTCAGTTGTATCGTCGACATCACTCCCACACACATGAATACGCTCGAGCAAAGACGGCACAAGGGGGTGCACTGTATTATAACTTTAAAGTCTTCTTTTATTATGAATTAAACGTCATACGTTGGTAGCCTGGGACACATCCCAGGTGTGTAGCTATGGGGGGGGAGGGAGGGAGCACCTGTAGCACGCGGGAGATCTCAGAGAACATGCGCGTCACGGTGAGGAGCGTGGGAGGAGATGAGTCTGGCATGAGTGCGTCCAGGGTGCCCTTGTCCAGCACCACCTGCTCACACACACACACACAAAGGCATTACCACTCAAAGACAAAGATCCCCCATATAGCCTTAACAGATTGTTGGGGCAGCGAGCACCTATGTAGGCCAGAACAGCACACGAGGGGGTGGGTGGCCAGCACCACGTCCGACCGCCTTTGTCTCCCCAGTGGCGATGTTTACACACTGCACCAGGTACTCATTTGAGGCTGAGTCGACCTAGGGGAGGCATCAAAACTCACAGGACACACACACGGGCATCACCATTCATACAATGGCAGTGCCAGGTTTCACACAAACTGCACCTGGAAGGAGCCGTCGTCAAAGTCCATGGCGGTGACATCCATGACTCGGAAGTCGAGGTCGGGTCGCCGCTCGCGCATCACCCTGATGGCCGTCTCGCTCACGTCCACGCTCACCACACTCTTGGCCAAGCCGGCGTCATGCACTCGCTCGCTCAGCTCCGAGTTCCCGCAGCCAACCACCAGCACCTGCCAAAATCACCACATAGCCACACAGGAGTCATCCCCCTACAAAGCCACCCACACAGGAGCCAACCCCCACCCAGCTACACAGGAGCCAAACCCCACCCAGCCACACAGGAGTCACCCTCCGACCGAACCAGCCACACAGGAGCCACCCAGCCATACAGAAGTCACCCCCTCCACCCAGGCACACAGCAGCCACACAAGAGCCACATGCACAGTTAGTACGGCCGTGGCAAGAGTGCAGCACGAACAGTACAGGAAAACCTCAACTGAGGCGTGTCAGGTTTTTTGGAGCAGGGTTGCAAAGTTTGCTGCTGCTCTTTTTGTAATCCCAATTGAGCAATTTGCAGGCAATTTGTCAGCATTGGGGCACCACGGTGGCAAAGATGTAAACTTACCCAGTACCCATACTCGCTGCGGTTATGAGATGTTAACTCCCTCCCCTGGTATGCAGGAGGTTGTAGATTCGATCCTAACCCTGACGCCTGTATATTTGCATTTTGCGTCGTCTCCCCGTGTTTGCATGGATTTTTCTCCGGATCCTCCAGTTTTTCCTCCGCATTTAGAATCAACATGCGTTTAGAGCATTTGGCCGCTATAAATTTCTACATAAGCCACTTTCAACTGGTACAAAAACTGACACCTTTATACAATGATTCATGTTTGCAATAAACACAACACAAGCAGTCAAAATGCAAACAAAAAGAAACAACTCTGATAATGATATGCACTGTCCTTGAAGTTGATTGGTCCACACCCGAGACAGCTTTTCTTAGAGCCTAGTCTCCATTGGTGTTGGACCAGATGACGCCAAAAGGCCTTTTGGCGTCATCTGGTTCACGTATGTGTATAAATATGTTTAGGCTCGCTGGTCTCGTCATGAAATTGCAATGAAAAAACACCAGGGGAGGCAGCTATCACATCTGCCTCACTGAGGGGGACGTGTCTAACGCGCCCCCCTCCGTGTGTGAATCTGGCTCTGACACGAGCCAGTGCCTCCCCAGCCATTGACCTCACCGCACGTCCTTGGTCCACACGGGACGTGCAAGGGTGACCTGGGTAGAGGGGACTTCCAGACTTATCACAGGACTACACAGCCATGCAAGCTACAACAATCTGAAACGTTACACAGATGTAGGGTGCATATAGCCAAAAGCAACCCCAATTCAGTAATTTTAAAGTCATTTATCAGCATTTGGATGTTTGACCAATACCAATTAAAATGTATGGGAGTATATTTAGCCATCGCAGAAAACTGACCAAACCCGTGCAGAGCAGAGGGAGAGAGATCACACAAACTCCACACAGTAAGGCGCCCACGTCGGAGGCCACGGGTGTCACCACTACTCCACACGCCCCGCACCCCCCGGTCATACGAACGTGGAATGTCATCATCAGTGGAATGTCATCATCAGTGGCTCCGCGGGGCTGTAAACCTGGTCGCTGGGCTTCACGTAGCGTCGCAGCAGCCCCGCCAGCTCCTCGTAGGAGCCGTACCACTCGAAGGCGTCGTCCCCGCGCCGCTCGAAGAACCTCTCCCAGTAGCGCGCGCTGCTGAAGTCGCGGTGGCTCCGCGGTAGCAGCTCCATGGTTGGGGGGGGGGGGGGCACCGGGCGGGTGGCGCGCCGCCTCACGGGCGGCAGGGAATTCAGGCAAGCAGCGGGGGTAGGGAGAGGGAGTCCGCCCGAGCAAGGCCCTGGTCTCGAGTCGCAGCGCTTGCGAGCGCTGTGCAAAGTTGTGCGAGACTGGGGATAGACGGCAGTCGCCTTCAGTCGCGACGACAAACCCGGGGCGACTGTTCCCTGCTCTCGTCCTTACCACGACCACCACAACCAACAACCACCAACAACCACCACCAGCAACAGCAGCAAAGCCACATGGACGCGAAGCAGCGGAACCACGTGGGCGGAAGCACGTGGCACTGAGGGGTGATGGATGATGGACAGCTCATGACAGAAGCATTAAGAATATATGTATTTACTTGTCTTTTGCCCGTCCTAGGACGGGTGTATTTCAGTAAATCTTAAACTTGCAAGCGAAAAGCAGACCGCGACGTGATATTCATTACATCAATTCGTGTGCAATTTGTAAGGCTGCGGTGACAGACTTATTTCATTTTAAGGTTATAATCCCTTCTTCTTGGTTATTTCGGAAAAGTCACGTAGAAGGGAAGTAATAAAATAATAAAAATAAAACATAATAAAATAATTCTCACGACGTTTCGGCCACAACGCAAGCAGCCGTCCTCAGGTGAAGACCAGGTATGTCTCCCCGACATTATTTTTTATTTGTATTATTTTATTACTTCCCTTCTACGTGACTTTACCGAAAGAACCAAGAAGATGAATCCCTGCAGTCACGAAAGCTTTAAATCGAAAGTTATAATCCCTTGTTCATCATGTCTCAACAGCGTTACGGAGATCGCGTGACGTGAGGGTTCTGCCTATGTAGTGAGGGTTGTAAGTTGACGCTGAGGAGGGGGGAGGAGGCGCCTCACCCCTCCATTTGGAGGACGTATTAAACACACAGCGTTGGTGTACGGTGTTTTTTCTGCAATATTTTGCTGTCTTTTCTTGGATTTTCTGTTTGCACTTAGTCACATATTCACTTTAAGATGTTTTCTTGTTCATGTTTTTGTTTTTTGTTTGTTGCGGTTGCACCCGATTCAAGAGCCGAATGGCTCACAGGGCTATACCAAATAAATGCACACTAATGAGGGGGGCTGGCCGACGTGAAGTGACGTCACGCGCGGGACACACAGACATTCTTGGCTTATTATAGTAGTAAATACCGGAGGAATCCGATCCGATGAGCGAAAAAGCTATTTTCCACACACGTTCAGTCGGGGCAAGGCAGAACAACAACACATACAAAAACACGATATGAGTTCAAAGTATAGGAAAGGTAAATAAATCATCCATACTAGGTTTTTTGGGGTTAGATCGCATATTTACGCGATCTAACCACAAAAAACTATATTATGGATTATATTGGTCGCGAAAGCCTATGTGTTAAACAGTAAATAAATAACTTCTAAATATATACAAATTAAACTAAACAATGTTTATTCTTTCCAGGTAAAAGCCCACTGAGCTATTCGCTTCTTTTTCAGAAGCGACCTGGCCACAAATGACAGCTCAACGACGTGGCTTATCATGTGGAAATGTATAGCAGCAAAATAATATAAATAATATAAACGCATATTTCTGAACGTTATTTATCGTCACGCTTGTTCACTCATGGCAGCCCCACTGAGGCTCGTATCTTTCTCACGAGAGAGGGTCCTGCCAAGTTTTCGCAGTAGGGGGCAATGTTGCTACGTGTAATGCTAATTGAGTATATTAACAGGTAAACTAAACTATTTCTTTTTATTTTGCAGGTAAGGTCCACTGAACTATAGTATAGCGCTTTCTCAGAAGCGACCTGGCCACAAATGATAACTCAACGAGGTGGCTTATCATGTAGAAATATATCGCAGCCAAATACTCTAAATGCATGTTTCTAAATGTGGAGGGAAAAAAACTGAAGGACCCAAAGAAAAATCCACACGACCACGGGGAGGACATACAAACTCCAAATATACAGCAGGCGTCAGGGTCGGGATCGGGATCGAACCCACGACCGCCTGTATACCAGACGAGGTAGTTAACATCCCGCCAACGTGGATGTTTGACCAATACTAATTGCATTGTATTTGGGAGTTTTTTTAGCTTGGGGGAAGGGGGGGAGGGACTAAGAGAACCCAGAGGACACCCATGCATGGCAAGGGGAGAACATACAAACTCCAAAGAGACACGCGCTCAACTTGCGAAGTGTGATGATGCGCGCGTAGGCGAGCCAATACGCCAACTTTCCTGCCAAGTTTTTGCAGTAGGGGGCGGTGCTGCTGCTGTGTGTAATCCTAATTGGAATTTTTTTGTAAGTAAATTGATTGTGTTTGACCAATACCAGAGCCCGGAGGAAACCCATATGCAGAACAGGGGGAGAGAGAACATACAAACTCCACACAGAAAGACTCCCGAGTCGGGAATCGAACCCCTTGCTGCGCGGCGCCAATGTTCACGATGCGCTTTTGACACTGCCGCCCCAATGGCAAGATGTAGTCATTGTTAATCATTTTAATCTTGTAAACGTTCCTGCCAATTCCTCATAGGGAATCAATGGACCATGGACGATTCATTGGGTAATGTTTTTCCGATAGGTTAATAAAACTCTCTGGTTCAAATAATACTTCTTATTAAGTGCAGATATCCTTCCCACCACCAGCACATCCGGAATGACAATGAGAGCACAGCAGTGAAGGCAGCGGTCTCCTGCAGATTTAATTAATACAAAACCCACACTTAAGTAAAGCGTCCAAACATCAGCACAGGCGTTGTAAAATCATAGTAAATCAAGTACACCCATCTCATTTGAACTGCAGAGAAACGCCTCGACACCACCACCACCGCGCGGACCATTTTATAAAAGGGAAAGCGGATAATAGATGGAAGAGTGGCGTTTCCCTACAGCGATATACAGACGCTTTGTATGAATGCAAACGCTTTGAGTGGAAGATCGATATGGAACTCAAAAATCCTGATTGTGAACTCTCCACATAAAATCCCGTAGCACACAGCAAAACAAGATTCAGACCTTCAAGTAATGATTCACCTGCCCTATCAGAATTAGAATTCGATTGCCTACAGACGAAAAAAAAATGTAACACATTTACAGCACTTTTATAAATGAAAAATCATTCGCATCACTTACGTTTGTAGTTATTCTTTTTTTGAAACACACTCACTGTGCAAAATATATTTCTGATCACATTTGTAAATATTTACCATTCAACAAACACGTGGGTGAAGAACCATGGCGGTGGATGTGCACGCTGCAGCTCTGTGCTTCACGGCGATACGCAAGGCGTTTGTCGGAGCAACACAATGTGAGCCTGGTTTTAACTCGAATGAGACTGTCTGGGATATCAGCTGGTGCAAGCTTGGGTTGTGATGCGGCCAGAAGCTGGCAGTATACCAACGCATTCTGTAATCCATATTTGCAGAGCTTTCAGTGTTCATTATCACGTACGAGTGGGTCTTCTCCAGTAACTCCAGTTCCTCCTACATGCCACTTATTATTGGTATGGGCCAGGCATCTCAAAGCAGTCCCCTCCTAAAAATATCTTCGAGACTCAGTGAGGCTTTCTTGGTTTAAAACCAATTATTATTGTTATTGGCCTCAAGTGAAGTGCATGAATAAACTTCGCAGAGCTTGACTCTATTGCACCAACCACGACAACCATCCAGATCATCACTTTCATCATCACGACCCTGTGTATCACAACGGTATGTGCAAATGAGGCATTATTTACCATGACAGTGAGGCAAAAGATCAACCCTTGTTTAAAAGGTTAACGTGTTTTCCCCCAACGTTTAGGAAAGGTCAGCAATGGACAGCCCTAGTCGTGGTAGTGACCACACGGCAGTGTAGTTCTCCAGGGTGGCGCAAGGGGCGATCCTGTGTCCCACCACACTCAGTGAAGCCTTTTCCTGAATAGAAGATGAACATAAGCAGAGGCGAATGTTAAGCTTCTACTGAACACCAGAGCGGAAGAGAACAGGAGAGTACAACAGGTCTCGTACAGAGACAACGAACAAAGAGACGAAATGAACGACGTGAAGTGCTGCAAGCCACAGTGAGAGATGACAAAAGCAAGAAGAGAGTGCTATGGTTGGAGGAGAGCAAGAGGTTATGAACCATGCACAGTATAACCATCTCCGTGCAACAGCCAGAGGAGGAACCTTGGAGAGCAGTTGAAAACATGACTCAGGGATACGTCCACCATGTGACAGACAGTGGACGTTTGCAAGGTGATTGGGATCCGAAGAGGGTCTCCATTACCTTGATGCCTTGTGATAATAGGTGTCTGTTTGGGGTTTGAACATCTGTACACCTCCTATATTCTTGCCATAAATGGTAAAACCTAATGTTTTTTCGTCATCTTGATACCGACAAAAAGGGTCCCATATATTAAACTGCTCGACCCGCGCTATGAATGTTTTGATATTTGCATATTTCTCGTCTGTTCAACTTTTGCCATTCTTTTGTTTAACACTTGTAAGACAAAGCCACGAAGGAGACTGTCTCTTATGTAGGCCAATCAGTTTTAAATACAATGCATGCATTATCAGAGAATGTTTGTTTGCATGTTTATCATAAGCATGTGTGGTTATTGCAGATTTGATGCCTTGCAATAGGTGTCTATTTAGTGTTTGGTCATCTTAACACCGGTATGCTTTCCAGGAAGGATAAAGGTCATTCTTTTTTTCATCATTTTAATACTGGCAAAAATGGTCTTCTGGAATGGGATCCGAGATGTTTCGTTTCAAGATGGGGGATAAAGGTGACAATTGCGAAGGACAGCAGAACGGTGCCAGAAGCAGTGATGGGGAAGTTATTTGAAGGCGGCAACGTTACACAACGCCACGTTACTCACCATAACAAGTTACCTTGATTATGGAAAAGTTTCCTTTCAGTTTGCAGTACTGATTAGTTACTCATTGACTCAGTAAATGTACCGAACGTTGCTTTTACAAGTTGCTTCAGTAAATTAAAATTCACATAAAGTTTTCGTGACTGCAGGAATTCATATTCTTTGGGTCTTTCGGTGACTTTACCGAAATACCCAAAGAATATAAAAATGCACACTCATATGCACATACACATACATGACATACTATGTGCGTACATACACACATCCGTACAAAATGTGACCATACAGTACTAAACTTGTTTACTGTACAGTAATTAACAGGATAACTAAGGTATTGTCCACATACCTCTTCATAACTCTTACTTAATGTTAATAACGATTAAGTATTTACCATTCAAACGTATAATTTAGACATTTATGACCAGGAACGCGCTGCGTTTCCTAGACACACCCCGCAGGAGTTTCACAGTAAGGGGCGATGGTGTTTCGTGTAATCCCAATTGATTATTGCAGTGGAAGATGGCAGCCTTCATGCAGCCCCCTCTATTAAGTGAGAAATCACAACCATACGCCATTAAATCGGCGGCCGAACATCGATCATCGATCTCCAGGCCTCCAGAGCAACAACGCAATTGAATGTTCAGTGGCGAACGCGTTTCTCTTTCCGAATGACGTCTTTAACGTTCACTGTGAAGCAGACGTCCCATAGTATTTTTGTGTTAAGCCACACCGCAGTAATAACCAGGGTGGCCTCCTGGATTAGAAGCGCGAACCTCTGCAATGAGCGGTGAGCGTGCTACCGCTGGGCCACGTCATCACCCAGATGTTGTCTCCTTAAACGGTGCGACTGGCGTCTCACCCTGCCGTGAAACTACAACGGAGCCAGCCGTGTGGCCTGAGGAGCCGTCTCAACGTCTTGGCTCAGAGGTGACAGGGGGGTGGGTCGGTGACCACCGGGTTTAAACCGGGTTCTTAAGCGGAGTCAGGTGATTGTCTCAGCCCGGTCGCCAACAATGGAACAAAAAAAACGTGTTGCGTAAAATTTTGTTTTTAAGTTGATTTGGCCAACATTCCAGTTCTAAGAATAAAAAAATATATTTAATCTACCTAACAGTTCTCTGTCGCAGGGTATACAAAGCTCGGAAGTAGTCCTGTGAATTCTGCTTCTGTGGGACATTCTTTGATACGGGGTGGTGCACTGCTCTGCTTGATTTCCAAATGAACACGTATCTCGTGACGTGACATGAATACATAATTGGAATAGAATTTAAAAAAATTGTGGTATTTAAAAACATTATTCGAGCCTCACATTCCTCGTGGCCCTCTGCTGACACAGCGATGGAAAAAGTCGCGACACGAGGCGTGGCGCTCGGGGTGGATCTTGCACCACCAGATGCCCCTTCTGGCCCAGCCAAGTTCACTCTGCTCAGGAGTGCTCACTTTTACGGTGGCCCCCCCACACAGCAGCTCGACTGCCTCTCCTCCCACCCCACCCGGAAGGAGCCGGAGCCGACACCTGCGGGTTAGCGTCCTTCAGCCACCTAGCTTTGACAAGGTCCCTCCAACCGCACGTGCCGACGAACTCACAAGGGGGCGATGCGATGCTGAGCCCACGCAGAAGTGAAAATGGGAGGCTCAACTTTTGTGAAATGTCATCGCGTGCGCAGCGCGACCGGGCTACTTGCGTGTGAGGGGAGGCAAGGTGGCCCGCGGCGTAACTCCCATGTCCTCGAGCCGAGGGAGCCACGCGTGGCGCAGTTCAAGAGGGAGCCCTCGCCTCCGCAGAGGGAAGAACGACGCATGTCTGCCCACTTCCGCATCACAGCACGACGTGGTGAGGAGGAGAGATGAACACCGAGCTTGCTGGTGAGGTGTGTGGTGCGGTGGGCTGAGGCGGGGAGGTGAGCATAGAGCCTGCTGGTGAGATGACGAAGTGAGGTGGCAAGGAGTTGAGTGGAGAAGCGGTGAGGTGGTTAGTGGTGAGGTGGCAAGGAGGTGCGTTGGTTATGTGGTGAGGAAGTGAGGTGGTTATGTGATGAGGTGGCGAGGAGCTCAGGGGTGACGTGGTGACGGGAGAAGTGGTGAGGGCTGAGGTAGTGAGGTGGTGAGCTGGTGAGGGGTGAGGTGGTGAGGGGAGAGGTGGTGAGGGCTGAGGTAGTGAGGTGGTGAGGTGGCAAGGAGGTGAGGGGTGAGGTGGTGAGGGGAGAGGTGGTGAGGGCTGAGGTAGTGAGGTGGTGAGGAAGTGAGGTGGTGAGCTGGTGAGGTGGCAAGGAGGTGAGGTGGCTAACGGCGGGGTGAGCAGGGCGTGTAGGGGACGCGAAGCAGGCAGGGCGTGTGCTCCATGACCCTGAGAAGCAGGGTGTCGATGTAGTCTTCCAAGGATCGGATGAGGTCGTCCTTGGCCACCAGATCTTCTTTGTGATGGATAATCAGCGCAACGAGATCGGCCCGGCTGAGATTCCGGAGTTTCTGTTCCGCACACACAGGCAGGCCCCACACCTCGCTTAATGTGGGGGTGTTCACACAAGGCGTTTTCTCTGT
This sequence comes from Lampetra fluviatilis, assembly GCF_964198595.1. Taxonomy (NCBI): domain Eukaryota; kingdom Metazoa; phylum Chordata; class Hyperoartia; order Petromyzontiformes; family Petromyzontidae; genus Lampetra; species Lampetra fluviatilis. The sequence goes on along the minus strand of NC_136276.1, from coordinate 22,903,249 downwards.
AACACGCTTCTTCCTATTAGGGAACACTTTTCACACAATACGGAACGCACCCATTATAACGCGGAACGTGCACCGTTATAACGCGGAATGACCACCGTTATAACGCGGAATGACCACCGTTATAACGCGGAATGACCACCGTTATAACGGACGACGACGAACTTGTTTCGAGTGGTACAGTGATACAGTATGTGCAATAAAACGGTAACGCAGCGGCGTACCCTTCACTTATTTGTCGCGCTATCTTGCTGTTTCTGCGTAGTCCATCATATCTCGCCAAACTTTATCGCTACTACATTATTTATGGAGAAATTGTTTTTGCTAAACACGTTTTTCGCTTAACGTGGCACTTTCAGGAATGCATCTCCTATCGCGTTAAACGAGGACTTACTGTACCGAGATTGAATAAATGTCACAGATGTGATTTCGCGCACAGTTTTTGTCAGATTCATAGGCGTGGGGAAACCACAGGAAAGTGGAGAGGCGGCCAGAACCAGCGCCAACAATTTCCCAAGCTCCGTTTGATCTACATTGGGACGTTTGGCCAACTCCACTAACTAGTGATTATTACACACGTGGAAGGAGGCCGGAGTACCCGGAGAAAACCCATGCATGCGGAGTGCGGGGGTAATACTCGATCCCTGTACAGATGGAATACAGATGGGGATGAACCCACTTGCTGTGCTATCACCACACCCTGGCTAGAATCCAGGAGACGGCGATCTCACTGCCCCCACAGTGATGGGTTACAGGCCACGCGCCGCAGCACGGCTGGTTGTTCTTAGATTGACGTTGCATTTTTTAAAGATAAATGCAAGCATACAATGCATTCATGATGAGAAATTATCCTTGGCATCACGATTGAGGTTGCGACAACACAGACTACTGAGCAATAGATCAAAGACAAAGATCCCCCGTATAGCCTTAACAGACTGTAGTGGCAAATGCTGTTAGCGAGCACCTATGAAGGCCGTCACGGCACGGGCAGGTAGAAGGCCAGCACCACGCATGGCTGCCTTTGTCTCTCTAAAGACGATGTTTAAATATTGCACCAGGTACTCATTTGATACTGAGTCGACCTAAGGGAGGCCAAGGACCAGTTAGATCATCCTCACTGGTGTTGGTGGTGGCCATGAGTGGGAATCGAACTGGGATCACCGTGTTCGTAGCGGGTAATAAACACACACACATAGATTGTCTGCTACTGTTTGTTTTGTGGAAATATCTGGAAAATAAAAATGTTGATACACAACTAGGGTCATGCCCCATTCATTCATTCTGAAAACTTCTACCAAAATTCAAACTGACCCAAGATTCCAGAATGAAAAAAAAGTTTCTGACTGCCGGGTGGTGTAGGGTTTAAGTTATTTGGCCGGTGACCGAGCACTGAGCACCATGGACCACACACGCTCCGTCTCCTAGTCCTCGTGATTCGAGGCGAGTCCATTGTTCTTTCCCGAGCCGAACCTTCACCTAGCAGAGTCTACCGCACGGCACTGGCACACGCGTTGTGCAGTCCGGCTTGAGCCTCTCCCAAGCTAAGACTTCCACACACCTGGTGAAAGTATTAAACTAAACGATTAAACTATTTTTATTTCCCTAGGTAAAGCCCACTGAGCTATCTATCTCTTTTACAAAACAAATGATAGCTCAATGAAAGTGGCTTGTTGATTCTAAATGTGGAGGGAAAAAACGGAAAACAAATCCACGTGATCACGGGGAGAACATGCAAACTCCTAATATACAGGTGTCAGCTTGGAATTGAACCCACGATCTCCTGCATGCCAGGCGAGGGAGTTAACATCTCCTAGCCACCGTGGGGCCACCCCTCCTGCTCCACTCCAAAAGGGACGCATGTACCCACCTCATTGTCCAAGCTCGGATGCATGGAGGCTGTGGCGAGCTCCCTCTGCTGCCGCGCTCCCGTGGGGCCCTCCCGCGGCCGCGCGCGGTTCCTGAAGAGCGAGCGGCCCTGCGTCTCAGGCGGCCTTGGCCCGAGTTGAGGCCTCACGCTTGGTTTTCCAAGCGATGCATGGCCCGGCGGCCTCGTTTCGAACTCCACGCCGCCGCCGTTGCCCGCCATCGGAGCGTCAGTGCCGTGGCCTTCGACGGCCGAGTTGGAGCGAGCCAGCTTGGACTTGGAGTCCGCTGGAATGAAGTGGTTTGATGCACTCGACGACCTCCTGTGGGTGTGCGTGTCTGCATCTGGGCGGCGGGGAGAACGGGGACCGGAGGAGAGTGTGGTTGAACGTTTGATGTTCGTTTGACGTTTGCAACGAGAGCGCTTAGCCACGTCATTCTAGCTGCAATGTGGAGGGAAGCAATTGTGAACGTATGCGGTACCATTGGTTTCACTGTGAATCCTAAAAAATGTTCCGTGAAAACTCGCAAAGATGAGATTGTATGTATGTATGTTGAATTTGTCACACCGTATGTAGCCAACCGGGCTAATCGGAGGTGCGGGGGAAGGACAACAAACTAATCACAAAAAACTGTTTGAAATATATCAGATTGCAATCTATATTCTCTGCGAAACCAGTAGTAACCACACGTTTTTGCAATCCCTTTCCATTATATTACAATTTGAACGGCGTGGCCAAGAGCTTTCATTACGAATCTAAAACGAATATTAAACATCCAACCACACTCTCCTTCAGTGAGAACGGACAGGCTCATATGGGGCTCTGCCCACATTCACACAAGCCGCCTCATATTGAATTAAACACAACAATGTTCACCCCCCCTACCGACTGAAAGGAGATTCATGAGACTCATTGAGGCTTTCCTGGGCAAATGAGCGTTGTAGTAATGATAACAACAACAGGATCTTACATACGGTGCTGCGGGCATGAGACGACGGGCTGGTTCTGAGGATGGAAAGGCTTAATGAGAAAGTAAGAATTAAATGAAATATTTTTTTTACTAATGCAATCATACCCCGGTTTACGTCTCCCCCTTTAAAGCCGTTTTGCAAATACGTTTCACTTTATTAATACCAATACCCGATGTATATCGCCTTAACCCACACTTACATCACTGACAGCATCGTCGGTCAGTTCTCATTATCCGTCGCGTCTCAGCCTTTGTCTCCACCACCTACCATGTAAATTGCTTCGACTTATGTCGTTTCGATATTCGTCATCACACCTTTCAGGAACGCATCCCCGACGTAAAGTGGGGTATTGCTGTATTTTGATTGTGGTCGTATTATTGTGAGATGACGCTCGTTTACCAAAGGAAAGTCTCACCGAGTCTCCGCTCTATTTCAGGAGGGTCTTGCCAACTTTTTGCAGTAAGTGGAGGGTGCGATGTTGCTGCTGCTCTGTGCAGAATCCAAATTGACTAATTTGCGGTGCAGTTTTTTTTTAAGTGGTAAATTTGAAGCCACGATGCGAGCGCACAATGGCCTACTCATTTTTTTATGCAATCACGGGATCGTTAATATCCACCGTTAAGCAGGCGGCACATAGTAGTTTACGGTCAATATACTCGCAGTATTAACCAGAGTAGGCCTGCAGGATTCAAATCGTGAATCTGCTACAAGCAAGAAATGCATAACCACTGGGCCGCCTCACTGTGTGAGATGTTCACTATTCACTCCCGATGTTCAATATTCACTGCTGTGCATGTTGTTGAACTTATTTCATCCCGTACGTAGGCAACCATGCTACTGAGTTTACACTAACGATGTGCTTGATGTGATGGCGAGTGTGGTGGAGCGGGAAAGAGGGAGGGAAGGGAGCCGTGATGCTCCTGTTGGTGCCTCTCCCGACCTTCAGGTTCATCCAAGGGGGCTCCAGCGAGACGCCGGCTCACCAGGTCCGACATGGAGCGAGCCAGCGACATGCGGCGAGGAGACGCCACGCTGCAGGGACACATCACCACCATCACCATCGCCACCATCATTACCACTATCACCACCACCATCACCACCACTGGCTTGATCACCACCACTATCACTACCAGCGGCACCATCACCACCAACATCACCAACACCATCACAACCATCGCCACCATCACTACCATCACGACCATCACCACCGGCACCATCACCACCATCATCGCCACCACCAAGCTCGGTGAGAGCGAAGGTGTGTACGTATCCGTGAGTATCGGTGAGTATTAGTGTGGAGTCAGTGTGAAGGTGATTTTGTGTGTGTGTGTCATTAGAATAGCAGTTATCACACTGCGCTATGAACCCGAAGACCGGAGTTCAATTCCCGCTTATGGCCAACACCAGTGACAATTACTTGAACCAATTCAGGCCCCCACTCCCCCCCACCTCTTAAGTCGACTCAGCCTTAAAACGAGTATCTGGTGCAGTGTGTAAACATCAACACTGGGGAGACAAAGGCGGCCGAGCGTGGTATTGGCCACCCACAACCTTGTGTGCCGTGGCGGCCTTCGTAGGTGATGCTCGCTGACAGCCCTCGCCACAACAGTCTTTTAAAGTGTACCTTTCCTTGAGGCCGTTCTTCATGTCCTCCCCTGCTCCCGATGCCCCTTCACCTGGTGAGAAAGAAACAGAGAGAGGGGGGTCACGGGGCACGGGGTCAGTACAGCCACCGTGTCTCATGGCCCGGTGTGTAATGCTTTGTGGAAACTGTCACAAGATGCCCAAAATAACACAAACTCTCCTTAAACAGCATACAGCATAGTCAGTGAACAAAATGCAATGGCAAAATTACTCGGAATGGCAAATCCGAGTTTAATTGTGCACAGCATAGAATACAATAGACATAACCGTATATTGTAAAGCCTTACTCAACCCTTATGCCGTGGGCGGCAGGGTGATGGCACAGTGATAACAGTATAGCCTAGGTTAGATTCCTGACTCGGGTGCCCCTCTGTGTGGAGGTTGTATGTTCTCTCCCCTGTTTTGAATGGGTTTCCTCCTGGTTTCCTCCCATAGATAGCTATAAAAACCCTCAATTAGGATTACACGCACCAGCAACATTGCCCCCCCCCCCCCCCACTGCAAAACCTGGCAGTACCCTCCTGAAAAGTAACAGAGACTTTCCTTTGGTAAACCAGCGTCATCTCGATAATAATTGGGCCGTCGATTGCAGTGGGATTTACTGATACGAAAGTCAAGGGTTCTCTGAGGTGCCAGGCGCCACGTGGCAAATAAACCCCTGCACCATCAATACAGGGTGGCGATGTGGGGAGGCCTTCATCCAGCAGTGGATAGACAATGGTAATGACAATGAGTCAATATGACAAAAAATAATTCAAGGCTCTAAATGTGTGCAGTGTGTCTTATGACGCAGTGCGTCTCATGGCCCAGTGTGTCTCCTGGCCCTGGTGTGACCTCATGCTTGCGTTGTGGAGGTGCAGGGAAGAGGGGGAGGCTCACACCTGTTCTGGTGCTCCGCAGGAAGCTAATGGTCACCTCGAGCTCGCCGCGCCCCCCCGCCGTGTCGCCGCGCCCCCCCACCAGCGCGTGCCACCTAAGGGTACAACGACACCCCGGGGTCATGGGCATAGCCTCACAGCCTTATACAGGGGCAGTGTTCAGTCTATGATCAGTATTGGGTCTGCGGGCAGCGTTGGGTCTGGGCAGTGCTGGGTCTGTGGGCGGCATTGGGTCTGTGGGCAGCATTGAGTCTGTTGGCAGTGTTGGGTCCATGAGCATGTTGAGTCTGAGAATAGGTTTTCCCCTTTTTTCTGACAACAAAACAGGTGTTAAGATGTTAAAACACCAAACTGAAACATTTTACAAGGAATAATGTCTGCATTAACCACAATACTTGTGGTCAGAATGCAAAAAAAAGAATACTCTGATAATATATGCATTGTTTTTGAAATTGATTGGTCCACACCAGAGACAGCTCACTTTTGAGCCTAGTCTCAAAACGGTGTTAGACCAAAGGACGCCAAAAGGCGTACAGCGCAAAGACAAGCATCATCAGAGTAATGAGAGCTCGGGTGAGCAGTTACATCATGGGATCTCCTTTGCCAGTACCAAAAAAATTAGAATTGGTTATTATCAGAGTATGTTTTTTGTTTGCATTGTGGTTAATGCAGACATGATTCCTTGTAAAAGGCTTCAGTTTGGTGTTTTAACATCTTAACACCTGTTTTGTTGCCAGAAAAAAGGGAAAACCTATTGCAGTGTTGGGTCTATGGGTAGTGTTGGTTTTATGGACAGCGTTGGGTATATGGGCAGCGTTGAGTCTATGGGCAGCTTTGGGTCGATGGGCAGTGATGGGTCAATGGGCATATTGGGTCTATGGGCAGCATTGAGTCTATGGGCAACGTTGGGTCTATGAGCTGTATTGAGACTATGGGCAATGGAGAAGAGGTGAAGTTCCAAGAGAGGAACGGAAGAAGGTAAGGAGGGGGACCGCCGAAATCCTGGGTTTGAATAACAGTGGCCATGCGCACGGCGCATCCATCACTCACGCGGCACGCGTCCTCGCCTTGTCCCGGTAGATCTCCTCCAGGGCTAGCACCACTTTGCCCAGGCACTTGTCCGCCCCCAGCATGACCCTGTGCATCACGGCGAGCACCAGCAGCGGCGAGTGCCTCGCCTTCGCCTTCTTCGCTCGGCCTCCCTCTCGCTCTTCTGCAGCATCGTGAACCGCCGCCTCGCCGTTGCCGTCGCCGTCTCCACCGGACCAGCGCTCAATATCGAGTGTGCACTCCTCCAGCCACTTGGGGTCAGAGCTCGGCCCCTGCACCGAGGTGCGGTAGAGCTGCGTGCCCAGGCTGAAGGTCACGTAGGCATTGGCCTCCCGGCCCAAGCTGCGCGCCTGGCGCACCAGTACGTTCACGTGCGTGGGGTGCCACGCCATTGGCGCCGGAGGGGAGACGCGGGTCAGGTCCGAAATCACGCCGGGGTCAGAAGGCACACCTGGGCAATGAGACACTGGGCCATGAGACACACCTGGGCCATGAGACACACCTGGGCGATGAGACACACTGGGCGATGAGACACACTGGGCGATGAAACACACTGGGCGATGAGATACTTAGGCCATGAAACACACCTAGGCCATGACACACTGAACCATGAGACACACTGGGCCATGAGACACACTGGGCCATGAGACACACTGGGCCATGAGATGCAACTATTACCATACAGAAGAATATAATACATATCAGCACTCCACTCCCCCTATATCTGCGTAACGTGAGAATAGGTTTTCTCCTTTTTTCTGTTAACAAAACAGGTGTTAAGATGTTCAAACACCAAACTGAAGCCTTTTACAAGGAATCATGTCTGCATTAACCACAATACTTGTGGTCAGAATGCATTTAAAAAACATACTCTGATAATATATGCATTGTCTTTGAAACTGATTGGTCCACACCAGAGACAGCTTTCTTTGGAGCCTCGTCTCAAAAGGTGTTAGACTAGAGGACGCCAAAAGGCATACAGCACAAAGACAATCATTATCAAGAGTAATGAGAGCTCGGGGTGAGCAGGTACATCAGTACCAATATATGAGGCAGACATGATTCCTTGTAAAAGGTTTCAGTTTGGTGTTTAAACATCTTAACACCTGTTTTGTTGCCAGAAAAAAGGGGAAAACCTATTCCCAAATTTTGGTACTGACAAAGGAGGTCCCATGATGCCCGTGTAACGTTTCATGTTTATGTAGCTTGGTATTGTAGACTGTAGTGTGATCAGGTTGGAGGTCATCTGCGTTTGAGCCGATTCGTACTGCAGGGAATTTAATATTCAACTCTAAGTTGATCTCGATTTTAAATTCCTAATCTGATACAGTACAGTTTTTTTATTCTGATTTCTATTCACTTCATTTCTGTAAGGGTTTTTATGTAATGTTTTAGCTTTTGTCATTTTGGTGACCCAAGTCACCCTTGAAAATGAGAGTTACTCTGGTGCCTTGAGTTATCGCCTGGGTAGTTAAATACACCTGAACTTTAGGCTGCTCCCACATCGTGTGATGTTTCATTTTTCTCCAGTTCTACTTACAGCACAAATGGTGTCTTACGATGCAGAGCCAATTTCATTCACAAAATCTCTGCTGCGAGCAGTGCACAACCCTGTGTCAGAAAACGATCATGGAAGACGAAGTCACAGAGCTACCTCAAGATTCGATGCAAAAGGTCGCTTAATTCACGATCAGTTTCCTTCCCGTGCTAATAACGCATCGGGGCATTGTCAGAGATGGGATTGAGCCGAATTAAGTGACTTAACGAATTATGAGCGCATACATTGGTAAACTTGAAACACCGGTCTAACCACTACCGGCTGAGACCCAAGGTCTTGAGACCCAAGGTCTCAGCCGGTAGTGAAAAACAAACTGCACCACCAGCGATGTGTAACGCTGATACACACGGGAACAGTGCCTGTACGGCTCAACAGGGACTCGCGTGCCGAGCTGCCAGCCCCACCTACTCGATCACTAGACCCTCCCATTCCTCAGGTAGCCCCTCCCTTATAGCCCCGCCCCAATGCTCAGGTAACCCACTAATCGGGTTGCTTTGCCCGGAATTTGACCAATACATTGGCAAATATGAATGATATCTTTGTAAAGATAACAATATTGTCGGGTGGTGGAGGGTTACTTGGCGCCTTACGTGGGACGTGTTTAACAATTATCGGGCTCGTGCAAGGTGGGACGAGTTAATTAGTGTGATGGATGAGGAGGAGTAAATTGGTAAATGCGGAAAAGACGTCGCGTGGTGGTTCGGTCGCGAGGACTAGAGATTGGGGAAACCGTGGCTTGCAATCCCGGCAGCCACCAAAACGTGGCATTGGTTTTTGAATGAACTTTATACAATTAGGTGGCGTCGTCATCCCAGAGCGCAGGGGACGCCCGCTCTGGCCGTGAATGCTCGTGCAGTTACGCACTCAACGATTTACTTTTGGGGGAGGAAATGTTTTGACGGAATGACTCGGTCGCCAATCCCCACGCACACCAAGAACGCGCGCGTGCTGGAGTCCTTGCCGATCTGTGCTCGCCGTCCCTTCAGGGTCACTTTGCCGAAGGCGCGTGAATTCTTAACAAACTCGCGTACAGATCAAACCACAGACACACACACACACACGACAGTACAAAGACAGACAGACACACCCACGCACCAACGCGTAAAATGAATGCACGCGGAACTGGTCAGACTGGACGGGCGGCAGTCCAGTCGGTACACAAGAGAGCGAGCGGTACCCTGCCCATCAAGGCGCCGACATTCACAGAATACTTGGCCAGCTGCATAGCCACATTCTTTTATTTGTGTCGCTTGCTTTCGTGGGGTATGCACTATATTTAATAACAGACACACGAGGTACAGGATTGTATGTACTCGCCACTGGCATCAGCTGATGAACAATCATTCATGAGCCACTCACGACTGGCACAAGACGCACGCGCGACGGCGCTGTAGCCACCAGCCTGCTTAGCCCTCTGGGCTTCCAGGCCAGTTGTGCCAGCCTCAGACTGGCTAGGCACGAGCTTCAGCCTTAGTCCACACTCCACTTCAACTTCATACCTTTCACGTCTATCAAGCAAGCCGAAGCCTGCTGGAGAAACGCCACTTGGCGCCCTGATGCCACAGTGTGCTGGGGAGGAGGGCACGTATAATGAGCTGCTGAGCTCCGCTGCGCTTGACTGATGATGCTGGCTCACCTGCCCCCTGCCGCGAGAGAGGTCTTGACAAAGCGCTTTTCAAATTCCTCTCGCCCAGCTCTTCAGAAGCGCTCGAGCTGTTACGGGTTTGGGCGTGGGGTACAACATGGGGTCGACCATGGGTTAGCAGTGTTGCGTGTTTAAGCGTGGTGGGTTGGAGAATGGGATCGAAATCGCTTTTATTTCCATAGATTCCTGTTCCGTAACTCATTATACGAGCAAGCTAACGAACATATTAATGTTATTTGGGCATAACACACCTATTCAGCATCATAATGTAGGCCTCATTCTCTCACTTCACAGCGCCCATTGTATGTGCAGGCAGCGCGAGCCCACGAGGTTTCTTGTAAGGTGGAGGCGTGGGGCCACTTCGTTCGGGCAACGTGAATCACCCCACCTCACTGACCTCGTCATCGGCCATGGGGAGGGATGAGGAGCCGAGGGGCTACGTGCACGGGGCCCTGCCTGGGGAATGAGAGGCGCCTTCATGCTTGGGCTTGTGAGGTGGCCATATAGCAGTACAGAAAGGAGGATTAAATCCATCCGTGCGGCGTGGATTAAGGGTTACCCCCAGGGGCGGTTTCTTCATTAGGGCGATTGGGCGACGCACCACCAATGTCATTCAACCACAGAGTCACGCTAGCCGTCACTGTGCCTCTGGATATAGTCCAATCAGCGTCATGCTACGTCCTGTGGAGTACCGCCTCTTTTTGGGCGATTTCCCTCCAGCTGAGAATTGCCCCGAGTGGTCCCATAGACTTACATTCAAAGATGTTTTTTTTCGAATGGGGGCGCTGCAATGCATTCTCTATGGCTTCCGGGAGGGCTCGCCCTAACGTGCTTACGTCATCATACGTGCTTACGTCATCATACGTAAGCACGTTTCATCCAACAATATAATTTGTCGCCACCTAGTGGAATCTTTAATAAAAGAAACTTGAGTGGTTTGTTTTAACAGTGAGTATAGAAACAAACAAGATGTATTGAAAGAGTCACTTTATTTTTCATTAATATTAAAGAAGTGAAGTTGCCTTTACATGCTTGAGCTGTTAATTTATCCATTGCATGGGTGGACCTTATCCTAATCAATCATCCAGACATTTGCCCCCCCTGAGAGATTTTGCAGGAGCCGCCACTGGTTACCCCCTCTTACGCATTGAGTTTTTCGGTAGTTACGCTCGCTACTCATAGCAGCAAGAAGGGCCTGGGTTCGATTCCCAACTCGGGCGCCTTTCTGTGTAGAGTTTGTATTCTCTCCCTCTGTTCTGCATGGGTTTCCTCCTGGTTCTCCCGTTTCCACCCATAGATAAAACACACACGTACAGTTGAACTGGTAATGGCCAAAACATCCCAAAGTTGAAAAATTACCTGAAAATTACTCAGTTGGGATTTAAGAGAGCAACATCACCCCCGACTAGGAAAACGTGACAGGACTCTCCTGAAAAAAGTATTTCGACTCAGTGAGGTTTTCCTGGATAAACCATCGGATTAAACTAAGTAAATGATAGCTAAATTTCGATTTAAAGCTTTCGTGACTGCAGGGATTCATCTTCTTGGTTCTTTCGGTAAAGTCACGTAGAAGGGAAGTAATAAAATAATAAAAATAAAACATAATAAAACAATTCTCACGACGTTTCGGCCACAACGCAAGCAGCCGTCCTCAGGCGAAGAATGAAACACCACCAAGCTTGGAGCGTATATTTAAGCTGGGTTAGAGGGGGGGAGGTGGGAAGAAGAGCGCCTAGACAAAATAATTTGCATATCAAGAGGAATTCAGCATATGGAAAATGCGTAGGAGGTGGGCTGGGGGGGTTCCAAATCAATACTATGCCCGTGCATTATGCAGGATTAGCAGCATCAAAGGGGGGGGGGAGGGGGGTAGCATTAACAAAGGAAAGGAATGTTAATAGTATGTAGCTGCAGTTACTAAACCACCACGTAAAAAACTAAAGTATAAACTGGATAACAAACTAAAGTATAAACTACATAGCATCATCAGTATACTTACTATATTCTACAATAAGCTGAGTTACTAACAGTAAGTAATACATACAAAATTCTACGTTGTAAAAAATTATATAATATGCTTCCATCTAAACTTTATTCTCTTACATCACACGCGTCTATACCGTACTATATACTGCCATAGACAAACCCAACATTAAATTACATACTGTATTGCTATAAACCACCCTATACCTTATACATTTTAATATAACACTATGTATTATTCTACCCACCCTAATGTGTATCGAAATGGTTTATTACGTCCTTCCAGTGATTGCTAAGCCAGAATCCATCTTCTCGGTTAAATTGTCTCTGTGTTTGTATATGTGGATCGCCTCATGAACGAATCTCTCATGATAGCCAGATGGCTTGCAGAGAACCTCTGTCTTGGAGAAGTCAATGTCATGTGAGCCCACTGAGTTGTAACAGTGATCTGCCACGGCTGAGGTGTTTGTCCTACCGTGTTTCAGGTCAGCTTTATGTTCACGGATGCGGTCCGAGACATGTCGTTTGGTTTCCCCAATGTAACTGCTACCACAGAGGCAACTTAGTTTGTAGACACCAGGGTACTGTATGTCTGGAACCACATCTTTTACAGATGGTACCAGATCACGGATTTTATGTACTGTGTTGAATCGGACCTGGATCTTGTGTTTAATCAGGATTTTGGAGATCTTTTTTGTGACCCCAGCAATGTAGGGTAAGGTGATGGTCTTGAAAGGCTCCTCAACAGGATCCTTCTTGATGGTTGGAGTGATGGCTTTGCGGATTGTGTAGTCGGAGTAACCATTAGCCTTAAGAGCTTGGCGTACGTGTTTGAGTTCACTGGAAATGTGTTCATGGTCGGAGATGCATTGGGCTCTATGATATAGAGTCTTGATGAGGGAATTCTTCTGGGATGGATGGTGGTGGGAATCCGGTTTTAGATAAGCATCCGTATGGGTGGTTTTCCTGTAGACAGAGTGGCTCATTGAACCATCAGGTCTCCTTTTGATTAGGACATCCAAAAAGGGTAGCTTGCCATCATTTTCGACTTCCATGGTGAATCTGATGGCTGGGTGGATGGAATTGATGTGGTCGAGAAATTGGTCTAGAGCAGGCCGGCCATGTGGCCAGATGACAAAAGTGTCGTCTACGTACCTCTTCCATAAGGTCGGGCGTAGAGTGGCAGTCTGGATGGCGTCCGTCTCAAATTTCTCCATGAAGATGTTGGCTACAACCGGAGATAGGGGGGAGCCTGACACCATCGCAATCATTGAAGACTTGGTTCATCAAGGACTGAATGATGGGATACCCCCCCTGGTGAGACACTGCTTAACCAATACATACTTCACCTGGAATGGAACCTTCTACAAGCAAATTGAGGGCACCCCAATGGGCTCCCCCCTATCTCCGGTTGTAGCCAACATCTTCATGGAGAAATTTGAGACGGACGCCATCCAGACTGCCACTCTACGCCCGACCTTATGGAAGAGGTACGTAGACGACACTTTTGTCATCTGGCCACATGGCCGGCCTGCTCTAGACCAATTTCTCGACCACATCAATTCCATCCACCCAGCCATCAGATTCACCATGGAAGTCGAAAATGATGGCAAGCTACCCTTTTTGGATGTCCTAATCAAAAGGAGACCTGATGGTTCAATGAGCCACTCTGTCTACAGGAAAACCACCCATACGGATGCTTATCTAAAACCGGATTCCCACCACCATCCATCCCAGAAGAATTCCCTCATCAAGACTCTATATCATATAGCCCAATGCATCTCCGACCATGAACACATTTCCAGTGAACTCAAACATGTACGCCAAGCTCTTAAGGCTAATGGTTACTCCGACTACACAATCCGCAAAGCCATCACTCCAACCATCAAGAAGGATCCTGTTGAGGAGCCTTTCAAGACCATCACCTTACCCTACATTGCTGGGGTCACAAAAAAGATCTCCAAAATCCTGATTAAACACAAGATCCAGGTCCGATTCAACACAGTACATAAAATCCGTGATCTGGTTCCGTCTGTAAAAGATGTGGTTCCAGACATACAGTACCCTGGTGTCTACAAACTAAGTTGCCTCTGTGGTAGCAGTTACATTGGGGAAACCAAACGACATGTCTCGGACCGCATCCGTGAACATAAAGCTGACCTGAAACACGGTAGGACAAACACCTCAGCCGTGGCAGATCACTGTTACAACTCAGTGGGCTCACATGACATTGACTTCTCCAAGACAGAGGTTCTCTGCAAGCCATCTGGCTATCATGAGAGATTCGTTCATGAGGCGATCCACATATACAAACACAGAGACAAATTTAACCGAGAAGATGGATTCTGGCTTAGCAATCACTGGAAGGACGTAATAAACCATTTCGATACACATTAGGGTGGGTAGAATAAAACATAGTGTTATATTAAAATGTATAAGGTATAGGGTGGTTTATAGCAATACAGTATGTAATTTAATGTTGGGTTTGTCTATGGCAGTATATAGTACGGTATAGACGCGTGTGATGTAAGAGAATAAAGTTTAGATGGAAGCATATTATATAATTTTTTACAACGTAGAATTTTGTATGTATTACTTACTGTTAGTAACTCAGCTTATTGTAGAATATAGTAAGTATACTGATGATGCTATGTAGTTTATACTTTAGTTTGTTATGCAGTTTATACTTTAGTTTTTTACGTGGTGGTTTAGTAACTGCAGCTACATACTATTAACATTCCTTTCCTTTGTTAATGCTACCCCCCCCCCCCCTTTGATGCTGCTAATCCTGCATAATGCACGGGCATAGTATTGATTTGGAACCCCCCCAGCCCACCTCCTACGCATTTTCCATATGCTGAATTCCTCTTGATATGCAAATTATTTTGTCTAGGCGCTCTTCTTCCCACCTCCCCCCCTCTAACCCTGCTTAAATATACGCTCCAAGCTTGGTGGTGTTTCATTCTTCGCCTGAGGACGGCTGCTTGCGTTGTGGCCGAAACGTCGTTTGAATTGTTTTATTATGTTTTATTTTTATTATTTTATTACTTCCCTTCTACGTGACTTTACCGAAAGAACCAAGAAGATAAATGATAGCTACTCCAGTTTCTTCCTATGTGCCACTCGTTAATGGATATTGAGCCAAACGTCCCAAAGCAGGGCCCTCCTGAAATAGCCTTGAGACTCGGCGGGGCTTTTCTGGGTGAATAGAGGGCATTACAGTAAGTCCTTTTTTGAACACGGGATGAGGTGCATTCGTCCTGAAAAGTACCACGTTAAGCGAAAACCGAGTGAAGCGAGGAATTATCGAGTTACTGAAGCACATTTGCATTGCAAACTCAGCCTACAGTCATCCCATGACAGGAACCGAGATGAGGGTACGCTGCCGCCTTACTGTATCATTCCACGTATTGTATCACTCCACTCAGCCGCGCAGCTCAAGAAAGTAGCTCATCGTCAACCACTCATAAACCGCGTTATAACGGTGCACGTTCCGCGTTACCAATAGAACTGCGTTATAGCGAAAACATGTTGTATGAAAATGCGTCAACCGATGACTTATAATGTATATACATGGAACAGACTTTATAAAAAATATATTCTTCATACTTGTTTACGTGGGGTTGCGATCCTGAAAATGTCCACGTAAAATGAATTCGCGATAAACGTAAGGAATAACGGTCAAGGTGGGGATGCCGTTCCAGCCCATAGTCTTATTATTGTTCATTTGACAGTACACTGTTTTAGAAGTTTATTTTTACGTATGTATGTTGAACTTTTTCAAATATTGTGTGTTTATAGATTATTTCTATGAATACACGATGTGTGACAGTCATCTAAATATGAAGTGAGTGAGAGGGAAAAGATGAGGGAGTGAAATGACGTTACGCAAGCAACTGTACTACAATACCAGTACCACAGGACTACAGCACCAACTTCCAGCATCACAGAAAGCTGCCATAACGCGAGACTTGTGTTATAGCGAGTAGTGCATCATGCGCTAGACTCACATAGCGAGTAGTCCATTACCCACTAGACTCGCGTTATAGCGAGCAGTCCATCATGAGCTAGACTCGCGTTATAGCGAGTAGTCCGTCACGCACTACAATTGCGTTATAGTGAGTAGTCCGTCACACACTAGACTCGAGTTATAGCGAGTAGTCCATCATGCGCTAGACTCGCATTATAGAGAGTAGTCCATCACGTACTAGACTCACGTTATAGCGAGTAGTCCCTCACCTGTTAGACTCGCGTTATAGCGAGTAGTCTGTCACGCACTAGACTGGCATAGCGAACAATCCGTCATACCCGAGACTCGTGTTATAGCGATTAGAACGTGACACCCTAGACTTGCGCTATAGTGAGTAGTCAGAAACGCGCTAAATTCGCGTTATAGCGAGTAGTCCATCATGCGCTAAACTTGCATTATAGCGAGTAGTCCATCACGCCCTTGACTGGTGTTATAGCGAGTATTCCGCCATGCCCTAGACTCGTGTTATAACGAGTAGACCGTCACACACTAGACTTGCACTATAATGAGTAGTGGGAATCGCGCAAGATTCGCGTTATAACGAGTAGTCCGTCACGTGCTAGAATCATGTTATAGCGAGTAGTCCGTCATGTGCTAGACTCACGTTATAGCGAGTAGTCCATCACGTGCTAGACTTGCGTTATTGTGAATAATCCGTCATGCCCTAGACTCGTATTATCGCGAGTAGACTGTCACATTGTAGACTCACATTATAGCGAGTAGTTCATCACCCATTAGACTTACGTTATAGTGAGTAGTCCTTCATATGCTAGACTGGTGTTATAGTAAGTAATCCGTCACCCGCTAGACTCGCGTTATAGCGAGTAGTCCGTCACGCGCTAGACTCGAGTTATAGCGAATAGTCCATCACGTGCTAGACTTGCGTTATTGTGAGTAGTCCGTCACCCGCTCGACTCGCGTTATAGCGAGTAGTCCGTCAATGTGCTAGAATTGCACTACAGCAAATAGTCCGTCACGCAGTAGACTCGCCTTATAGCAATTATTCTGTCACACGCTAGAGTGAGTAGTTCATCACGTGCTAGACTGGCATTATAGTGAATAATCCGTCATGCCCTAGACTCGTATTATCGCGAGTAGACCGTCACATTGTAGACACATAGCGAGTAGTTAATCACCCATTAGACTTACATTATAGGGAGTAGTCCTTCATATGCTAGACTTGCATTATAGTAATACGTCACCCGCTAGACTCGCGTTATAGCGAGTAGTCCGTCACGCGCTAGACTGGCATCATAGCGAATAATCCGTCATGCCCTAGACTCGTGTTATAGCGATTAGACCGCCACACCCGAGACTTGCGCTATAGTGAGTAGTTGGAAACGCGCTAGACTTGAGCTATAGCGAGTAGTCCGTCATGCACTAGACTTGCATTATAGCGAGTAATCGGTCACCCGCTAGACTCGCGTTATAGCGAGTCATCTGTCACGCGCTTAACTTGCGTTATAGCGAGTAATCCCCCACACCATTGACTCGTGTTATAGAGAGTAGTTGGTCATGCGCTAGATTCACGTTATAGAAAGTAGTCGGTAACGTGCTAAACTCGAGTTTTAGAGAGTCGTCCGTCACGCGCTAGACTGGCGTTTTCTCGAGTATTCTGTCACACGCTAGACTTGCGATATAGCGAGTAGTCCATCACGTGCTGGACTCACATTATAGCGGGTAATTCATCACCCATTAGACTTTTGTTATGATGAGTAGTCCATCATAGCTAGACTGGTGTTATAGCGAGTAATTTATCACGTGCTAGACTTGCGATATAGCGAGTAGTCCATCACGGACTAGACTCACGTTATAGCAATGAGTCTATCAGGTGCTAGACTAGCGTTATAGCGAGTGATCCATCACACGTGAGACCTGTTTATAGCGAGTATTCCCTCACACCCTAGACTTATGTTATCGCGAGTCGTCCATGACATGGTAGACTTATTTTATAGCGAGTAGTCGACCACACACTAAACTGGCGTTAAAGCGAGTAATCTGTCATGCCCTAGACTTGATTATAGCAAGTAATCCGTCATACCCTAGACTTGGTTATCGCGAGTAATCTGTCACATCCTAGACTCGTGTTATAGTGAACAGTCTATCATGCTCTAGACTTGCGTTACAGCGAATAGTCCGTTACAGGCTAGACTCGAGTTATAGCGGGCAGTCCATCATGCTCTAGACTCGTGTTATAGCGAGTAGTCCATCATGTGCTAGGCTCGCGTTGTGGCGAGTAGTCTGTCACCCGCTAGACTCACGTTATAGCGAATAGTTCGTCACACCCTAGACTCGGGTTATAGTAAGTAGTCCGTCACATGATAGACTTATGTTGTAGTGAGTAGTCCATCATGCGCTAGATTCGCGTTACAGAGATTATTTGGTAACGCTCTAGACTCGCGTTATCGCGAGTAATCCATCATGCCCCTGACTGACGTTATAGTGAGTAGTCCGTCACACTGTAGACTTACGTCTAGCGAGTAGTCCGTCACATCCTAGACTCGTTTTATAGCGAGTAGTCCGTCACTTGGTAGACTCGAGTTATAGCGTAGAGTCCATCCCCCGCTAGACTTGTGTTATAGTGAGTAGCCCGTCACATGGTAGACTTATGTTGTAGTGAGTAGTTCATCACGCGCTAGACTTGTGTTATAGTGAGTAGTTCAACACATGTTAACCTGGAGTTATAGCGAGTAATCCGTCACGTCCTAGATTCGTATTATAGCGAGAAGACCGTTACGTGCTGGAATTGCTTAATAGTGAATAGTCCGTCCCTTGATAGACTTGCGTTATAGTACGTAGTCCGTCACATGCTAGACTAGTGTTATAGCGAGTAATCCGTCATGCCCTAGACTTAGTTATAGTGAGTAATCCATCACGCCCCAGACTTGCGCTATAGCGAGTAGTCTGTCATGCACTAGACTCACGTTAGAGCGAGTAGTCCGTCACACCCTAGACTTGCGCTATCGCGAGTGGTCTGTCACGTGCTAGACTCGCATTGTAGAGAGTAGTCCAACACCCTCTAGACTCGCGTTATAATGAGCAGTCTGTCACACCCGAGACTTGGTTATAGTAAGTAATCCATCATCCTCCAGCCTTACGTTATAGTGAGTAATCCGACATGCCCTAGACTCGCGTTATAGCGAGTAGTGCATCACGTGCTATACTCGTGTTATAGCTAGTAGTCCATCACGCGCTAGACTTGCGTTATAGTGAGTGGCTCCTAACACGCTAGACTCGAGTTATAGCAAGTAGTCTATCATAAGCTAGACTCGAGTTATAGCAAGTAGTCCGGCACAGGGTAGACTTACATCATAGCGAGTAGTCCGTCATACGCTAGACTGGCATTATAGCGAGTAATCTGCCATGCCGTAGACTCATATTATAGTGAGTAGTCCGTCACGTGCAAGACTCACGTTATAGCAAGTAATCCGTCATGCCCTAGATTTATGTTATAGCGACTCGAACGTCACACGCGAGACTGGCGTTATAGCGAGTAATCCGCCATACCCCAGACTGAGGTTATAGGGAGTAGTCCATCACACTGTAAAATTACGTCTAGCGAGTAGTCCGTCACACGCTAGACTGGCTTTATAGTGAGTAGTCCGTCACATGGTCGACTCGAGTTATAGCGAGTAGTCCGTCACATGGTAGACTTACGCTGTAGTGAGTAGTCCATCACGCCCTAGACTCGCGTTGTAGCGAGTAGTCCTCCACCCGCCAGACTCACGTTATAGCGAGTAATGCGCCATGCCCTAGACTCGAGTTATAGCAAGCAGTCCATCACCCAATAGACTTGTGTTATAGCAAGTAGTCCATCACATGGTAGACTTAAGTTGTAGTGAGTAGTCCATCACGCACTAGACTCGCGTTACAGCGAGTAGTCGGTAATGCGCTAGACTTGCGTTAAAGCGAATAGTCCGTTACACGCGAGACTCGAGTTATAGGGGGCAGTCCATCATGCGCGAGACTCGTGTTATAGCGAGTAGCCTGTCACGTGCAAGACTCGCGTTGTAGCGAGTAGTCCTTCACCCGCTAGACTCGCATTATAACAAATAGTTCGTCACACCCTAGACTCGGGTTATAGCGAGTAGTCCGTCACATGATAGACTCGCGTTACAGCGAGTAGTCGGTAACGCGCTAGACTCGCGTTATAGCGAGTAATCCGTCATGCCCTAGATTTATGTTATAGCGACTCGAACATCACACGCTAGACTGGCTTTATAGTGAGTAATCCGCCATGCCCCAGACTGACGTTATAGTGAGTAGTCCATCACACTGTAGACTTACGTCTAGCGAGTAGTCCGTCACATGCTAGACTCGTTTTTATAGCGAGTAGTCCGTCACATGGTAGACTCCAGTTATAGTGAGCACTCCATCACCCGCTAGACTTGTGTTATAATGAGTAGTTCAACACGTGTTAGCCTGGAGTTATCGCGAGTAATCCGTCACGTGCTAGACTCGCGTTATAGTGAGCATTCCGTCACACGCTAGACTCGCATTTTAGGAGTCATCCATCACGCGCTAGACTCGTGTTATAGCCAATAGTGGATCACGCTCTAGATTCACGTTATCGCAAGTAATCCGTTACGCCCTAGACTCGTGTTATAGAGAGTAGACCATCACAAAGTAGGCTCACGTTATAGCGAGCAGTCCGTCACGCGCTACATTTCGATATAGCGAGTAGTCCATCATGGACTAGACTCACGTTATAGCAAGAAGTCCATCAGGTGCTAGACTAGTGTTATAGCAAGTAATCCGTCACGCGTGAGACCTGGTTTTAGGGAGTATTCCCTCACACCCTAGACTTACGTTACAGCGAGTCGTCCGTGACATGGTAGACTTACTTTATAGCGAGTAGTCGACCACACACTACACTAGCGTTAAAGCGAATAATCCGTCATGCCCTAGACTTGGTTATAGCGAGTAATCCGTCATGCCCTAGACTTGGTTATCGCGAGTAATCTGTCACACCCTAGACTCATGTTATAGCGAATAGTCCGTTACAGGCTAGACTCGAGTTATAGCGAGTAACCCGTCATGCCCTAGATTTATGTTATAACGACTAGAATGTCACACGCTAGACTGGCGTTATAGCGAGTAATCCGCCATGCCCCAGACTGACGTTATAGTGAGTAGTCCATCACCCTGTAGACTTACGTCTAGCGAGTAGTCCGTCACACGCTAGACTGGCTTTTTAGCGAGTAATCCACCATGCCCTAGACTCGCGTTGTAGCGAGTAGTCCATCACCCTCTAGACTCGTGTTATAGCGAGTAGTCCGTCACATCCTAGACTTGTTTTATGCCGAGTAGTCCGTCACATGGTAGACTTACGTTGTAGTGAGTAGTCCATCACGCGCTAGACTTGCGTTATAGTGAGTATCTTCTTGGTTCTTTCGGTAAAGTCACGTAGAAGGGAAGTAATAAAATAATAAAAATAAAACATAATAAAACAATTCTCACGACGTTTCGGCTACAACGCAAGCAGCCGTCTTCAGGTGAAGAATGAGACACTGCCAAGCTAGGAGCTTATATATAAGCTGAGTTGGAGGTGGAAGAAGAAGAGAGCCTTAACAAAAGAATGTGCATATCAAGAGGAATTTAGCATATTCATGGGAAATGCGTAGGAGGTGGGCGGGGGGGTTTCAAAGTCATATTATGCCCATGCATTATGCAGGATCAGCAGCACCAAAGGGAGGGGGGGTAGCATTAATAAAGGGAGGGCATGTTAATAGTATGTAGAAGCAATGAAGCATGTGAATGGGAAAACGGTGGCAGGAGATCCGCAGCGGAGCAAATAATGCATTCCCTGTGGAGAACACAAGATACACAGTTAATGCCAGTGAGTGGACTGCGGTCTGAAAGTCACCATAAACGTGAACAACAATCAGTTAAGATTCGAAGTGGTTTATTACATCCTTCCAATGATTGCTGAGCCAGAATCCATCTTCTCGGTTGAAATTGTCTCTGTGTTTGTATATGTGGATCGCCTCATGAACGAATCTCTCATGGTAGCCAGATGGCTTGCAGATAACCTCTGTCTTGGAGAAGTCAATGTCATGTGAACCCACTGAATTGTAACAGTGATCTGCCACGGCTGAGGTGTTTGTCCTACCGTGTTTCAGGTCAGCTTTATGTTCACGGATGCGGTCCGAGACATGTCGTTTGGTTTCTCCAATGTAACTGCTACCACAGAGGCAACTTAGTTTGTAGACGCCAGGGTACTGTATGTCTGGAACCACGTCTTTTACAGACGGAACCAGATCACGGATTTTATGTACTGTGTTGAATCGTACCTGAATCTTGTGTTTAATCAGGATTTTGGAGATCTTTTTTGTGACCCCAGCAATGTAGGGTAAGGTGATGGTTTTGAGTAGTTCAACACGTGTTAACCTGGAGTTATAGCGAGTAATCCGTCACGTGCTAGACTCGTGTTATAGTGAGTAGTCCTTTAGGGGCTAGACTGGCCTTAAAGGGAGTAATCCGACAGGCCATCGACCCGCGTTATAGCGAGTAATCCGTTACACCCTGGATTCGTTTTATAGCGAGTAGACCGTCACACGCTGGAATTGCTTCATAGTGAGTAGTCCGTCACTCGATAGACTTGCGTTATAGTAAGTAGTCCGTCACATGCTCGACTAGTGTTATAGCGAGTAATCCGTCATGCCCTAGACTTAGTCATAGTGAGTAATCTATCACACCCCAGATTTGCTCTATTGCGAGTAGTCTGTCATGCGCTAGACTCGCGTTATAGTGAGTAGTCCTTCACACGCTAGACTGGAGTTATAGCGAGTAGTCTGTCACACGCTAGAATCGAGTTACAGCGAGTAATCCGACATGCCCTAAACTCACGTTATACCGAGTAGTCCATCACACCCTAGATTCATGTTATTGTGAGTAGTCCCATCACATGGTAGACTATGTTATAGTGAGTAATCCGTCACGCACTAGATTAATGTTCTAGCGAGTAGTCCGTCACACCCTAGATTCGTGTTATAGCGAGTAGTCTATCACGCGCTAGACTTGCGTTATTGCGAGTAGTCTGTCATGCGCTAGACTCGCATTATAGCGAGTAGTCCGTCATGTGCTAGACTAGCGATATAGCGAGTAATCCGTCACGGGCTAGACTTGGTTATAGTGAGTAATCCGTCATGCCCCAGACTCGCGTTATAGCAAGTAGTCCGTCATATGGTAGACTGGCGTCATAGCGAGTAGTCCATCATATGGTAGACTGGCGTTATAGCAAGTAATCCGCCATGCCCTAGAATCACATCATAGCAAGTCGTCCATCACGAGGTAGACTCGCGTCATAGCGAATAGTCGTAATTGTGCTAGATTCGGGTTATAGCTAGTAGTCCGTCACATGCAAGACTCTCGTTATATCAAGTAGTCCATCACGTGCCAGACTCGCGTTGTAGCGAGTAGTCCTTCACACCCTAGACTCGTGTTATAGCGAGTAGTTTGTCACATGTGTAACAGGTTCCGGAGACACTTGTAGAGGTAACTTCTTTATTACAATACAACACTCCAACAGTCCAACAGTCCTGATACTCTGTTACAGCCTAGGTACACAGCCTAGCTACACAGCCTAGATACTCTACTCTGGCTACGCTCCGGAACTCGCCCTCACAAGGTCGTAGAGTTGGGAGTTCCAGAGTCCCAGCGCTGGCTCTCACAGCATCCCAGGGTCTTCAGATGGCTGGTCGTGGGTCTTGGGTCTTGAGTTACAACTGGGCCCCGATCGTCCAGGGAGCTCTCCTTTTATGCCTGGTACAACGAGGGGTGGGGCCGTGTGCGCCCCCAGATATCCCACAGAGCACACACAGCCCCCCCCTTTGGCGGCGCCAAGGGGATTAAGCGTCTGGACCCCCTGGGAACTCAACGCCTGGCGCCCAGAGGCTTAAGCGTCTGGACCCACCTGGGAACCCAGAGCCCCCAGCAGCCCCTCCCTTCTTATGTCACTACATTACCCCCCTCTATGTAGCCTCCAGCCGACCCGGCTGTCAAAAAAAAATACAATTGTACAAGAAATTATTTGTTAACCATCAGAATGAGTGTGTGACAAATCAAGAAAAAAAAATGGGAAGAAAGCGCCTCTCCCCCTCCTGTGGTCACCGATGCAGAACAACACTGTATAAACACATATATGCAGGATGAACGCACGCCCCAATCGCCCACTATACATGATGGAAAGGTGAGTGGCGTCGCGTTGGGACGAGAGTTCGTGGGCGGGGGGCATGAAAATCGTTTGAGTTTTGAGCGAGTCCGAGTGGCAGGTCCATCGGTCGCGACGGAGGCGGGAGGGGACCGACGACCCGCTGTTGCGCTTGTGTCCTGGGTCGCTGATCCCGCGGGCAAGCTTGTTCCCGCTGGGTCGGCCGTGGCGGATTTCATTCCCAAGGCACCTGAGGGCGGGGCAGCGGGACCTGCCCGAGAGTTAGAAGCAGCATCATCGCGGCGTGACTCGTCAGACATGTCGCGCTCTCGGCCCCGGAGATGTGAAGGAGGTGTGTAGGGTTGAATGTAAGGTTTTAGACGTGACGGGTGCACGAACCAACGTCGCTTGCCATGCTGGATCCTGACACACTGCGGGCGGAGAACGCGAATAATAACAACTGGCCCTCTCCAAGGCTTAAGCAGTTTTGAGGAAGTAGCCAATGGTACCTGCGGGCAGTGGAGCCAGGCGCGGTCCCCTTCTACCCAAACGTGGCGGGATGTGCGGAGATTCCGCAACCGCTCGTTGGCAAGCTGACGGGCTTCTGAGTTATTTTGAGCAGCCTCCCGGGCATCTACGAGACGACGCACATTAGCACGGATGTGGTCGGCAATCTTAGCCTTAGGTGCGGGCTGTTTAATGTGCAATTGTACGTCGATTGGGGGGCAAACTTCCCTACCATACATAAGATAGAATGGCGAGTACCCCGTGGCAGCATGGGGCGCCATTCTATAGGCAGCCAAGACACCAGGTATGTGGAGATCCCAATCAGTCTGTGACTCAGACACCTGGTGGCTTAGCATGGAGGTAAGTGTCCTATGTAATCGCTCGACCATACCGTCAGTCTGGGGGTGATATGGCGAGGTGCGAATTTTGTGTGTCCCTAGCAGGTTGCACACATCCCGCAACAGGGTGGAAGAGAAATTTTTCCCTTGGTCGGTCAGCAGGCGTTCGGGAGCACCCTTGTCCAGGACGTAGCCCTGGAAAAAGGCCTCCGTAATGGCTGCTGCAGACTGTTTGGGGAGTGGCCAGGCCATGGCCCATCGGGTAAAATATTCGACCCCAACCAAAAGGTACTTATTACCCCGAGGAGTAGCGGGAAACGGACCCAAAATATCCAATGCGACGATCTCATTGACCCGGGAAACTTTAATGAATTGGAGCGGCGGGCAGGACGGCCTAGCAGGTGGTTTCCGCCGTGCACATTCTGTGCAACCTTGCACAAGGTCAGCCACATCGTTTGCCATGCCCGGCCAGAAAAATTCCAATTGGATTTTAGCTAGTGTTTTCTGAACACCCAAGTGCAAGAGGCGACTGTGGGTTTCCCACACAAGTCGCCCCCGCAGGGAGGTGGGCACCACCAATGTGTGGGATTGGGACCCCCCATCCCAATGCATGAGGACGCCTTCCCGGATGACATATGATACGGGGCCCCCCTGCCCCCTGTGACCCTCGGCATCCCTAGCGCGGCGTCTCAATTTGAGGAGGGAGACGTCTTCCATCTGAAGACGTCCCCAGTCATCCAACCCGAGGCCCAGCAATGCGTCCTGCGGAACTTGCGTGGAGGGAGCCCCGTGGTCCCCGACCCCATCCCCGGCCGCGGCCGCAAGGGATGGGGGCGGTACCCCGTCAGGCTGCCTACAACGCCCCGCACCCAAAAAACAAGCACAGCGCCCATTGTTCGGCAGTCGCGACAACCCGTCGGCGTTCCCGTGTTGAATCCCCTTGCGGTAAATGACAGTGAACGCAAAGTCCTGGAGGATCTCGAGCCAACGCGAGAGCTGTCCAGATGGTTGGTCCACTCGCAAGGCTTATTGTAGCGCCGCGTGGTCGGAGCGTACTGTGAAATGCCTGCCATACACGTATGGCCTGTACTGCTTTATGAAAAAAACGATAGCAAGCAATTCGCGGCACGTCACGCAGTAACGTTGCTCCGCGGGCGACAGCACCCTGCTGCCATAGGCGACGACGCGCTCCACTCCATTGACAATTTGCGACAGCACCCCTCCAATTCCGGTGTTGCTGGCGTCTGTATCCAGAATGAACGGAGTGGTAAAATCTGGATAAGACAGGGTAGGAGCATCGACCAGTGCTTTTCGGACGGCATTGAACGATGCCTGTTCTAACTCTCCCCAGCGGAATTTGACCCCTTTGGCCGTTAATCCGTGGAGGGGCTTCGCAATAGATGCGAATCCCGCAACAAATCGTCGATAATATGAGGCGAAGCCGATAAAACTCCGCACCTCCCCAACAGAGGTAGGAGTTGGCCATGAGCGCACGCAATTTGTCTTTTCGGGGTCCGTGGCAATTCCCGAGCGGCTGACAATATGGCCCAAATAATGAACCGAATCCCTCATGAGGTGGCACTTTTGCGGTTTGAATTTGAGGTTAGCCGCTCGCATTTTAAGGAAAACTGCCTTCAATCGCGTGAGGTGTTCATCAAAAGTTTTGCTGAACACGATTACATCGTCGAGGTAGATTAGGCAAGAATCCCACTGGAGCCCAGCGAGGACCAGCTCCATCAGGCGCTGGAACGTCGTCGGGGCCGAGTGAAGACCCATGGGAAGTCTGTTGAATTGGAACAGTCCCTGCGGCGTGCGAAAGGCCGTCTTTGGTTTGGATGCGTCATCAAGGGGTAGCTGCCAAAACCCCGAGAGGAGATCCAAGGAGGAGAAGTAATGCACACCTGCTAAGGCATCGAGCGACTCGTCCATCCTGGGAAGCGGGTAGGCGTCGGCCACAGCAATCTTATTAAGTTTCCTGAAGTCAACACAAAAGCGGAGGCTCCCGTCGTGCTTCTTAACAAGAACGATCGGCGCCCCCCATGGGCTATTTGATGGCGCAATGACATCGGCCGCCAACATATCGTTGACGGCCACCCGTACATGTTCCTTTTCGGCCGGGCTCAACCGGAATGGGTTTTGACGAATTGGAGCGGCATCACCCGTGTCGATGTGGTGGCTTAGCAATTTAGTGCAGCCAATGTCGAATT
Source organism: Lampetra fluviatilis (assembly GCF_964198595.1). Classification (NCBI taxonomy): domain Eukaryota; kingdom Metazoa; phylum Chordata; class Hyperoartia; order Petromyzontiformes; family Petromyzontidae; genus Lampetra; species Lampetra fluviatilis. The sequence goes on along the minus strand of NC_136276.1, from coordinate 22,876,424 downwards.
TGCTTTGACTGAAAACGTCGGCGAAATCGCTCAGCAGCGTGCGTAATTTAGCATGCTGTAATGGTGACAAATCGGCAGAAGTGGAGCAAAGCGCGTCGAGCCATCCTGTGTCAGGACCTGGCTTGGCAATGGAAGAGAACTCGCCCCCTACGTGACCCACGATCACATCTTCTGGCGGGGCTGGCGTCGCGTGAGCAAGCACCATTCCCTGACAGATAACGGCCGTTTCCAATCCCGCGTTAAGGACCTGGATAAAGGGGTCGTGGTCGCTTCGCACGAGCGTTTGTGCACACACGAGGTCCGACACCCGCTCAGCTGAACGCGAAGGCCCGATCACAGCACCCCCCATGAACGCGTCGTAATCAAGGGGTTTACGAAACCGGAGGGGAACTAACATCTGAGAGCCAGGAGGAATGTGAATTGTGCACGCCGCCAACGCCTGCACCGTCGTAGATGCGGAGTGCAACCGAGTGGGTGTGGGTAGGAAGGCCATGCGTCGGCCGGAGGGGAGCTCAATACACCCTTTGTTAATGAGAATTTTAATGGGCATCTTCCCCAAGAAATCTGTTCCGAGGAGGCACGGAACGGCGAGGGTTGATGAGACCAAAATGGGCCCAACTAATTGGACGTCAGCAATGCGGATCTGAGCATTGATCCGTCCGGTGATGCCCAACGAACCCCCATTTGCGGCATAGCATGGCACATCAACTGGCTGCAAGGGACGGCATATATCGGGCAAAATGTTATAAATTATGTCTGAAATGATGGTCGCCGACGCACCCGTATCGATCAACATACGAACATCAACGCCCTCGATGGAACCCACTACGGCAGAGGACCCTGCCGCAGCGGCAACGACCCTATGGGCCAACTCGGACCATTGACCCGGTCCGAGCGCCCGGTTGTTCAATGATGGGCCCGAATCCCCCTCCTCCGAAGCATGACCCCCCTGTGTGGTGTGAGGGTGCGTGCTTGTTGTAAGTGGGGGCCGAGAGTGCGAGGTGTCGTGACTCGCCTGGGTATGCCGAGGATACGGTGGTGGCCGAGGCGCCGGAGGTCCTGAAGTCCGGCGTCGGGGGACCCGGCAGCCGGACGCCACATGGCCCCGAAGGCCACAGTTGTGGCAGACGATGGACGCTCCGTCCTGGCGCGAGGTTGGCCGGTCCCGCTGGTGGTGATCTCGCTGGGATCGCCAGTTGGACGATCCGCGATTTTCTGTTGCTGCGAAGGCCTGATGAGGCCCCGAATGCACGTCATAGGCTTGTGCATCAGGTGGGCCTGCGCAGGCGGCGATGGTCGTGTCCTCATCGCAATGTAGGTGTGCTTGGATGCACCTGGCAGCACGTAGCGACGTGAAGTCGTCGTCGGCTGTCGGCATGGCAACTCGAAGCTGGCGGGCCAAGCTCATGAGCTTCTGCAGCACGAGTGACTCCACAGCGTCTTCATCCATGCGAGGGTAGGCAACCTTCGCCATGGCCAGCAGCGCGCTGCGGTACCCCATCGCCGACTCGGAGGCCTTCTTCCTCCTCGCATGGAAGCGGTGACGTGCTTCGGATGGGGGTCCATAAATCAGCCGCATCTGATGAAGGGCATCCGTGAGCGTGGCACGTTTCGCGCGTGGCACAGCAAGGAGTGCTGCGAGGGAGTCGTCGTCGAGCATGGCCGGGAGGCCCTGGAGCGCTTCATACTCCGACCAGCCGGACGTCTCTATAAGAGAGACGAACCGGCGTTCGAACGCTGCCCACTCACCCCCCTCTGAAGAAAATGCCTTGAGTGCCGGCAGGCGTTGGTGGACGTGAGCCAAGCTTTCGTTGCCTGGCAACCCGGCTGAAGCTGGCTTCGCGTTCGCAGCGCTGTCACTCGGCGGTGAGGGACGCAGCGCTGATGACGCGGCGTTGCTAGGTCGCAAACAGCTGTCACCCGGCGGTGAGGGACGCAGCGCTGATGACGCGGCGTTGCTTGGTTGCAACCAGCTGTCACCCGGCGGTGAGGGACGCAGCGCTGATGACGCGGCGTCATCGGGTTGGCCCACGCTGGGCCCGGAAGTGACGTCGCTCCCAGCGGCCACTGCTCCCCCCGCAGAAGTTACGACACACCCGGATGTATTTGCGGCGGGAACGGCCGCCATCTTTGTGTGGGAGCCGGCGGGATGGTGCGGCCGCTGCGCCTCCTCTCTCCCTGCTGTCTCCGCCTGTGAGCGACGCATGTCGTCCAGGATGGAGACGGTGGCGTGGAGCAGCTCGGTGAGGCGAAGCAGCGTTTCCTCCATTGCTGCTCCCGACGCTGGAGGAGGATCGGCAGGTATGGTGGACGACTGCTGAGCCGGCGGTGCAGCGTCGCTGTCGGCCCGAGTTGGCTGCCCCGTCGCCGCTTGCTCCTCAACATCGCCGTCAGGACTGAAGGTACGTGGCTTACTTCTTGTCTCAATTTCCACTTCTGACGCCAAATGTAACAGGTTCCGGAGACACTTGTAGAGGTAACTTCTTTATTACAATACAACACTCCAACAGTCCAACAGTCCTGATACTCTGTTACAGCCTAGGTACACAGCCTAGCTACACAGCCTAGATACTCTACTCTGGCTACGCTCCGGAACTCGCCCTCACAAGGTCGTAGAGTAGGGAGTTCCAGAGTCCCAGCGCTGGCTCTCACAGCATCCCAGGGTCTTCAGATGGCTGGTCGTGGGTCTTGGGTCTTGAGTTACAACTGGGCCCCGATCGTCCAGGGAGCTCTCCTTTTATGCCTGGTACAACGAGGGGTGGGGCCGTGTGCGCCCCCAGATATCCCACAGAGCACACACAGCCCCCCCCTTTGGCGGCGCCAAGGGGATTAAGCGTCTGGACCCCCTGGGAACTCAACGCCTGGCGCCCAGAGGCTTAAGCGTCTGGACCCACCTGGGAACCCAGAGCCCCCAGCAGCCCCTCCCTTCTTATGTCACTACACATGGTAGACTTACGTTGTAGTGAGTAGTCCATCACGCGCTAGACTCGCGTTGGAGCAAGTCGTCCGTCACGCGCTGGACTCGCGTCATAGCGAGTAGTCCGTCACTTGCTAGACTTGCGTTATAGTGAGTAGTACATCACGCGCTAGACTCGCATTATAGCGAGTAGTCCGTCACATGGTAGACTTACATTATAGTGATTAGTCCGTCATGCACTAGACTGGCGTTATAGCGAGTAGTCCATCATGCGCTAAACTTGCGTTAGAGCAGGTAGACCGTCACACACTAGACTTGCGCTATAGCGAGTAGTCTGTCATGCCCCAGACTGACATTATAGCAAGTAGTCCGTCATGCGCTAGACTTGCGTTATAGCGAGTAGTCCGTCACACGCTAGACTCACGTTATAACGAGTAGTCCATCACGTTCTAGACTCGCGCTATAGCGAGTAGTCTGTTACACTTTAGACTCGAGTTATAGCAAGCAGTCCGTCACGCGCTAGACTTGCGGTAGCGCGAGTAGTCCGTCACACCCGAGACTTGGTTATAGTGAGTAATCTGTCACGCCCCAGACTAATTTTATAGCGAGTAATCCGACATGCCTTAGATTCGTGTTATAGCAAGTAGACCATCACACGCTAGACTTGCGCTATAGCGAGTAGTCTGTCATGCGCTAAACTTGCGTTATATTGAGTAGTCCATTACACGCTAGACTCGCGTTATAGCGAGTAGTCCTTCACGCGCTAGACTGGCAATATAGCGAGTAGTCAGTTCCACCCTAGAATCGCGGAATATAAAAACACCGTTAAAGCGAAACTACGTCATGTAAACGCCATGAAATAAACTGGGGTTCACTGTATATGCATTGCACATACATGATTGTTTTTTCATGCTTGGTAACCCATGATAGCCATACACATACCTTTTGCGCGTGGAGCTCATTCCTCGTGCTGTGGAGATTGTATCGGGGTGAGACTAGGCGTGTCCTTGTGTGAACACGGCTGGCAAGGTCACACACACACATATAGAGACTTTTCACTCTCACGAAGGGGCCCAGACATTCCGGCATTGTTGGAGAGTAAAATAAACGCGTGTCTTGAACTGAGCAACGTCATTAAAAGAGCTTCAAAAAAGAGACAATGTTGGGACGGAATCCCAAAATGGAGCGGTGTGAGAGGGAAGACAGAAAGATAAGTGATGTGACCTTCAGTGTGGTAGGTGGGTGGGTGAGTGGATGAGTGAGTTGGTTAGTGAGTAGGAAAGTGAGTGGGTGGGTGAGTGAGTGGTTGAGTGAGTGGGTGAGTCGGTGAGTGAGTGGGTGAGTGGATGAGCGAGTGGATGGCTGAGTAGGTGAGTGGGTGGGTGGGTGAGTGGGTGGATGGGTGAGTACGTGGTTGAGTCAGTTTAACACGTAGGCTTTCGCGACCAATGTTATTAATAATCAACGTTTTTGGGTTTAGATCGCGTTATTTATAAATGTGTCGTAACCCTCCACCACCCGACACGGCCAATCAGTAAAAAAGTGTCACGTTGACAAAAGACAAATAGTTCACTGCTTTAGCCCACCGGTGTGTTGAAGCCACAACATTTACAATTTGAGTACGACGTTTCGCTGGTAATTGCATCCAGCATCATCGGGCAATTCGCCAGAATGGTGAGGTTCTGCTGTGTCAGAATGGTGATGTTCTGCTGTGTCTCCCTCTATATAAGAACGGGAGACACAGCAGAGCCTCACCATTCTGGCGAATTGCCCGATGATGCTGGATGCAATTACCAGCGAAACGTCGTACTCAAATTGTAAATGTTGTGGCTTCAACACACCGGTGGGCTAAAGCAGTGAACTATTTGTCTTTTGTCAACGTGACACTTTTTTACTGATTGGCCGTGTCGGGTGGTGGAGGGTTACGACACATTTATAAATAACGCGATCTAAACCCAAAAACGTGGTTGAGGGGTTGAGTGAGTGGGTGAATCGGTGAGTGAGTGGGTGAGTGGATGATCGAGTGGATGGCTAAGTGGGTGAGCGAGTGAATGAGTGAGTGGGTCAGTGAATGTGTTGTTGAACATAGCACGGGTGAGACGTAACAACAATATACGTACACACTTATTAACGCGCACGATCATTCCCAGAGGGGCCAAGCCAGGCTCGCTCGAGGACCGCGCGAGAGGGTGGTGTGGGGGCCTTTCAGCGACTCCTCGGGGTCGCCCGTGGAGTGGACGCGACTGCCAACGTGCAACGAGATGGCGGTGGCCGTGGGTTCCGGATAGCGGGGGCTCCCACGGAAACACGACGCCCCGGCGCGGTTGACAGAGCGACCGTCATTGTCCCATAGACTGAGTCCCCCCCCCCACACGCGGATGGGAGGAATAATCGAGTGACGTTTACGGCAACAGTAGCCCGTGGTAGGCATAGTAGCGACAGAAGAGCGACAAGGAGGTGTCTGACCGTCGACGGTGAGCGAGCGAGTGAATAATCGAGTGACGGATCATCGGCAATCATCCTGACTGCTGCTGCTTCTCAACTGGTGCAGCAGTCAGCTGCATTCCCCGAGATGTGACAGCAGCAACCGCAGGCGGATTCCCGCTGAATGCGCTAGAGGCTCGGGCGTAATGCGGAGTGAAGTCTGCGTGAGTGGCCGTTGTAGAGAGCTCGCTGCTGACAGTCGACGCTTTTTTTGTGGAATCTCCGAGTTCCCCGAGAGAGAGGGGGGGGGGAGACACGGTGAGAGGGAGACAGAGACACGGAGAGTTAGACAAGACACGGGGTAGAGACACAAAGAGGCGCAGACTGAACTTGTGCGTACAACGACACAGAGAGTCACGGGGAGAGTCACTGAGAGCGTCATGGAGAGAGGCACGGTGAGAGTAATGGAGAGAGACACCGAGAGTAGAGAGGCAAGGGGTCGCGAATACAAACACCATATTGGCCCCCACCACCCCCCAGGTACAACGCGGGGGTTCTGACACGCCCCCCCACCCCCCTGGCCTGGCAGGTGGCGCTCTGGGAGGTCGCGGCTCAGCCACTTCACACTCGGCCCTGGCGCCGCTGCCACAGGAGTGAGAGCCGCGACTCGAGGAGCCCAGGGCAAGCCGGAGAGCCATCACATCCTGGGCTCGAACTCAGCTTCTCCCAACCCCTCTGGGTGTACAGGCGCAGGCAGCGCTCGCTCGCTCCTCACCTGAGGAGCGGGCGGGGGGGGGGGGTCCGGCGCTTGGAGATGAAACTCCACGGAGCTCACGAGCGGTGACGAATTCCGGGCCCCTGGCGCTGGCCCCGAGTGGCGCGACGCTGCTGCGGGGGCTGCGTGCGGTGGCGGTGGTGACGACGGGGAGAGGAGGGCGAGGAGGCGGTCAGGGGGAGGAGGAGGAGGGGAGGAGGAGGTAGGGGAGAAGGAGGAGGGGAGGAGGTAGGGGAGGAGGAGGATGCTGCTGTTGCGTAGAGCGAGAAGAGGGTGGCAGAGCTGCCACCTCGGCGTGCGCCGGACGTATTCTCATCAACGCCACTGAGTGGATTCCTGCCGCTGCAGGAATGCGCGGCATTGTGGATATGTGGTGGGAGGGCCGGAGGGCGGGAGGGAGCGAGCTGGTATAAGCAGCCGTCTCCGCCTGCGTGGCTGACCTCGCAAATGCCGCATCGCAGCTCCGAGTTGAATCAACAGCGCCGCGTGACACGGGTGGCCGGCGTCTCTCTCTCTCGCTCCCTGGCAGCGCATCGGCACAGAGACAAAGACCCACCCCCGCCGTGTCGCCTTTAAGAGACTGTTATGGTAAGCGCTGTGTTAGCGGCACCTATGACAACCGACACGGAGCACAACAGCGGGTGAGGGGGGGGGGAGACCCCACGTCCGACCGCCTTTGTCTCCCCAGTGCTGATGTTTACTCATGGACTACACTGCACCAGGCGCTCGCTTTTAAGGCGGAGTCGACCTATGGGAGGGAAGGCAGGCGGCCGCAAGACCGGATCAGACATTCCTCACCCTGAGCGCGAATAGGACTCGAATATCGGCATTTTGTAGCGCAGTGCGTGCACTAAAAGCTGCGCCACCACTCCCCCCCTCCCACTGTGTGCGCGTTAACGCAGCGCGCACAGACCCCGAACGGGACTCGGCACACGCGGGGCGCCTTCTCGCTTCCCCGTCTGTTCTCTTTTTGTTGTTTTCCCCCTTGACTATTGCCGCAGATGGTGGCGGATGGGATCGCCGTAGGGAAAAGATAACTAAACTAAACACGTGTGGTTTTTATTTACCAGGTAAGGCCCCGCTGAGCTGTACAGCTCGTATTTCAGAAGCGACCACGTTATCACAAATGATAGGTCAACGAAGTGGCTTATCATCACGTAGAAATGTATAGCAACCGAATACTCTAAACGCTCACGGCCAACACCAATGACGATTATCTGAACCGGTGCTGGGCCTCCCTTAGGTCGACTCAGCCTCAAACGAGTACTTGATGAGGTGTGTAAACATCGTCACTTAGGAGACAAAGGCGACCGGGCGTGGTGCTGGCCACCTACCCCCTCGTGTGCCGTGTTGGCCTTCATAGGTTCTCGCTAACAGCACTTGCCTCAATAGTCCGTTAAGGCTATCCGGGGATATTTGTGGGTGAGTGTGATGGGTTAGTGTGGATCCATGTGAAAGATCTGGACAAAGTCCCATCGGTGAGCTCCTCCGGCAGGCAAGGCTGCGTTGGTTGGGTCATGTAGCCCACATGCCCAGCCACCGCATGCCTAAACAGCTTTTGTTCGGCCGGATAGAGGGGGCTAAACGGGCGCGGCACGGGATAGAGAAGAGTTGGAGTGATGTGGTACAAGAGGATGTGGAGCTGAGTGGACTTGCCGATGACTGGTACCAGCGGTGTCAAGATCGGCCTCTGTGCAGGCTCGTGAAGGACGCTGCTACTGGGCAGTTGGAGGCAGTCGCCCCACAGCAACAACGGAGGGCAGAGGAGCGACGCTCACAACAATGAGCGGAGCAAGTTGGCACAGTAGGAGGCACCGGTGGTGCATTGGTCAGTCATCTCAGTCAGTCGACCCGTGGCACCTGCGTCTGCCCCTGACCTGCCAGCGCCAGCGGGCGTTCGACACTTCACGTGGCCTCAACGTGCACATAGCCTGGTACAAGCGCCGTGGTGACGTCACCGCCACTTAGTGGCGAATGGCGTTTGTTGTTGGTGCATTGTCTCCGTGTTGCTCTGTGCGTCTTGTTGCTATGCCTGTCTCTCTGTGTCACTTCCTATTGTCCATTTCTTTGTCTGTGTCCCGATGTATATAGCTCCTTGTCTGTATGTTTGTCTCATTGTCTCTGTCTGTATTTAACGACAGCTGTATGCGTATCTTTGTCTCTCTGTGCTCTCGGCGTCAGTCTCCGTGTCTCTGTGAATGTTGAGTCGGCTCCATCTGAATAGCACCCCACTCGCTCCTCACCATTCTCGTCTGATCCTCATGCCCCCTTGCAGATGTTCGCCGATCAAATCCTGGTTAATACTGCAGGTGCACCGTAATAATAATATAAACTACAAAACACATTTTTTTTCTTTTACCAGGTAAGGCCCACTGAGCTATATAGCTATTTTTCAGAAGCGACCTGCCCACAAATAATAGCTCAACGAAGTAGCTTATAATCATGTGGAAATGAATAGCAGCCAAATACTCTCAACGTTTGTTTATAAATGTGGAGGGAAAACCAGAGGACCCAGAGAAAAATCCACGCGGCCGCGGGGAGAGAGGCATGCAAATTCCAAATACACGTGTCAGGGTCGGGATCGAACCCACGACCTCATGTATACCAGGCTAGGTGTTAACATCTCGCCAACGTAGCGCGTCGTCTGCCACTGTGTGCCATCCTCACACGGTCCAAATTTGCCAAATCCTAAAACTTACACCGCAAATTACTCAACTGAGACTCCACAGAATGTAGCAGACTCGTGCCCCCAGGACACCCATTGCAAACGAGGCTCTTCTTACCCTGTGCCTCTCTGAGTCCTCACCCTGGTTACATGGCGTCGACTAGGGAACCTGAATCCTCCCTCCGTGCCACGCTGCCCCCGCAAACCACACGCGTTGCGATCCTCTGCGATCGCTATCGTCGCGCTTCTCATTGCCCGTGCTACCCAGGGAAAACCTCACCGAGTCTCAATTCTCTTTCTTTCTCAAGAGATTGCTGCCAAGCCGACTTGGCCGAGGGAGGTGATGTTGCTGATGCTGCGCGTAATCCCAATTGAGTAATTTGCAGTGCCATTTTTCAGCATTGGGATGGTTTTTGACCAATGCCAGTTCCACTATACGCGCCGTGTGTTAGTTTAGCTACGGGCGGAAACCGGAAAACCCTGAAGAAATACATGCAAAACAGTGGGAGAGAAGACAAACTCCGCAAAGAAAGGCGCCCGCGTCGGAAGTGGAACCCAGGCTCTGCTTGCTGCTGTGAGGCGCAGGTGTCACCACTGTGCCGTCACCACTCGGCCGCGATGCTCAATGTACGTATGTGTGTTAAACTTCTTTCGCACTGTACGCAGCCAACCGCGCTCATCGGAGGTGCCCAGATGACCGGAACCGTGCCCTCACGCTACTGGTAGTCTCAGGTCACCGACCCTGCCTTTATTTTGTGTTTAGTTCGTTGTCCTTTCTCCGCACCTCCGATTATTTACATACGGTGCGAAAGAAGTTCAACGTACAACAACAACCGCTATTCGCCACTAAGTGGCGGTGATGTCACCACGACGTTTGTGCCAGGCTATGTGCACCTTGAGGCCACGTGAAGTCTTGAATGCCCGCTGGCAGGAGGTCACGGGGCAGACCCAGATGCCACGGGTCGACTGACTGAGACGACTGGCTGATGCACCACCTGTGCCCCCTACTGTGCCAACTTACTGTGCTTTAGCCACCCGGCGCTCAGCTCGTTGTTGGGAGCGTCGCTCCTCCGCCCTCCGTTGTTGTTGGAGGGCGACTGTCTCCAACTGCCCAGTAGCGTCCTTCACGAGCCTCCTTCACAGAGGCCGATCTTGACACCGATGGTACCAGTCATTGGCAAGTCCACTCAGCTCCGAGTCCTCCTGTACCACATCACTCCATCTCTTCTCTAGCCCGTGCCCCGCCCGTTTAGCCCCCTCGATCCAGCCGAACAAAATCTGTTCAGGCATGCGGTATATGGGCATGCGGGCTACATGACCCAGCCATCGCTGCCTTGCCGGCCGGAGGAGCTCACCGATGGAACTTTGTCCACATCTTTCATACACACTGCCACACTCGCGTCTGTCGGGTCAAGTGCATCGTTGCCACCAATCACGGTGCGTAAACACACACACACACAACAACACATCTCACAATGAATGACGAAGGAGAAATGTATTTTCTTAAAAATATAAAATAGAATTATGTTGCGTTTGGAGTCACTGCAATGTGTAGGAACATGTAAAACCACGGCATCATCAGACTCTTGAGACTCTTGAGAGTTAAACACGCAACTGATCGCGCTGCGTCTCTCCGTGGAGCCGCTTGTGTGCATGGGACAGGCGCTGTCTGTGGAACAGGCGCTGGAGGAACTGTCCAACTTGCAACGTCAATCTGGGTTCAAATCTTTTTCACAAATCACTCAACAAGGCAATCATCGCCCCCTACTGGCAGTAGCCGCCAAACACGCGCTTTGCAAATTAGACGATCAGCAAGGGTCGGCAACCTGCGGCTCCGAAGCTGCATGCATAATGCATGTACGTAATGTATGTACGAAATGTACATATTCACGTGCATTGCGGCGCTTGAAGTATGGAGGGGTTTTTTTACGATTTAAAAAAAAATCAGTTCTTGTTAATTTGGTTTCCGACCCCTGGTCTCTCTGCTAGCCTACCCGGGTTCTCCCTTAGCTCGACAAAATCAAAGCGACACTTGGACCGATTTCCTGACAGCCTCTGAATGGATTTGTAGTGAGTCGGTGCTGCTTCTCTCTGCGCTTCTTTCGCGATTCTAGCGCCTCTCTTACAGTGACTGTGGCGATGCCCCGAGCCGGTGGTGGTGATAATTCCACGTTCCTATATGATGGGCGAGGCACTCAAAATACCTCCCTCGTTTGATCGACCCCGAAGGGATTGAATGGCTTAGTGTCACCCATACCGGGATCCAAACATGGAGATTCCAACTGGAAACCTGGCCCTCTATTCACTCCACCAGAGGGCACCGCCATATTAGTGTTATAGTATTTACTACACATGATGTATGACATGCTATTTGTTGCCATGTTTGAGTATATTATATATGTTCGGTATTAAACTGCTTGTCTCTCTACTCAATCGACACGACATTTAAATGCCGCATATTTATAGTAAATATTGATAAGTGAACGTGTTGAATGCCTGTTAATGTAATATGTATGTTCAACTTCTTTCGCACCGTACGTCGCTAACCGTGCCAATCAGAGGTGCTGAGTAGACTCCAGCTCGTTCAGAAAGTAGCGAATAGAGTCATTATGCCATTTACCGTTCCGCGAACACATCACACACCGGCTATCTTGTCCTTACACTGGCTACTTGTCAAGTATCGCATGGACTATACGACCCTGTTGCTGACCTACAAGGCACTCAGCTGGTTATCCCCGCAATATCTACAGGAAGTGATCCATGTTTATATTCTTAAACGAGGTCCCCGATATCTTCATATCGCCTTATTCTGAGGACTCCGAGGTCTCGGCTCCGTTCCTGGGATGATGGGGCTTTTGCCAGTGCAGCTCTCAAGATTTGGAACGCTTTGCCTTTGCTAATGAGACAATCAGATTCGTTAGATGTATTTAAGTACGTCTTGAAAACTCGCCTCTTTAACTTGGCCTTTACCCCCGTCTAGTTGTGTCCATTTACCCTGCAAGTTCTGTTTATTTCCAGCTGTCTATACACGCGGCGCAATTATTACCAAACATATACATTCTTTTCTATTGTCAATTGTAAAACATATGATGTATCCGTTATTTTAAGGTGCACCTTGAAAATGATGTAATGTTGTCAATATACAAGAATATCCTGAATAACAGTATTAAATAAGTTATCGAAAAACAATACACAGTATGCAAATTTATTTACATGAGTAACATGTTTTAAATAATAAATAAGTTTAATTACTTAGTTAATCCACCGCTGGAGTTAGGCCTCTCTCCATGCTGCCATGGGGGTTGTTTCACCATCCTTCACCACGCTGGTCAGTTACAGTTCGTTCAAGGGGCTTAGATGCCACCGATGTTGGCTGTGGCCTGTAGTCGAACTCACGTTGGCGTAGGCTCCGGGTCGCCGCATCACCCCAGCGATTTGTCCGCGCGTCGTTGTCGTTGTAACCACCCCGCCCGCTCGTCCGTGCCCCGGGGACGGATCCTCTGCGGTGATCCCATGCACCGTCACCGCGTTCCGCGAGCACCGTCCACCAACCCAGCAGCAGTGTCGGTCACGAGGCTGGTTATAAACTCACCCGATGACTACAGATAGCGCGACAAACTCGACACGTCCCCCAAGAACACTTCATAATATATGGCCTTAAAAAGGCAAAAAAAAAAGTAAATGTATGATTTGGCAACGTTTCGGTAAATGGTGCTTCTCAATAGGACGTACAGAAAGGATCATTGCCCGGAATGTTTCCTACTATACATATACCGCAAGTTGTCGCTTAATGCACGGTGTGTACGCAATGCTTTTTCGCTACAATGCGGTTATTTCCCACAATGCAGAACGTGCACCGTTATAGCGCGGAACGCACATCGTTATAACGCAGAACGCTCATCGCTACGTTATAACGCGAAGCGCACACCGTTATGACGCAGAACGTGCACCGTTATAACGCGTAACATGCACCGTTATAACGCGTAACGCGCACCGTTATAATGCGGAGCAGGCACCGTTATAACGCGAAATGCACAGCGTTGTAACACGGAATGCGCAACATTATAATGCGGAACACGCACTGTTATAACGCGGAATGCGCACCGTTATAACGCGGTTTCTGAGCATTCGACGATGAATTACTTTCTTGAGCTGTGCGGCTGAGTGGTACAGTGAAACAGTACGTGGAATGATACAGGAACACAGCAGTGTACCCTCAGTTATTTGTTCCCAGATCACTGCGTGTGTGTTAATCGTATCTCGCCAAACTTTATCATTACTACATTATTTATGGATAAAAACATTTTCACTGAGCGCGTTTTCCACTGAATGCATTACCACGTTAAATGAGGACGTACTAGATATGTTTTTTTTCCTTTTAAGGCCACAGTGTTGTGATTGACAAACATGTCTTTGTTGGCTGTGCTCTTGTACCTTTAACGACTTAACATCTATCCAGTTCCATGCACGAGCGTTGGGGCAAGGACAGTTCATTAACGATTGTTGGTCAGGGACTCCACTCGCCAATTACAACACCATGGGAGACAGTAAATTGATCCCAAACACCTGCGTTATAAACAGCAATATTGATCCCAATACCGACGGCATACGGGCTATAAATACCACACACACACCCATATATATATAAATATACATTGCACGAATTCA